>NC_138057.1:70761721-71507122 GCF_964194185.1 Rhinolophus hipposideros | reverse complement strand
AAGTCTATAATTCCACTCCTCATAAATAACTACTGTGAAGAGTCTGATACATATTCTACCATTTTCCCTACACAAATGATACTATTATATGCTATTTTTAAAAAAATATTTTTCCCAGGTTGTATAGTATTTCCTTCTTATTTTTAAAAAAATTTTACTGGGAAACATCCATGGTCATTGGTTACGTATTGCTTTCACGCCACAATGGCATAGTTGACTCTCCTAAGGAGGGTGCAGCTTCCAGTGACCCACGTGGGGATCGAACCAGCAACCTTGGTGTTACCAGCACTGCGCTCTAACCCACTGAGCTAACTGGCCACCCCTATTATATGCTATCTTTATATATGGGATCATACTTGATATATTGTTGCACAGCTTGCTTTTTTTCACATAGCAATATGTGTTAGACATCTTTCCGTATCAGGACATACGGCTCTACCTCATTTTAATAGTAACACGATTAATTTACCACATGGATATCCACTGAGGGAATTTTAATTATTCTGAATATTTTGCTAATGTAAACACTACTGTAGTGAATGTCCTTGTATATGTACATGGGTATATATGTATTTATATATATATGTATGTATGTATTATACATATATAATATCTTTACATATTCTTGCTACCATTTCTACAGAACATGCTATTGGAAATACATATTATACTACACTTATATAGTAAAAATAAATAATATAAATACAATAACAAACATGCTATATATAATATTTCCAATATAAAGGACATAGATACATCCATTTAAATTAGGATAATTTTGTCAAATTGCCTTCTAAGAGTTTTTGCCAATGTACAGCCTCACCCATGTTGTCGTTACAAACAATACACATATCGATAGACAGTCTGACCAGCCGCTCACAGTGTGGGGCTTCACCTCTCTCCTTTGTTCTGGGTACCATACTTCACAGAATGCAGCCCAAGACAGCATTTGTCTCTTGGGCAGCCATGTCATACAGTGCCCGTCAACTACAACTCGTAAAATCTTTTGCACATACTTCTGTTGAACCACATCTTCCCCATTCTACAGTCTAGAAGTTGTATTTTTAGACTCAAGGGCAAAGAATTCTCTATTCAAGAGAATAAAGTCAAAGCAACGTAAAACAATACAAACTTACCAATTCATTTTTCGTGTTTAGGTTGCTCTCTAGCTCATCATAGCTCTGTTTTTGTAACATGGTCTCCTCTTTTAATGATTTGTTCAATTTATCTTGATTTTTAATTTCCTCGAGGAGCTTTGATTGTTTGCTCTTAAGCTCTTCAGTTTCCATTATCTTCTTTTCCAGATCTCTTTCCAGTCTTTCTACTTCTTCTGCCAATACAAATTTAATAATTTATTGATCATTATATTTCCTATTTGGAGAAAGGTAAGAATATTACTAATAGCAAAGGAACTCTTAGGATAGTATCAATACAATTCTACTTTCAAAATTATTCACCATGGTTTTAGGAAAAAGACTACCTTGAACCAGAAAGGGATTTATATTAAGAGGTAAGAAGTCACTATCATTCAGATAACAATTTTAAAAGATAACACTTTTCTTCCAAGTATTTAATTCCACTAGTGTATTGATAAACACAGGTATCCTAGAAAAAACATGCAATATTTTATTTGATATTAGTAATTACACTTTAAAGGATGCTGCAAGCATGTTTGCAAAATACTACGCTATCTTAAAATCCTTCAAGGCTTCCCATGATGCTTAGGATAGGATCCCAAACACCTGCATGAATAACGGACAAGACTCTTCATGACTGAGTTCTGAACTCCCTCCTCTCCAGCCTCATTTTCAAGCACACCCCACTGCAGTCCATTTGCAATGATTCAATTCTTCAGATTTGTGATGCCTCTTCTCACTTGCAGTCTTTTACTCACACCTTCTGCCTGGAACTGTCTTCTTCTATCTCCTGTGGGTCTATTTTATATCCTCCAGATCTTAGATTTAAAAACATTTTGAGAAGTCTGCCCTGACTCTCCCCTCTCCCCAAGATAGATGCTTCTCAGGGGTGCTCTCCCACCAACCTGCACCTCTTCTGTGGCCCTCGTCTACAGGGCATTGTAAAATGTGATCAAATAGCTTGGCTGCCTGCCTTCCCCACTAAATCTTTGTGAAAGCAGAAACCATCTATCTGGCTCACTATTGGGTCGCAGACCTCAGCACATTAAAGGCTCCTAATTAATATTCAAAGTCATAAATGCATCACAAGTAGTTTAAACATCTTCCCCTATAGTAGTATGTTTATATGATGACTTCCCTTTGCATTATTTGTATTTTTAAGGATTCTAAAACATAAACTTCAGGGTAACAAATGTTGAGTTAGGGGGAATACAAACTAATAAAAATTTACTATATTTCTCAAGTATTGGATCAAACCATTACCAAATTGCCATTTTTGTAAGTCAAAATGGATTAACATTAACTTTAAATGGTTGACGATAGAGGGTCATTTCCTAACATTTTAAAACGGCTATTTCATATCTTCTTCTTTCTCTTCAACTCTCATACCCCTATTCTCTTTCTCAGTTGATGACCTCATATTTCATGAGAAAACAGACCCCACCAGTAGGAACTTCCTCAAAACTACCCACGCCTGCACATATCTGCTCTCTCTTCTGATAAAGAAAGCGTCCTGTCCCATTTATGAAGAGACAGTCTTTCATTTTCTCCGATCTCATCTTGTCTTCTCATGAACCAAAAGAACTGAGCCATGATTTGTCTCTCTACGCCACTCTTGAATATTCTGTTTCTTTAATTACTAGCTTTGAGATTTACTACATTCACTTCTGCCCCTTTCCTGGTCTGGAAGCTATTGGTGATTTTTTTTTAACACATTTATTAGGTATCGGGAGAGAAATTGTGGGAGGAAATTGCAAATCTTCGCCCAAATGTCTCCTTCCCATTCACTCTTCCATCTATAACCTAGCATTTGTCCCAACCACTCCTTAACTGCTCCTGTCAAGATCATCGTCATACGAGGACATTGCCGATCTACTGCATTCTCTGTGCTCATCTTCTTCATGTCTCAGCAACAGTCAACATTGCTAACCACTTCCTCTCTTGAAACCCTCTTCTCTGGGCTTTTGCAACCCACTGTTTCCTGGTTTTCTCCTACCTTGCTGGCTTCTTCTTTCTCATTTTTCTTAGCTGGCTCCCCTTCTTGATCTTCCCAAGCCCTGCCTGAGTGAGCTAATCGATTCCAGTGAGTGGAATTAACTATTATATTTATGCTTGATGACTCTCAAATTTATATCTCTTGTACAGATCTCTTTGAACTCCAGACACATTTCCACTCTCTTCTTGGGTGTTGCAAAGGCATTCACTCAAACTCAGCATTCTGAGTTCTCTCATTTTATAAACAATATCACCACGATCTAAGCACTTACTCAAGCCAGAAGCCAGGTATTACCCAGTCCATTAGAAAGTGCTGCTGATCCTACCTTCAAAACTGATGCATCTTTTCTATACCCACCACCTAAATACAGGCCATCACCACGTCTAGCCTAGAGCTCTACAATAGCCTCCTCCCATGTCCCTTTAGTTCAATTTTGTCCTTTCCCAAATCATTCTCCATCCTGTTTCAAAAATAATCTTCTTAATATATAAACTGCCTCATGTCCCATCCCAGCTTAAAAACTGTCAATGGCTTTCCACTGCACCTGGAATAAAATCCCAACCCCAAGGCCCTATGCCATCTCACCCCTCCTCATCTCTGCAAACTTTTTCGTGAGCTATACTGCAGATCTTCTTTCAGTTCCTTAACTCACCACGGTCTTTCCAACCTCAAAGCACCAGCTGCTCCCTTTCCCTGAATGTCTTTGTTCACATGGCTAATCTATTCTTGGCTTTGCCATCAGCTTAAATGTCACTTCCTTAGAGAGACATTCCTTTACACCACTTTCCCAAAAAGGGGGGTTCTCCTCTGTTACTTACTTTATCTGGGTTTACAGGCTTTTTGTCTTGTCTGGTCCACTAAAACGCAAGCTGCACGAAGGCCAGTACCATCTATCTTTCTATTATATCCTCAGTGCCATATGGTGCTTGGCTCACAGGACATGCTGAATGAATATTTGTTGAATTGATTTACGGTGTCATTTTCCATGCAAATTTTAATAGCACTGTAAAGTTCATAACATAACATATCTTCCTGGATAACTTCTGAGTTATTCCTCTCCCACCCAAATTTAATTTCTAAAAAAAATGTCATCTTACCTAAACTGAATCTCTCAAAAGCATCCTGTCTGTCCTGAGTGGTTACTGGCTGACCTTCCAAACTTTCCAGTGAACGGAGGTGAAAAATGGTAAACTGGAGGCAATGAGGAAGGGTCACAACTGGATTTTCAGTTAGAATCAGAGAAGTCAAATCTTGAAGCGGTTTCAATCTGCTTACATCTTGGAGCTGAAAAGATACATAACATTATTATTGGTATAATTTAAAAATCATACACACCTAAAGGAAGTAATAAGTCAAGGACATTGCTATTAACATGGCAAGGAACCTATTTTCATGCAATTCATCATCCAAAAGTAGTGTGAGTGGAGGAACAGAAAGGGAGTATTTGAGTATCTATAGTGTATCCGGGCAATACTAGGCATTTTCCATATACCAGTTCATTTGTGACTCCTCACAACAACCTATGACATAAGCATCATCTTAATTTTAGAGATGAAGAAACTGAGGCTCAAAGAAGTTAGGTGACTTGCTCAAAGCTCAGAGGTGATAAGTGAATGAAACAGGATTTGAATTGAAATCTGTATAAGTCTAAATCTATTGTTTTTCCATTATACAAATCAAAAAATACAAATGGCTATAAAAAAGTGGGCTTCGAAACATGATTCATAAAGAAATTGTGGTATATATCACAATGGAATACTATTCTGCCATAAGAAAAGATGAAACTGTGCCATTTGCAACAACATGGATGGATCTTGAGATTATGCTAAGCGAAACAAGCCAGACAGAAAAAGTCAAGAACCATATGATTTCACTGATATGTGGGATATATAACTGAAAACAACAAAGGAACAAGACAAACAAAGAAACAAAACTCAGACACAGACAATAGTTTAGTGGTTAGCAGAGGGTAAGGGGCAAAGGGGGTGGTAGACAAGGGGAAAAGGGATCAAATATATGGTGATGGGAGGAGAACTGATTCTGGAAGGTGAACACACAATGTGATATATAGATGATGTAATACAGAATTGTACACCTGAAATCTATGTAACTTTACTAACAATTGTCACCCCAATAAACTTTAATTTAAAAAAAGGATAAATTTTAAAGTTTTAGTTAAAGAAAAAAAATCCCTGCACTTTCTTTTTAACAAGAGTGTCCTGAGGCTCAAGTGGAATGATAGATGTGAAAACGCTAAGAAGTCAACTCTCAGCTACCATGGAACCAAGTAAAACCAGGACTGACTATACTTAATTACCCTAGAGAATCCCAGGTTATGTCTGAATTTGATGTTTGGTCAAAAGACCAAGGACCTTAAAAGAAGAGACCCCATTTTAAAAAAATTTAGATTTTAATCTTTTTTTTTCAGTAAGTCCAAAAATTTGAAAAAAGATTCTTGCTACTTTGAATAACTTACCGATGATATCTTGTTGCCTTTCAGATTGAGGACTTGCAAAGATTTTAACTTCTTCCCAAACCATGCTGGAATATGTTCAATTTCATTTCCTGCAAGATTTAGCTTTCGTAGGTTACACATATTTTCTATGCCTTCAATTTTGCTGGAAACCAGAGGGTAAAATCAAACTTAGTAATAAGTACAATGACACAAGTTCCTCCATTCTGTTTTTAGAATTAATAGCCCTGGGTTTTTGTGGAGCTCCTTTTCATAATCATAACTTAAAGCCTTTTCATAAATGAGAACCAAAAAAGTGGCTAAAAACAAATTTACCACAACAGCTTTGGTAAACTCTTCATTACTGTGTCCAGGAATCCCACCTATCTTACTATCAAACTTTACTATCCCACAACACAGAAAAGAAGTGTGTGCCCACGTCAGTCTCATTAATCACTGTAAAGAGAACCAGTGGACAGCCAGGGGACAGTTGAAAACTCAACAGCACACACTGTGCTATGTGCTACGGCCCTGCACAAGAGAAGATGTCCTTATTTATTACCTGAAATAATTACCAAAAGATTAGCCTCAACAGCAGAATATGGCTGCCATTCTGAACTGGTGGACCCACAGAACGATAATGTATTTATAAACATAAATATTCTCATCAGAATATTTCAATTAATAAAACATGTATCACCCATATTTATGAATTTTCATTGATGAACTATTTTTCTCAAGTTGATTCCAATTTAATTCCTTGGTCAATTTTCTACACTGGGAAAATATTTCCAAGCTTTATTTTCACTTTCATTTTGTTGAAGTTATTTTCATCAGGATCAATTATTTTTTATACAAATTTTATATTAAGTATTTAATTCATTAATCAGTTTTTTCCCCATTTCATTTTTGCCATATTAGAGCTTCTGCCACTGTTAGTGTTTTTTTTGTTGGTTTTTTGGTGGTGGGGGTATAGGCATTAGATATGCCAAGTCTAATGTAGGGGGAAAGTACACAAATATAAAGATTTTCAAGATTTGATAATTGTATCATTTTGTCTATAACAAGTTTTCTATTTGCAGTTTTAGCCTCTGTCAGTTTTATTATGTTTACTTCTCAAGAGTAATGTCTATTATATATATTATGAAGTGGAAATAAGACAGAGTATATTGCTTATAGCAATGAGCAAAAAACATAAGGAAAAACACATACGTGAAAACAGGTGGAAATATCTTTGGGATCAAATTGACAGGGTTAAAACATATTGCTTCATGTCAACTTTCTTAATGTAATAAGGCAGTGAATCAAAGACTCTATCTGGGAAACTTTCTGTCAAAAATGGAATTAAGATAAAATTTGATACTCAAAAAATGTATCTCCTTCTTTGATAATGCTTGATTAAGATATTACTCCATTCTTTAGTTAGGCCAAATCATGAAGGCAGTTATCATCTGCGAAGGGCTAGACTATCAACGAATAAGGATGAGGTGCCTGCTGTTTTGAAGGCTTCTTTCAGTAACGTGGGCAGCATTAATCTACCTTTTACCAAAGATGACCCTGCAATGCTACCCAAAGAAGTATTTACTTACCAGATTTTGTTATATGACAAGTTGAGTTCACGTAATTTTAACAGCTTGTCCACCTTCTCAATCTTCCCTATTAGATTATAGCTGAGATTCAGTACTTCAAGTTTAATACATTTTTCCAAATTTTCGATATACTAATTGGAGACAAATGAATACTTTATACAACAGATGCCTTGACATAAGCACAACATGTAAGTATGTGTATCAGGGGCTGTTCTGATCAGTCATGAGAGACTAAACCCTTACTGCTCTCCTGACAATCCCTTGACACGGCGCTCCTTGACCAGGAGAAGCAGCTCTCCTCAAGCTGCCACTCTCCCTGCCCCTCAGCGGACACACTTCCTATGTACTAAGAAGCTCAAGACTATCCAACAAGAACACCCCCACCTCATCTTTTCCACGCCTCTCCCTCCCTCCTCTCCTTCCTTCAAAGCTCAGCTAGGTACTTAGGCTCTTCGTAATCTTACCCATCCCCTCTCCCCATGCTCTTGTATCTTCAACCTCTTTCTTTCTCCTGGATCTTCCCCTCAAGTTTAAAAATAGTGATTAGTCAACAGATATTGATTATACACTTACTATATAGCAAGTGTGGCACCAGGCAATGGAGATGCACCAGTGAACTGGACAATTTCCCCGCTGTGTAGAGCCCATGTTTGACACGCTCAATCTCCTCTACGTAAAGCAAGTCACCTCAAATGGAACTTGTTTTTAAGGTCAAGCTATTATCTCCTTCATTTGCATTTTTGTTGGTTTGATTTTTGTTTTGTTTTCATTAAGATTTTTGTGACGAATGCAGTAGGTATCTAAGTTTTTATTTTTTCTAATTAAAACTTAAGTTGTCTATTATAATGTGTTCATATTGTATAGTTTATGAATAAAGTGGGAAATACTCTACAGCAGGGATCAGTAAACTTTTTCTGCAAAAAGCCAGATAGCATATATTTCTGGCTTTGTGGGCTACAAAGTCTCTGTGGCAACTACTCACCTCTGCTATTATAGCACAAAACCAGCCAAAGACAATATGTAAGCAAATGAGTGTGACTGTGTTCCAATAAGATTTTAGTTACAAAAATAGCAGCAAGCCTGATTTGGCCTGTAATCTGTAGTCTGCGGAACTCATCTCTAAAGGGAGTCAATAAAATAATAGGAATAAAATAAATAGGAACTTAATGTATTTGAAGGTGTCATACTTCTGATGTAGAACTTTTCACTGGAAAAAGTAAAAAGCTCTGCTACAACTAGGATGAGATGTTACTGTAAATCTAAAATAATCCTCTTTTCTCAGTTTTAAAACACAGAAACATCAAAAACAATGTCTATATTCAGAAATGTTGGTGACTTACCCTAAATTTCTTGCCACCATCTTTAGAAAGTGAAAGGTTCAGAGATTTTACCAAGGCCAAATTATCCTGTTTTGTAAGTTTTTTAATAAGAGCCTCTGTGATATATCGGACTCCCGCATGAGAATCAGCTTCTGAAATTACAGAAACAGATCATTATCAGGAGAGGAAGACACGAACACTCTGAAAAACAAATTGTTTTCATGTTATATAACAAAAAAAAATGTTTGTAAGCCATGCAAATGTAAAAACATCTGGCTCGTTCTAATTGCAATGTTTTATTAATATTTTACTTTATGTGGCATTTCATAATAATGACCTTAACAGTTATACTCTATAAATATTAGCTGTGTACTAAGCTTTGTGTTAAATGCTTTACATTTAAAACATTTAATTTGTACAACAAATCTTTGAGACAGACATTCCCAAATCTTTGAGAGAGACTATTCCCATTTATTTTTTAAAAATTATAATAATTTGCTCAAAATCTTGCAGGTAGTAGTAGGCAAATCCAGGATTTGAACCCAGGCAGATGAATCCAAAACCTACACCTTTAATTATATGCAGCACTGAAGTTTTTAGCAATTAAAAAAATGATACACTGACACTATTTAGTTGTTTGTTTTTACAAATCCAAACTAAAGTTGGAAATGCTGGAATTCTTTAAAACCCTCTTTTCTTGTTTTTTTTTCTTAATGGTGAGAAACACAAATTTGTTGTTCTTTTAAATAGAGATAGAGGAGATCCCATCATCCTTTATGGAGATAAAGTACTAACTTGATGAGTAGCAGACCCTGTCCTAAGCCCTCCACGGATATTGCTGTCAAAGTTTCTTAAAGCCATGTCACATTTTATAAAGGAAGCCATAAAAAGAAAATTGCCTCTTGATTCTTTCTCTAAGAGTCAGAAAAAATTAATCCTGAGTTCAGATCTAGGCTGTGGGCCAAAGACTTCCTATGATTATTTATAATAAGTTAATATTACATTTATTTTGGTTTAAAATAAATAACTTTTTCTTTAATTTGGGCTGTTCTAGGAAAGAATGACTAATATTCTAAAATATTATACAAATTAGAAATAGCAATGTACCAATTGATAGCAAGGGTATAGTCGAAACTCAATGCTGATGTTTATTAATAAAACTGATCAGATATTCAGGTCACTAGAGTTTGACGGCTGTGATTTCATGACAGCAAAGAAATCACATAGTTTCCTTTCACATTTAATCACATTAAATAGATTCTTAGAAAAAAATAATCAATTTTGGAAAATAGATTCCCAGACTAACAGAATGCTTTTAAGAAAAAAATTAAAACCTTGGTGGAATCTATACACATCCTTAGGTGGAAATTAGTCCATTCGCAGATTAGCAGTTTGCCAATAAGCAGACTGGAATAGCCCAAGGGTGGATAACATTTTTATACTGAATTAAGGCACTCCACTCTGAGGTGAACAGATACGCCCTCCCCCTACCCAAGGGTGATAATAAATTTGGCAGGTGAGCTTTAGGCTCTGTCCTACCACAGGAAATAAAGCTGCTTCTTTCTGGAAATTCCCTTCTCCTAACCCATTCAGACAGCTTCACCCTCACCCCGAAGCCTCCATCCTCCACTGCCCTCATACAATGTCTGTTAATAAAAACGATAGGTCAAGTCAATACCTGGATACATGCTACATTTGGACCAATGTAAGTTCAATATTGTCCCTCTCTACTTCAGAGTATGTGGTCAAATTCTAAGATTAGAAAGCATATACCTTTATGGTCTCGGTAGTCCAAAAGTATAGTGTTTTCATCTGCAGTCTCCCCTCGCTCACACCACGGTCCTTCAGAATGAAAAGGCAGAGTCTCGGCTCCGGTTAAAGGTGAAAGTGACCTAGATCTCATATTGAACGTAAGAGACGATGGACTAGGAGAGTGAGATGATGGCATCTTTGTTTTGGAAAATTTTTGCTGAGAACCTTTCTTCATTGCAAGAATAAAGCCAGGTGTCCATCAAAACCTGTAAGAGTTTTCAGTATATTTAACAAGATTAATTTTTTTAGAGTTATCAAAACTATTAAATTAATCTATTTCTAGAATTTTCAAGACTACAAAGTTATAAACTCACAGGCTATAGAGGCTAGGACCCACACTACTTTAAGCTGATGGGAGCAGCCACTATTTCAAACATTGCCGATCACCTTGCCAGAGGGAAAAGAGACCTTCATAGGGTTTTGTATTGATAAATGCTTTAGCCAGAAGTCTTACCTGTCATTTCTGTTCTCAATTTATAGGACCGAATAAGTCACAGGCCCCTTATGCCCACACAGGATCCTAGAACGCAGGCCCTGGAAATATTTGGCAACAAGCTGTATTTAATACTGATGAGCATTCTGTCCTTCCTGAAACAGTTTCTTCCTTTGGATTCTGGGACACCACACTCTCCTAGTATCCTCCTGCCTCGCTGGCCACTCTTTGGCCTCCTTTGCTGGCTCACACTCCTCTATTCAATCTTTAAATGTCAGAGTTCCTCAAGTCTCTTCTAGTCTCTCTCTAGTCTCATTTTAGACAATCTAATACACACCCATGGCTTCCAATGCTACCTGCATACTGAGATTTATAGCTTCAGTCCAACCTTTCTCTGGTTCCAGACTCCTCTTCCTAACTGCCTACGGCATCCTAAAATCAACATGTCCAAACGAATTCATCATTTCCTCCATTCCTCCCTCATTTTCCTCCCATCCTGTTCCTCCTCCAGCGTTCCCTAACTAGTGAACAATGCTCATGGGAGTAAGATGGAAACCTGGGGGTCATTCTTGATGCCTCCCTTTCCCCTGTTTTCCTACATCAAATCAATCACCAACTTTTGTCAATTCTATCTCCTAAATCTCTGTCTCAAATTAGTTTACTTCTTTCTGTCTCTACCCTCAACCACTCTAACCCAAGCCCTCATCAAACTATAAAATAGTTTCTAACTGATCTACTTCCTACTCTGTAACTACATTAGTCAAACAGCCAGTCATCTATTTAAAAAGTAAATCTGGCTATAACGAATGTAATATTTGCCATGACCTATGAGGTCCCCCCATGATATGGCCCTGTCGCTCTAACCTCACTTCTATCACTCATTCCCTCAAGTCCCTGGGCTCCAGCCACACTGACCTCCAAACATAATTCCTTCTGCTACAAATGCTTGCCCTCAGTCTTTTGTTTTTCCAACTTTGTTTCCATCATTTTTTTTTTTTTTTTACTGTGGTAAGTTTTACAACATAAAATTGACTGGTTTAACTATATTAAGTGTAATCATCAGCACCATCTAGCTCCATAACTCTTTTCATCTTGTAAAATTGTAATTCTATACCCGTTAAACAATAACTCCCCATTCCACCCTCCACAGCCCCTGGCAACCACCATTCTTCTTTCTGTCTCTATGATTCTGACTACTCTAAGTATATTTTATAAGCAGAATCATACAGTATTTGTCTTTTCATAACTGGCGTGTTTTACTTAGTATAATATCCCCCAAATTTATCCATCTAGCATATGCCAGAACTTACTTCCTTAACTGAATAATAGTATATTATATGCATATATCACATTTTGCTTATCCATTCATCCATCAGTGAACACTTGCGCTGCTTCCATGTTTTAGATATTATGAAGAATATTGCTATGGACGGGTATACAAATATCTCTTCAAGACCCTTCTTTCAATTCTTGGGTATATACTCAGAAGTGGAATTAATGGATCATATAGTAATTTCATTTTTAATTTTGTGAGGAACTGCCATACTGTTTTCCACAGCAGCTATACTATTTTACATTCTCACCAACGGTGCATAGGGGTTCCAATTTCACCATATTCTTACCAACACTTGTTATCCATTTATTTTTTGATGGTGCCTGTCCTAATGAGTATGAGGTGGTATCTCATTGTGTTATTGATTTGCATTTCCCTAATGACTAGTAATGTTGAGCATCTTTTCATGTGCTTATGGCTATTTGTTTATCTTCTTTGAAATGTCTATTCAAGTTCTCTACCCATTTTTAAACCAGGTTGTTTCCTTTTTTTCTTGTTGATTTTTAGGAGTTCTCTCTCTATATTCTGGATATTAATCCCTTATCAGATATATGAATTATAAATATTCTGTAGGCCTTTTGACTCTGTTGATACTGTCTTTTGATGAACATTTAAAAATTTTCCTTAAGTCCAATTTGTCTATTTTTCTTTTGTTGCCTGTGCCTTTGGTGTCATATCTAAGGAATCACTGACAAATCCAATGTCGCGAAGCTTTTGCCCTGTGTTTTCTAAGAGAGCTATACTTTTAGGTCTGACATTTAAGCCTTCGATCCATTTGAGTTAATTTTTGTTTATGGTGTTAGGTAAGGGTCCGACTTCATTCTATCTCCCCTTTAGACTGTAAGCTTCACGCGCACTTCTGTTTTGTTCACCACTTTCTCCGTAGTCGAGCATAGAGCCTGGTATCTAGCAAGAACACAATAAATATTTATCGAATGAATGAATGAAGTCATTTCCCACTCCTCCCTCTCCCTCAGCCATTAAGATACTGATTCTAGTTCTGAAATTTTCTAAACGCATCTCTATCTTCATAGCTCCTGCCCTAGATCTAACTTTTATCACCTCTTGTTTAGACTGTCATGATACTTTCTTAACCAGCTTCCAGTCTTCCTTTGCCTCACCCTCAATCCTTTCTCCCTGACTCACTTACTTTATAAAAAAACAAAAAACGTCTGATGGTTCTCATTGTCAATACAACTAAACATTTCTGCACCATACACAGGACTCACCACAATCTAGCCAAGCTTTCTGGCCTCATTTCTTACTCCTCCCCACCATGCATCCTGCACTCTAGTCATCTTTCTACTATTACCCGGACACATCATGAGTTTCTGCTCGTGAATTTCCCACTTTTAAAATGGCGTCCTCCTCTTCCTTTCTACCAACTAAAATGTCATTTTGGTTGTAAAGACGTTCCAGAAATCCACTTCCTTCAAGTAGAATTAATCTTCTATACTTATTATCATACTGAATACACCTCCATCAGAGACTCATTCTACTATAATATTTTTTGCTTACCCAGATTGTAACATCCACAAGTGGAGTCGTAATGCCTTATTCATCTCTGAACTCCCAGCACCGCAATGATAGGCCATGAATGTATCTAACATTTTACAACTAGAATTCAATCTGTTTAGAAGGCATATTTTAACAGCGTGTCCTCTCCCTCTCTTTCTCTCTGTCTCTCTCTGTACATGGATGTGTGTGTGTATATTTTTGTTGCATTATTTATATATATTAAAAAGTACACATATCATATGTACATAGCTCTATGAATTTCTATGCAATGAACACAAACTGTATAACGAGTATCCAGATCAAGGAACAGAATATTATCAGAACCCCAGAAGCCCTCTCATGTCCCCTTCTGGTCATTAACTCACACACATGGGTAATCACCATTCTGATGTCCAACATTAAGATTTTTAGACTATTAGGTTGGTGCAAAAGTTATTGCAGTTTAAAGGGTTAAAAATTGCAAACACCGCAATTACTTTTGCACCATCCTAATATTTTTTAACTTTGCGTAAAAGAAATAATAGAATATCTTTTATATCTACCTTTTGATAAACATTATGTGTTTAATGTTCATTTATGTTTGTCTCATGCTATTTGAAAACATCTAATTGCTTCAGACTACCATGCCCACTATTGCTTGTCCATAAAATCAATTTATTGAAATTGAGGTCTTCCAGAAGGAACTAAAGCATGTATCGATGAAAGGGATCTTAGTCAAATTCCTTTCTTTTCATATAAAAAAACAAAGGCCCAGAATGGTAAATGACTTGGTCAGTCACAATGCTAGCTGTAGTAATGATGAGAGTCAGTTCTGCTCTCAAACTAACTTGTAATTAAATCACATAATTAATCTAGTAGAACGTAAGTTCCATGAGAGTAGTGATATTGTTCACTGGTGTATCCTGGCCTAGTACAAAGCCTAGCTGATAGTAGACAACTAATATTTATTAAGTGAATTATTCATAAAAAACATGGAACTTATAAAATCCTATTCAGTACCCCTACAAAAGGATATCTTCATGAGCAATATTAGAGAGTTCTAATTTGCAAGGTTAAGTTTATGAAAAAAAGATTTTCATAATAAACAATTGCTCCTATAAATGCAGTCTAAAAACATTGCAAAAAATATAAATTTGACAAACTGAGATAAAAAATATCTCATAAGATGTTTAAGTCTTGAACAGGCTGTGTTAATAAGGATCCTATTTTTGCTCAATATTCATAATCTCCCCTACTCTCACTGCTTAAAATGTGAAGACAAAAACACAAATTATTTTTTAGAACAGTCGTTTTCAAACCAAAGATTTTGGGTAGGTCAAATCTAATGCCATATAAATTGATATTAGAAAAAGACATTATAATGGTTTGATGTGTGAATATCTTCAAATATAACACCTTCACAGGTATATGAATATTATTATACAGGCTGGAATTATGAAGAAACTTATTTTTTAAAGGGTTGGAACATTTACAGCATATGTAAAGGAGAGTTGCCATTATACAGTCAATCAGTTAACCAATATTTAGGAAATACAATACCTTTCAACAACTATAAAGAGAAGGAAGGGTTTCAGTCATTCTAGGAATGCTGATCTTGCCCAAAACATTTCTGGAATTCCTCTTTGGGTCCTGCTCTCAGAATTAATTTATAAGTCTCACAAGAAAATCAGACCCATCATTTCAGCTACATTTTGTTTTTATTTATTTTCCCAGGTTGATCATTAACTTTTATCATGTGCTAAATGTTGTGATAAGGTCTTCTATGTATCATCGATTAGAAGGATTAAATACAACTACTTATGAAATAGGTGTTGTTATCTCCCATTTAAAGATTAAGAGGTTAGATAATTTGTTCAAAGTCCCATAACTAATTGGTTAAACCAAGACCAGGTTCTAAAGCCCATGTCTTCATTACCATGTCATATTGCTGATTTTTCTGGAGACCAAATCCCTTTGATTTGCTCTCTAGGGCCTAGCAAGGCACCTTACATAAAACAGACTATAACTAAATGCCACTAAATGACCATGATTAATGAATGGATGGCATATATTATAAAAAATTCCTGAAGGAAAAACAAAAAATTTAATGCGATAGCTGTCACTCTCAGACTCAGATATTTGCCCTGATCTAACCATCCTGTGTATCACAGCTTAGCAGAGACCACCTCCACCTCTATCCAGCCTTTCCTAACAATGCAATGCAATTATTTTGTGTCCTGCATCTCAGTTTTCTCTCTTAATTCTTAAAATACTGAACCGTCCTGAATTCCTCTTATAACATCTTAATGACCAAGACCCTTTGGGTCTCACTAAACTATCATGAAGTCCTCTGTTACCCACATTGATTAGAAAAACTCTGCCTTACTCATTTATAGTTTAAAAAAATATTAGAATGGATTCCAGAAATCTAGATAACCTTCTTCCTTTTAAGAATTATTTTTAACACTTAAGAAAGATTAAGTGTTAGCAATTTAATCACATGTCAGTACTTGCCCTGAAATTCTACTTCATTCCATACCCTTGGACCCACTTAAACACTCTTACTCTTTAGCTTTCTCTAGTCCTTTCAAATAGCCTGATTCCCATTCCTCTCCAAGGTCTCTAATCTGCTGCATTTCTTTCCAAAGGCAATTCTCCCATCCTGTGTTTGTCAATCTCTGTCTCTCATACTTCATCCCATTCTGATTTCCAAGTTTCCCCACAAATGCTGTCCCAATTCCCTAACACTGTCTTCCATCCATTTCTCTATTGCTCTTTTCAGTATCCCGCCTCAACACTTCTATATCCACCCTGATTTCCCAAACTGCTCATCCCAGAAAATATTCTGACATCCTAGTTCATTCCAGTACTCTGACTGCTATCATTTCCCTCCTGAAAGAATATACTCAAACCTTCACCTGTTCACCTTCATCCCAACACAATTATCTACCTACTTGCCTTTCCCTTCTAACAGCTTGACCTCTGTGTCTTTCTCAATTCTATTAACATTCTGAATTCGATTCTCCATTCTACTCAGGTACCTTAAAACCCAAGCTTCCCATCCTTTTCCATTAATTTATTTACTCAGTCATTCAATTTTACTGAGCAACTTTTATGCTCCAAGAACTGTGCGAGGCTCTAAGAATAGAGAGAGAGAAGGCAGGGTTTCTATACTCAAGATGCACAGCAAGATTACACCTCCTTATTATAACTGGTTGCTGAACTTTATAACACCTTACAGTTAGAATGAAATGATTATTTGTGAAACGACTTGATTGTTGCTTATTTCTTCTTCTAGAGTTTAAGCTACAACACAGCAGGGGCTCTATTTGTCTACTGTCCAATTGTACAACAAATATTTGTTGAATGAATGAAGAAGGGGTTCTGCTAAGCCCTCTAAAGACACAGCCCAATTTAAATCTCGCAGATGCTGTATAAGAACAGAATTAGGAACCTTATTTACAAGTGGCGGTGTATCTGTTGAGAATTAAAAGCGTGGCTTCTGGAACTAAACAGCCTGAGTTACAATCCCAGTTTGACATTAGGCAAATTACTTCACCTCTCTGATCCTCAGTTTCTTCACTTTTCAAACGGGGTTGGTAACCATCATACAAGTTGTTTTACGTTCTAAATGAGTTCACACACGCAAACGACTCAGAACTGAATCCGACAAATATGGTACGCTCACAAGTAATAGCAATTATTTTTAGGAATGAGGAAACCCATGCGCAGCAAGGTTAAGCAACCTGCCCAGAGTCATCGAAGTGGTTAAGTAGCACAGGCTGGCAGAATCCACGTTTTGGCTTCAAAAGTCACCCCTCCTTTAACCACTCTACAACAAAGTGCTTGCTCTTCCCTTCCTTTTATCATTTCCTTCCAACATTCTAACTCTCATTTTCCTTCCTGTACAATCCCATGACACCCGTCAGGCTACCCAAAGCAGCCTTTACCCCCGTCCTTCCCCACGGACCCCTGGCACACCTGGCACAGCCCAGCCCCTCCTGCTCCTCTCGGTGGAAGGACCCCCATCCTCCTCGGCGTGACACCCAACGCCCAACTCCTGCTACACTCTAGTCCTGTTTCCCCAGCGCCCCCGTGCCGTCCAGCCCTGACCGACTGATTCCCTTCTCATCCAAACCTCCCTCCATCATTCTCCTCCCCACACCGATTCCGGGCCATGCCCTCCTGCCCATCCAATCCCATATTCCCAGGCACACGCCCCCGCCCCGAATCCATCCCGAGCTGGCGCAGGCCTTCCCGCCTTTGCCTCCGGCCCCCACCATTCCGTCCAGATGCCTTCGACCAGGCCTGGCACTCACCACCGAGGAGCCGAGCCAAGCGGACCCGCAGGACGAGGCCGGGTGAAGATGCGCCTGTCTTCCCCGTTAGGTGCCCAGCGGCGCGGCGGCCATTTTGTTGTGTTGAGCCGGTTGCCGTGAGGCAGCGCGCGCGCGGCGGGGGCGGGGCCTGTGGCGGCCACGCCCCTCCCGGGACAGTTGTGGGGGGGGTGGGGCTTCCCGCCGCCTGTGCCGCCTCAGCTGCAGGCGCGCACGAGCGCGGGCGATCTTCGGCGCGAGACCTGTCGCGCGTGCTGAGCCTGTGGCAGGAGAGGTTTCCTGCCGCAGCCGCCGGCGAGCGGGTGTCCTGTCACCGAGGCGAAGCTGCAGACGCCTCCGGCCGGGGCTCGGACACGCGCTTTGGCGTCCGGGCCAGAGGACAGCCTGAGGGACCTCGTACCGTCGTGCTGTCGCCAGGCTCCCGGACTCACCCTGCTGGCCGGCTGGCCTTGAGCTTGCGTGCCCTGAAGCACGCTTCTCCTTTCACAACCTATTGCAGGGGCGAATTCTCTTCTTCAGGGACCCGAGGCCAGAAGTGGGTGAACCGCGGAGGGAACGCAGCGTGGGCGCCCGCCGCCACCCGAGACCAGCCTGGGAGTCGGGGCAGCGAATGTGCCCGTTCGCTGCTGGTGGAGAACATTTGTCTGGCTTGGTGACAGGGAGGCTACAGCAGGATGTGTTCGAGGAAACTGGTTGGAGAGCTGAGAATGCAGCAGATACCGTGTGTGCTGGGGGCCAGAGGAATGGTGCCTTTTTCAAAGACCGTTATCGCCCTGGACGCCTTCCTCCACTCCAGTTTTGAAGCTTGTGCCCCGGACCACGTCACCATCAGAGGGTTGCACCATCTCCGGACAGCTCCAGTACAGTCCCTGCCTGTCTTTTCCCATACTCTTCGAGTTAACCGCTTGTGAGCCCCCAAGATCCCAGTCCCGGCACAATTCTTATCTTCGTTGTGACCTCCAATCCTTTGTGCTGACCATTGGCTCACCATTGGTTCCTTTCTTCATCGTAGAATTTATGGTTCATCTTGGTAACACTGTTTTGGAAATTCCCCCTCTATCCGTGCCTCAGTTTCCTCATCTGTGAAATGGGATAATCATACCTACTTCCTATAGTTTTCCTGATACTTATAAAAGTGAATGCACGTGGAAAAACGTAGGACAGTTCCTTCCCAAGAGTGAGTGCTCAGCGTGTTTTAGTTCTTTTTTAGGCAAAGGTTTCCCGGAAGAGGTGACACCTCATCCTAAAGCTTGAAAGAGGGAAAGAATTTAGTCAAGGAGTACAGGGTGGGGAAGAATTTGCTTGGCAAAGGAAATTACTTGTGCAAACCCCAGAAGGAGAGGGGAAAAAGATCTTGGCAATGAACTGGACGTTAAGTAGATCCCATGGCAGCACAATATCCGGAGTGAGGAAGCTAAAGCTGGAAGAGGAGTCTTATAAACCCCGTCAGGCACTTGTCATTTTTCCTAAAGGCAGAGATGGACTCAGGAACTGGAAATTCAGTTACCTTCCAACAGGGGGTACCAGTCCTATTCACTTTTGCGTGAATGATGCTCCCCTTTCCACTATTTAGGCAATACAGAAGGAAGCCCCTGAAATTGTAGAAAAGCCAAAATTCCCGAAAAGCTCCACGTTTTAAATTAATAGGAAGATTTATCCATGTTTTTAATCAAAGTTCAGATGATATTTATTAGTTTGGAATATGTACATTGCTGACTTTCAGTTCTATTATTTTTTTATTGGCTTGCTTGTTTGTTTTGACACTCATTTCTTTTTCCGTTTTCCACCAGCGAATGGGTTTGTTGTATAACCTCACTGCTACGGTCTTCAAAGCCTGTAATGATATTCAGGTGGGATTCATTACCACATCGTGGTATGTTGGTGTGATTCATTATCAATCTTGTGAGTAGCCATCAAAAATACACACAAAATCCAGAGGATGGTGCAAAACACTTACTTTTCCCTTGGGTAGTCACTCAGTCCATATCCACTTAATCTTGAATGGGTACTCTCCAGTCTCTTCTTTGCCAGTTTTCTTCCTTCATCCAGATGCAGTACCCTCTGGTGGCGTCTAGCATGGTGAAGGCCTTGGATCAGGGGTGTCGCGCCAACTGCAGCCTGCAATCCGTTTTTAATTGGCCCGCAGCAAATTCCAAAAATATATTTAGTTTACTTAACTAAACCAGGTGAGGCAATACGTACTTCACCTCAAGTGAGTGGCCCGGCTGTTTGTGTATTTTACTGCATATGGCCCTTGGTGAAAAACATTGAAAAAAGTTTGGACACCCCTGCCTTGGATGGACCACAGGCCTTAGCGATGTCAGAGGAGAAACCTTTCTATAGATAATTTGAATATTAACTGCCTCTCTTAGCATGCTAAAAGAGTGAGGATAGGAAAGGAATGAGGGCAACTCTTTCATTTCATACTAATTTGTACATACACGGTAATATAAAGAAGTTGCTACTCTTCTGCGTTGCATTTACAATATAAATATTAGCCATCGCAGAGTGACCTAGCTATCCTTCTGTTCTTTTTTTCCAAATGATAACAAAGCCATTCTGTTTCTTTTTAACTTGCCTCATGTTTCTAGGAAAATAACAGGATTGTACAAAATTGGAATATAGCAATCAGAGACAGGGACACTAAAACCTTGAATTATTAATTCATAAACTGAAAAGCTAAGATCACATGAATTCCTAGAAATAATAGCCAGTGTCACAAACCAAAGGACTGATAGTCTATATAAAATTTTCCCAGATTCTTTTCAATAGATGTATGAAATGTAAGAAGTAGAGAGGATCTCAGGGTTTAGTCATATCATCTACCTAAACTCCTGTAATTTACCATTAACATTATCATCTTTTGGTTCTAAAAGATAAAGCTGTTTTCTTACATAGAAATGGTCAGGTTCTAGTGTTTAGTCCTTGGCTGGAGCTGCCTGGAAAGAGCATGGCCTCAGCTTGAAAGGTAAGGTGGGGCTTGAAGGCATTAACAGCTGGAGGCCATCAGCTAATACTCCTTGCAGCTGGAGAGCAAATTCTTTCTTCCAGGGAAATCTGAGCAGCCCATCCCCATGGTTGCCACACTGCTGTTGACCAGCAAAGACACCATTCTGTTGCCAAAGTGCATAAGGTGTTGGCGTCTGATGACAAGGGGACTTTTGTTGTACTGAGGGAGGAGTCTCCTGAACCAGGAGGTCCTGGCCTCTTGTCATCGTTTTTTTTTTGTTTGTTTCTTTTTCAGTTTTACTGAGATATAACTGACTCTCTTGTCATTGTTAATGCTAATCACCACCGTTGCCAATCAAAACCATACTGCTGAGGTCTTATCTCTCAATGCACCGTGAAGACTTGAGCATTTTTAGCTAGCCTGTTATTGGGGTTTCCTGGGCTCAGGCATGAGTCTACTGAAGCTGAGCCCAAGGAAAGTCAGAATGGCAGACAAACAATGTGCTATTGTCAGAATCATCTTCCCAGCTCCATGTAGCTCAGTGCAGGAACTTGAACTCCTTTTTGCTCTCTCTGATAATGATTTCTGAGACCCTCTTTAGGCATTAGGTGGGCTTCACTTAGGGTAACACTTAGGTTCTAGCTGATACCCTGAAAGGATAAAGTGAAAGAGATCAAACTGAATCTTAGGAGGTGGTTCCTTAGAAGAGAATCTACTTCTAGTTCAGTGGCTCTTAGCCATGGCTGCATATTTAATCATCTGAGGAACTTAAAAATATTGATGCCTGCCCACCCTACCCCACCACACCTATGTACCTTTATTTAATCAATCCAAGGTATTGCCTAGACTCAGGATTTTTAAAAGTTCCCCAGATGATTCTAATGTACAGCCAAGACTGAAAACCAACTACCCTAGTTTGTGGTGGAAGCTAAAGAAGCATCAGCATGGGAGTTCTTCAGTTTAATTTGTTCAATTCATTTGTTTAGTAAATAAGGCAAATATGACTTAGCCTTGCCTACCAGTCATAGCTGCATTTCAGTAGGGGAATACAGCAAGTAGAATATAAAAAGAGAATGACAGAAATATATGGGAAGTGTTGAAAGTCAGGAAGAATACGGCTTTAAAGGCACACACAGGAAGAGATAATTATCCTTTTCAAAGCAGATCAAGGAAGGTATCCCAGAAAATATAGTTTGTAATCTGAGACCTGAGGATAATCAGGAGGAGTTAGTCATATGAAGAAGTTAGAAAGAGCATCTAAGGTAAAGGGAATAGATAGCCCATGCAAAGACAAAAGATACTTGAGAGAGCAACTTCAGAAACACTAGAAATTCATCAGTAGGGCTAAAGCAGAGTTGGAGCAAGAAAACCATGAACTAGGTGCCGCAGCAAAAGGGGCTGGATGAGCCATATGAAGTGTTAAATCTGTAGATCAATTTGGGGCATATTGCCATCTTAACAGTATTAAGTCTTCTGACTCTTAAGCATGAAATATTCCATTTATTTAGGTTTACTTTAATTTCAACATTTTATAATTTTCGAAGTAAAATTTTGTACTTTTGTTAAGTTTCTATTTTATTTGACGCTATTGTTTCTTACTTTCATTTGGTTTAGTCATTGCTGCTGTATAGAAACACAATGATTTTTATATACTGATCCTATATCCTGCAACCTTGCTGAACCTGTTTCTTAGTTCTAATTTTTTTTTTAGTGGATTCCTTAGGATTGTCTATATACAAGATCATGTCATCTGCAAATAGAGATAGTTTTACTTCCTTTCCAATTCTGATGACTTTTATTTGTTTTTCTTGCCTAATCGTCCTGGTTAGAACTTCCAATGTAATGTTGGGTAGAAGTGGCAAGAGTGGGAATCCTTGTGTTTTTTTTTAATCTTCGGAGGAAAGCATTCAGCCTTTCACCATTGAAGTACGTTGGGAACTGTGGATTTTTCATAGATGCCATTTATCAGGTTGAAGGAGTTCTCTTTTTTTTTATTATTAGTTTGAAGTGTACAAAACAATATAATAGTTAGACATTTATCATTTATATCCCTCACAAAGTGATAACCCCCCTCCGCCAATCTACTATCCCTAGGAATTCTCTTTTATTTCTAAATTGTTGAGTGAGTTTTTCTTTTTTAATCAAGGAAGAGTGCTGAATTTTGTCAAATGCTTTTTCTGTATCTATTGAGATGAGCATGTGAGTTTTGTCCTTTATTCTATTGATATGCTGTTTTATATTAATTAATTTTGGGATGTTAAAGCAACCTTGCATCCCTGAGAAAAATTCCACTTCATTGTAGTGTATAATCCTTTTTATATGCTTCTGGGTTTGGTTTGCTATTATATTGTTGAGGATTTTTGCATCTATATTCATAAGTGATATCAGCCTATAGTTGCTTTTTTTCCTTACGATATCTTGGTTTTGGTATCAGGATGATACCCTTCTCTTCTAGTTTTTAAAAGAGTTTGAGAAGAATTGGTATTAATACTTTTTTATATGAGGTGTGACTATTAAGTTCGCAAACTTGTTGCAACGATGTTGCTAACCTTTTTTGATATCAGAGGAATTATTCATTATGAATTTGTACCAACTGGACAAACAGTTAACGAGGTTTACTATTTGGAAGTGCTGAAAAGGCTGCGTGAAAAAGTTAGACGACCTGAACTTTTTGCCAACAATCCATGGCTCTTGCATCACGACAATGCACCAGCTCACACAACACTGTCTGGGAGGGAGTTTTTAGCCAGTAAACAAATAACTGTATTAGAACATCCTCTCTACTCACCTGATCTGCCTCCCAATGACTTCTTTCTTTACCCAAAGATAAAGGAAATATTGAAAGGAAGACATTTTAATGACTTTCGGGACGTCAAGGATAATATGATGATAGCTCTGATGGCCATTCCTGAAAGAGTTCTAAAATTGCTTTGAAGGATGGACTAGGCTTTGACATCGGTGCAGTTTCCCAAGGGGAGTACTTCAAAGGTGACCATAGTGATATTCAGCAATGAGGTATGTAGCGCTTTTTCTCAGATGAGTTTGCAAACTTGTCAGACCTCGTACATTGAATTGAATGTAATTCATATCATATGTCCCTGGAGTGGTTAAAAAATGGCCTTAAGAGAACAACATTTGACTACTGAATTAAATCCTACCAAGTTGTGCTTGGGTCTGAAGGAGGGAATTATTTTATTTAGCATTTTCTTGTTGTAAAAAAATCAACATTAACTTTTGAAATGGATTTGATCCAACAGGTGCAAGTGAAGGATGCCTTCGACAGTTTTGTAGGAGGGATTTCAGGAACCTTGGTGCAAAAATAGTTGATAACACTCAGAAGAGGAGAGATGTGGATCCAAGAAAAAGTACAACAAATTATAATGACGGAGTAGCTTCATTTGTGGTTAACATTCCGTCTGATATGACAATGCTGGAGTTTTCATGTGGTCAGAATTCTCATTTGTTGTATTTTCTATTATCACCTATTATCTATTATCACCTAGTCTATCACCTCACTGGTAGCTAGGGTGCAAGAAAGATTGGGGAGATTTTATACATAAGTCTAATGAATCTCTCTGAAACATTTGACTTGTGGGCACAGGAAATACAATGTATTTCCCCCCCTTTCTTCCACCCCACCCCACACTCCGGTTCAAGCCATTGTTGCTCAGTCTAGTTGTATAGGATACAGCTCCCTGGCCCATGCTGGTATTATGAGCCTTGCGCTCCTTTGTTCTTATTTGTTATCTATTTGTTATCAAATTACATTTACCAGCAAATATCTAATTCTTCAGCTTCAGGGAAAACATGGATGGTTTCGGCCTCTTGTTCACGAACTGGCACAGCATGGCATAAATATTTATGAGTTACCTAGGGCCTTGCACATTACCTTCAAGAACAGATTTTGTTTACTCTCCTAAATCCTTCTACCTGTCTCTCTCCTGAGGGCGAGAATCAGAAATTATTCTTATTCCATTCACAACCAACATCTCTACTAGACTTTAAGAATTATTGCCACATCCCTTGCTGCGTTTTTCCTCTCCCAAATTCCTACTTTCTGCCAGCCTATGGTAGAAGGAAATGAGTCAGTAAGTTGATATGTCATTTAAGAAAGAAGGCCAACCCTAGATCTAGGACCTTTTCTCTTCTTTGACTCATTAGACTCTCCTACAGTAGCCTAGATTTTCATAGTTAATTATATCATTTTTAATAGCCTTTCTGTAGTCACTTGATAGCATAGCTTATCATGATGTTAAGGCAGTGGAATGCTAATTTGCTTTTCATAAAATGTTTGAAGCCTAAATATATGTAAGGTATATGTATATATTCACATATGTCAAGCACTTAGAACCAGGCCTGGCAGTAAGGGAATGCTAGCCAAGTGTTAACAATTACCAACACCATCATCGTCATCAAGTTAAGCATCGGTGTTAGCTCATAACTGATGACCCAAACTTTCCAGAAGAATATCAAGCCAGCAATGACTGTCAAGAAGTGGCCTACTCATCATGCAGCCAAAGTTGCCTTTCCCTTAGGTGTACAGACACTTACAAGAGTTTGCTTGGGATAACATCTGAGCATAACTGTTAATCCATGAAAGTTCATATGTTGAGAAGATTATATACTACAATTACTTGGTAAGTTCAATATCTTATTTGCATCTGGTCCCCTACCTGCAAGATTTCTTTACTTATGCAAATAATCCTTAAATGATTCTTTACCTGACACAAAGCAGTACCCAACTGATATTTAGTGAATGAATGGATGAACTTATACAGCACTTTATAGTCTATAAAGCACATCCACAACATCCTTATAACAGAGCCATACAACACCTCTTTGAGCTCGGCAGACAATGGAACAGATTGGAGAAGTCGAGTGACTTGCCATGTTTGCAAGTAGTTAGTCGTTGGTTTAGGATTTTGTCAAGGTCTTCTGACTCCTAGACTGATATTCCTTCCATACATAGCATGGTATGAAGGGTTTGATCAGAACCTTCATTCAGTCCCCAGACTAGTCAATGACCTCAGCAACATTTCATGGCCAATCAGAGTATTACCGGCCACTGAACCACTAACCCTTGCCAACGTTCCTTAAGAACATGCCTTATTTACAAAGGGAAGAATTTAAGTCCTGTGCTCAAGAATGCATGTAGTGATTCCATTGTTCATTGCTGCTTAAAATGGAAGGACAGTAGCATGCTATATTGGAAAAGGCATGGGCTTGAGTCAGCAAAATCAGGGTTCACTTCCTAGATAATTTCAAGTTCAGAAACCTTTGAATGCAAACAATTCCAAAGTATCTTCCTATCGGTGACTGATAACATCATCTGTTTATTAAGCCATTTGTTGGAATAAGCAATAACCTTATTTTGAGAGGGACCTTGTAAGCTAATGAGATGTTTATATCTATGAGCTTCAATTTCTTTAACTACTAAGTGGGATTAATAAAACCACAACATACAATTATGAGGATTGAATATGTTCATGTATAGGTGCCTAATACACAGTAGATGCTTAATGGACATTAATTCTCTTTCTCTTTGTCACCTGTGTAATTACTAGCCTAGCGTTAAGCCTACTTGGATGCATATTTATTGTGTGTTTTTGGATTTCATCTAAGGGCAAAATTGTATACTTTGGCACAGAGAAGAAAAAAACTCCCAGGTTTATCTTACCAACTTTTAAACCTTTCCATGACTCAGCATATGGTTCCTACAGCCCTCCTCCTCGTCTATTATATCGTCACGGGAGAGCAGACAGCAGAATTCGTGTCTGACTAAGTCTCCCTAAATATTGAAGAAAAGTGTGGTAACCAGCTCCAGGTGAGCCACAAATACTCTCTCCAGCTCGATTTTCTCCTGAGTGACTGTTTAATTTCATACTAAGATACTTTCTTTTTCAACTGATTTTAGATTTACCTGTCTCCAAATAAAGATATGCACTCTCCAGGCGAAGCTATATCTCTTACTATGGAAACTTGATCAGAATCATGGGTAGCATTATCATCAGTGGATAGTGCTATATACAGCAGACAAGAAAAAGGCAAAAAATCCCATGAAAAGAGTGAAGTAGGGTAAATGCTGTGGTTACTGATGGTTGGCATTGCTTGGGGCCAAGTGTCCACCATGGTTCTCTCTGGGTTCAGTGCATGAGTCATGGGAGGAGAGTAAAAGAAAAAAAAAATGCAGTCACACCAAAGTCTGTCTTCTCAGCTAGATTTAAGGATAATAATATCAGCAGCTAACATTTATTGAACACTTACTATATGCTAAGCATTATTGTAAGACCTTTAAATCTATTATTGAATATTTACAACAATCCCATGAGATTAATATCAATAATAAAGATATTTAAAAAGTGTTGAGCATTTAGTAGTGGAGTTGCCATGTTTTTGATGAAGAAAACTAAGATGCAGATATTAGGTGACTTAGGGCCAGAGTGGAATCCCAGCACAGAGTCAAATCAAGTGAACTTGTTTGGTCTGAGTTATCCTTTTTAGTTATCCTTTTAGATATATAAAGGACAATTATCCAGTTAAATTACTCTCCAATTTATTTTGTATTATATGAACATACTTTATTTGGGAATATCTTCAGTGAAATGCTCAAGTGCATTTTTCTCTGTAAACGAACCAAAATGTAATTAAATGCACATTCAGAAAACCTTCGAGTGCATCCATTTCCAAACTGTCTGTCTTTCTATGAATGATGCCATCATCTTGTTTACTAAGCCTTTTATTGGAATAAGCAATAACCTCATTGACCTAAGAGAGGGCATCTTTTAAGCTAATGCATAAAGTTAAAGTTCTTGCTCACTCTAGTGAAGGGATATGATTGAAAATGCTGGAGTTCTGGTGAGCTGAGTGTATTAAATCCATTAGAGAGATGATGGGGGGAGAGAACAGGGGCATAGTGTGGGAGACTATATGGCTACACATGAAAATTGCAGGCAGGAATAGCTATTTCCTCTCTTCTCCCTTTCCCCAGCGACGTGCACCCTCTCATCCACCCAATAACCCATAATCACTTTCATGGATCACATGGGTCAGGGTCACAGACTGATGAGGAGTCAACCCTCCTCATCAAAAGTAACTCATTGAAAATTCTTACTCATTTTCGTGCTCTGATTTGTCTTGGGTGGAGCAATAAAACACAAGGTCACATTCCTCTCAGAACTTAGAACCTAGAGCTGGAAAAGACCATGAGGGGTAGTGAATATTTCAATTTCTTTTATTCATTCACTCAAAGGACATTTTATTAGTTAATTAAATGTACAAAGCTTCAAGAGGGAGAGTGTAAATTGTTTTCTAAGAACTTCCATATCAAAATTATATGCTTAGCTTATAAATTATATGCGAAAGTTTAGCTCTTGAGTGAATTTGAATAGCATGTATTTGTACAGTCATAAAGTGAAAACTAAGGAAACAAAGAAAGGTTTGGGAAAACTGAAGAATTAGATTTTAACGCTTAATAAGTAAGTGACTTACAACTAACATTATCCACAAGTGAAGTATTACCCATAATGATCTTTGAATGTTGTTTTGGGGGAAATGTTTTCCTTTCTGAACAGATAATTTGATCTTTCAATAAAAGTGACCAGGCTGTGGAGCAGGTGGTGGCCGGAATAATGCTGAAATGTTCTACTTAGCAGGATTCACTGTCCTCACCAATGCAAATGCAGATGACTCCCAGCAAGATGGTGATTAATTGTTTTCAATCAGCTAGCCTGAATATTCTTGTGATGAAAATACACTGTTTTTCCTGGACCCACACTCATTCTCCCTCCAAATCCTCACTGCTCCCACAGCATAATTTTTTTATTTAAAATTATTTATTTATTTATTTTATTTTGATAAGAACACTTACCACGATATCTACCCTTTTAACAAAATTTTAGGAGTACAATACATTATTGTTGACTATAGGTACAATGTTGTGCAGCAGATCTCTAGAGCTTGTTCATCTTGCTTAACTGAAAATTTGAAACTGCTGACTCGTAACTCCCCATTTTCCCCTCCCACAGCACATGGCAACCACCATTCCACTCTTTGAATCTGTAAGTTTGGCTATTTTAGACGCCTCATATATATGGAATCATGCTATTTGTCCTTCTGTGACTGGCTTATTTCACTTAGTATAATATCCTCAAGGTTCATCCATGCTGTTGCATATTGCAGGATTTCCTTTTTTTTTAAGAATGTGTTACACACACGTATGCACGAGGTCGGATAATTAAGTTCACGAACTTGTAAAGATGTTGCTAACCTTTTTTGATATCAGAGGGATTATTCATTTTGAATTTGTACCAACTGGACAAACAGTTAACGAGGTTTGCTATTTGGAAAGGCTGCATGAAAAAGTTAGATGGCCTGAATTTTTCGCCAACAATTCATGTCTTCTGCATCACGACAATGCACCAATTCACATAGCACTGTCTGGGAGTTTTTAGCCAGTAAACAAATAACTGTATTGGAATACCCTTCCTACTCATCTGATCTGGCCCCCAGTGACTTCTTTCTTTACCCAAAGATAAAGGAAATATTGAAAGGAAGATATTTTAATGACATTCAGGACATCAAGGGTAATACAATGACAGCTCTGATGGCCATTCCAGAAAAGAAGTTCCAAAATTGATTTGATGGGTGGACTAGATGCTGACATCACTGCATAGCTTCCCAAAGGGAGTACTTCGAAGGTGACCTAGTGATATTCAGCAATGAGGGATATAGCACTTTTTCTAGGATGAGTTCGTGAACTTAATTGTCAGGCCTCGTGTATATATACGAGTATAAGATGTCTGCAAATAGGGACTTTATTTCTTCTTTTATGATTTGGATTCCCAGTATTTTTTTTTCTTGCCTAATTGCACTGGCTAGAACTTTCAATAGTATGTTAGATAGAGGTGGTGACAGTGGGCATCCTTGTCTTGTTCCTGATCAAAATTGTCACAAGAGAGTCTAAAGTCTGATATTAGTATCGCCTCTCTGCTCTATTTTGGTTTCCATTTGCACGGAATATCTTTTTCTGTCTCTTCATTCCCACAACACAATTCTAATAAACTTGTCAGCACAACCCTTCACCAGCTTCCATTTACCGCTACAGGACAGGGTCTATTTTAGATGGAATTAAACTGTTCCAGGATCTTCTCCTTTCTTGTGTTTCTTCTTTCCCTTTTTAAAGTCCCTGTGCTCAAACCTCACTTATCCTCCTTGGAGCATCTGAGAAGGGCCTTTGTTCTGTCATACCTCTGCTTGGAATGACTTCCTCTAATTTGCCATAAAAGCTTAAGCTTCACCTTTCCCCCCAATCTCCATTCCCAAGCTGGCCTGGGAGAACTGACGTCTCCTCTTATATTAGTTTGCTAGGGTTGTCATAGTGAAGTACCACAGACTGGGTGGTTTGAGCAACAGAAATTATTTTCTCATAGTTTTGGGAACTAGAAGTTTAAGATCAAGGTTTCAGTAGGGTTGGTTTCTTCTAAGGCCTCTCTCCTTGGCTTACATACGGCAAATTTCTCCTTGTGTCTTCACACAGTCTTTACTCTATGTGTATCTGTGTTTTAATCTCTTCTTATAAGGACACCAGCTATATTGTATTAGGGCCCACCCAATGACATAATTTAACCTTAATCAATTTAAATTAATTTAAATTAATTTAAAAACTCTGTCTCCAATTATAATCATATTCTGAGATACTAGGGTTTAGCACTTACATATGAATTTGTGGAGGGACACAATACAGCCGCTTAACTCTCCTAGTACTCAGTATGGCATTATAACATCTATATAATTATAATGGAATGAACATTAAAATGAATAAACCCCCATTTCATATCTTCAGATTTTTAAGATATTCCTTGAAGATAGGAACTGGATTTTACTGATCTTTGTGTTTCCTAACTAGAAAAGTGGAGGCAGTCACTAACTATGTTTCAAGGAGATGAACAAGTCATCTTAAAAACGTGTGCATTTATTACTTTTTGTCTTATTATACTGTTTCCCCAAAAATAAGACCTAGCCGGAAAATCAGCTCTAATGCATCTTTTGGAGCAAAAATTAATATAAGACCCAGTATTATATTATATTATATTATACCCAGTCTTATAGTAAAATAAAACTGGGTCTTATATTAATTTTTGCTCCAAAAGACGCATTAGAGCTGATTGTCTGTCTAGGTCTTATTTTTGGGGAAACACGGTATTTGAGCTTCTTGAGGTAACTTTTGCAAAGAGCAAATAATAATACACTACCAAGGAATATGCTCACTATATTCATGTACATCCCTATACTAAACGTCTATATAGATCAGAATTGTTGGGAAATAGAACATGGTCTCTGATAAAATGCGCTCAGTTCAATTCTGAGAATTGATAATTTAGATAATCTAATGGAAGCATTTATTCTGAGGGATGTTCTCTCTCTCTCTCTATTTTTTAACAGATGGATCATTTAAGAAAATTCTCAGATCAAGAAGAGAATTCAAAGAGGAAATAGAAAACCTAGGTACTCCAAAGTTTCATGTTGTTTTCAGATGTTATCACGTAATAACCCAGGATCTTCTATGTTTTTTCATTCTAGCTATTTGATATAGAGCAGGTGGAAAAGAGCCAAGAGCACTTCCAGCTTGTACTTTGCATATGGGTAAAGCAAACTGGGTAAATTAACTCACATTTATTTAGCATAATCTTAACCTAAAGGAAATAGGTCGCTATCACATCCACTCTTCATAGTTCTAATAGAGTTGGTTTCTAATTGTCTCATAGATTTTATTCGATCAGAGTAGCTGGTGTAGCAGTTAAATGTACGGCTTCCATTAAGTTTTCACGAAAGGCAGGTGTGATGAATTTTAGGATGAAATAATAATAGCTAATACAACCTGAGCATTTACTACATGCCAGGCATTGTGGAAGCCTCATAATCAGGTTTTCTCACCGAATACTCACAATTACATGTCGTAGGTATTCTTATTACCCCCATTTCCCAGGTGAAGACATCAAGGCACAGAGCAATTAATAAAAATGAATATGCGCAATATTATGGGGATAGTGAGTAGCACAGGCAGAATTCAAACCCGGGTAAGACTGATAGCAGTGGCAATAATACTAGCTCAGACACTGCTAGTGCCAGCTTTACCGTGAACTCATTGTGTAGTCACTGTGGGTCATTATTCTCTAAAAGCTAATTTGTAAAATGAAAATATTTGACTAAATGATTCTGTGATATTTGTTTTGTGCATACAACGCTAGCCACACAATGATACTTAAAATCTTGCATAAAAACAATAGTATACTTTGAAGAACCAAATTTTATTCTGGATTCTGCCAGAAAGCATAGCCAACAAGAAATATTAGAAGTAGAAGAAATCCCAATAAACATTTATAGAAAATAGTGATAAGTACAATTTATTAGAATTTTGTTTAATTTTACTGACCTACTTTTCAACCTATTTTCTTTGGTTTAATTTGAATTCTATGTAACTACAATACTGTGGAGATCATGCAAGTTAAGGCAAAGAAAAACTAAGAAAAATATTGTATTTTTAGTTTAACTTCATACTTTAAAAAGTCAACAACATTTTATTTAAAAATATTTTACTTTTAAATACTTTTTCAGTTTTATTGATATCTAATTGATCTATAACATTGTATAATTTTAAGGTGCACAATATAATGGTTTGAATTATGTATATATTGTGAAATAATTACCACAGTAACTTTAGTTAACATCTGTTACCTCTCATAGTTAAAATTTTTTTCCTTGTTAAATAACTATTTTTAAAAAGGATTTCATAACTTGTTTGTACCTTCCCATGAATCTATAACAAGTAAGCTCCAAAAAATATTTTAAAATATAAAATTTATCTTAAGTACTCAAGAAAAGTGATATTGTAGGGAAATCCTCTTGTAACTTATAAATGTATATAATGTATATACAGAGGGTGCCAAAAATGTATGCACATTTTAATAAAGAAAAAAACTGTATTAAAATTGTAATAATATATACTGATAACAAAAGATGAATACAAGTCATGTGTATGCATTTTTTGGCCACCCTGGTATTTTCATTATTTAAAAAGATATATGAAAGTAATACAGCCTATATGCTTAAAAAGCCAACCAATAAAAGTTAGAGGACAATCAATCAAAAATTTAAGAATAAGCATTAAGAAAAAATCTGTCAGTATTCTCACACTACCCCCACCCAGAGTGTTATCTACTGTGAACAGATTTCTATATGGCATCATGCTATATAAATGGGATACATATGCTTCTGCAATGTGCTTTCTTTAATGTTAGCAAAATATTACAAACTTGTTTCCACATCAGTACAGAGAAAGCTGCTTCATTCTTTTTAATGATTTTCCAGTATTTGATAATATTGATATGCCTTAATTTATTTAACCATTCACACATCAATGGGTGTATTAGTTTCCTAGGGCTGCTGTGATAAACCACCACAAATTTGGTAGCTTAAAACAACAGAAATTTATTCTTGCACAGTTCTGAAGGTCAAAAGTCCAGAATCAAGGTGTTGGCAGGGTCACACTCCCCCCAAAGCCTTTAGGGAGAAAAACATCTTTTCTCTGGACTTCTGTTGGCTCCTGGTGCTCCTTGGCATTCCCTGGCTTGTAGGTGCTTCACTCCCATCTCTGCTTGTCTTCACACAGCCATCTCCCCTGTGTTTCTTCTTCTCTTTCTCTTATAAGAACACCTTATATCTTATATGTAATAAGAACACTTTATAAGTATTTAGGGCTCTCTCTCATCCAGTATGATCTCATTTTCTTGATCCTTAACTTAATTACATCTACAAAGACCTATTCCCAAATAAGGTCACATTCTCAGGTACCAGGAGTTAGGATTTGGACATATCTTTTGGAGGCAACTATTCAACCAACTACAATGGGTATTTGAGTTGTTCTCAGATTTTCAGTATTCAAAACAGTACTGCAAAGAAAGAAAACACATCATTTTGCATCTCTCTTTGTGCATGTGTGTATTTTTTTTTTCTGTCATAGGTAGGATTGCCGAATCAAAGAGCAAGCACATCTACAAATTTGACATATACTTAACAGTTGCCTTCTGAAAAAAATACTACTGATTTACACTCCCATTAACAGTGTTTAAGGCCTACTCTTCAACCCCGTCACCCAAATGGGATATTATCCGTTTGTAATTTTTGCCAATCTGATGAGTCAAAAGTGGTGTCACTTTATTTAGCAAATTGATTCTGTATAAATTGACAATTATTACATATGTCTACATATATTGGTTGGCCAGCCCCTAGCTTGGTGGCACATTTTAGATGCTCAATCAACATTTGTTGAATGAATGACAGCAGGAGCACCTAAATCTCAATTCTTGCATCTACTTTTCCCCTTCCTTCTCCCTTTACATATCATCCCAACTGCCAAACTTCTCCATCTGACTAGGATATCCTTCATCTCTCTCCATTCTTACTGACAAGCCAACCATCTCTCTACCTCAACCCAAGTACCTCACTCCCCACCAAGCCCATCCCTTATCCCTCATTCCCAAGCCAGGGATAGCCAGATGCACTCTGCCAGTTTCACAAGGGTTGAGGACCTGACCCCTAAAAGGGAGAGCTAGTATGTTAATGTGGCCCTTTTCTCCAAACACTTTTTTTTCAATTATAGTTGACATTCAATATTATTTTATATTAGTTTCAGATGTACAGAGCAGTGGTTAGACATCTATATAATTTACAAAGTGATCTCCCTGCTAAGTCTAGTACCACCTGGCACTATCCATAGTTATTACACTAATGCTTTGTCAGACCCTTGATATTGGCTGCCTTTGGTCTTGCCCCCTTTTAACGGTGTCCTGTAGAATTCCAGATCATGGCATTGTACACCAGAAGCTAAACATTAATGAATGCCAACTATAATTTTATATATATAATGTGATGGTTCAGTGTGAGGTCGAAGGGATAGTGGATGGGGGGAGGGGGGTTCACAGTATGAGGGATATAAATGATGAACGTCTAAGTATTACCTTGTTTTGTACACCTGAAACTAATAAATAAATAAATAAATTTAAAAAAAAAAAAAAAAAATGAAGGTGTCCTGTAGATGCTGACTGCCAAAATGAATGCTCCCTAAATATCTACAGATTAGGATACTGTCTGTTCCACTTGTGGGAACTGACCTACTCTTAGGTCATATCTTGCTAGTCTGTAAGTCTGCTGAAAGTAACTGGGCTGTTCTGTCCTGATAACCACCTCCTTCCCAATAATTTCTACCTCTTTATCATTCTCCTCCGGATTTTAATCCCTTTCCATTCTCCTGCTGTGTTTCTCCAAAAATAAGACCTAGCCGGACCATCAGCTCTAATGCGTCTTTTGGAGCAAAAGTTAATATAAGAACCGGTCTTATTTTAATATAATGTAATGTATTTTAATATAATATAAGACTCAGTCATATAATATAATATAATATAATATAATATAATATAATATAATATAATATAATATAATATAATATAATATAATACCTGGTCTTATATAATATAATATAATGTAATACCAGGTATAATATAATATAATAATATAATACCAGTCTTATATGATGTAATATAATATAATATAATATAATATAATATAATATAATACCGGGTCTTATATTAATTTTTGCTCCAAGAGATGCATTAGAGCTGATGGTCTGGCTAGGTCTTATTTTCGGGGAAACACGGTATTGCTGTCTTGAAATTATTAAGACAGTGAAGTCTGATGGGACAATGGAGTATGCACGTGAACAGAGAAGGTATGTGCAATACATGTGCCAACCATTCCTTGCCACCTCATTCACATTCAGCATTCACAGTACCCCATGAACACAGAATTCCAGTGTACCCACAATGTGCAGAAGTTTAGTGAAACTCAAAGTGAGTACAAAGCAAGCGTTTCATGTATATGACTGAGCAAGCAGGAGTGCCCACAGCCCCTAGAGACCACATTTTCCACTGGAACCAGAACTGGTTTTGAATGCAGAAATAAGTCAGTGGCATTCCAAGAAACACAAATGACCAAGGAACCTCACCATATTCTTTCTTGCCCCTGTTACTTCCCTGTATTAGCCAACAGCTTACACTAAATATGGTGAAGGAAAGAGAAAAAGATGGGATAACCTGTAGTTCTTTTTCCTTTCAGCCTTTCCTTATTCATCAGTAAGCAAAGGTAGAGAATGTTGGTAGAATATACACATATCAAGAAGTAAAATAAAAACAGTCGAGTTGGTTTTGTACAGCATTTCCACTGTTCTGGTAAGAGTATATATGCATGCATGAGCTATGAAGTACAAATTGTGTAATTTTGGTGATTCCACATATGAATTAAATGCTCTTGTATTTGCACTTAAACTGGCATTGCACTATATAAAGATGAATGGTAAAATTCATGCCAATAATTTCAATTTTTAGTTTTCCTTTATTTCAAATGACACTAAATAACAAACAAACAAAGAAATGAACCATGAAAAGTTGAGGGACAGACCATGGAAGAAAGGAAAAAGCTCTATATTTTAATACCTTTAACATCATTTCTTTCTTGCTTTTTGGATAAGTGGCTCTACATTTTCATCTTATACTGGGACCCTCAAATTGTATAGGTGGCCCTAGCTACTTCTTTCTATATAATTCTGGCCTTCCTTCTTGCCTTTCTTCCTTCCTTTTTTCCTTCCATCCTTTGTTCCTTCCTTTTGTCTTTCCTTCCTTTTAATCCTTTCTGATCATCAGTTTCTTTGTCTATAAAATAAGGATAATGCCAAATCTTACCAACTAGCATCAGGTGGTCTCTGCTGCTGGGCAATCATTTCATTCATTTCTTATTTTATTTTTATCCAACTTCCATGAAGATATCCATGGATAAATGAAGGAAAAAGAAATTATATAAAGTCAGGGAGTGGGGGGGTGGCGGGGAGCAGACTAAGCCTTTGAGAGGTTTGGCAGTGCTTTTGGAGAAAATATCCACTGAAAGATTTTGATATTTGGATTTTTTTTAATTAATAGAGACTTTTTCATGTTTGCGGGCAGAAAGAAAGGAATTGATAAAGAGGAAGAGATGATGCTAGAAGGAATAATAATAAGAACTTCTTACATGTTCATATGATTTTCAGTGCTCAAGGATATCACATTTCACCATTCCTGTGAAGAAGACAAAATAGGTCTTGTTATATCCAGGAAATGAAAAAGCTAAATCTCAGAAAAGACAAAACGGGAACCCAAAGTTTACCATGGAAAGGCAGCACGCGTTTATCTAGCACTGGCTGTCAGCGCCAATCATTCCACCTGCTTTGGGGTGCTGTTAAATTACGACCAGTAGGTGGCGCTTTCAAGCAGGCCTCTGAGCCTGCTGTTCTTTTAAGAACTTAAAATACACTTGCAAATTAAAGTACACGTATTGATGACTAAGGAGCAAGTGCCCATTAGTGCTGGTACAGAATGCAAGGCACTTTCATGAGAGTTGCAATGTTAGAGAAACAGCTATTCTAGTGTTCAGTTAACTATTGCTATGAAAAAAATTACACCTAAACTTAGTGGGTTAAAATAACAACAAACATTAATTATCTTCACAGTTTTTATGGGCAGGAATTCAGGAAGGGCTTAGCTGGGTTATTTTGGCTTGGGTTCTCTCATGAGTTTTCAGTCAAGATTTAGCTGGGCTGCAGTCACCTAAAGGCATGTCTGGGGTTGGAGGGTTTACCTCCACCATGGCTTGCTCGCAAGCTCTGGGCAGGAGGTCTCAGGTCTTTTCCACACAGGCCACTCCATAGGCCCCTCCATAGACACTCAAGAAGCCTACTACATGGTGCTGGTTTCCCGCAGAGCAGGCAACCCAAGAGAGAGTAAGGTAGGAACAGCGATGTCTTATATGACCTAACCTCAGAAGTCACATGCCTTTACATTGGCTGTATTCTATTGGTCAAATGGACCAATCCTGATACAGTATGGGAGGGGATCATACAAAGGCATGAATACCAGGCAGGCCAGGACACTAGGAGCCGTCTTGGAGACTGGCTACCACATCTAGCCATTGGATGTTTAGATGAGTATGGATATATAGTAGGTATTTGAATTAGATAAGAGAACTTCTCTAGAACTAAGATTGTCTGAAAAAGTGTGGGACAGCTGAAGAAGGGATTCATGGACTGAGCTTGATCCAATAAATGGTGTAAGATAAAGAACAGCTTCAGAGAGGTTATAAAACTGAGAGATAAAGGGAGAGTGGGCACTTTCTTTTATTTTGTCTCTGAAGAAAATGTGCTTAACTGCATTCCATCATGAACACCTGATTTCCTCTTTTGGCCTTATTATTTTCTACTTCTTTTACACGTTCTATTCAGAAATCCTCTTATTCCATTACTGATTTAGTAATCTGAAGTGGCCTTTTGGGAAATGCTATTCCAACCCACTATTCTGGTGACGTACAAGAATAGCTTGAGCAATAGCTTTTTTCTTTATCATTCTTCAGTTACCATTTGGGACTTAAAAAATACGAATTCATCCAGCCTTGGATCTGAACCACTGTGTTCCCTGGGACGTGGCTTACTTAGTTATTCTCTGGCTCTTCCCAACTTTAGCCTTTTCAGGTAATCTCCCCAGTCTGCCATTTGCTTGGTTGTCATGTTAGCTAGTCTAACCCCAGCACCCTGTGAGGAAGGGAAAACCAGACATTAGTCAGACTAGTTCTTCACTTATGTCACACTTATTCCCATCTTGTACTTTTGAACTTTTGCCTAGAATGTACATAGTACATAATGAAAATTAAAATGTGTGGGCCAGGCTATAAATTCTTTAAGAATTTTTAAAATGGAGAATCAACTACAGACAAAATAGCTGGAGAAAATGTCCAGGGGAAGGTAAGACTTTAGGCTGGTTTGGTATTTCTCCCTTCTTTTTCCTAGCAATCCAACCTCTGCAAGTTACTGGAATATACTTCAACATTATCTTGCCTAACGGTCAGAGTGAGGAGGAGCTTTCTGATCAAAGACCTTTTACAGCTTCTGAGATAAAGTAGTGGTATACACATAATCTGCTAATGTCAATCGATGCCATAAACGAGAAAAAAAAAAGAATGCCCTCTGAAAAGGATTCTGGTCTGTGGGAATCTTTTTGTGCTTCTTTGCTCACTAAATGAGAATGTCAGACTCGCAGGGTGTAGCAATGAGACCAACTCTTAAGAGGTCAGTCATCTAATCCCAGACTTTTGATTGGCAAACAAATAAAAAAAAGAAGTGGAGGCAAAATCCTGCTGGGCTCAATGATAAAGACATTCTTGCATCCTGAGAGTCATGAGACTATCAATGTTATATTAGGCCTTGCTGCAGCCAGGAGAGTAGAACTGGATTAAATACAGATTGCAGTGATCCTATGCACATGTTAAAAATGAAGAGTAGAAGATTATGAATATGCCTTAAACCAATAATAATAGTGGCCATTTTCTGGTTCATGCTATTTCAGGTTCAAGCTCAGTGCCAAGGACTTTATACATGTTTCATTTCATTCTCCCCTCAGCAATATGAGGCATTTTAGTATTTGATTTTACAGATGACGAAAGTGAGGTTCCAGGGTTTCATTAAGTTCCATTAAGTAATGAGCTCACATAGATCATTAGAGCCAGGATTTGAATTTGAGCTTGCTTCCCTTCAAACCATGCTTTTTAAAAATGAAATCTTTCAAACTTTTAGAAAAGTACAGCAACTGGCCTATCAAACGCCAGTATAATTACCACTAAACTTTACTGAATTATTTGTGAGATAGTGCCATAGTAACTTCAGATGTTCCTTTAAAGCAAAAGGTAATGGATAGAGTGAAAGCACTCTATGTACCCACTTTCCTACCTCCAAATTCTCCTTCCCTTTCCAGACTCTACTATCCTGATTTAATGTTTACCTTTCACCATCACATGTTGGTGCTATTAGTACTAATGTGAATGTTTATAGACAATAATATTGCTTTGCATATTTTTAAATTTATATAAATGTTATTATGTTCTCTGTATCATTGTACAAGCTGGTTTTATTAGCCAACATTGTAGTTCATTGTATGCATATACAGTAATGTACTTGTCATTTTTCTGTTTTTGGTTGCTGCCAAATTTTTGCTATTCCAAATACTACAAAGAGCATTCCTTTACTAGCTGCTTTAGGCACATGTGTGAAAGTTTTTCCGGTGTTTTCACTTTTCCATTATCCTCTACCAGGCCTCTTGCAGTCTGTGTGAATTCCCGATGTGACGCTGGAATGCCGGGGTCTTGGATATGGGATACAGGTACAGGATTGTGAGAAAACAAGGGGCTTTTAGAGGGCTTGGTGTTGATAAGACAACTCACTTGGGAGAGGAATTTTAATTTGCAGCTAAAGCAGTGGATCTTGGGCACAAGGAGAGAAGAGATTGGTTTCTCCTTTGGCCTGATCAACTGAAAAACAAATTTCAAGCTGGACTTGGGGATATAAGTAGAGGGAAGTAACAAAGAATGGTCCAAGTGAAACAGGAACACTTGGAAGAGGTTATTTGGTGCTTTAAGTCAATGTTTTTTAAACCATGTGTCCAGGGACCCCAGGTTTCCCTTTGAGCCTCCTCAAGGGCCACCTGGGATGCACATCGGGGAGACAGGCAGACAGCAGGGCCACCCCACCCTGCTTCACCTGAAGCACCTCTACTCTAACTGTGTGATACATTGGATTTTCTTATTAGACTTTGTTCGATAAACTTTTTGTAGCTAAATGTCTTTTAAAATCCATTTAAATATATAGGAAGATAAGTGACTAATGAGAGTTATTTACTTATAAGTTTCCCGAGCTGGATGTAGTTTGTGCCCCAAGTTTCCCTTTCACACTGGTGTTATGTTGATGTCAAGCGTGAGCTGGCTGTGTTCTGCAGTAAGGGCAGCAGAACCCATATACATAACCCATGTTTCTGATGACATACCAAACTGAGGATTCAAGTAGGTTAATAATAGCAGCAATAGTATTTATTATCCTTCTAGGAGCACCTTCATGTTGTGGTGACGTCAGAGAATAGTAAGTAATTTAGCTGCTTGTCCACGGTGAAAAATGGGCACAGTGAGGCTGGAGAACCAAATGGGGCTCAGATGAGGAGGGGGCGTTGTGAACTAAGTGAAGTCATTTAGGCTCGGTCCTGAGGGTAGAACTGAGGTAGCACTAACAGGAAGGCCTGGTGACCACCGAAGTTTCTATCAGACCTAGCTTCTCCTCTTTTAGACATGCGCATTTGTATGAAAGGCAGATAAAAATTTTAGTTAAACACTGCTGAGAATCTGTAAATTGTTGAACTTGAAGTTCTATGAAGGAGCTTTGAGGCCCATCATTTTTTAAAAAGTTTTCTCCCAGAGAAACCAGTGGTTTCCAAATATCATTTATCAATATTAACTATAATACAAGCAAACAAACTTGCACTTAAAGTGCAGGTATCTATGATGATTTGAGTATTACTTTCTCCTAAATATCTTTTCCCGAAAATGATGGCAAGAGTACTTTGTTTGTTTTAACTTGACCCATGTTTCGCAATCCAGTTTAATAATTTTACAGATGTTCTTTTGAAATAAATGGGCTAGAAGGTCAGACAATAGTGGCATATTTTTACCATTTTAATAACATTTGCAAGAGACACCTTTAGTGCAATTTGTATATCAAACTTTCCTTTGTGTGCCTTTTTACCTATTGAATTAAGTAACTGAAGTATTGGTAAAAATAGAAGCTTATGAATTCAAAGCAAAGAATGACAGAGTGACCATAAAACATCTGAATTAGATGTTTGGATAAATCTGTTTTATTACTTTAAAATAGAGTACTTATTATATACCAAGGTAGAAATGAGTGCTAATAAAGGAAGGTAATAAAAGTTTTTCTAGTGAACATACGAGTAAAACATCATAAAAATCTTAATGACAAAATTGCATTTCATTCTAAATTAATTATTAGACTCATTATAGGAAGCTTTGTTTTTCTCAAGCTCTTATATTAAAATTATTAAAATCCTCACTGAAAGGTATAACATGAATTTATTTTTAATAAAAGAAAGATATTCTGTGTCTGAATGAATATAAATTTTGTATCTATAATAGATATTGGAGGATATCCATTCCCTACTAAATACTAAGGGATTTGACTGGTTACTTATTTCCTAAAGAATGATGCTGGCATGCTCGACATGGCATTTTCATTACCAATCACCTCAGTTTGAAACTGCATCTAGGTGGGTCTCCATCAGTATCAAAGTGGATCTACCAGAAGCATGCTCACAGATGATAACAGCGTTAGAGCAATTGCCCTTGTCAAAGGAGGAGAGGCCAAAGGCAACGTGACTTACTGGTTTCTAGCTTTAAGCCATTCATTGTAGTACCAGCTCCCATGTTAGAATCCCTTTATTTGTGTTAGTTAAAATCAATTCTCTAGGTGTAAATCCCTATAAAATATCTCCTATCTTTATACCTGGCCATTACAGGTTGTTTCAGCTCCCATTTTATTTGTCCTACTTACAAGTACCTCTTTCTGACATTAATAATTAACTAGTCAACTAACTTATCCAAATACTTTAATCTCCGTTTCTTTAAAAGGAGAGTAACTTCAGGAAGGTTGCATTCATGGTTTACTGCTGACTCCAGCCATGGGAATTTGGGGCATACTTTGTATTTTAATCTTCCTGGGGAAAAGTTGGGGACAGGAACAAACGTAAGTAAAAGAACCCATCTTCATTTTTCAATGCCTCTTAGTCGTGATGAGTGAAAAGTAAATTTAATGGACTGTGTTAATTTGAAAATAGCTTTCTACTTCTGAGAATACCAAATGACATAAAAGTTCTTATGGGATTGTTATTTTAAAAAATTTACATAAGTGATTATCCAAATTCCTCTTCAAAAAAAGCACAAAATAAATTCAAGATAGTTAACTTTCTTGTCGTTTATTGCTTATTTATATTTAGTGCATAGTTTTCTTTGTGTATTCCATATACTGTACATAACAGAGCAAGGGTTCCTTTGGAGTTAATGCTAATATAGTGATTTGAAAAACTATTGTAATTATTTTCATGTTTATGAGCTCATTCTTCACAATATTTAGTGTTTCTATTGAAATACTATGAATTTTAAACTATGTCTTAAAATAGTGATCTCAAATCTAGAAATACCATTATAATACTGAAAAGGAACTGGAGAGTATCTAACTGAACCAACTCACTTCACAAATGAGGACTAGTGTAAACAGGGGAAGTGACTGGCCAAAGGTCACACTGCTAGAGAGAGATAAAGCAGGACTTGTACCAAGGACTCCTGTTTCCCACGTCATTTTCACCCCCAGTTTGTCATAAGTGTATGCATATAAACATGAAAACTATATTATGAATATAAATGAATATGTAGGGTGCCATAAATTTATAACACTCTCCCAACCCTAATCTGATTTGCTTCGTTGCTATAATCACCCCCGTAGTTTTAGTAGTTTTTATTTATTCCTTTTTGAAAGACAAGTGGCTGAAGTTCAGAGAGATTGAGATTAAATGACGTCAAAATAGTGGGAGAACCAGGACTAGAATCTGGGTCCCCTGATTCTGAATTCTTTCTGCTACACTGTACTGGCCCTTAATAAGCATTGTCTCTTTGTCTCTTGAAAAAATGAGAGTGTATCATTTACAACATGGTCATCGTCAATAAATTTAATTGATTGACTCTATAAAAATGTATTGAGAACCTACCATGTGATAGGCGCTGGGGATGCAGTATGGTAGATGATACAGAGCTTGCATTCTAGTGGGAGAAGCAAATAATGAATAAATGAATGAGTGAACCAATCAATGAATGAATAAATAAGGTCAGGTAGTTATTAGTGCTACACAGAAAAAAATAAAGGGGAGTAAGAGGATAAATCACGGGCACTATTTTAAAGTGTGGACAGGTAAGTTTCTTTAAGGAGGTGGCACGCAAGCAGAGCTTGAAGGAAGTGAGGAAGTAATCTTGCAAATATCTGGGAAAAGAACATTCCAGCGAGAGGCTAAAGTGACATTCTTGCCCCTCTGCAAGCTTAGTGTCCTGATACTCTGCAACTTTTGAAAGAAAATAAGAAAAGTATGAAATTCTTTATACAGTTAGATTGTGCTACTGATAAATCAGTAAAGACCAAAATTTGTGTGAAGGGTGATTCCTGAGCCATCTTTTAGGGACTTGTAAACACTGAATACTTTACGTTTCACCACCACTACCACATAGACAATTCAACATTAAAACAATACTAAACTGAAAAATATAAAATTTCTAAGAATACTGAATTTAAAATAGCTCCCCTCCCAGATTTACAAAGCTCAATAAATTCAGTGTAGTACAGCAATTCAAAGCGTTAATTCAGGAAAACAATATGCTCAGGATCAATTCCTAATTCTATAACTTGTTAGCTGTGTGACCTTGGGCAAGTTAATTATCAGTTTCCTCATCTGTAAAATGGGGGTAATAATAACACCTTCCTCACTGAGTGGTTGTAGCAACACAGTTAATATGTATAAAGTGCTTAGAATGGTGCCTAGCATGCTGTATGGTTTCTTTATTATCTCATCAAAGGTGAAGTTTTCTCATTTTCTCTGTTCCTGGATAAGCACATGGGGAATTCAGATGATGGTTGGAAGCCTGGAGGTTCTTTCCTTTCTTTCACAATTTGCTGTAAATAGTTCCAAATTAGTTGTCATGTAGAACTGCCAGCTGCTTTAAAGGATTTAATGGCTTCCTAATTAATTTCACTGTTACTAAAGACTTGTGATTTGAAAAGACTTTTTAAATGTCATAATGTTGACAGGAGCCTGCAATAATTCTACCAGCTGGGGTGACGGGCAGTGTTTGATCTCTTGAATTAGTGAATCACTATGACCTTTTGAGTTGAATTTTTTTTCTATGTAATAGCATAAGTAGCTCTCACTATTCAAACTATATACTTTGTGATATATAATTAATAACCTAATTTAGATGTGTAAGTTTTCTTTTAATAAAACAACGAAAAAACTTACACATTTAAAAAAATGTTATTTCAAAAACTTATATGGATTAATTTCCATTCTTGCATAAATCACATGAAAAATAAAACTGAGGGAAGAGCCTATGGTTGTGAACAAAGGTTGTAATTTTGACCTCAATTGAACACATAGTGACAAAGAGAGACCTGAATACAAAGTCCCGCCTCATTCACTTATAAGCCAGGTGACCTTAGTCAAATTAACCTCTTATCACTTGTAAAATAAGAATAACAGTAGTATCTACACAAATGGTCTGTTGTAAAAATGAAAAGAGTTATATGTAAAGTGGTTCTACAGCTTCTCATATATGGTAACTGTTCACTTACAGTTATTATTTTTATTATTGTGTGATTGTGATTATTGCTCTTCAAGAATATCTATCACTGCTTTCATTTTCAAATGCATTCCCCCAAGCTCACTTTTATTCTATCCTTTTAAAAACTCCACTCACTAGTATAATGCAATACTTCTAACATTACTTCCTTTCGGATAGGTTGGTGAAATTAACGAATCTTAACATTTATTGAGTACTAAGCATGCTTGGTGCTTTCAAATATGTATTCTCATTTTATCCTTACCTCAGCCTGGTAAAGAGGGTGGTATTTTCACAAGTAATTTATTTCAGTCTCAGAGAGGGTAGTGACTTTATCATGGTAACTCAGCTAGTAGATGGCAGAGCTGAAATTCAACCACTGGTGTGTTTTCCTTCACTGGACAAATTATTGACCCTATTTACACGTTCCAGTCAGCACCATTAGAAAATGCAGCAGCTCAGGGAAGGTGCCATTACTACCTTTCTAAATGTTAATTATATCTCCAGCTCTATTTTTCAAGTCCTAATTTCAAGCTAGTTTTTTTTGTGGAAACTATGCTGAAATGATCATAGATCACAAATAAATTTTATCTTAAAAATATCATTTTCAAGTTGAGAAAATATGCCTATTTTAAACTGAATCTCTCAAGTGAGATGAAAAAAATAAAAACTATAACAAAATATGGCATATAGAGGTACTGATCCTTCTCTTTATCTGTTTCAACAGGTATATCATTTCAGCACCAAAAGTATTTCGTGTTGGAGCATCTGAAAATATTGTAATTCAAGTTTACGGATACACTGAAGCATTTGATGCAACAATTTCCATTAAAAGTTATCCTGATAAAAAAATTAGTTATGCTTCAGGCTATGTTGGTTTATCCACAGAAAATAAATTCCAAAACTCTGCAATCTTAACAGTATGTATTTATCCTTTATTTTCTTTCTATATACAGAATGATCTCAATGAAATGCGTACAAATTTGAATACGGATAACATAGATATTTGATCACTTATACCAATATAGCTCTGTGTGATTATTAGATGATGTCAGTCACTAATGATAATATAAATGAAACAGAAAATTCTAAATAGAAGAGTTGTGTCTGTTTTTTGAGCAATGCATATAAATGATAACGTTCTTACTGGAAAATAAAATTGTACTAATGTGAAAATATTTGGAAAAGAATTGAAAGTACTAGTTTGCTGTGAAAATTATCATTACAAAGAAATAGAGAAATATGAATATGAATATTGATCTGTAATGCATTACGTACAGAAGCCCATAGATGCTATTGAACATTTGTATGTTTAAACTCCAATATTCTACAATTGTAGTTTCCAAAACTAATAAATTATTGATTATTGAAGTGAATAACTCTCATTGACAACCTGTAGTTAATAGGAAGAAAAACCTTAATCAAATGACTCTTCCTTCTATTAAGATATTGTAGTATAACTTGGTTAGAAAAGTGCTTGCAACTCAAATCTTATTAAAAATTCTGATAACTAAAAATAATTTTCCATATTTACTATTTATTCAGCCAAGTAAATAAATATAAGCAAAATATTGTTTTAAATTCCAATAAAAATTCAAAAATCAAGAACCAGAAAATCAAAGACTGCTAGACTTGGAAAGGGCTCTATGGAGTTCATTTAGATGTTTCTTAAAAGTGAATTCTTTAAAAAGGAATTAAAATTTTATAAAGAGATTAAAATTATAATTATATTGATTTTTAAATTTATTTTGTGAATTTCTTTTGATTTTATAATTATATAAAAATCATAAGCATAAGAAGATTATACCTAGCTTTAGGTTTGCACATATTTAAGTAACACTGTAATAAAAATAAATTTTTATTTATAATAAATAATTAAAAGTCAATATTGAGAGTCCTCCAGAAGCCCTCATCCTTTTTTTTTTTTTTTATGTGTCAGGGTAATTTTCTCACATACAATTTTTTTTTTAATTTTATTTATTAGTTTCAGGTGTACAAGACAAGGTAATACTTAGACATTCATCATTTATATCCCTCACACTGTGAACCCCCCTTCCCCCATTCACTATCCCTCCGACCTCACACTGAACCATCACATTATATATATAAAATTATAGTTGGCATTCATTAATGTTTAGCTTCTGGTGTACAATGCCATGATCAGGTATCCACAGTATCCCTGCAGAAGCCCTCATCCTTTAAACGGGGTATGTACATTACTCAATTTGAGAAACACTGAAGGAAATAAATTCTAATCAAATGTAGTAATTTTTTTATTAATGTTCGTGGTGGTAAATGCTCTGATCTTCTAACAAATACACTTAATAGGTTTATTAAGAATTAAAATTCATTTCCCAAAAGTGTTATTTTCAGCAGACACTCTTACCTGATGTGACTCAAAGTAGCCACTAGCCACATGTGGTTGTTAACTTTAAATTTAAATCAATCAAATTTAACAAAAATAAAAAATTTTCTTCTGTCACATTAGCCACGTTTCAAGTGCTCAAATAGCTACGTGTGACTGGTGGCCACTGTATTGGGCAGCATAGCCATAGAATATTTCCTTCATCACAGAACGTTCTGCTGACTTAGATGGTTAATTGAAAAAGTAGGTTAAGGTGGGGAAATAAAAATTGATGCATATGTTAAGCATTTAATTTTATCTTAACATTATAGTGTATCTTTGTTTGTCAGTTGTTTGATGTGCCAAGGTCTTTTCTTTAAGTATAGGTCCACTGATTGGAATGTCAAATCTTTTTAATTATGTATCACACCTGTAACAAATCATCTTTGTCCTATAGTTTCTCTTTCTTTAAAGTGGGAAAAGACCTGAAAAACACTTGCAAAGCAATCTGAGTGCAGAATCTACATGGATTGCTAATGTTTTCCAAACTTTTACAGTTCTCTCACCTATGTAATTCCACAGCAGTTGATGTTAGTGATTAACTTTTATCCCATATGTCCAATGGCTAACTTTTCATAGAAGCACTTTTCTTTATTATTTTTTATAAGTTAAATTTGCATATCACGCAATATAAAGTGGATAATTACAGTTACTTACAAATATTGGAAAGCGTGCAGCTCAGCTGGTGGGAGCAGGAGGACCCAGATGTAATACAAAGTGTCCTAACATCAGTCAGGATGTTGAACAGAGGAGAGCATGGGCTATCCAGCAGGCTGAAGAAGTGACAGTTTGTTAAGAGAGCTTCTATAGCTCATATAGTTTTACTAAATGCATGTAACATTTAGGAAACACAGAACCAAAAAGACTTTTAATTGCTTAAAGATAAATTTGATTATGGTATTTGACACTGAAGGGCTTTGGGCAAAATGATTTACTATTCTGGGTCCTCTACAACTTTTTTTTTCTTTTTACTTTTTTTTCTTTATTATTGGGGAAGGGGAACAGGACTTTATTGGGGAACAGTGTGTACTTCCAGGACTTTCCCCCCACCCCCAATTCAAGTTGTTGTCCTTTCAGTCTTAGTTGTGGAGGGCGCAGCTCAGCTCCAGGTCCAGTTGCCATTGCTACTTGCAGGGGGCGCAGCCCACCCATCCCTTGCGGGAGTCGAACCGGCAACCTTGTGGTTGAGAGGACGCACTCCAACCAACTGAGCCATCCGGGAGGCAGCTCAGCTCAAGGTGCTGTGTTCAATTTTAGTTGCAGGGGGAGCTGCCCACCATCCCTTGTGGGACTCGAGGAATTGAACTGGCAACCTTGTGGTTGAGAGCCCACTGGCCCCAACCACAAGCAGCCTCATCTATCCAACTGGAACTGGCAGCCTTCAGCATTAGGAGCATGTAGCTCTAACCGCCTGAGCCACCGAGCCGGCCCCTCTACAACTTTTTAAATGATTAAATACACATACTTATTTCTCCTTCTAATGAGATTACTGTGGTAGTTAGAAAGTCAACATGTTTTATTAACTTAAAATTATTATGCTCTTTTCTATCAACATTTCCTATTACAGATACAACCCAAACAATTGTCTCAAGGACAAAACCCAGTTTCACATGTGTATTTGGAAGTTGTATCAAAGCATTTCTCAAAATCAAAAAAAATTCCAGTAACCTATGACAATGGATTTCTCTTCATTCATACAGATAAACCTGTTTACACTCCACACCAATCAGGTAGAGTATAAGATGCTTCTTTCCCTGGGGAGGACAATTGACACTATAGTGTAGAGCTTTTTAACACTTTAAGTGGAGACAAGTTTCTAACTTATTTAAAAGAGTTTCAATTCCCAATGACTTTTACACTTATAATTACCATTTTCATTTAAAATTTATATGGAAATTGCGAAAGAAACAATAAAATAGAAATTAATTTTAAGTTTAAATTTGATTTTAAACATACATTTTAAATTCATATGGAAATTACAAAATCAACAATTACATTATCTGCCTTATAAGTTACTTCCATATAGAAAAAAGCTTTTTAAAAATTGTGGAATGTTATATTATATCTTATTTATTAAACAAGTATAAGATGTAATGGCAAATATAATTTTTGTAATGGGAAAACAATGTATTATAGAGCCACGTTCATAAAAAAAGCTCTACGACTTTGGAGCTAATTCTCAAATTCGGAAAACAAATCCAGCTCTGGGGGATCAGATGTTTCTGCAAAGAATAAACTAGATCACAGAAATATGCAGATGTTATTTTTCTAAGGGAATCTAAATAAGAAAGTTCTTATTAGGACATTGTTTCCTATTCATGGTTCTTCTATGAGAGAGGGAAAGGGCAGGATAGCCTATCAAAACTCTGTGATTGAGATGTGACTGGATTTATTCCCCAATTAATCAAAAATAAAACACAGAAAAGTGTGAATGCTACCCAAATACATTCAAGTGTCTGCAAAGTTCCCTCCATCCCTCCCTTCATCCTCATTGACTTTTGAGCACAGCAGAGGTGGAATTATGAGAGAACTAATTATATGTGGGGAGGGGATTTTATGGAGTTTTGATAATGATATCACTGGGGAATGACAGAGGAAGGGAGCAGGACCAGCCAACTTTACTGAAAAACTTTTCACATAGTGCACACTTGCTAAATGTTGTTGATGATGATGATGACAGTGGTGGGTGGAACGAACCTCCACCACCACGATTTCAGCAGGAGCACCTGTTATGATCAGCTCAGGGAGGAAAGACCTAGAGAGGGTGGGACATTGCTCTCGGCTTGCAGAATATCATTGCCAGACTGGTACCATCTCTTGGCTCCAACAAGATGACTTGGTATACAAAGAGAGTCTCTGGTCATAAAGCTTGGGCCCCAGGAACAAATATATCCTTGCTCTGTCCTCTTTCTTCATTAGAAGCTGCTTCATTGATTGGTACTATTGACACTACCTAACACCTAGGGTCTTCAGTCTGTGTCCAATAAGTAGTCTGATACTCAGAGCCTGGGACCTTTCTTAGCTAGTAAAGCTTTCCTTAAGGACAGCCTCATCTATTATTTCTCTATCAGGACTTTAAGAAAACATGTTATCTTCATCTATTCTAGTCATAGAGGAAAATTAGAGAACTTTCCTCTAGTTTCCTCTAAGTGGACTCTGGAGCCAAATTGTCTGAGTTCACATCCCAGCTTGTGTTGTTATTAGCTCTGTGACCCTGCCTCTCAACCTCTCTGAGCTCCACTTTCCTCATCTGTAAAATGGAGGTAATAATAGAACTTACCTCCATAGAGTTGTGAGAATTAAGTAAATTTATATGCATAAAGTATATTTTAAAACAGTGCCTAACACAGAGTAAGCACTAGAAAAGTGTTTTCCATTATTAATTGATCTGTAGAATCACACAAAGCCTTATGTACACAGAAGAAAAAAATTGCTTCAAAGTATTTCTTCTGAAAATTGACTAAATCTTGCTCTTTATGGCTCTCATATCCTGACCTGCACATTTAATCTGACCATCCTTGAGGGGTTTTTAGTATAAGCATTGTTAGGATAAAGGCTCAAGTCTTCAAAGGTTTATAGGATAAAGGATTTCAGAATATTGACCAAAATCCTTCAATTCCATACAGCCTGTGTCCTGCTTTCCCTTTAGCTTTCTCACCCACCATGCTCCCCCTCTTCTGTGGATACCAGCCAAATTGAGCTCTTTTCAGTTGCTTTCTCACACCATTTCCCCATTCATATTAGGCACTGTGTCCCTCTGCCTGGTACATTCATGCTCCTCCATTGCCTGTTAACTCTTACTCAGCCCTTTTATGTTATCCTATAGAGGGCAGCTTCCTTGACCTCCCTGACTGCACTCCCAGAAAGCCAGGAAGTAGCCTTCGTAATGCTTCCCACCTCTGGATTTTTCCATGTGCTTGTGTGATCATGTGTTTGCCTCTCTCCTCCACTCCATTAGAAGCCTTCCAGGTCTGATTGTCTCACCACCACATCTCCATGCCTAGCCTAGTGCCTGCACTAGAGGGCACTCAATACATTTTTTAAAAAATTTATAAGCCATATCTTTGGCACACAAAAAATGATTGATGTTACCTTCAACATGCCATTGCTGTGAAAACAAGATCAATTTTCTAACCTAAACACAGACTGGTTAGGAAGTCGTCATAGAAATAATAATTATAACAAAATAAAATAATAGACATTTATTGATTAGTTATTATGTGCTGGGTTGTGCAAAAGCTTTGTCTCACTTAGTTCTCACAACTCTGTGAAGCGGATCCTGGCAGTCCTGTTTTACAGATGAGGGAAGTCAGATTTAGAGGGATTAAGTATTGTACTCAGGATCACACCAGAAGGAGCAGAGGCAGGAGTGAAACCACAGTTTTGAACTCCAGGGCCTGAGCTTTTGCGCAGACTGCCTCGGGCAGCATGCCAGTGGTGCTGGACCAGGTGTGCTCAGGAGGCCGGAGGGAGGAATCCAGGGGGAAGGCGAGGGTGAGGGTAAGGGGATTTACTGAACATTTCACTGTAATCTCATGGTCTTAGGGAAACCCATTTTAGGGAGCTTAATGTGACTTCTTATGTAGAGCTTTGCATACTACTTTGCATACCGACTCTTTACAAGTTTTATGGTGCCATTCAATTTTACTTTGTGAAGTTTTGGCCATGAAATGATTTGAACGTCAGTAAAACCCCAGAGAAATTACGATATGTCATGGGAACTAGATAAGCAGGTCTCAAGCAGCTAGGAGTTAAAAGCTAAGCAGATGCATTTATTTAAAAGGTGGGGACCTATTAACCGACTGAAAGAAAGGGAAGCGAACTAATCGTTATCAAGCCCCTGACGTTATTCTTTTAATAATGAGAGAACAATTGTAGGATCTGGCTCAATAAGTATAACAAAGTCATACAATTGAAAGATACCTTTAGCAACAATAAGAGATCATTCGGGGCCTTGTTGTAAGAGTGCATAATGTCAAACTACCTAATTTTCCATTAAAATCTTCAACTCTAATGTGAGACAATATATTACACTCCCATATAACCATATGGTAGACATTACTATTTTGCTACTATGAAATTCTTGACAAACAATGATCTAATTACAGATAGACCAAATTTTACTATATATGTGTTTCAAAAAACATATTTGCATACAAATGTAAATATGTTTTAATAAAGTGAACTGTACTTTAAATTCACTAGAAGTAGCTCTTTAAAGGATTCTCTTTAAAAGGAAAAAATCTTTAGTAATGTATATATCTGCAAACTAACTTTTTCTTTCTTTTAAATTGTATTTTGGTGTATTGACTGTATATTGATTTTTTTAAATGAGACTCGTCTCTTTAAAGGATGATTATTGTAAAAAATCAAAATATCCTTATATTTAGCAGAATATTTGATGATATCAATTATTCTTACAGTAAAGATTAGAGTTTATTCACTAAATGATGACCTCAAGCCAGCCAAGAGAGAAACTTTCTTAACTTTCATAGTAAGTATGTTATTTATTTAAATAATATTTTAACTCATATTCAATACATGATACATTATTTTATGGCCCCACCCTAACACCACACTATCTCATTGATCAGTAAATGGTGATTGAACACTTTCTGTTAGTATAACATTGTAGGTCCATACCTCTACAATAGATGTGTGTAGAAAGCTCATGAAAATTAAATCTCAACAACTTACAGTTTTGAACTAAATCGTTTAAATACATCCTTCATGGTTTCTTTCTTAAAGGGCATCAATTAATCATGAAGAATTAATTGAATATCTATTACGTATGAGATTTTTTATTTGTACAATTCAAGATAAAGTATTATAATCTGTGGTACTTACACTTAAGGAATTTAGAGTTTACTAACTAACATGTTAACCCATGTGAAAAATAGTGCTAAACCATGAGGTAAAGATGAGCAGTTATCAACCTTTTGTCATCCATGACACACACAATGGATGATTATGCACTTGTGTAATAATAAACTCCCACGGTCTTACCCAGTTGGTGTCACAACCCTACAAAATGTTTATGGGAAAATAACTGCTCACCTATTACAGCAGGTGTGTTAGTAATGGTCCTTCACTGTAGGCTGCAGCACCTTTTCTTTTACTGAAAAACAAAAAACAAAAAAACAGAACACAAGTGAAACAAAGTGATGTGTAGGATAACTGAATCCTTTATAACTTAGACTAACCATAAACCTTTACAAACTTTACTATCTGACTATTTTTAATGATTTACTGAAACATTAGAGTGTTTCAAGATTGTGGTTAATAGCTATTGATATAGACTATAAACTCCAGGAATTCAAAGAGATCCAAGGGACACTTCAAGGAAGAAGTGAGATTGGGAGGGGGCCTGGAACAATGGATAGAATTAGATATGTGGAGAAGAAGTGGGAGGATGGCTAGAAAAGGAATGACAGAGCAGAAAGTCCAAAGTGAGAGGGACAGGACAGGAAGAAAGCAACCTGATTCAAGAGCAGTGGCGTCCCTGGGGACAGAAGGATAAATGAGATTTGAAAGTTAGGCCACACCTAGAAGTTAAGACTTTGAGTGGCAGGTTGTAGGGGGAGCCCCTGTAGATTTATTACAGGGAACTAAGATAAAAGATGGAAGGGATGTCTAGCCATGAGCATTGCTACGGTGGACGTGAAAGAGTGGAAGAAGGGAAAGCCCCTTTGGCCTGCCTCAGAAATCTAAAAGCAGAGACAGGTGTTGTGATATTGGACGCAGAAGGAATGCAAAGGCCTGTCAGACTGTCTGAACTAGGGAGTGAGGAGAGGAAGCAGGTAAGAATGGCATTGACAGAATGAGGAAGTCGCTTTACCAGAAGTCACAATAGATGTCAGAGTCCCGTGTGAATTTGCCAGTTTACAACCATGGGTCTGCATAGACTGAATTGTCTAAAGCAGGGGTCCAGTAGCTGTAAGTTTTTTCCTTGGGAACTTAAGATTTGAGTTAAGGAGAATAGATACACACACATAAATAGATACTAGAAAACAAAACCATACTAGAGTATAAAACAAACAGATTGTACAGCAGGACAAATGACACATGAGCTCAGAGGGAAGACAAAATGGGGATGAGAATGAGGTATGATGAAATCTTTTCTGGAGTAGAATAGGTAATGGCAAACTTGAGCTGGGTCTTGAAAGGAGCAGCCATAGGTTTTCTAAAAATAATGAAGAACTTCCCATATAAGATATAGAATGAGTTTAACTATGGCAGCAGGAAGAAGTAAGAAATGAGGACAATAAATAAACTGCCTGGCTGATGTAGAAAGTCTAGAAGAGAACTAAGGAGAGGCAGTGTTAGCTCAAATGCCCTTTTCCTGTCAGAAAATACCGGAGATGTGGACAGATGCTGTTTATCCCACCTCCTGCCCTTCTCTGTGGTTAAACTGGACAATGCAGAATCCTGGACCACACAAGGAAAAATGGATGCTAGTCGTCCTATGTAAGAACAGCTCCAGGAAGAGAGGATTGAGGAATCTGATCCCAGAGCAGTGGGGAGTCAGCATGCAGAAGTATCCTGAAAAAAGACACTTCTCGAGAGAGATTGTCTTAAAAGCACTGTGCACAATGGACTGCAGAGAGAAAGAACAACCCAGAGGACATTTAACTATGATTCTAATGTTCAAAATCGATCTTTGAAATGCAAGAAAAAAATATCTTAAAACCCTGACCATGAACTACAGTGATGGCACACGGTGGTAAATTTCTGGGTTAAGGATAAAATGAACCTCTACATGTAGTCCAAAAAACAAACAAACAAACAAAAAAACATCTATTTTCCCTATTTCACTAATTTTCAAACCCACACACAAAGGAAGTTTATGGGGAAGCTTTATGTTGTTTGTTTAACCATTTTGAATGTTTTATCAAGCTCAAAATGTCCATGCTGCACAGTTATAAACTGTCTAGCTAATAAATGCATTTATAGTGTATTTGCTTTGGAACACTTCAAATGAACAGATATGAAATTTAGATTCTGACATATATATAAAGCCTGTAAGTTCACATTTGGTTAATTATAACATCATTAATTGTTCACTTCTTTTTTTAGTTATACAATAGAGAGTTGAGTCTCTTCTAGATAACTGAGAGTAGGATGCCTGAATGCAGATTTATACTTTTGGGGGGCAGGGGTTAGGGGACTGGACAGGAGATGGAGGAAGGATCCAAAATTAGGGAGGGAAGTGGCTTAAATGAACCATATTTGCCTTCTACAACATTTAAATGATCTTCCTCCTTCATATTTAATTTGATGACATGGATATTTGTTGGTAAATATTTCTGTAGATCAAAGATAATATGTGAGCTAATATATCGTAATCAGTTAATTTTTTTAATGTGGTTTATGTGCTTTGATGTTGTTTATTTTTATTCAAAGGATCCCCAAGGATCAGAAGTTGACATGGTAGAAGAAAGTGATTATACTGGAATTATCTCTTTTCCTGACTTCAAGATTCCATCTAATCCTAAGTATTTTAAATTATTCGTTCAAAAATTTTGTCTAAAAAGCAGACGTGGAACTTTTAGTAGTGAGGCAGATCACCAGTCAAATGGAGCCACCTAGTGTTAACGAAGGATGTCAGTGTGAAAGAAATGAAGATATGCAGTATTTTCAAGTCTATTGAGAAGCTAGGCTCAGTTTTTGGCAAAACAAAAACAAACCATTCCAATACTCTGACCAATCCTCATTACATATAGAAATTAAAATTTGGACGAGACAAAAATAGTCCTCATGCTTTTTTCTCCCCCATCAATACCATCAACCCTCTACCCTTCAAGGAATCTAATAGACTATCAGTCTGAAAGCCTGGTGTGGTCCCACACCTTGTTCTGAGAGTTATAAAAATGTTGGTCCTCTGCAGTTTTTGCTGCATGGACTATTAGAAGGCAGATTTCAAGAGGGAGGGTGTCCTCAGAACCATTTCTTCCATTTGGCCTTATGTTAAAGGATTTAAAAATATGTTTAAATACAACCCAATGTAAGAAATATTCTGTAAACACATTCCTCATATATGCAAAGTACAATGGGAAAGAGAAATGCAAAATAAAAATAAAGAACCCATCGTCCCTACCTTCAAGGAACTACCTTCAAGTAGGACAAATAAGATAAGTGCACCTATAAACAGCTACTGTACAACTTGACAGCAAAATCTTTTAATGATCATTTTTGCTCTGTCCTCTAGAAGGGAGTTTTCAGTTAATTCACCATACTAAACATTATCTAAAAATTTGGATGAAATTGGGGGATTTAAATAATTTCGATAATTTTTAAATTGTATACTTTCTTTAAAATATTACATGCTCTGTAGGAGAGAATTAAACTTATTATTTTATAACTATTATCACTTCTTCATCTTCATCTATATCAGTTGCTCTGTTATAGATTATGTGTCAGCCATGGTAGCCTCTTGTGGCAAGTACTTTCCTGCCCCACTACCTTTGTACATGTTGTCCCCTATGCTTAGAATGTGCCTCACATTGCTCTTTACAAGGCTGGCTTCTTCCCATTCTGTAGGACATAGGATAAATGCTCCCTTTTCAAAGAGGTTATTCCTGGAATGGATATATAGTCCCTACATGATCTAATATAGTCTCTCTCTTCTTTTCAGTCTCTTTTTATTTTCTTCATGGCACTTATCTCCATTTTGCAATTATTTATTTACTGGCCTTTTTATTCCTCACTAGACTGTAAACTTCTTGAAGATGGGTTGTGTTTATGTTGCTCACTATTATACCTCCAGCACTTCAACATAACAGGCACATAATAAATAGTCATTGAATTAATGATGGTAATATTAAATTGACTGATTGCATAATCAATATGCGAGGTAGATATTATTTTCCCCATTTTACAAATGAGGTAAAGCAACTTGCCCAAGTCCAATCTGCTAGTAATAGAAAAGTAAAAATTTAAACTCCCATGAACCAGACTGTTAACTCTGTGAAAACAGGGACTCTTTTATCTTGTTCATTTTTTATCTCCAGTGCTTCATCCAATGATCAGTAAATATTTTTTGACTGAAGGTTGTTAATTAAACCCAGGTCATTTTCCTCTTTAAACAAAACATACTTTGTCTCCAGCCGTAGCTTCTTTTATGTGAGGTGTGAATTTTATCATCCGAATGGGCTTGACCTATGTTATATGTTTCTAGAGACATTATTATGAATTTTAATATTATTAAATATCTAATAATATTTAATAATATTAGTATAATTAAGCTCCAGAATCAAGTAATTTCTCAAGTATCATAAGCTCTTCAAATCAAAGTTATTGATAATATTAAGATAAAATACCTGAAAAATAGCACAACATATGAAAACTAATAAGTAAGTAATTCTTATTATCCTGAAAACACTCAATTGTTCTGTTTATTGCTTAAAAACTATAGCAAATAAAATATATTACTTAGGCCATGTAGAGCTTTACTTTTCCCTCCTTAGAACAGGAATTGATTGGATTTCCTCTGGGTGAATTAAAGATATTTGATGACTTCTGTAATTTTAAATATTTTGCTTCCACAGATATGGTGTTTGGACAATTAAAGCTAAATATAAAGAGGACTTTTCAACAACTGGAACAGCATATTTTGAAGTTAAAGAATATGGTAATTTCTGACAATTCAAAGTTTACCTATAAAGAGTCATTGTTTTTGCAGTAATTCTTTTTATTAAGGAACCTAATGCAGAATCACTCCCTGAAGATGAGGCAGCTTGGTGGTATGGTTAGAAGTACTGGTCGAGGGTTGGGGGTGGGGTAATTGTCCGAATGCCTAGACTTTAGTTCCAGCATGCTCTTAACCTTGAACAAGCACACCAATTTCTTTGGACCTTGTTCCTCATCATAGAGCCTGAAGAGACCTAGCGAGCTGGGCTAGTTAAGGTCCTTTTCCAGAATTACGATTTTAGGAGAATCATGATCAGGGATGTGGTGAAGGGAACACAGCAAGACCAACAGATAATTTACTAAACTCATTACAAGCAATTAGGGACAAAACAAAGAACAACAATTGGATTTCCTTACCCTAGTACAGAGCTATTTTTCTTCTGGTTCATAAATCCCTAATTTTTTTATTTGGAAATTAAAGATATTCTTATTTTGAAATCAGTCATATTAATGGACTAATAATTAATGTATAAACAGCTTAGTCTCTACATTTCTTATAATTGTTCACTAGAGTATTTGTGTGCTCTGATATTAAATTTAACTTTTTTTTTCTTGAAGTCATTTTTTAATCTTCCAGGAGACTCATAATATGGAAAGTAAATACACAAATTTTAACAATTAACAAACAAAAGTGGCACAATAAATTTCTTGCAGTGAAACTGCACTTTAAAGATTATAGGCTCTCAATACATCTAATTCCAACCAATCTCCCTTCCTCCAAGTGTTTTTGCTGCTTCCTGTACATATCTAGAATTCATCTACCTCTTATTATCTGTAACCACCCTCATGGATTCATCACCAGGCTCCCTCCTGGACTACTACAAAAGCTTCCTAATTTCTCTCTCTACTTCCAAAGTATTCTCACTTGGCATTAGCCAAAATATTCTTGAAATGTAAATCTCATCATGTTACTTCACTATTGAAAAGTCCCCAATTGCTCCTCATTCCTTTTATAGTGAAAATCAAAACTCATTATTTTGAGCTAACCCCTGCCCCTCTCCTCTTCAGCTTCATTTTATGCCACTCTTCCCCTCTCTTCCCTCCAGCAGTGGTGACTTTGCTCATGATGTTCCATCTGTTTAGAACACTTTCCCCCTCCCTTATTGCCTAACAAATTTCTACTCATCTGTCAGGCCTCAGGGAAGTTTTCCCTGAATTCTCTTTCTGGAGTAGGATTCTTTGTACTTCTTCATATCAGTTTTCATAACCGTGGTTTAGGTGTTTGTCTGTGTAATTTTTTGCTCATGTCTATCTTCCCTGCTTAACTGTGAGCTCATTACGGACAGAGTTCACTGGTATACCCTGGTTGACAGGAGTGTCCCAGCTATGTGGCAAGTAGCTATTAGATGAAAGGATGAAATATTTCTCTGCATCTCATATCCTGGAGAGAGCACGCCTGCCTGGATCTTTGATAACATAGGAATGTAGCCCAGAACAACAAATTACATTGCTCTTTTACTTCTAGCCTTCACCATCTAGAAAACACATGAGCTATATCTGTGGCCAACTATCTCACTTATGTATGTGCCAGTTTTTGTCCACAATATCATGATCACTCAATCACCTAATTTTCTATTAACTGTTGTGCAGTTTAATAGAGTTAGAATCCATAAGTCCTGGTACATGGTCTAAGTTAGTATAAAGAGAAGACAGTGCCATTTTGACAGGTGAAATTGTTTTCTCTTGGGCAATCAAGATACCAAAGAGATAGAAGGAAAAAAAAAAAAAACACCTCCTTCCTTCCTGCAGGGATTTAATTTTGCAGGGATGTTTATTCTTGTAGCTAATTGTAAATTCTCTCTTCTTGACTCAAGTCAGAATTTCACGCTGAAACTCAGGGACTGGATGGACTTTATCTTCTAGACAAAAAGTGGGAAAAGTTAAATAAACAAGAATTTTCCTTTTCTATTTTCAGTTTAACATAGTAAATATCTGTTCAACATTTACTATGTTTAAGACTTATGAGAAGCGTGAGGGGGGAGATTCACAAAGATAAATAGAGAATAGTCTTTTTTGTTTTCAAGGAGCCCATACTCTAGTCAAGAAAATAAACAATTGCCTATAATAAATGCTGCAATCAAAGTGTAAGAAAAGCTTCTGGTACATAGAGCTGGACTGACCTCTGATTGGTGGAGATGTCTTTGTCATCGTCGTCGTTCAAAATGGTGACAAAGACAAAGTGGATGTTGTGTTGTTATGACAACATCAACAATACCAGAAAGAAGGCTACTCTAACTTAAGTGGTAATATTGCCTCTTTGTTTTCACTTTCAGTGTTGCCACATTTTTCCGTCTCAGTAGAACCAGAAAAGAGTTTCATTGGCTACAAGGACTTTAATAATTTTGAAATTACTATAAAAGCAAGGTAAGAAAGTTTTTTCCCCCCATAGTATCCAGCGAAGCTGAGTGCCCACTCTGGTTGGTGATAGTTACCCAAAGTGAGATCTGTGATTTTCCCCCCCAGCTTTATTGAGATATAATTGATATGTAACATTATGCAAGTTTAAGGTGTATCATGTGTTGATTTATTGCACTTATATATTGCTGAGATCTGTGATTTGTTGGCAGTGTCTGCCATGATTTTGGGATTGACTGATTGAGGAGACATCATGCCCATAGTTTATTTGCTCATTCCAATGTGAGCTGGTTCTGATTTTAGCTTTGTTGGCTATTTACCATAAAAAAATCCTAACAAATTAAGTTCAACGTGTAAGTGTTTAGGAACCAACATGACTTGGGATATTTGGACTGAGATATGAAGCCTTTACTCCTTGTCATTTTTTAATGGCTTAATCAGCCGATTAGTATTACATAACTACTTCAAGAATCAATGCCTTAAAACCATGACCATTTATGAGTCAGCTGGGCAGTTCTGTTGATCTGGACTGGGCTAATCTCAGCTGGGCTTGTCCATGTGCCTGCAGTCATTTGGAAGGTCAGCTGGAGGCTAGCTGGTCTAGGGAGGTCTTACATGTCCGGCAGTTGGCTGACAGTTGACTGAAGCTACAAGGAGGATGGGACCGTGTGTATCTCTCAGCCTCCAGCAGGCTAGCCTGTAGCAGCAGCAATGCTCGAAGAGAAAATGTGGAAGCATAAACGCCTCTTGAGACCTAGGCTAGAGCTTGGCACACCATTATGTCCACCACATTCTTTTGTCTAAAGCAACTTACAAGACCAGCCCAGAGGCTACAGATTCCCATCATACCCTTTTCATGCAAGGAGCTGCAAAGATGATAGATACATAGGGAGGTAGAGAATTGGGATTAGTTTTGCAAGCAATCTACCACAAAAGTTTAGGTCATTTAAAAATGATAATATAATGTAGTTATTAACAATTATAACCAATTTATATAACTATATGTGTCAGGTACTTTGCAAAGCACTCTCTCTGTATATTACCTCATTTAATCTTTATAAAAAGTCTGTGAAGTAGATTATATTACTATCCCCATATGACAAATGAAAAAACAGAGGTACATAAATGTTCAGTAATTTGCCCAATATTACACAGCTAGTAAGTCACACAACATGTCTGGTTCCAGAGTCCATGCCCTCAAATACTACCCTACACTGCCTCTCTTACTAGCATTTATTACTAAAATAGAATGTTTATCACTTAGTCTAAACCACATAAAAGTCTCACTTGATATAGTATATAGATATTAAGTTCTTTTAATGGAGATTATTTGTTCAAACTATGTAAGGAAACATAGCTCTTGCTATAGTATTATTTGCTATGCAGCAAGTTTCCTTTATTTTTTAATTCTAAACTACAAAGGAAATATGCAGCTAGAATTTTAAAAAAGAACTTACCTCACATAACAACAAAGTTGGACATGCTGCTTTTAAAGATGTAAAAGAACATAGGGAGCAACTCCCCACTGACATCAAAATCATCAAGGAAGTAATGTGTCCTGTAGGAAAGGGCCCCGGGCCTGAGTGTTTTGAGCCCCTCGAGATCAGTTTTTTCATCTAGCACACGGTAAAAAAAATCCATGCTTTGGCTTTATTATTGTAGCTTTATGAGGATAAAATGTAATAGTGGATAGAAGATACTTTAAAGTGTATCAAGTGCTTTATGTCATTTCAAGTTGTTACATCTTATCTGAATTGTATTGTAACCTTGTTAGCAAAACAATTTTGTGGCATTATTATTTGACAGATATTTTTATAATAAAGTTGTCTCTGCGGCTGAAGTTTTTATCTCCTTTGGCATAAAAGAGGACTTACACGATGATCATAAGGAAATGATGCACAGAGCAATGCAAAACACAATGGTAAGATGTTAAGACGTGTTCACTCATACTTAAAGGTACATCATGAATGCTAGAGATGGAAAGATACTTCAGAATCATCTAGTCTGATCCCTCATTTTATACAGATGTGGAAATGGAAGCTGAAAATTCTCCATCGGCTTCTCGTCCTTAGAATAAAGTCCACTGTCCTTGGCACCTGCCCTCCTCGCCAACATGTCTCGTGCCATTTCCCCCTCTTTACTTTGCATTAGTTGCTCCAGTTTCCCAAACTTACCCTAATTTCTCTTGCCTCCAGATCTTTGCAGTGGTCCTCCTTCTGCTGGGAGTGCTCTTCCCTTTGTCCCATCCTGCCTCTTCTTTGCCTGGCTAATTCCTCCTCATTCTTTAAGTCTCAGCATTGACACACTTTCTCTGGGAAGTCTCCCTGACTCTTCTCAATGAGGTTACCTGCTCCTGCGAGGTACTCCCTTAGGCTTTGAGCTTCTCTTAGTGAGGTACTTTTAACACATTATTACAGTGGTTCTCAACCACTATTTTTACCCCCAAGTGGACATTTGGCCATGTCCAAGAGACATTTATGGTTGACACAACTGGAGAAGAGGGCGCTTGCTACTGGCCCTTAGTGGAGAGAACCAGGGAGGCTGCTTACTCCTACAATGCACTGAGCAGTGCTCCACAACACAGAATTCTCCTGTCCCAAATGTCAGAGGTGCTGAGGTTGAAAAACCCTTCTTTATTGTAATGGTCTATTTACTTTGCTATCATTTTCTACACTAGACTCTTTGTGGGTCTGAATCTTTCCCATTGTATGCTCAGAGGGAGTGAGCTGGGTTCCTGGCAAATAGTAGGTACTACTATATAAATACTTGTGAATGAATGAATTCTTTGGGAAGTTACTTGTCCGTGGTTAAGGGCTAGTGGTTGCTGGAGCTCAGATTAGATCCTGCTCCTCTTTCCCTTTGTTCAGTGTTTTTCACATTATACCACAGGTAACAAGGGCTCATGGCATTCTACTCACTGCTGCATAGTCATGTATTAGGTTGGTGCAAAAGTCATTGCGCTTTTTGAAATTATTTTTAACCTTTTTAAACGCAATGACTTTTGCACCAACCTAATAATTTGCATCATCTATTATTTAGCCTTTGCTTTTTCATAAGACAGTTTTATTTATACAAGATGCCTCTTTTTAATGCAAGATTCCATGCTAGACACTGAGATTGAAAGCTAAATAAGACAAAAATCCCTGGTTTTAAGTCATTCAATATTAGAAGAAAAAAAGGGAAAACCTATTTTATTATTTAGCTTAACAATTAAATGGTATACTAGGACTTAACCCCGTATCCCTTTACCCATTGTATGTTTTTAAATTAGTGTTTCAATGTGTAAGCAGCAAAGCACAAATTAATTATCATCAAACCCAACAAATTCTTAGTTAAGAGCAAAAGTAAGGTGAGAGATCTAGGAAGATGGATGATGACTCGGAAATCGGAAGAAGGCATCTTTGTCAGCGAGTGAAAAACAGATCTATTGAATCAAATGATGTTTAAGACTCTTCCATGTCTATAATTCTATAAAATAGATTAGAAAATGATATTCGGGGCTTAATTGTGTGTCCAGTCATTCACTTTACTGGTGATGATAAACCATTCCTCTGACATTTGGCTTCGATTGAGAAGCTAGTAAAAGCAGATTTTGTTAAATTTTCCTCTGAAATACCTCTTTCATTTTCCCTTTTTAAAAAGTTGATAAATGGAATTGCTAAAGTCACATTTGACTCTGAAACGGCAATTAAAGAATTGTCCTACAGCAGTCTAGAAGAGTTAAACAACAAGTACCTTTATATTGGTGTAACAGTCATAGAGTCTTCAGGTAAGTTTCTTTTCTTTCTTTTTACTTTATCTTGGGAAATATTTAGACAGTATATTAAAGGTATAAGTCATTCCTACAGTTCTTTCATATTTTATTTTCTTTCATAGTTAAATTTTACATTTTATGTCATTAAAAATTGGGATAGAGTATAGCTCTGCCACTCTCTAATCATTGGGTCCCATTGCCTCAAGTGCAAAAATAGGGTAACACCTGCCCACTTGATATTCTGAGTGGCTCTGGCTGAACATCTGGCACCTTGATATTCTCACCTGGTGAGAAACAAAATCATCAAAATGAACTTATGTCTGTAAAAATGTTTGATAAAGTACTATGCAAATGAAAGTTATTATTATTATCATTGTTTTAGTCTCCTTATCTGTGCAATGATGAAGTTGAACCAAATGCCTCCTAAAGCCTTTTTCAGCTGTAGTATTCAGGAATTCTATCTAACATTGGAGGCAGTAATGTTTCTAAAATGGGTATAATAGCAGTATACACTTCATAGGGTTGTGATGAGAATCAAAGAGTCAATCCACTCAAAGCACGTAAAACAGTACTTGTCATACAGTGAGGACCATATACTGTATTTTGTCATGTATAAAGTATACTTGTTTGTCTAAATTGGATGTGTATTATACATGGGTAGTACTAATTCCATATCTATATAAATGTTTTTAATTCTTTTATTTATGCTTATGAGTTAAAAGTGTAACTCTAGAAATCAGTAACGATATCCATATGCAGAATAATACCCTGGAATATGATAATCGGTTTTGTTGAACTTACAATGAACTTGTAACGACGAAGAGTTCTTGGCCTTTTTTTAAAAAATTGAAGTTTATTGGGGTGACAACGGTTAGTAAAGTTGCATAGGTTTCAGGTGTACAATTCTGTAACACATCATCTATATATCATATTGTGTGTTCACCACCCAGAGTCAGTTCTCCTTCCATCACCATACATTTGATCCCCTTTACCCTAATCTCCCACCCCCCTCCCCCCTTACCCTCTGGTACCCACTAAACTATTGCCTGTGTCTATGAGTTTTTGTTTCTCATTTGTTTGTCTTGTTCTTTTGTTGTTTTTGGCCTTCTATGATATGTAAATATCTTAAATTTGTTACCGGTACATAAAATTTCTTGTACCTTGTATCTGTTCTTGTGTTTTATGATTATTTGTTACATAAAATTTCTTGTACCATGATATGTTAAAAATAAATGGTAAAATTCCTTTATAATACAAAAAACAAGTACCTAAATGTAAACAAATGAAAATTTGAATTAAAATGTTAAAATGAAGCATTTTTTTGCCTGAAAGTTTGGCCAAAAACATGGGAGAGCATTATACACTGCAAAACATGGTAAATGTTAGCCCTCCTCCTCTTTCTTCTTGGGTCCACCTACTGCTTTCTTAGCATCCTCAACCCCACTCCAATGGTTTCTAATCGTTACTAATTATTATTCCAAGTTGGGTCAAATTGTTTTACTTCTGGTATTTCTTGTTTACTAATGTTCTTTATATTTTCAGGTTTATATTGAATCCTCAACTAACCTTGAACAAATAATTTAACCACACTGAGTCCATTTTTTTTCTGTAAAAGTAACGTTAAACGAAATGATCCCTAAGGCCCCTTCCATCTCTTTAAATTTATCCTTCTAGGGAAGCAAAATGAAGAATGGAGGTGATTATCCAACTATTGAGCACTTTGTATATGGTAGATACTCAACAGATGTTGGAGGCTGACAATGATTTTATACTGCTTGCCCTGGCTGTTGTTTAATGTTTACTACTTTTATTTTTTCTCAGTCTATTTCAAATAAATTCAGTTTCATCAATATTTATGAGATATTCAAAAGCGTTTGTATATATGCAGCCTTCCAAATATAATGACGTCATAAAACACTCAAGTGGCTTACTAACTAGCCTTAGCTATAACACAGGTAAACAAAGAATTCTATTACAAGAAGGAATTCCATGTGTGCTTTAAGTAAAGTAGTTAATGTTATTGACATTCAGAGGAAGGTGAGCTCCTGGGTGATTGTTGAGCAACCAAGAAAGTTTTCCTGAAGATGTTCAGTCTTGCTGGATAGTAATTAGGGTATTGAGGCAGAAATGGTAGGCAGGATGAAGTGGGGCACCCTCCATAGAGAGGACATACCAAGGGTGGAAAGTGAAGCTTGACCTTTGAGAATAGCAGACTATCCAATTAGCTGAGATATAGGGGGTATTTGGGGTGTAATATTGGAAAGGAGTTTGGGGACACTAGAGCTTTGTATGTTATTCTTAATAGTTTAGCTTAAGTTTTACCTGGAGGGTAGCGCTATTAGGCTCTTGCCAGAGGACCCTTAGGGTTCTCTCTACCTCAAGCACTCTTTTCTGTCTTTCTCTCCATATTTCTGCCCTCTAATGGTGAATTCCCTATAAGGCTCAGTCTTTGGCCTACCTTTTCCTTCTCTCCTTAATCCTTTGTACACACTCAACTGAAACTCAGACCACTGATGAAAAGTGGTGTCCCTTCTTCACATTCTTGCTCAACCTAGACCTAGAGCTCTAATTCTACAGGGGGCATGTCTATGTACAAGCCTTGTATGTAAGGCTTTGGAAACTCCAGAGGTTTAAGCTCTTCTCTGCACTGCCCCTCTGAACCAAGACCCACGTTCTACATATTATTGGTAAGTGAATAAGTGCAGGAACCAGATGAGTAAAGGAATCAGTCTGTGAAGACATATCAAGGTAAAATAGATCCCCATACAGATCAGTGTCCTCCTTAAAAAGGTTAACATGGTCCTTGTCATTTCTTTAGGTGGATTTTCTGAAGATGCAGAAGTTCCTGGTATCAAATACATCCTCTCTCCCTACAAACTGAATTTGGTTGCTACTCCTCTTTTCTTGAAGCCTGGAATTCCATATTCTATCAAGGTAGATGAAAAGGGGTGGGGGAAATGGGGAAATTCTGACTATGATTGTTTTTTTCTGTTTACAGAAAACATGGAGGTTGGCAAACAGGGGAAGGGTGCTAGAGAGGCAAATGGTAGAGGGAACTCATTCTGTAAAAGCTGCCTTTCCTGGGGATGCAGGCAGGAGTGGGGAACTGCAGGCCACCTTCAGGCTTAGAGCAAGCGGCAGTATTTAGTAAGATAGCCTGTGTTAGCCATTCCCTAAATAAGCAATGCATTAGATTATATGTAAATAAAACCTCACAAGTCTATAGTGCAAAAAATATGAACATTTAAAATTATTTGGTGGCATGTTCCTAAAAAGCCTTAAGATGGAGATATCATTCCTTGAAAATAAACCCCTTTCTCTCACCATTTTTTATATCCAGAGTGTCCCGAGTTTGCATCTCCATGCTTTTCATTCTGCATTCTCTTTGTGCATAACTTTGTCAGATTTCATCTCTCTCTATTGTTTTCCTTCCTTTCCATCTTGACTCTTTCTATTCCTGACTCTTTTCTCTGTCATTTTGCTTCCTCATTCCCATTTAACATTTTCTCTCCTTCCTCTACTTTTTCTATTTTGAAAGCTGGTAACATAGAGTTAAAACAATTATTTGACTTATTAATTATATGTTATTAAATTTAGTATTATATTTTATTATATATATTATATATGTTATTATATAACATATATAATAACATATATAATATATTATATCAATATTATATAATGTATATAATATATTATATGTGGAAAATTTTGTTCCCTGTCCTTTATTTGGAAAGCTAGAGCAGAAGTTTTTTTTTATTCTTTGAAATTGTGCTGTTTTATAAAACTAAACGTTAGTTTAATTAAAACGTTTACTTACTATTTATTGTGGGTCACTGGCTTTTAAGAGAAAAAGATTTACCAAGCTTTAGACATGCTTGTAGCTTCTTACATACATAAATAATATATTATATGTATTATATAGTAATTATTAGTACATAATAATTATCAGTAGGAATCTCCTTTCCCCCACCCCCATTTTTTATCCCTTTTCAGGGCCACAAAAGGGTTAAGTGTGTAACCCTCCCTTTTTTCCTAGCTGCATGAACCACTCTACCGTAGAGCTCACTTAATAATCTTCTCTCCCAGCAAGTAATGCTTAAGTTCTCAATCCCAAGTGAAAAGTGAGTAAGTTAATAATGCACATTAATGACCACAGAACCCATACATATGATAATATATTGCAGATAATATATAGTAATATATTATATGTCATAAACTATAATACTATTATATTGAATGTAATATTTATATTATTTAAAAATATCCTTTATATTGTTCATATCACATATAAAAATAAAACAATATAAAATATATCTTTGTGGAAATTATATATGACCATGTGCATGGTGGTGAGAGGTAGAGGCTAAGAGAAAAAACAATGCATTTATTGTTTCTCATTTCCAAGAGAATCATTCCCAGACGTGACTGTCTCATGTTCTCCTCCATTCAGTCCTAAACCAACTGAAGAAACACAGATGTTAGATAGCAGAAGACCTTATCACATCTACTTGCTGTACTTAATAGAATAATATTAATGTTCTGAGTCTGCTTGATATAAGTGAGAGTCTATTCAAAAATGATTTAACTAAACAGAATTAAACTTTTTAATAAGCTGACAGCATACTCCTCTTTGCTGAATTAAACATGAATAATTTATATTTTGATGGGGAGGATGGAAAAGTATTTTGAAATTGTTGTCCTTTAAAACAAGTGCTAAGCTGTTGACCTGAATTTGAACTGTTCTGACAAAACAGGTGCAGGTGAAGGATTCGCTTGGCCAATTAGTAGGTGGGGTTCCGGTGACCCTGAGCGCACAAACGGTCAATGAAAACCAAGAGACGGCTGACTTGGAGTCCAGGAAAAGCCTAACGGGTTCCATTGATGGGGTAGCTCCATTTGTGGTTAATCTCCCATCTGGAGTGACAGCGCTGGAGTTTACCGTGAGCTGAATTCTGTTAAATTTTCTAGGACAGTGTGTACTTTTGACTGTATGTTTTGGCTAGCACACAGAACAGATGTGGCAGGTTTTTATACATGAATCCAGTGAACCGTTCCACAATTTTGCATCCCCAAAAAAAGCAGTAGAGACTAGAGGCAATTTGCTAATCCACTGAATGGTCCTTGAGGAAGATAAATCTATCACTTTTTTAATTTGGGAATTATTTTCTCTTACATCAATAAGACCATATTGGAATTTAGAAGCTTCAGAATAGGTATAGCAGTGGAGGTCAGTGGTGGGAAGTTTCTTTCCCCGTCCCCCTGATGTTCGTCTCTTTTCAGGGCCACAAAAAGGTTAAATGTGAAAGCCTCCCTTTATTTTTTCTAATTGCATGAACCACTCTAGCTTAGGGCTCACTTAATAGTCTCTCTCCCAGCAAATAATGTTTAAGTTCCCAACCCCAAGTAAAAAATAAGTAAGTTAATGATGCATGTTAATGACCACTGCATGCATACGTTCACTATCATCTACTGATCATTTAACAAGTGCTGAGCATTGTAGTAAGAGCTTTATGTAGGTCACAGTTAATACCCACTTAATTAGCTCTGAGTTAGAAAATATTATCTTTGCCGTTTTGCAGCTGAGGAAACAGAGTCTTCAAACTTCTCTTGTGATTGAATAATTTACCCATTAATAAATAGCAGCACTGGGATGTAAACCTATGCGTATCGCACTCCAGAGCACGAGCTACTAACCCCTCTGCTTTCAAAGGTGATATCACTGCCAACATATCATTTCTGCCACACCCCATGTTTATAGGCACTCTTCTGTGCCACTGTGTCACAATGAAACTGAGCTAGAGAATCTCTGTGATGTCCATTCACAACTCCTGTCCACCAGTCCTTGAAACTCCCCTACCAGTACCCCCAATTCCTGCCATCCCATCCCATAGGAAGAGCAGTCCCAGCTTGCCATTACATTTCAGGAAGGGTGCCAATATTTATTCCAGGAGCATATTTTCTCTTCACTTCACCAGACTTTCCTCCCACAGCCCATAATCCCATATTATCCTAATTATTATCCTAATTATAGTCTTTGTAAAGTTACTTAATGCCACAGCAATACAAACATTGGAGTAATGGAGGGTTTTTTCCTTCATTTGGTGGTGTAAAATTTATAAAGTGAAGAATGGAACGAAAAAAGGTATATTTAACAAAGAAAACATTTTATCACAGACCACATGTCTTCTCTGAAATTTTCCTTTTAGGTCAGGACCGATGACCCAGACCTTCCAGAAGAAAATCAGGCCAGCAAAGATTACAAAGCCGTAGCATATTCATCTCTCAGTGAAAGTTACCTTTATATTGACTGGACTGGAAGCTACAAACCTTTGCTCGTAGGAGAAAATATGAATATTATTGTTACCCCCAAAAGTCCATATATTGACAAAATAACTCACTACAATTACTTGGTAAGTGCAATAATGATAGGTTGACATCTGTCTATCCCTCTACCTGGAACATTTTCCTTTGCTTATAGAGAAGCATTAGAATGAGTCCTTACATTTGCTTTTACACAACATCATCTAATTTGATCATTGGTTTTTTCAAAACCCTTTGAGATTGGGCATGATTTTCATGACCATTTTACAGATGAGGACCTGAGAGACAGAGAGGTTTAAAAACTTGCCATGGTCACTCAGCTTGGAAGAGGAAGATTTTGATTTGAACTGGAAACCTCTGACTCCTTGTCTGATCTCCTTTCACCAAAGACAGCTGACTGATGACTCCACAGAGAGAGCCTGATTAAAGTCTTGCATTACCTCTGCTCTATGTCAGGGCTAAAGATTTCATGCCTAGGCCTATTTAAAATAAGTGCATTTCACTGACATAAGAAGGGGATACAAATCCTGTTGAATCGTGCCGTACCTGTTCCAATTCTACAGTTCAGCAATGTCCCTTTATGACATCACTTATACTAAACAGAGGTGGTCAAGCAAGCTGTTGGGGGAAACCTAGGAAAGAATATGCTAAAAATGTTAAGGGCTTCTTGACAATTGCCAAAGAAATGGAATGAATTCTTTCAATGGACAGGCCAAACAGGTGGTGATGGCTTTTTTCAGCATTTTTGAGGGAGAAATTAAAAAACAAATGAGACCATAGATCGTATTGACTCATGCAGAATTAGGAGACCTATTTTGGGACTGTGTACCCAAACCTGCTGTATACTGTATGCAATCCTGCGAAGGACAATTTAAGGGATCTTTGAGAACATTTTGGCTTCATCTAATTTGTAATTTTTAAAAAAACGTGTGCCTCCAATTTAGAACCTAATCTCTGGCTTTAAAACTTAATTCCTAGGGGCAGACGGGTAGTTCAGTTGGTTAGAGTGCGAACTCTGGGCAATGGGGCTGCCGGCTCAATTCGCACATGGGCCAGCAAACTGCACCCTCCGGAACTAGAATGAAGTCAATGAGCTGCAGCTCAGCTCCCGGGTGGCCAGATGGCTCAGTTGGTTGGAGCGCATCTTTTCAACCACAAAGTTGCCAGTTGGACTCCTGCAAGGGATGATGGGTTGCGCCCCCTGTAACTAACAATGGCATCTGGACCTGGAACTGAACTGCTCCCTCCACAACTAAGATTGAAAGGACAACTTGAGTTGGAAAAATCCCGGAAGGACACACTGTTCCCCAATAAAGTCCTAAAAAAACAACAATACTTAATTCCCAAGTAAGACATACTCCACTTACAAATCTTTTTTTTTTTTTTCAATCATAAAACAAAGATTTTAGTTACAGTGTTATGACCTTTGTTTTCCTAGTTATATGATTTTGAACTAAAATCAGTATGACATTTTGTTAATTCCTGAGCCTCAGTCCCTTCACTGCACCATTGAAATAATATTCCTATCCTACTGGTTATTATGAGAATTAAAGGAGTTAAAATAAATGTAAAAGTTCCTTGCGTGTAGTCGGCCTATATATGTTAACTTTCTTTTTCTTTGACATGATTTCTACTCCCGTTCCAAGCTACATCCTGAAGCAAAGGTTCTGTTTTTGTAGTTATTGTTGCTGCAACTCTTTATTTTTAGATTTTATCCAAGGGCAAAATCGTTCACTTTGGCACAAGGGAGAAACTTCCAGACTCCACTTATCAAAGTATAAACATTCCAGTGACACAGAACATGGTTCCTTCAGTCCGTCTCCTCGTCTATTACATCGTCACAGGAGAGCAGAGAGAAGAATTAGTGTCTGACTCAGTCTGGTTAAATATTGAAGAAAAATGTGGCAACCAGGTCCAGGTAAGCCACAAATTATGTCACAATCAAATTTTCTTCTCAGTAAAGGAGTCTGCAAACATGACAACCTATGAAATTTTGTCCCATACAAATGACCTTTTCTTTTCTTTTTAAATGACCTTTTAGGTTTCTCTGCTTCCGAGTGCAGATACATATTCTCCAGGCGAGCAGCTAACTCTTAATATGGCAACTGAGTCAGATTCCTGGGTGGCTTTAACAGCAGTGGACAGTGCTGTATATGGAGTCCAAACAAAAGCCAAGAAGCCTCTGGAAAGAGTTAAGTAGTGTATGGCCTTGGTTCCTGGTACGTGAGGTAGTGCTTCCCAAAGTGTGGCCCCCAGGGTAGTTTGTGGGGGAAGAACTAACAGAAGACTAGACCTGATTTTCTATAATCTATAATATAATCTATAATCTAACAGTGATTCTTAGGAAGGTAAGACATCCTCATGTTAGTCCTCAAAGCACAAGTCCATCCTTTCTATTTCTCCAAGTGTAAGTTAAACACTTTTAAAAAAACACACCATCATAATAGCAATTATAGTCATTGAGCAAAAGTGCCATTAATTGGGAAGATTTGAGGATCTGGGTGATGGGAGGAGGCTTTATAGTAGTAGCAGCACTAGAGAATACTAAATAGGCGACTTCTGGGGGTTGTTTTTGTTTTTTTCACTTTCATTCAAATTTGTGGCACAGAAGAATTTGAAAATGATGAGTTCCTATTTACCTTCTCTATGCTCTGCTACTATTTTCTAGGCTTGAATTTCTTTGAACAAGGAAGAAAGAACTGTGAAACTGTGAAGTTAAAAGCATTCAGAAAGGAAATGACATTTGGGGTGAAAATTAAAACTGAAATAAGGCTCAAAACAAGTTCTCATTTAGAATCTAGAGCCCTCTTCCCCAAAACAATAGATTTTTTTTTTGCTTTAAGCAATTTAAGTATTAATTTGTTTGCTAATTCACTCATTCATACATTCAACCATTTCCTTTTTTTTTTTTTTTTTTTTTTTTGGTGGTGGGAGGAATGTTATATTGATTGCAGCATGCATTCTAAGTACAAAACACCACAGGTCCGTTTCTAAGAATCTCCTCACCAAAGTTTAGGACAGGTTCTTGATTTAATTTTGAATAGGTATACATTTATAAATACAAAGGACAAACTAAAGGAATGAAGTTGGGAAATTTGGACTTTGGCCATTTGACCAAATGAACGGCCTGTGTATTTCATAGATTTGTTATAATCATGAAACAACTTGTACCTTTAGTTCTTTAGAGAAATGATTTATATACCTGACTTGGCTCAACATTTTGCGTTTCTGAACAGGTATTTCAAACTTTAGAGAAGAGTGACCTGGGCTGTGGGGCAGGTGGTGGCCGCAATAATGCAGATGTGTTCCACCTGGCTGGACTCACCTTCCTCACCAACGCAAATGCAGATGACACCCAAGAAAATGGTAAAATGCTCAGCATTTTTAATTTGTTCTTAAATTGATTACTGACATTTATATCAATCATCTGTCTCCTGTGCATCGTTTTTGTTTGTCCTCCAGAATACTCTCTACACTGATCTTAGAATGACACGACTATGTAACTCACCTGCATAGGTTTCGTTAACCTTTAAGATAAAGTATACATCCTTTAGTGTAGTACTCAAAGCCTCCCATGATCTTCTCTCCAACTCTCTTCAACTATTTCTCATCCTGCTCTACCTTATCTTACATTTAAGCTACTCAGAACTAAGTGTGGTTCTTGGGTGGCCCAGTGTTGTTTTATACCTTTGGGCCTTTCCACATCAGAACTGCTTTTCCTCTTATTAAGCCTGGAAAAGTGAGTGTAAGAATTACCTCTTCTGTGAGGCTCTTTCCCACATAGAATTGATCATTCTCTCCTCCTTTAATAGGGAGAATATTGTAAGGGCTAAATCTATTTATAAGTAATATAGTCGCAGTGCATCACTGCACATTCTTATACTTCATTTTATGTCTTGTCTCAGCCACTGCACTGTGAGCTCTCTAAGGGCAAGGACCACATCTTAATCATCTTCTTTCTGTGGTTTAAAAATTGTTCATACGTATACTTGATACTATTATTTGTAATAATGTAGCACAAAGAACAAGTAATAAAAACAGCATACCCAACGAAAACTTTGCTGGCTCCAAATACTTAGCTATTTCTCTGTCGTCAGTGGATCAAAAAAGTTGCAGGATTCAAAACCAAACTCAGATCAAACAAGTCAAACTGTATGAAACTAGATCGTGAGCTCTTCTAAGATAAAACAAGTCATATAAGATATGTAGTGTGCAAGGCCTAGTTGAAAGGAGGCCCTCAATATTTGTTGAATGAATGATTTGTGAATGTTTTAAATACTTAAATAATTTCATGGAATTTTTTTTTTTTTGAGATTTTGTCTCCTTTTTTCTTTCTTCTTTGTATTTATCTTTTTTTTTTTTTTTAAACAGACGCACCTTGTAAAGAAATTGTAAGGCCAAAAAGAATGCTGCAAAAGAAAATAGGCGAACAAGGTACTCTAAAAGTTTCAAGGTTAGGGTAATATCATTCAAAAGCTGGAGAAAATTAAACATTATCTAATTTCCCCTAATTCAAATAGAATAGGTAATAAGAAAGATATGTACAGACATCTAGTTCACCTCTCTCAGAACAATTAATCCACATAAATCCAATAGTTTATTTGCCATAACTTTAATCTGAGGAAAATAAGTCTTTATTATTTATATCTCTAAAATCTAAAAGATTAACTTATATTTGTCAAAAATGTTTCCTCTCTACAAACTTCATCTAGCAATTAAAATCATATTCTTCCATTTTATTCTGAAAAAAATCCACAATTTGATAAACTTTGGGGGATACTTGGAAATCTATTTCTTCTATTTCATATACAGTTAATAGTATTCTGGATTACTCTTTGGAAAATAAGTCTAATAGAAATTATTTTAAAGCAGTTATTTAAATGGAAATATGATAATTGGCAATGTTACAATACAAAGAACATTGAACTGGGCTGGGAGTCAGTGACCTGAGTTCAACTAATAATCATTCTTACAATACTATCACCATTCTGTGCATTTGTATATGAGTTATTTTAATTCTAACTTTCATTTTAGGTTCTAAGGATATGAAAAAAGAGGGGACACATTAATTTGAGCACTTACAATGAGGAGTGATGCCACTAGTGAAGGTCCACAAACTATATCGCATAACAAATATTTGAAAAAAATAGGACATTTAATTGAAGAATAAAATACATTATAGTGATGATAGCTATCTTCAGACACTTACGGGCTCTCTGAGAGTTAACTTATTGTAGTCAAAGGTTGCTGACCTCAAGGAGCCAGTTTCAAAAGTTAATATTTAGCTTAGTTGCAGGAAGCCCTTTAACCATTTAGTGTGAATCGTAATGGACTATTACGTGAGGCCACGTTCTCCCAATTCCTAGAGTAGTTCCCAAGGGTGGCTGGTGAGCCAAACTAGCCATGGCTGTTGTGGGGTGGGAGGTCACGGTGCACTAGAAACAAAGTACCCCCGAGATCCTTTCTAATCCTGAGGTATTATGGCTGCGTAATCAAGGGCACTTGTGTTATTACCATTTCAGTTGCTAAATACAAATATGCAATATTAAAGAAATGTTGTTTTGATGGAGCCCATCGTAATGATTATGAAAGCTGTGAGCAGCGAGCTGCCAGGATTACAGTAGGCCCAAGATGTGTCGCAGCTTTCAAGGAATGTTGTAGCATCGCAAACAAGTTCCGCGCTGAAGAGTCTCATAAACATATGCAATTGGGAAGGCTACGTAAGTTCGACATTTTCTATCAGAATTCTCCCCAATATAGGGAATTTTGTGTAATATTATGCTAAGAAACATAGCTTTCATGCTCTATTTAAAATTGAAAATAGAAAAGATAACTTGTAAATGCCCATTAGAAAAAAAATCTATTTTCATTTTTGGGACTCAAAAGAGGTATATGTAATACAGAGCAGAGTACACTTGTCCATAGTCAAGACCCAGAGCAAGTTTAAAGCTGAATCATTCTATAAACTTGAATGATTGTTTATCCTCTCGGAGCCTCAGCCTCCTTGTTTTCAAAGCAAGAAGTTTGGGCCAGATGATTTCCAATATGCCTTTAAGTTCTAAAATTCTATGGTTCTGTGATATCACAACCATTAAAAATTCTGCTTATACCTATGCTGACCAAATATAGCAAACGATTTCTAAATCTAGCCTAAGGCTAAGCATACTTATATAAAAGTTGAAATCTTATTTCAGTTTCAAGCACAATATATATTTTCAGAATTTACTGAACTCTCATTAATATATTTTCAGAACTTTTAGGGCTTTTGTTTCATTTATATATAGTCAAAACAAAAGAGACAAAAGCAGAATGACAGCTCTTGTTTTACAATCTGTTTTGCTTAATAGTATATCTCAAACATCGTCAATCTGAATGGATAAATTTCTGCAAACATAAATTTTTGTGGCTAGTTACCAAAACAATGTTATTAGATGTATTTAGGTTGTTTTACTTATTTCAAGCAGCATTTTCATGAACAATCTAGTACATATACGTGTATTTTTCATTGTCCAATTTTTCAACTATCATCGTCTGGTTTGGCTTCAGCTACATGGAGCTCGGTCTCTGCAGCTTCTTTCTAGTACTCTGTTCCTCATTTTAGACAGTTTGGCCTTCCCACACTCCCATGTGTGTTGCTGCAATTCCACAAGTGTCTGCATGGGCTCTTCTCGCTGCCCTGCTGCTTGTAAATTGTTTCCAGAAAGTAAACCTAAACAATCTTCTCCCTTCTCTTAGAGATCACAGTCCTGGGTTACTTATGCTCTAGTGTCTGAAAACTGGTTTATAGGTGTATCTGGTGTTCTTTCTTTTTTTTTTTAAATTAGTTCATCTTGGACAGGAGCAGAAGTTCTGTCCATTTTTATTAAAGGAAATACAAATAAATTTCTGAGCTAAAGCAGAGAATCACATAAACCTCCTTTTACAATATAAGCATAATTATTGCAATTATTTGTGAAAATGCAAATAACTTTATAGACTGATTAGCATTGTGTATAATCTCAGGAACACTAAACATTTAGCAATGTAATAAACAAATCATTAAAAACATTTTTACGCTTTATTTAGTCAAGGCAATTAGTGGAGAAATCCTAATAGTTCTATTTTGAAATCACTAAACACAATGTTTCATTGACCTTTCAGAAAATGCTTGTTATAGGTTAATGTCCATATTTTAAAATTTGGCTCTAAGTAGAATTTATGTTGTTCCTCCATAATCTAATATACTTTTTTCTCCAGATTTACAGACCCTACCAGATACCAAACCAGAAATAAGGAGCTATTTTCCAGAAAGCTGGTTATGGGAAGTTCATCATGTCTCCAGAAGGTATTATATTTCTTTGACATGCCTCTGAAAATGTGAGAAAATACAAATATTATGGCCCCAAATCTGGAGACTGCCCATTTCCCAATAGTTTATCCAAGAGTTAAGATGATACTATCATTTGGCCAAGATTTTTTTTGCTTCATTTTTTTTTTTTATTAGTGCTTTGCTCTAGTAATTAGTTCCAGGGCAGAATTAATTCTTGTGGTAGAAGAATTCTATTCCATTTAATCTTATTTCACTTTAGTAAGCATTTACTGAGCACAACTGTGTGCTACATACTGTATTAAGCAGCCGTTTTCATTCTGAAATATCTGTACTATAAAACAAATGTTAAGAAGAAAGGTTCTTTTTTATTTTTGTTAAAGTCCTTTATTCAACACATTTTTTATGGCATGCCTACTCTGCACTAACCACTGAAAACAGTGATAAATAGTGCCACGTCCCCGAGCATCACTTCCTCGTGGGGCTCAAAGCACTGACTTTCCAAGGAGCAGTCAAGGCACTGAGTCCCGAGCCTTGTATCAGTCTTCTAACAGGTCCTCTAGTCTCTACCCTTGTCCCCTCTAATTCTTCCTCCATAGTGTTGTCATTTCAGCTGACATTGTCTCTTGGCTAAGTATTTCCTCGGTGTGCCTCTCATCACTGTCCCCCACCCTACCAGTGATTGGATAAATTACTCCTCCCAATTAACCTTGTTCCATGTGTCACAGTATTTATTATAATGGCCTATTTACCTGCCCATTTTCCACAATAAAATGTAAACACCTCCAGGGCAAGGACTTAATTCACATTATTGTTTTATATCTAGGACTTGGTATAGAGTGGCTTATAGAGACACTAAAATAAATGTGTTGAATCAATGTACATTGCCTCTGAATATTTTTTAATGCTTTATTGGTACAGTTATTACAGTGCATTGCAATATATTTACTTAACTATTTTTTCCATTAAACTGTAAACTGCTTGAGAGCACTTACAAACATCTTATAAGTGCTATCTACTCAATGCTTAGTGCTATGTCTGACACAAAGTTGGTGGACAATTGCTGTTTGTTGAATGAAATAAATAAATATATAAGCTTAATCTTAATCAGATATTTTTAGTTATGTCTGTTTTGTTATGAGCAGTGTTAACATGCATTACTTTGCTTCCCTATTTTTGAACATACTACGCAATTAACATAATTTTTCTTAGTTTTATGTTTTGAATTTGCAATGTTTCAAGGTCATCCTTCTGAATTTCAGTTCTCACCATACAAGTGAAATATCTAAAAGCATTAAACAAGTAAGAAAGTTACTGAATATATTTTTCTTGCTTGATTTTTCCTTAATACCTGATTTGATTTCGTTTTGTTGTGATTTTTTTTCTTTCTTCTAAAGTAATATGAAGCAAAAACCCTGTTAATGAATGCTGTCCAGTTGAGTTAATCAATGTTTCACTGTATTTGAATATCAACATTTTAATTTTCAGAAACCAGTTGCAGCTTGTTCTACCTGATTCTCTAACAACCTGGGAAATTCAAGGTGTTGGCATTTCAAACAGTGGTAAGCAATTTTAAGTTATATTCATTTAAGGAATGATTTGATTACCGAAATGAAGTTTTTTATTATCATCTATTTAGTTTACCTAGGACTTAAGTGGGGACGTTTTAAAAAACATTCTTTTTAATGTATTATGAAAAGACTTAGATATGCCCACATCTTTGACCATATGGATTTCTTCCTTTGCTCTTCTATCAATGATCTTTTTATAAATGCTGATGTCAAGTCCCCATTTTCTTCTTTTTCCTTTTTCTTTTTTTTTTTTAAGGTTTTGCTTTGCCTTTTAAAACAGTTTATTTATTTATTTTTTTATTGGGGAATATTCGGGAACAGCGCATTTTTCCAAGGCCCATCAGCTCCAAGTCGTTGTCCTTCAATCTAGTTGTGGAGGGCGCAGCTCAGCTCCAAGTCCAGTTGTCGTTTTCAATCTTTAGTTGCAGCCCACCATCCCATGATGAGAATTGAACAGGCAACCTTGTTTTTGAGAGCTCACGCTCTAACCAGCTGAGCCATCGGCTGCCCCTCCAGCAGCTCAGCGGCAGCTCGTTGTCTTCAATCTAGTTGTGGAGGATGCAGCTCTCTGGCCCATGTGGGAATTGAACCAGCAACCCTGTTGTTCAGAGCTCTTGCTCTAACCATCTGAGCCATCCGGCCGCCCTTCTCTTTCTTGAGTAGAGTTAGAAATAAATGTGTGACTTCTCTCCTGGACTGATGCCCCTGTGTGGTGATTTAGTATAGATACTTTATAAATAACTTTAGGATTGTTTTTATTTATTTGTTTGCTACTTTTTGTTTTTACAAAATCTTGGTTTCTACAATCAAAATGTTATACCCATTAAATGGAGTCAATGGTGAATATATAAAAAGTGAATTGGTGCTTTAGTTGAAAAACTCATGACCTAAATAAAATTCAGTGTTTGTTGGACAAATGAAGTTTTTCTGTTAATACCAATAATTATTGAAATAAAGATTGATGAGTAGAAAATTCAAGGACATGGGGTGATGAGGAAAACATGATCTATTTTTTTCTTAAAGCAAAGCAAATACGAGACATTTTAGTACTAATAAAGTATTATGGGAATTCCCTAACATGTTTCTATTTTGCTTTCACTTTGGGCTGAAGGTATATGTGTTTCTGATACTGTCAAGGCAAAAGTGTTCAAAGATGTCTTCCTGGAAATGAATATACCATATTCTGTTGTACGAGGGGAGCAGATCCAATTGAAAGGAACTGTTTACAACTATAGGACATCTGGGCTGATGGTAAGTAGATATTAAATAAATGGAAAAAAGAAGAATTCTCTAACATCCTGAGAATTCTATTAATGGAATTATCACACATACAAAAAAATAAAAACTCAGCTCAGTTCTACAATGTAAACTAATATGACCCAAAAGGCTTCTTTAATTCCTGTCCCACCCAGGGTTGTTTGTGTTTCCAAAGAGAGAAGAGAAACCTTGCATTTTTGAGGAATTCCTCAAAATTATTTGTTGAATGTTGACATTCTTTCTTGTTTTCCTGAGTGATTTTTTTTCTGAATATTATGGATTTATTCTTTTGGGTACAGTTCTCTATAGCTCACTAGATTTGGGAGGGGAGATGAACAATGTTCACTGTTTGACTCAGAAATTGGTAGCTACTATTATTATTTCCACTGCAAAGATGGGGAAATGGAGAATGAAAGAGATCTTGCTTGCAACCTGCTCTTGTCACACAGTAAGAGGCAGAGTCAAGATTTGAACCTAGGTCTTTCTGGAACCAGAGTCTTGGTGTAAAGTGGGGTACAAGTGGGAAGTTAGGAGGTAGGATTGGAAAATTAAGTTGGGGACATATTGGGCAGGACCTTAAGAGATGGAGTTTTCAGTTTTTCATAAAACCATTTGTTGAATACCAAAGATGAGCTAACAGACACAAAGACAAATAAGATACACATAGTGCCTAAGCCTAGGGCTCCCACTGTCTAAAATACAAAGAGACAGTGTAACATAACAAATGCTATCGAAACAACATGAACAAAGGATTTCAGTGGTTTCACACCTGATTTAGTAGGTAACAGTGTAACTAAGGTAAGACATTTCTGAGCAGTGTTAAGCTTTCTAGACATCCTTCACATTGCTAAACTCCACAGCAGTGTGTGTGTGTGTGTGTGTGTGTGTGTGTGTGTGTGTGTGTGTATTTTAGAAAATCTGAAATGAGCTTCCTTCTCTGCCTTAGAATCTAAGGAATTAGTTAACACTTCAAAAGGATCAGGGGAGAGTGTGTCCAGATGAACACAGTCAGAGCATACTTTCCTTATCATGAAGTGTTTTGATATAATTGTTCACTGGTGATATTTCAGTTCTGTGTTAAAATGTTTCCTGTGGATGGAATCTGTTTGTCGGGAAGCCTAGTCACTGACCATCAGGGAAGAAAGGCCTCCAGATGTGTGTCCCAGAGAGTAGAGGGCTCCTCCAGTCAGCTGGTCACCTTTACCGTGCTTCCCTTGGAGATTGGAGTCCACAACATCAACTTTTCACTGGACACTTCGCTGGGAAAAGAAATCTTAGTAAAAACATTACAAGTGGTGGTAAGAAAAACATGTTTTCTGTGGTTCTTTTAAAATCACTTTTTGCATTCTGAAAAAAAAAACGATCAGCAACTTATGCTGAAGTGATTCAGAAAGAGACAGAGAGAATGCTGATGTAAATGTAACAAAATGTTAACATTTGGGGAAATGTGGGTGGAGGCTATCTCAGATCTTTTTTGTACTATTCTTGTAACTTTTCTTTAAGTCTGAAATTATAATTTAAAAATTTAAACAGAACAATACTTGCTTATTGTAGGAAATATAGAATACTGAAAAATCACAGAGAACAAAATTAAAGTCACCGATAATCTCCACACCCAGAGATAATCTGATTTTAACAATTTGGTATATAGCCTTACAGGTTGTTTCTCCCCCAATACATTTAGAAAGTGTGTTCTTGAAATCTATGTGCCAGACATTATACTAGGCACCAGAGATACAACAATAAATAAGACATAGCCCATGTATTTATAGTTTAGAATTTACAGTCTAGAAAAATTTCTGTTTTATGAGTAAATAGGCCAAAAAAGGAAGAAAGCTGTCATTTATTAAGTACTATTTGTCCAAACAGTCTGTTGAGTGTCTTTATATTACCTTATTAAGATTAAGATAAGATTCTTACCAAGAGTCACACAGCTAGTTAATTACAGAGCTGGGTCTTCCTAGGTCTTCATTCTCTGAGTTCTCTTTTCAACCATGAAATTCACTTCAGTGAACATTTATTCACTTATTTTGGCTTGCTCTGTGCGTCCTTGCGTGGTGGTGACACACCCAGGTTGCCCGGGTTTGAATCTTGGCTCCACCACTTCCTAGCAGTATTGGATAGCAGCCGTTGGATAAGTTTTTTTTTTTTTAATTAATTTCAGGTGTACAAAACAATGTACTAGTTAGACAGTTACACCCCTCACAAAGTGATAACCCCTCGCCCCAATCTACTACCCCTCTCACATCGTACACAGCTGTTACAGTTCCATTGACTCTATTCCCTATGCTGTACTCCACATCCCATCATTATATATAGTTGACATTCAACATTATTCAGTTTCAGCTTCAGGTTTACAGCACAGTAGTCAGGCATCTACACTGTCCATGAAGTGGTCTCCTGGATAAGTTTCTTGATCTCTCTGTATGTCAGTTTCCTCACCTGTCAAATGGGAGTAATAATAGCACCTACTTCATAGAATATTTTTGACATTAAATGAGCTAATATATACAAAGCAATTGCGTGGTTTATAATAACTTCTATTTAATTGTTTGATCTGATTGTTATGCAGATAGCCAGAAAATCTTATTCCTACGTGTATACATAAATATTTAAACATACTTTGCCTTCTCAAAAAAAAGAGTGTTTTTTACTTGGGAAAGTGGTTAAGTTGATCCAAGAATTCAAGTCCTATAGGTTTAATTATGTTCTTAACTGAATGTTTTCTGCCTTTATTTTAGCCAGAAGGTGTCAAAAAGGAAAGTCATGCTGGTATTACTCTGGACCCAAAGGGTATTTATGGTAGGTAAAATAATTTTGTATTTTATATGTCATCTTTTGCTCTAGAAATTAGTATATATTGTAACCTGAAACACTATTTTTCAAAATGTTAATAACCAGAAATATCCAGTTCATTGCCATTCTTGATAGTATGTGTTGTACTATGATCTGGATGGGTTTAAAACAAAGAAAAATAATTCCACTAGTTTTAAATGCAAAGCATTGAAGTAGTAATACTTGCATGACTTCCCTTATATATTAATCATTTTCTGTCCATCACAATAATAATTATAACATTTTCATTGAACCATCATTCAAAAGAACACAAAAGAAAAAGTTTACATACTTACTTAACATGCTTTATTTGAAAACACAATAATGTTGATTAATTGCTTTGTCAACTTTTCTTCATTGTTCCTCCTTCCCTGCTTTTCCTTCAACTGAGATATTCTGAATCTTCTCAAAGTTAGAATTTTGCAAACATCTGAGCACTTAATCAGGACGTAAATACATTATCTGTTTGTGAAATATAGAATGTGCTCAGTTAGCAATTTTTTTCAACAAAAAAGACTTCCGTAGTTCTTGTTAAATGGTTAAATTTTACCTTATTGTTGCATTGAATTGTTTTTCTTTTCTTTCAGTGATATAGCAATGGGGATAAAAAAGATTTACCTACAAATCAACTCCTCTATACTCAAAGTGCCATTTTCTCTGAGAAAGCAAAGAATTAAGACCTTAACATTTTAAATTAGCTGAGTATCATAAACTGAACAAGGACGACTTCAACAAAGTAACAGAAGAAAAAAATCCATTCTATGTACATATATCCATACGCTAGTGTTTTTCTCTAATTTGGTCTTCACACAGACTTCCTCCCAGCTGTGGGGATTTGTGGGAAGAGTTAACACAAGTTCTGAGGCTTTGGGCCTCATGCGATTACATCATGCCTTAGAGCCATAGCGTCCTTTGGCCTCGCCTCCTTTTCACCCTTGTGCCTCATACTGACATTATTGCAAACAGCTTTCCAAAACAGCCCTGTCTTACCCATCTTAGGTGTGACCATCAGGGCCACAAGATGGGAATGAATGATCTTTAATCTGGAGATAGATCTCTCCATCAAAAATCTTGATTAAAAAAAAATCTATGGCTCTTTCCATTTCCAAAAGTCACATCACAAAAGTCATGTGACTTTTCCCCCTACCATTTTAGACAACTTAGATTCAGGTCTCTTTGTTACTTTCTAGAATGCTAAGTAGGATAAAGATAGCAATCAATTCTGTCTAGTTCAGAGAATTTATTAAATACTTCCAATACTTATATGTTGGAATTGCTATACCAGGGTGATACTTTGTAAAGTTCAGCGTTTGTGTTTTTTTTCTAAAGATTTTATTGAGGAAGGAGAACAGGACTTTATTGGGGAACAGTGTGTTTTTCTCAGGACCCATCAGCTCCAAGTTAAGTTGTTGTCCTTTCAGTCTTAGTTGTGGAGGGAGCAGCTCAGCTCTAGGTCCAGTTGCCTGTTGTTCAGTCTTAGTTGCAGGGGGCACAACCCACCATCCCTTGCGGGAGTCGAACCAGCAACCTTGTGGTTGAGAGGACGCGCTCCAACCAGCTGAGCCATCTTGCTGCCAGGGAGCTCAGCAGCAGCTCAGCAGCAGCTCGTTGTCTTCATTCTAGTTGCAGAGGGAGCATCTTGCTGGCCCATGTGGGAATTGAACCAGGAACCCTGTTGCCCAGAGCTCATGCTGCAACCAACTGATTCACCTGTCTGCCCCCAGGCAGACAAGTGTTTTTTGTTTTGTTTTTGTTTGTTTGTTTTTTCTTAAAGCTAAGATGTATCTGGAAAAGTAAATGGACAATAATATTATGTGAAATCTGAAAAAATATCTGAGGGAGAATGAGTTATTGAACAAATTGTAAAGCAATAGTAATGAAAATTGTGTGACATCAACTTAAAAACAAGTAAACCCAGAGCCATTAGTTGCTTCCTCTCCCTGACAAGTTCTTTTCCCCTAACTCTTTGTATCACAGATGCAGAGTTCAGCAACTCACCTCCCTCACTACCTGGCACTCCATCATCATTGGACTAGGCAGGCCCCCTTTCATGTTTTATTTCCTCCTTTCATTCCTGCCTCCTGTTCCCATTTTCCTTCCTCCAAATACACCCACTCAAATATACTTGCTCTACATATGTCTTTGAGAGACGTAATGTTGGTTTCTGTGTGCATGTCTTTTTAAGATATAAAAGGTTCTGTGCTATACATCCTGTTCTATTTCTTAAGTTTTTAAAATTCAATACTCTGTTTTAAAGAAAGGTCTCTATTGCTATATGTACATTTAATTCACTGCTTCTTACATAGTATTTCAAAGTATATTCCACCACAATTTTACTTAACCATCTCTTACCGTAAACAATGCTGCAGTGAATATCCTACGCATCTCTCTTTGTGAATCTGTGTGAGCATTTATCTGAACTGTGTATCCAGGAGTGGGACTGCTGAGCCAAAAGGGTATACATATATTCAATGCCATGTGCTTCTGTCAGACTGCTCTTCATAATGGCTGCATTATGCTCTTCATAATGGCTGCTCACACTTTCACCAGCACTACGTGAGGGTTTTTACCTCGCTACATCCTCATCAACACTTGGTAATACTCACCTCTCAAAAATGTGCCATTTTTGTGAGCTAGAAAGTGTATTTTATTATTGTTCTAATTTGATTCTTCTGACTACTAGTGATTTTAAACATTTCTTCATATGAGTGTTGGCCATTTGGGTTTCTCATCTATAAATTGCCTATTCCTATCTTTTGCACTTTTTTCTATTTTTCCATTTGGGTTCTTGTCTGTTTCTTATTAATTTTGCCTCTGGTGTACTTCTTTATGCAACAATGAGACCTAGTACATTTTTAACAGGTATCATTTATTCTGATATAGTCAAATTCATTCAAATTTCATTTTATCGTTATATACTATTTTGGGGGTAATCTTTAAGAAGTCTTTCCACACCCTTAGGTCGCAAAGATATTGCTGTATTTGCTGTTTATTTTATCCTGTTGGTTTTGCAGATTTAACTTTTAAATGTTTTAATCTCTCTGACACCTACTTTTGTACGTGATTCTTGATGGGTCTTTTATCATGATCTCTGACAAGGAGTAAAACTGACTTCTCTTAGTTTTAGCTCTCTCTTCTGTATCTTTTCCATCTAGTAGCAGAGTGGATAATGAGAACTGAAATAGTCAAAGGCGGGTATTGATGGAAAAATGATGGAGGATCAAATGAAGATAATTTCAAACAACCTACTGTCATTAAGTACCATACTCGTATATAGAGCATAGAATCTGTTTGCCAGATTCTTTCTATATTATTTTTACCCTCACAAAAACTCTTTGAGGAAAATTTTATTACCTCTATTTAACTGATGAGCAAACCAAGGCTCAGAAAGGTTGTGTCTCGCTCAGTGTCACGTACAGAATAAGCTCTTTCTGAACTCCATACTCTTTCAACCATACTGCAAACCTCTTACATGGCTCCACTGAGTTTTAATATTACATCCTCAGCATTTATTAAAGGTTAATGAAGAAAGAAGTTACCTGAGGAAAGTTCCTGTTTCTTCTGCAAAGCCACGTGGCTTGTCCATTAAATTGCAAATTCACTTTTTCTTTTAAGCCCCTGTCATGTGCCAAGGACTGTGTTAAGTGCTGGGATTACTGCCTCCAATAAGAGATGGTCCCTGCCCTCACAGAGTTTTCCTAGCAGGGCAATGAAAGGTAGAGTCTCTGTGGTTACTCCTATGGGCTCTGCAGGAAAACTGCCTGAGTTCAGATTGCAGCTGCATCTATAGCAGCTCTGTGATTTTGAGCAATTTGCTTTCTTAGCCTCAGTTTCCTCAGTTATAAAATAAAAAGTAACAATAATAATAGACCTAGCATACAGAGTTATTGTGAGGATCCAATGTAACGGTTGCATTTAAAGAGCTTAGCAGAGTCCTTGCTATTTTATCAGTAGAATGGTAAGTACTATCATTTTTATGAAATAAACCAATGGTTACAACAGAAAAGGTGCTCTGATACAGGTATGCTAAAACTGTTCTTGTGTATAGAGAAAAAGTATCTAAGACTGAGAGAATGTAGAAAGAATTCCAAGGCATGCTTCCCAGTGGAGCCGATCTTCACATTTCCTTGACTAAGGTATTACATGTTAGTTATTTTTTTTATTTCAGTTCCAAAAACAGTTCTCTCTCTTTGGTCAAACAGCATGATTCCTTTCACTGGTGAATAAGCTTTTTGTAACCTATTTATTTCCTGTCTTGTAATGACCAGGAAGCTTGTAGTCAAATTTAATGCTATCTTTAAAAAGATTATATAAACCTACAGTTTCATAAAAATCCTTGATTATTTTTAACTTCCTTCTAAAATTTTAATATTGTTTTTTATAAAAAAAAGTCTTCTTTTTTTAAATTCCTTGGAGATAGGTATATCGTAGATAATCTGCAAGTAGTCTTCCTCTCGAGAATTCTGTGTAAATCTAATTTTTTTTTTTAAACTTCAGGTGCCATTAGCAGACAAAAGGAATTTCCATACAGGGTGCCATTAGATTTGGTCCCCAAAACAAAAGTCAAAAGGATTGTGAGTGTAAAAGGTAAATTAACAAATGCCATTTTCATTTCTCGTTTCATTTTGTGCTTCAAACAAAAATCAAATATCCTCATGATTATTCTATTTCTCCTTTTCTCTACTCAGTTTTACAAATTTATACAAATTCACCTCTGGGAGTACCCTACCCCTCATCACATCTTTAATTCCCTGACCACTTTTCCAACTGTCTTCTTCCACTGGCCTGATTTAAATGGAGATTCATTCTCCATGATGGAGGGTGGGGCTGTCGTTGACTCAAAGACTTCTCTACAATGGGGATGCAGCTGGTTCTAGACTTAAGAACTTCCTATGATCTTAGTGGCCAGTCGTGCTGCAGAGAATGCTTTATGAACTGCATATGGCCCCAAGAGAGAAGCATTGCTCTGCTAAAGTACTAGTCCCAGAGGGATTCTCTTTCTCCTCCAATATATTTGCAAAAGTGGTGTCTTTTGTGGGTTTTCCCTGGTCTCGAGCCTTTACAATTCAATGATATATCATCCGAATAATAGAAGGTTCTGACTACATTTTATTTCAGATAAAATCTTGGCATTACAGAATGGTAGTATTGGAAAGGACCTTTTTAATCAAGTGCAACCCTGTGGTTGCGTATGTAAGAAAGTGGTTTGCCCAGGATCGCACAGTTCAGACTCTGCTTTGTGGAAGCAACTGATTAATAGGGTTTACAATGTCTACAATTAGTTGGATGGCAACTAATTTTCCTGTCCTCTATGCAGTAATCTGCCCACCCTATTATACCATTTTACTACCATATTACAGTGGTGTTTTTAAATCGGCTTTTGGTGTTTCTTTTAATCCATCTTCCTAACCAGATCTTTTTTTTTCAATTTCCCAGTTCTGAGAAGTAATTCAACTATCCCAATAAAAAGGAAACAATAGGGAGGTTGCTCTTATCTCTATTTAAAGTATACTGTTACTTAAAAGTTGGTAGAAATTGATTGTGTCTACTTTGAATTTTGTGTGTGTGTGTGTTTCAGGACTGCTCATGGGTGAAGTCATATCTGCAGTTCTGACTAAGGAAGGCATCGATATCCTTACCCACCTCCCCAAGGGCAACGCAGAGGCGGAATTGATGAGCGTTATCCCAGTGTTCTATGTTTATCATTACCTGGAAGCAGGACATAATTGGAACATTTTTTATCCTGACTCTTTAAGTAAAAAGCAGTACCTGGAGAAAAAATTAAAAGAAGGTAAACAAATCTATTTCACACATTATACATAAAAATCTTGTGTTTTTAAACTAATGGTTTAATTAAGCTAATGTTTAAGTTGTTATCAATTATACAAAAGCTTAATTGCAAAAGCATTTCAGCAACAACGACAAAAATCATGACATGGACTCTACTATGTAAATAAATACCATTTGCTGTTGTATTTTGGCTTCACTTACCAAAATGCCTGGATGAGAGACAAGACACCTGCATTCCGAATCCAGAGCACTTCCTTCCTTCCTTCTTGAATGAGCCCAGAATGTTCTACTTGATAATTCCCAATTCAAATGATTCGTGTACTTCCTTTGAGAAGTTCAATGTTGGCCACAGAGCATATGCGTGCTGCCCAACACCGAAGGAAGTTTACCAGTCCCAGGGGCACTCTTGGAGTAGAAATGAAGGTCAGTGAAGCTGTGTTCTTTTTCTGGTGCCTCTTAGGGATGGTGAGCATCATGTCCTACAGAAATGCCGACAATTCCTACAGCATGTGGAAAGGCGGGCCTGCAAACACTTGGTAAGTACAAGGTTTTGACTTGCACTTTATATACGTAGCAGTTGATTCATTAACTAAAGAATAACAGCCTTAATGGAAACTTCATTTGTCTAGTTGCTCAGGCTAAAAGCCTGGTCGTCCTTCACTGCCCTCTTTCTCTCATAAGCCCCGTCAAATTCAGCAAATACTTTTGGCTGCACTTTCACAATATATCCTGAATTTGACTGCTTCTCGCCAACTCCGCTGCACCGTCCTGGTCCAAGCCACTCTCATCTCTCACCTGAATTATTGCACTAGCCTCCTTTGGTCTTTCAGCTTCAGCCCTTGCTCCCTCTTCAGTCTATACTCGACATAACATCTGCAATGACCCTGTGAAAACGTAAGTTAGGTCATGACATTCAAAACCATGGTCTAGCCCCATCTCACCTCTCCAACTGCGTTCTCTTCTACTCTGTTTCATTCCACTCAAGCCCCACTGGCCTCCTTGCCGTTTTTCAGACCGCCAGCCATGCTTCCACCTCAGGACCTTTGCATTGACTGTTCCCTCTGTCTGGAATGTTCCCCCCTAGTATCAGCATGTCTGGCTCCCTTACCTCCTTCAGGTTCTTACCAAAAGTCACCTTCTCGGGGCCGGCCCAGTGGCTCAGGCGGTTAGAGCTCCGTGCTCATAACTCCGAAGGCTGCCGGTTCGATTCCCACATGGGCCAGTGGGCTCTCAACCACAAGGTTGCCAGTTCAATTCCTCGAGTCCCACAAGGGATGGTGGACTGTGCCCCCTGCAACTAAGATTGAACACGGCACCTTGAGCTGAGCTGCCACTGAGCTCCTGGATGGCTCAGCTGGTTGGAGTGTGTCCTCTCAACCACAAGGTTGCCAGTTCAACTCCCAAAAGGGATGGTGGGCTGCGCCCCCTGCAACTAGCAACGGCAACTGGACCTGGAGCTGAGCTGCGCCCTCCGCAACTAAGACTGAAAGGACAACAACTTGAAGCTGAATGGCACCCTCCACAACTAAGATTGAAAGGACAACAACTTGACTTGGAAAAAAGTCCTGGAAGTACACATTGTTCCCCAATAAAGTCCTGTTCCCGTTCCCCTTCCCCAATAAAATCTTTAAAAAAAAAAAAAAGTCACCTTCTCAGTGAGGCCTTTGCTAATCATTCAATCTAAAATCATACCCCATTCCCATCTCAACACTTTATATCCTTCTCCTCAACTTTCCTTTTCCTCCTTAGAATGTATCGCTAAGATTCTTACTTACCTCTCTTATTGTCTGTCTGGCCACTAGAATGTAAGCTCTATGTATCCAGTTCTAAGTATACCTGGTATGGGGAACATACCTAGCATATAGTATGTGCTAAATAAGTACTTATTCAGTGAAGCATAACTTCCATTAATTCTGATGATTTGTGGGACAATCTAAATTAATTAAATCCATCTGGCAATCCATTTTCAAAAATTACTGTCATGCTTTGACAAGATACTTAATAAAAACACAGTGTGCCATGTGCTTTTTAGGTTCTATTATATGGAACACTTTTAAGGAGTTTACAATCTAAAATAAGTGACATTTAGATTATGTCCTTTAACTATTGAGTCCACATGATTTCCTCCTTGACCCTCTTATTTCCTGTAATCTCTCCTTGTGCAATCTCACCTTTCCTGGCCCGTGACTTCATTACTTCTCTGCCAATGATTGATGTTTCAAGGCCAACTTCTTTCTTAAGCTCCAGAGCCACATTTCTGGTCACAATCCATGCCAAATTCATTGTTTTGTTTTTCTGTTCCCTTAATCACCATACAACAATCCTCTGTACTTTGAGCCCACTGACCAAGTCTGAATCCTCTCTATCCTTTTGGCTTATGTCCAGTCAGCAAGTCTCACAAATTGTACCTTAGAAGTGGGTCTAACCTAACCATGTGTGGAGGGCACATTGTAAAAAGCACGTAGATCCCCGGAGTGTGCCAACAAGAAGGTAACAACCAGGATGCAGGGGGTGGATGTTAATCCACCCTGGAAACCACCAGAGCAGGCGCTGGGAACAAAATCCCTGGGGAACAGAAATCCCCACGAGAAGATGCAACAGCCTCTCAGTAAACACCTAGAGTGTCTCAAAAGTTCTGCTCAAGACTGAGTGGGTGGTGTTCACCCAGAAACAGAGAAACACTTGTGTACTGTCCTAGATCCAACTCCGCACGTTCCTTGAGAGAAATAGATACATAGAAGAAAACAGCCAGTACCTGAGTACTTCCAAAAAATAAATCTTTTTTTTTAGAAATACAGGAAAGATACAAAAAGTACAAAGAAGAATATATCATTCATTTAAAAAAGGAAAATGAAAACAAAATTTGGAGGTGAGAGAGGGAGTCAAGTGGTCTGAATTGCAAAGGCCTCTGAGGAGCTGAAGACTGAACAGCTGTAGGGCTGCAGGGGTGAGGGAGGAAGAGCGGGAACTAGGAGAGCAGTGACCCGTGCAGAGGCATGTGGGGGCCATGAGAGGTGTGAGTAGGGCTTGAAATGGGCTTTTTGGCCAGTAGTTCTGAGAATTCAAGCTTCCTTGTGAGCTGGTGAGATGTGCATCAGCAGCATGGCTTGAAGGGAAGCGGATGGACTCCCGGAAGTTGGGGGAGGTGCAGGCCGCAGACGCAGGGTGTAGCTTAGACGGCGTGTACAGACTTTCCCATCCAGAATTTTATGATTTTGTTCAGGGGTCAGTGCCTTGACTCAAAACTACTTGTTTCACCGCTATTGTCTTTAACTTTAGAGAGCGAATTTTTCTTTTCATCATCAGGCACCAGTTTTTAGCTTGTGTGCAGGCTCCCGATGCTGCCTTCGCAGGTGTACAGCTCGCCTTTGCTGGCTCCACGGTTTTGGGGCTCTTCCTAAAATCTTCCTTTCTCTCGTAAAATGATGACAACTTACTTTGGATTCACATGTTTTAAAATGTTGTTTTCTCGCAAAGAATAACCACTGTATAAACTAAAACACACTGCAAACTGAAAGCCAAAAGGGATTCCATGTCTAAATGTTGATTTATTTGATTTTTGTTTTAAAGGTTTACAGCTTTTGCTTTACGAGTAATGGGACAAATACATAGATATGTACCTCAGAGCCAAGATTCAATTTGTAATGCTTTAATGTGGCTGATTGAGCATTGTCAACTAGAAAATGGATCTTTCAAGGAAAATTCCCACTATCAACCACTAAAACTGCGGGTAAGGAGACCAAACATACAGATTAACAATAATTCTATTTACAAGTTGAGTTTCATTCTCATCCTATTTTAGGAAGACGAAAAAGAGAGGGGGGCGGGGAATGTAATCCTGCAGGAAACTCCTCTTGGATACAGGCAAAGGATTTGAAAGGTCTTCTTGAATGCTCTTGAGCCCATCCAGTGTAGGTCAGATAGTGATATCTAGACATCTTGTGTAACAGGCATTGATGGTCCACAGGGAGCCAGTGCTGGAGATCTCAGAACAGGGAAAATGCACTGACCTGCCCACATGCCCTTGGTATGGAATCTGTACCTCAAGTTGAGAGCCATCTTACAGGTCAAGACTGCAAAGTGTGGTCATGAAAGAGGTTAGCAAGAGGGATTGGGATCAGTTTACTGCAAAGTGCAACCAAGAGTCGTTTGTGATTAGAATGTACTTATAGGCGTAAGTTACAAAGTAATTTCGGTATCGTGCCAAGATATTGCTGCAATGTGTTCTACTCCTTGGAATGCTTTTTAAAGATTCAACAGTTTTATTGTTGTTGTTGTTGTTTTGCCTGCCTCAAGCCAATCCTTTTCACATCAGGCACAGGTGGCTCCCTGGCTAATAAGTCCTCTTTTGGACCAAGAGCAGATTAGGACTGCCACAAGAAATGGGGACAACTGACATCATTTATGTTCTATTGGAAGAGTAAAATACTACAGCAGTTTTTTTCTTAAGATGTCCCCCCATCCATCCATGTGTCTACATTCATTCAAAAACCATTCACTGAGCACCTAGTACATGCAGGGCTCATTTGGGGCAGCACGGGGGAGGGAGAGTGGGCAGGATGTAACAGTTTCCCTGCCACAGAGGACACACACACTGACAGGGAAAGTGGGGTAAAAATACCAGCAACTCCAATCAAGATATAAGTGTATATATTCATTCATTTGTTCAATAAATATTAATTGAGTGTGTACTAAGTGCTATATGGTACGGACATAACAGTGAACAAAACAGGTGTGGTGCCGAGGCCCCAGAGCTTATGCTCTAGCAGAGAAGTCAGACATTGAGCAGGTAATTTCAAGTGTGTGGTGCATGTTAAGAAAAGGAAAATATATGTAGTTTCATTGAAAGCAGGGGATTTAACTTAGATTGAGAGAGTTGGAAAAAATGAGTGGACCTGGCTCCTAGGAGCTAGGTAGGAGAGAGGAAGAGTGTTCCAAGTAAAACCAATAGCATGCCTGGCATTTTTGGAGGGAGAGGGTAGTTCATTGAAAGAGCGAGGACCAAGAGAGCCAGCTGGAGGTGAGTGGCGTGAAATTAAACTGGAGAGGTCGCTTCATGGAAAGTCTTATAAGCATTGCATTGGAACATCACTGCCCCAAGAGGAAAAAATATGGGAGAATAGTGGCAGAATAGTGATTTGGGCATTTTAACAGGGTCTTGAAGGAAGGGGAGAATTTGAATGTGGTGAAGAGGTGTGAAGTGGAGCTTCAGGTTGGGGAGGTGAGGAGAAAAGAGATCGTGAAGGCCTGAAGTCAGAATGACCCAGAGCTTACTGAAAAACAGCAAGCAGTCCATCTGGAATGCACGAAGGGAGAGAGAGATATTAAGCTCAAAATGAAGATTAGAACCAGGTCATTTTGTTTTAAAGATACCACTTCACTCTCACTTATACACCTTGTTTATTTTTAGGGTACCTTGTCTACTGAAGCCCAAGAGACCGCCTTATATCTTACAGCCTTCACTGTGATTGGAATCAGAAAGGCTTTTGATATATGCCCCCTGCTGGTCAGTAAGAGTTTTCTTTCTCCAATACCCACCATCTATTTCTGTACCATATACTGGGGTGGGGGTGCAGGGTGGAAATAACTGTAACTCCAAAATCAAAGGATTTCAGAATTATATAGATATTAGAGATTACCTAATCCAACCCACTCATTGACAGTTGAGAAAACTGAGGCCTGTAGAACAGGTGAATTTAATTGTTTACTTTCATAGGCTACTGAATTATAGAGGTGGGACTAGAACTGATAACTTCTGACAGTGATGAGAGAATTACCCAGCATCCCAGCTTCCTTCTTTTATCTTTGTCAAATCTTACAATACATATATGACTCTTATCTATAGTTGAGGCACTCTATATCATGTAAGTACTGAAGATATACAGTAGCATGTTTGCTTCTTTGGGCTGTGCTGTTTCATTTGCTTGGAAGCTGAGGGGAGAAAGAAGAGGTTTCACCTGAGTGAATCAACATAAAAGATTCCAAGAGGTAACAGAAATGGTACTCTGATCTGAAAAGAGACAGGTCCCTGAGCTTAGGTTAAACACTCCTGCCTACAAATCAGAAGTAAATTAGACATGTCCTTCCATGTCTAATACAGAAGGGGATTTGTAGGACTTGAACCACAAAACAAAATAATATTTTTCGTTTAAGAGGATTGTTATTTCTACTTAACAAGACAAAATAATCAATGAGGATGAGTTCCCAGACGCCGAAAGGACCACTTGGCACTTGGTGGTACATGAGTAAGATGTAGATGGAGCTAGGAAAAGAAGGCAACAGGTGAGATGTCAGCAGCATTGCACCATGCTTTCTTCTAACCACTTGTCCAAAATAACTATTTTAGTTGTCTCAGGGACAAAGTCATAGAGACTGTTTTTTCCAGGAATCCTTAGGATCAAAAAGTACTTTGGCAGCTTGATTATTTTTCTGCTAGTTATGGTTTTATTTAGTAAAATTCCTTTTGAAAATGTGAATGTGTCTCAGCTCTGCTGAGGGGGAATTACGAAAGCTGTGTCTATGCTCAGTGCTTCTTCCTGGAGGCTAGGTCTGACATGGCAAGCAGAAACGAAACGGAAAACCTTTAGAAGGAGGTGAAAATTCAGGGGCAAAAAAAGCTTGACCCAATTTGAACAATCTCATTTTCGCTTCTGAGATTATGCTCTGCTGCTTCTCCCAGCAGAGCTGGTAGAAGCTGCTTCAGCAAGACACCATCCGTTTCCATTAGGTCATTTTTCTTTCCACCCTTTATCTTGCCTACCCTAGGACTGTGCCACTTGGGGGTAGTTCACATTAGTCAATAAGTTGATGCTTGACAAAGAAACTTAGGTATCTTCTGTCCTTGTTTCCAGAAAATCAGCACAGCTCTAGCTAAAGCTGACACCTTTCTGCTTGAAAATACTCTCTCGGCCCAGAGCACCTTTACGCTGGCCATTGCTGCTTATGCTCTTTCTCTGGGAGATAAAACTCACCGACAGTTTCGTTCCATCGTCTCAGCCCTGAAGAGGAAAGCTTCGGTCAAAGGTATAGCTGGTTCCATACATTCTTCAACAAGTGTTTACTAAGCATATAGAGTCTGCTAATTCTGCAAAGTGGGTGATGACATGCAAAGTTGAGTTAAGACACAATCCCTGCCTTCAAGGAAATCCAGCTGTGCTCTCCTTACCCGGCTATGCACCGTGGTTTGGGTATGTTTCCACCCAGAGCATGGGCTGCCTGTGTATCTCATTCACATTAAGGTGCTGTAGGGGCCCGTGGCAACCCTAGAACTTGAACTTCCACTTCGAGTGAGAAGGGAAGGCATTGGAGGACTGTGAGCCGAAGAGTGCACCAACTTGGTTCATATTGTACCAGGCTGGCTATAAAGGTCTAAATTTCATTTTGAAGAATCAACATGCTGCTTCCTATAGATCGAGAGTAAAGAATTAGACAGAGAGTAACAGTGCTTATTGGCCAGTGTGCCTATACCAGCACAGGCATGGTTGGGTACTTCTGAGCCCTCTCTTGGCTGAGGTTTTCTAAAAGTTTAATAAATCTTACATGAGATTTATCACCGTTTACAAAATTTGACTTCTTTTAGTAATCACTTAAAAATGATGGAATCTTAACATATATCTCAAAACCACTTATATTATACTGTACTAACACAAATATTATACTTGTACTTACAATACTCCTTAGTATTATAAGATATAGATAGTAAAATTACAGAATTTAAGTGCTAGGAGATAATTCAAAGAATGTTTGAGCTGGAAGTATCTTTAAAAACCAAAGCTTTATTCTAACTACAGCAAATCTGAGTTTCTGAAAGGGAGGGAAAATATCTTGTCCAAAGTCATACAAATAATGGAATCCTGAATTTTAAACAGACATCAAAAATTTTCATATCCTCAAAAATGATTTCCAAATATGCTCCACTGTATTTTTAAAATAATTTGTTTGAAAAAGGATTTGAGGTGACAGGTTTAAATTACTAGAGCAATAACAAACAAATATAATTGAGAAACTAATTTATGAAAAGTGTTGCATATATGAAATTGTCATTAGTGCTTTAAATTGGGAGCAGATAATAAAAGACTGAACTAAGACTTTGGGTGTGATTTTATAATTTCCAGGATGTAGATTTATTGTTGTCAAGGAAAAAACTCCAATGTATCTTATAGTGTCAACAATAATAATAAGCCTTTTATAGGTGTATGATGCTTTCTGGTTTATAAAAATGTTTACGTTTAGTATCTCACTTGCATTTCACTGCAAAGAAGAAAGGATTATCAATACTTTAGGGATTAGGAAACTGAGTCTCACAGAACTAAAGGATCTTATTCAAGTGATGTTGTCAGTAGTAGAGACTAAAAGCTGAATGTACTAATTCCCAGTTTATTATACTTTCTACTTTACTATAATGCTTCTCCTTAGTACATACATGTAGTGTGATATTGTGGTTTATAAGAAAAATTGTATTTTAATAAATATATATTAAGTACTTATATAAATATGTACATGTGTATTCAGATGATCAAATATATTTCTCATATGTATTTGGTCTTTGTCTATGGTTCCTGACTCATAGCTCCTCAAACCTTTGGAATTTCCTAAGTGTTGAGAGCATAAAGGTGTCTTTTGTTAATGAGGTGACTTTTTCAAAGCCCTTAGGCCACCTAAGGATGAGGGCTGGTTGCCAGGGAAACCACCCATGTGATTAGAGTACCACCCCCACCACCAACTGTGGGAAGGAGAGAGGAGCTGGAGGTTGAATCAATCACCAATGGCCAATGATTTAATCAATCATGATAATGTAATGTAACTTGACCTCGAAAAAAGTCCTGGAGGTACACACTGTTCCCCAATAAAGTCCTGTTCCCCTTTCCCAATAAAATCTTTTTTTAAAAAAATCAATCAAACCTGAGGAAGGGGTCTTTGGAACCTCTGATTTATAACCAGTTGGTTGGAAGTACAGGTAACAACCTGGGTTTGGAACTGACATCTGAAGTGGGGGTGGGGTGGGAAGGATAGTCTCATAGGACTGAGCCCTTAACCTGTGGAATCTGAAGCTATCTCCCAATAGATAGTGTCAAAATTGAGTTGAATTCTCAGACACCCTGCAGATACCTGAGAATTGTTTGTTGTTGTGGGGGGACCCCCTTCCCCATTTGAAATTGCATCTCAGAACCATCCTCTGCAACCAAAAGATGTGGACTTTCCACGTGGACCCTTTTAAATAGAGACAAATAACACTGTATTAAGGAATCTTGTTTTGTATTGATCACCTTGAAGAAGTTCTTACAAAAGAGTAAAAGACTTCTAGAATCAGAAGGCCTCTGCTGGGATAAACTACAAACGTACTAAAATTGCTATGTCAAATTCACATTTTTAATCGTATTGATCAGTGTGATTTGTTGATGTTCAGATAGTATACCCACTTACCGTTTCTGGAAAGATGACCTTCACCAACAAGATAGACCTACACCTAGCACTGGTACGGCACATATGGTGGAAACCACTGCCTATGCTTTACTCACCAGTCTGAACGTGAAAGACATAAATTACGTGAACCCAATCATCAAATGGCTATCTGAAGAGCAGAGGTATGGAGGTGGCTTTTATTCAACCCAGGTAATGTTTCTTTGTCTTGTTTGATCCTCCTGAAAACATTTTTGCTGCCTCTCTTACCACACATTTCACACTAATTCTGGCATGCCTTAGATAGGAATCAATAACTAAAACCAAAGTTCTCTTAGAGGTTGTCTGCACTGACACCCTTCTTATACAGAGGAGCAGAACAGCCCTGGGACGTTCATTCAGGGTGTTAGTGGCCGAGCCAAAATCAAAACTCTGTTCTCCAGACTCTAAGTCCAGCACTTCCTTTATGATTCTTAATGACCATGAAGGGTTAGTAAGGTTATCAGTGAGTATGATTACATTGTATGTAATAAACAATGGCTGCCACGTAGACAAAGGTACTAATATTTCTCTCCCCAGAGTAAATAAAAACTGAAAGAAATACTGATTGTTACATGTTTATCTGTCTACCAATGTAAACTCGTTGTTTGAAGACGTATGTGTTATGTCTTGTTGTATAATATAGTTGCATAATAGACATCTATATTCAACTTTAGTTCAAATGTTCATTATCTTCCCTGTTCCCCGGATGTTTGGACGATGGCAGAATGTGTGAATATGTATATAAAATTTAGAGCTAGAAGTGTCCTTCAGGATTACTTCAGTGATCATCTAATCCTGGGAGGCCCATGGATTTCATCTTGGGTAAAACTATAAGGCTTAGCAGTAAATAGTGACCCACTGATTAGCTTTGGCTGCCAAGGACACGAGCAGACAGGGTAGCCATGTATTGGACATCTCTGATGTGATCACATTTCCTGATTTTATAGATGAGAAAGATGAGGTTCAGAAAAATTAAGGTCATTCATTTATTCCTTCAACAAATACTTGCTACCTACTAAATGTAGTGGATGCCAGGAAAGGTATACTACTTGACCCTGTGACTCTTACATTAAAGTGGGGTGGCCAACAAGAAACTACACATAAAAGTATTACCAATTAAGATGACTGCTCTAAAGGAAAGAAGGGGAACCTTAAATAGGCGGTAGAGGGAGCTTATTTATGGCCTCACTATGGAGATACTTAAGCTGAAACCTAAGGATGAGAAGGAGATAGTAGTCAGGCAAGGAGTTGGAGTCATCCTGCAAAGCGACTTGCCTGAGGTCACACGCTCAGGATTGTGGAGAATGGGGACCTAAAACCACCATCCTTCCTGTCCCGCTAAAAGCAGCATCCTTTTGGGGGAGGGAGAGAAATTCACCTCCACACCCAGGCCCTTAACCAGTGTCACTCAGTCCACTGGAGTTTCATCTCCGGACAACATTGCCCCACCCACTCATAAGAACAGGTATTTGCAAACAGAGAGCATGTAAATAAGCTAAACCTATTTTTGTGTCTTGCTTATTGTTGATAGGATACAGTTAATGCCATCGAGGGCCTGACAGAATATTCACTCCTGATTAAACAACTCAGCTTGAATATGGATATCAATCTTTCTTACAAGCATAAAGGTGACTTCTACCATTACAAGATAACAGAGAAGAATTTCTTTGGGCGGCCAGTAGAGGTAAATGAAGGATGTTTTATAATATTTTATAATTGGATGGGACCTTTGAAATCATGTGTTCCCCCCTTATTTTACAAATGTATCTATCTATTCACTACTTAAACATCTAATGAATGCCTGCTGTGTCCTAAGCAGGGGTTCCTACTATGTCCTGAGCACTGGGGATTCAAAAGTAAAGCAGAGAACCTGGGTGTATGTGCGGTGAGGGTGGGGGAGACAACTGTTTAAACAGTGAAAAATAAGAGCCTTGATAGGTACGTGGAAAGACAGGGAAGGGCCTCCTGAGCCAGGCTGAGAGGTGGGAGGAGTTTGTCAAATGTGTCCAGATGGGTGGGTTAAATCTAGAGGAATCAGAGGATTTAGCCAGGTAGAGAAAAGGGAGAAATATTCAGGACCTAGAGAACAGCACGCACAAAGGTACAACAGTAGAATGAAAAAGAAGACACATTTGGGAATCAGCCAGTGGTTTCCCCTGGCCCAGTCACACATGCAGACTGTGGCCAAGTTAGAATTAACCTTTAGGTCTCCCAGCAACTTGCCCCATGTCCTTTGCTACTACTGGATTTTAATACGTATTTTTACAATTACCACATTTTAGATTATTTTAAGGTATATTTAAATATACAAATAACTGGAAATAGTCCTTACTGTCCACATTCTCCACAAATCCATGTTTGTGAAAAGTGAATAGGCATGAGAAATAAAATTTAATATAAAAATTACAAACTAGTAGCATGTATATATATGAATATGGATCTAGATATATCTCTGTATTTAGAGAGAGAAATGGATATGGATATAGATGTAGCTATAGACATAAACACATTCTAACATTTAAAAATCCAGAGATTTCAAATAAAAACCTGATTTCAAAATTCTCTTGGAAAACCAAAGATCTGGCAATAGGATGATGCCAGGGGCATGCGTTCTGAAATTTGCGACGGTCATGTGACATATGTATATGCATTTATATCCATACTTGCTTTGTGCCTGGCCTCTGCAGGCATTTGTGCTGGTGGCTCGCAGTTTGGTAATGAGTCACCTTTCCCTGGGAACATTTAGAGTTCACCAGACATTCACATTCTTGAGCCAAGGGTCTGAGCTCTAATGAGGAGCTCTTGGTCTGAAGAGCTTGGTAGACCACCATCTGAGGTAACTATTAAATAATAAAAGCTGTTTTCTCCACCCACCTTTCCAGGTGCCTCTCAGTGATGACCTCGTTGTCAGTACTGGATTTAGCAGCGGCTTGGCTACTGTGCATGTGAGTATTTCATTGAGAGCAACTTAACTGGGAGTTTATGTGTCTACTCGTACCACATAACAAAAAACAATTAGTGACTTGGCCACAGTTACAGAAATCTGGGCTTTGGTAACTATGACTAAAGCAGGATTCTTTTATCTAATTCTTTCTAGCTGTCTTGGTAACTGTCCTCACAAATTCTTTTTGAAAATGGTTATTTTCAAACCTTGTATGGATATAGTCTGTATATTTATGGAAATTACATATATAATTATATATGTATATATATATATATCATTTTTATGGTTGTATCACACACACACACACACACACACACACACACACACAAAGGGTACCAAAAAATGTATTCACACTTTAAGAAAGGAAAAACTATATTAAAATTGTAATACTCAATATATGCCAATAACAAAAGATGAATATGAGTTATGTGTATACATTTTTTTGGAACCCCCAGTGTGGTGTGTGTATGCGTGCATGTATATAAATATATATTTATAATATATACATATGCATTCTATGATTAGTAACATAGTCACATCTCATTTGTCCATCATCATTGGAAATTGATGTATTAATGTAAGGACTTTGGGTTTATTTTATTTTAGCCATAGATTGCATGGACATATATAAACAGCTTAGAAAAACTTGCAACTAAATGGCTAAAATAAAATGAACTCTATGTCCTGAGCATAAACTAACATTCTATTGATGATTTTAATTATGCTCTTATCTTTAGTATATTTATTCCTTCACAGACTGTTTATGACACAAGCAGGGGATGGATCGTCCACTTTTCTGTCATTTCTAGTTGCTTTCAATGTACCTACTTCTGGCAGCACCCATGCCCATCCATACACACCCATACTTTCTTGTTTACCACGGCGGTATCCACGATGGTGTGTGGGTTGGGGAAAAAACACACTTCCTTGTAATGCTGGGTGTAAAATTAGAGTGTACAGGTTTGAGGACGAGACTCTTAGGAACTTTCCTGTAGAGTGAGGTACTCAGATTCAAGTGCATGGGATTTGGACCAAGATTCTGCCTGGCCAGGGGTCATTTTTGCTTACTTTGGGCTTCTCAGCTATGTTTCAGGTTGTGGAGTTTGCCGAAAGGCCAGCTACTGGGGAAATGGGTCTTTAAAGTACACCATTTACATTGGATTTTGAAAATGATACTTCGAGCATCCCATTTGCAGCAGCAGTACTGCCATAATACCATTTCCACGTTCCCATTTTAAATAAAGTCTTCATATTTACTTGCCCCAATGTAGGTAACAACTGTGGTTCACAAAATCAGTACCTCTGAGGAAGTTTGCCATTTTCATTTGAAAATTGAAACCCAGGACATGGAAGGTAAAGCAGCATGATTTACACTGTAATTTTGGCTAAGCATAAAGAATGTCAGAGAGCTTCCCTGATTAGGGAAATGTGCTCAAAATAAAAATTTCTTAATCAAATTCTTTAGCTAGTTGACATCAGAGTAAACATTACTGCCATTTATTATAATAGAGGTAACTCTTTAATAATAGTTGGAAACTGCAAGTAAATAACTTAATAACTAAGCTAAAGGTATGCACCATTATTAATCAAGAAATTGCTTTGACTAAATGCTTTACTTTGTAAGAATGTAACTAGTTGTAAAGCCCCAGAAAGGTCTAATTTCAGAACCTTGAATTTCTGTTACTTTTGTGTCAGTGTTCCATTCTAGGTTGCTGAATTTCCTTTTCACCCTGTTGGATTTCTACCCCTTCCCTTTTCTGTATTCCAAGGGTTCTGGCAAATGCACATTTCTCTGCCTCCATCTTCAACTTGGTGTCTCCGGTACTTCTGGTCTTTTATTAACTTGCCCTTTTGTTCTACCTGTAGCCTTCACATCCCTTTTCTGGTGGGTTGATTCTCCCTGACTAGTATGAAAGCAAACATTCCAGTCCTGTAACTGAGGCCCCAGGGTCAGGTGTGCGCTGCTCCTCCGCCCTGATGGCTTCCATTTGTGGTTCAGAGGCCTGTTCCCACAGGAAACTTTCCAACTACCAGCGAATCCAGGCATCTGCTCTTCCTCCCCACAACCTTCTTCAGACATGTTTCCAATACGTATTTATCTTAAATGACTCCTTCCTTAAATGATAAGTTCTTTGAGAGCAGAGAATTGTTCAAATGATTTAAAGGCTTCCTGGTATTTTCAGCAGCCATGAATTTTCATAAAAATCACTGAGAGTGCCAATTTCCAAATCACAAATCATTTTTAAGTGTTTTCAGAGACCTGCTCATTAATGATTCTGTTCTGACAGTTTCCAAAACAATTAAAGACGATTTACTCTCATTTCGTTTGTCTGTTCTGTGTGCCAGCTTCCAGTCACAGAGGCTACAGCGACTCGGATTACAAGCGCATAGTAGCATGTGCCAGGTGAGCCCGTGTCCACAGAGGGGACTTCAGGTCTCACTTTTGCTCTTACGTTACTTTTGCTCTTACGTTTTGCTCTTACGTTACTTCTTTATATCTTTTTGAATTTTAAGAGAGCCAGACGATGCAAAGTTGTTCACTTTTTTTTTTTTAAATGCAGACCATAACAGCTATTCTCAAATAGCTACTTACTATAAAGAACAGCTTTGGTCTTACTCAGTTTTCCCTCATGTTTTTAGCCTTCTTCTACTTCAAACACGATATATTAATTTTTTTTTCTGTCTTTCAGAAAGGGAGAGATGTGATGTAAGTATCAGGAAAAGAAAGAACTAAAAAGATTCTCAAATAAGCAGCTCCCACTCTCCTCCTTAGAAAGATCACATTCACCCAGCAAAATCCCTGGCCAGTATCCGCCAGTGGTTCTTAAGTCAGCTGCACGTTGAAGTCAGCTGGAGTGCTTTCAGAACTAACCAGAATCCTGGCCTCCCCGCAAGGGTCCTTCTAATGGGTGAGGACCACTGAGACTAACTGCAGAGGCCTAAATTGTTTCCTAGTGCTGTTATATTTGTTTCCTAGTGCTGCTAAATAACAATTTACCAGAAATGTAATGCTTAAAACAACCCAAATTTATTATCTTACAATTCTGGCGTTCAGAAGTCCTAAAATCAAGGTGTCATTGGGGCTGCCTCCCTTCTAGAGGCTTTAGCGGAGAATCCACATCCTTGCCTCTTCCAGATTCTAGAGGCTGCCTGTCTTCTTTGGCTCGTGGCCCCTTCCTCCAGCTTTAAAGCCAGCAGTCAGCATCTTCCAGTCTCTCTCACTGACTCTGACTCCTGCTTCCATCATCATGTCTCCTTCTCTGATTCTCCTGCTTATTTCCCTCATAAAGACCCTTGTTATCACATGGGGTCCACCCAGATAATTCAAAATAATCTCCCTATCTCAACATCTTTAGCATAACCACGTGGGCAAGTTCCTTTTGCTATGTAAAGTAATAGATTCACAGGTCTGGAGATTAGGACATGGACATCTTTGGAGGCCATTCTTTTGCTTACCACACCCACCATCCTAAAATGTTTATGAAAATGTATGGTTTTGAAAATATGTTATATATTCCTTAGCGATCACACAGAGTGAATCAGTTAGTGGCAGAGCCAAGACTAGAACACAGGCTTTTCCCCTCTTCTTTCCCGCACCCCTCAGTACCTCCTTAACTCTTCCTATTCCCAATAACAATGATTTCTATGGTTGGTGTTTGCTGTTTTTACATATAATCACACTTGATGTCAAAGCCCCCAGTAAGGGTAATTTAGAAATCCCATAGAGTTGTGTCATAGATTTGAGCTGAAAGTATTTTAGGTATGATATAGTAATCCCCTTATTTTAGAAACAAAGAAACTGAGACCCAACGAGGTGAAGTAACAAGCCAAGTTCTTACAAAGTTAGAGGTAGAGCTACCGTGTTTCCCCGAAAATAAAACCGGGTCTTATATTAAGTTTTGCTCCAAAAGACGCATTAGGGCTTGTGTTCAGGGGATGTCCTCCTGAAAAATCATGCTAGGGCTTGTTTTCCGGTTAGGTCTTATTTTCGGGGAAACACGGTAGAACCTCAAAGCCCAGACCCTGTCACTCTAGTATCTAAAGCACCTCCTTTAATCAGTGTAATCTGAGACCCTGACCTCATGAAGCAGCACAATGGTTTCTCACCCCCTCCTTCCAGCCATTTCCCAGCCTTGTTGGTGGTCCCAGCCGGTCACTCTTTTCTTAGGACTTTTTCATCAGCCAGCTCGTCAATCCCTCCTTCCTTTCTTGGCCAAGTTTTGTTCTCTGTTCCCCCTCAAACATCCTTCCTTATTCCCTAATGTCTTTCTGGTAAGGTCACCCTTTCCCAGGCAACTTCCTTCCTCCTAACTCCCATTCCTACTCTTGGGTATCTCTCCTCTGGGGAAAGTGTTGTGATCCCAGTTGTCTTTAAATCCTTAACACTTATTAGAGGGAGGTGTGAGCAAAGTTGTTCTGGGCAGAGCTAGAATCAATGCACAGGACCCTACAGGGAGACACCTAGAGTGGACCCAGAAGGGCTCTCTGGTAGTGGAGCTGGACACCAGTGGGGCAGCCTCTGCCATGAAGTACTCAGGTGACCTTCAGCAAATCAGCTTACTACTCTGGGCCTCTTCTCTAAAGCAAGGAATTGGACAATCTGATCTCAGAGTATCTTCCAGTTCTAATGTTCTGCAACTCTGCTTACATAAAAAGGCTCTCATCAAAAACTCATTCATTTGATTTCATTGGTAGGATGCCTAATTCCAGATTGTTAATACACGAAAGAAAGCAAATAGAGATGTAATATTGAATATTCTATCCTTTGGTTTTTATATATTGGGGACAGCGTGTTCAAAAAAGCCAGGTGGAATATGCTTTTGGCTCTGATGCTGAAGTTAGGCTGGATCGATTACAAAAGTAACTGTGTAGTCCTTACTCATGTGAGAAATTCTTCGCCTTCAAACATGTATTCTCTCTCCTGATTAAAAAAATGTCAGCACACAGTTTCTGTGTTCACGAGGTCTCTTTCGTGTAGTTAGCTTTTTACAACATCTCGGTTGTATTCATAAGAGAAAAAAGGATTTTATTTCTCTCCTTTCTTGGAACAAAATGCCCTTGGAAAAGAGCGCTGTCTTTGGCAGCAGGCAGAGGGTTTCTTGAAAGGAAGGTTTCTGTTCCATGGGTGAAACAGTCACCATGGCAACCAGTCATCAAGGCTCCAGCAACTTTTCATGAACACTTTCCACTCAGGAGGCCCTTTTCCATCCTGTTGACAGAGTATTTGCATCTGTGAGCAAGAGTTCTCTGCTTCTGGTGACACTCATCCATCCAATTAGGGAGATGTCCAGATACATGTCATACTACAGTTCCAAGTCGCTTTATATTCTGTTCTAAATTGTTAATCTGGTGAAGAATGAAGTTAAATTGTTATAAGCCAGTAATTTTATAATACTTCCAATTATTATGGTAAATATTACACCTAAAACTTTGAATCTATATGCTCTATAAAGTGTGATTGGGGAAAAGAGTTTCCCTGCCAACTCACTAACTGAAATACCTCCCATTTCACTAACACTATTCCTTTAGGTGAGATCAATTCATTTTCCCCCTATGAAGCTGTTTTCCCAGTTTCTTCTTTTAATCCTGACTGCTCTTACAAACTCTACTCTCAAATGTCCAGCTGCCTCAGAAGCATCTCAAGGTGAAACTGGAAACTGAAACTCAATTTTTGCAGAACCACACTCATTCTGCCCCTGTCCCCAGTCCCTGACCCACCAACTTGCCCCTTTTTAAGTCTTATAATTCTGCTTAATGGTAACATGAAGCCTCCGCCACCCAAAACGAAGCCTTGGAATTATTAAGATAAATTTAAACACAAGTTTATACTTCTTCCCAGTTAATTTTAGAAATGGGAAAATGATTTGTGGAAATCTCTCAGCAGAACTGGGATAAAACCCAAGTTTCCTGAATCCCCATTTTAGTGTTCTTTTCTCTCTTGCCAGAAACAAACAAACAAAAAATCCCACCAAATCTCCAATTTTAACCCCTTTGCCTTTCTCCTTAGCTTCTTTATAAGCACAATTCCTAGACATAGTTTTAAGGATAATCCTTAAAACATTTTTTAAAAACTAAAGTTGTCTATTATGGAAAATTTATAAGATAGAGCAAAGCATGGAAAAGAGAGATAATCACTTATAATCTCACCATCCAGAGAAAGTAGCTGCTGATATTTTAGTGTATTTCCTTCCAGTCTTTCCCTGAACTGCTTATTGAGTCTCTTTCCAGTATACAACTAATTTTTTCCTTTGAATATGCTCTCTTAGAAAAAGAACTAGAATGAGAATCAAGAGACTTATGCAGCTCTGAGGTGAACCAGTAATGTAACCTTCCGCAAGTGCTCTACTCTCATCCTCAGTTTCCTCAACCAGTTACGAGTAATTAAGAACTTGGATGGAATGACTTCTATGATTTCTTCCAGCTCCAAAATGCTGGTCTACTGAGATTATTGGTGAAACAAGAAAAGAGTTAGCCTAGATGACTAAAAGGGCTCTTGCAACTCTGAAATTCAGAGATTGCAATGCATATATTGTAGAGAGGCAAATAAGTGAAGACCCACCTTCAAAAATTAAAGGCTTCTAAGGAATAGGGCCTTTTCTTAAAGCATCTTATCCATTTATTTACTTCATTTTCTAATCTCTAATTATTTTAGCTACAAGCCCGGCAGAGAAGAATCATCATCTGGATCCTCCCATGCAGTGATGGATATCTCTTTGCCTACTGGGATCAATGCAAACACGGACGACTTAAGAGCTGTAAGTGTTTTCTTTTCAATATTGTTACGGATGCTTGGTTTTCTTTACTGCATTATTTTACAGACAAAGCTATTTCTTTTCATTCTAATATGTCACGTTCATAGAATCATCCCGAGTATTCTTTCCAAACCAACAATTAATCCAAGGGTTGATTCTGCAAAGTGAAGTGAGGGCACATATTTGTATGGCACAAAAAATGTGAGCGTATGTGCTAACATGTTCCAACTTTTTCAAGAAGGGGAGCTGCTCTTCAACTTCTCTAATAGAGGCTTACATTACCATGATCTAACATCTCATTGTTGGGTGAACGCATTTAAACAAAAAGATAACATTATTAAATTCAAGCTTTGCTCTTTCTTCCCTTAGCTTGTGGAAGGGGTGGACCAACTATTAACTGATTACCAAATCAAAGATGGACATGTTATTGCCCAGCTGAATTCGGTAAGCTCCACCTGCCACCATTCTTTATTTACTATTACTACTCAAAATTTACAAGCTAAAATATTATGAATCTCTTCTCTCCCATAATATCCTTAAATCTTGAATTTGCCAGATTCCTTCCAATGAGTTCCTTTGTATTCGATTTCGGATAATTGAACTTTTTCAAGTCGGGTTTCTGAGTCCTGCTACTTTCACAGTGTATGAATACCACAGACCAGGTAACCAACTCTACTCTGACATTTCTTTAGATGACTACTTTATATTCATTACAGAACCTTTAGAAATCCACTAGAGGCTCATACATTTTACATACCACCTCTCCCAGGGCTCACTCTTCACAAAAGTCTCAACTTGAACCCACAAACCACTGCATGACATTGAGCGAATCATTTCACCTCTCTGGGCCTCAGTTTCTTCATTTTTAAAATAACTGGACTAGATTGCTCCTAGCGTTTAAATTCTTTGCCTCAAGTTTATCTTTGGTGTTCATGTTCAGTATTCGTTGTACCTCTCCTTTTGAGAGAAGCCCACTTGGTCTACTACTTCTTTAATCCTCCCAGAATCAACTTCTCCATCTATATTCTTATTACAGTTTGCAGAGAGCTGTGTGAGAAAAGTTATTATATTGCATTGTAGTTATTTGTTTGCATGCCTTTCTCACCAGCACTGGACAATGTTTTCATCCTTTGTGCCCCTAGTATCTAACACAGTGTCAGGTACATAATATGAATCAATAAATGTCAAATGAATGGTCCCACATTTGATCACTCAGCCACTTCTGAGAATATTAATGGCTGGAGAGCTTCCTGGTTCACAAGACAGATGACTCCACCTTGGATAGTTCTACTTCTTGAAAATTCTGAGAATGAAGCAAACTCTGACACCCATTCATTCTAGTTTTAGCTTCTGAAATCACATAGGACATTCTTAGCCCCTCTTCCCCTTGAGAGAGAAAATTCTCTCTCTCTCTCTCTCTCTCTCTCTCTCTCTCTCTCTCTCTCTCTCTCTCTCTCACACACACACACACACACACACGTGATTCCTTTCAGTAGACTCCCATGTAACATTTTTTTCTCTCATTCATAGAAGAACCAAATATTTTCATTCTAAGAAATGAATATAGAACAGTAAAATTTCAAGCACAAAAGGGTAGATCATTTTGAGGAGAGAAGGGCCCATGAGAGGACAAGCAATTCAAAATTTAACCTCCACAGGCCTTAGCTACAAAAAGAAGGGTTTGGAATAGGTGATCTCCAAGGCCCCATTGTAGAAACTCACTGATCAGGGCATGTGTTGTGCGTTAATCAAGCCACTTCTCCTAACCATGTTTTCATCGTCACAGATAAACAGTGCACCATGTTTTACAGCACATCCCATAGCAAACTTCAGAAAGTCTGTGAAGGAGCAACATGCAAATGTATAGAAGGTAAACTTCATTTAACATGTTTAGGCTGCATGTTTGTTTAAAGCAGCCACTCACAAACCGGGGCTAATCTGGGGGAAGCTGTCTGACAAACTGTCATATCTCAGAAGTAGGAATGTCATCTCAGCTGATTGAAAGCTGATTCCTTGAGCACTATAAAGCTACTTCTCAATAACTCCTGAACAACCTAATGTTTTATACTGTACAGAGGTGGAGAGATACCGTCTAGACAGTTATTGGCTATCAGAGAGAGAGATCACATGATTTAAATTCTTACTTTCCACCTGGCATTTCCCACGTAATAGGACCACAGCCTAAGAGGGGCTCTTCTTCTTTCCCCTTGTCCTTTCCAGTTACTGACATTCTCTGTTTATTGTCCAGTTTTATAAACCCAAGGCAGCCTTCTTGGCCAAGAAAGAGATCCAGAACTCACAAATAGTCAACTGACTCCATGAGGGTCTGGGTTGGTTTGGTTTTATTTTGTTTTTCCAAAACCTTAATATCTGTAAATTTCTTAGATACTTATTGCACCATCTTATACCTGTAAATCGGTGAAATTATCATATGGTTCCTTCAAGGCACTTTTGAATATACTCAAAATGGAAAAATTTCCTCCATTCTCCAATGGAAACATATACATTTCTAAAAAGCTGAATATGGAGCGACTAGCCATTCTAAGAATAAGTCTCATTTTCAAAATTTTTGTTTTGTTTTGTTTTTGCTTTATATAATGTTTCACTTTATGGAACCGAAGAAAACGGACAGATCTTAGGAATCTGATATTTGTAAGATTATATTAGATTGTCTCAGGGCTCATGGGCACTGTGTTTACTTCTAAAGAGGGTATCTGTTTCCTTACATTAACCTAACTTTTACTGTTCTTCACAAAATCCAGCTGACTGTGGACAAATTCAGACAGAATTGGATCTGACAATCTCTGCAGATACCAGAAAAGAAACAGCATGCAAACCAGACATTACATATGGTAAGTTCCATTAAACAGGGACATTTTATGAATATATGATCAGTTAGAAAGATCAACAACTTTAGGTAGTGATTATTTCAATAAAACAGTCCATGTATTCCTTTGAAGTAAAACGCTATCAACTTTTAGCATTAACATGTGAAGTTATTTATTCTTCAGCAAGAAACATGATTTTCATTTAAAATGATAGAAGTGATGTGCACACCCAGCCAAGACACTTTACGTCAATAGATTCCATTGAATTAATGGTGCTAACACATATTCAGAGATAATTTTTGAGAAGCCACAAAATTTTACTATTGTATTTTTCCAGTTGATGGAACAGAGGCAGAGACAAAAGTGGTTTTAGGATTTGGGTGGTTTTTCTTTTTTTCAAAATCCCTTCAAAGATAAGGTAAAAAAATATCAATACTAAGTAATTTTTAATATATGCAGCATTTCGGTCCGTGTTTGAGACTCCATTTCAAAAGGTGCATCTCCTGGTTGTCCTTTTAGCTCAGAGCTAAATCAAGTGCCCAAGTACACTTTTAGTCTTGCCTCATGTTCCTCATAGAATTAGCTCCTTTATTTTCTACCCATAGTTTCTAATGTTTATTTCTGGATATATATATATATTTTTTTTACGAGAGAGAGAAAGAGCATATTGTACACTATCTCAAATCTCTTCTTGAAAATTGGTAGGGCGTTATTTATAAACAAAAAAATCAGTACAGTTGATTTGGCACTTTGTGTTTATCAATTGCTTTCATATAGGGTTTCTCATTGGAGTCCCCTAAGACTCCTTTGAGATAATAGAAGATCATCCCTATTTTACCAGTGAAGAAACTGAGGCTCAGGAAAATTTTTAAATTTGCTCAAAGCCAAGCAGGATGTTACAGTCAAACGAGGAGGCATCCTAGTCTCCAGTATTATTTCCAGTATAATTATTATATTACACTGAATTCTCTTGATGGAAATACAGCCATCACAATGAATTTTGTATAGTTCATAGTCTTTCTTTCGAATTCATCTTGATTTTTTTTAAAGCCGAAAAGCTACCCAACTCAGGCAAGATCCACTGCAGTTTTAAAATATATTGAGACTTGAAGAGAATACTATATGTTCTTTTAGCAAACAAAAATTTCACTAAATTATTTCTTCCTTCCATTTAAAATTATTTTCACTTATTAAATGCCAGAAACCTATTTTAACATAGAAAATAAATGCAATCTGGATTTAGTTTATTACATTAAAAAAAAAAAAACTTAGCTGGCTTTTTTGGAGACTACAGGTTGTTACTGGAATAACAGAATAGAAACAAAATAAAATAGTTCCCTCTCTCCACCTATGCTCACAGTAGGTACACTGCTCATATCCACCATAAAAATTTATGAACCTGAAATCAAGGACATAAAATAGAAAATAATCTTTTCTATTTTAAACCACTAATTTACACAGTCTTTGTTTCTGCTACAATGAGTTCATTCATTCATCTATTAAAAGTCTTTTCTTGAAAGTAATAAACTAAATCCAGATTGCACGTATTCTCTGTGTTAAAATAGGTTTCTGATACCTAGCTGGGTAGCTTAGATCTCAAAAATGGACAAAAACTTTTAGGTCATTCAACCCCATCAAAAGCAAAAACAAAAGGATCTTTTCTCAGGCCACATAGAAGGGATGGGTCCCTTCAAGCTGGTCATTCCAGAACGGAGGTCAAATACACCATGGATGCCTGAATAAAGACAAAACGGCTTTGGGAGTGACTCACGTCAGATAGCTGCCAATCCAAGCAAAAACGAGTCAGAAAACAGAATCCTATCAAAACCCAAAGATCAAAGCGCAGGGAGGTATCAAAGCAAGGGAGGGAACGAGGAGACTCACAGGCGGGCCTAAATTATAGATAACACCCCCCAGTCTTCCCCCACCACCCACAGCATGCAGAGAAGGAAAGGGCTCTTCAAAGTACCCCATGGGCACAACTCCACTAATCTTAAAAGATCAGAATCTGAACTTTATATCTAATAAAGGCTTATTTGGTTTGTTTTGCCTGCTTCTGTCTTAATATTGTTCTTGTCCTAATCAGCCAGTTCTATAAAGAAGGCCAGGGCTAATGATTCTAAGTAGAAAGTATCATCAGAATTATGATTAGCAGAATCAGACTGAGTATCTGGGAAGGCTTCTTGGGGGAACTAAGATGTACCTCAAGGTGCCCTTAAGAGCTTGCCATACTTCATTTCTCATCGGTTTGACAAATTCTGGCTTCTATTGGATGTGGTATTATTGTCATTGAGCGTGAACTGTTGTTTTCTTTTTTGCCAGCTTATAAAGTTAGTATTACATCCATCACTGAAGAAAATGTTTTCATCAAGTACACTGCAACCCTCCTGGATGTCTACAAAGCTGGTGAGAATTCGTTCATTCATTCTTCCATTCAACAGTTATTTAGTAGTCATGATGTGCTGGGCATTATATTAGACACAGAGGACACAACTTGAATTCCTACCTTCATAGACTTATATTCTCTTCAAGGAGACACATTTAAAAAACAATGAAGTGGGCAAAAAGATTAAATAATTATACAAAATATTTGTAAAGTATGTAAAGAAACATTTATGTACTTTGGTATGTCTTTATTCTGGGTGTTCATTTTTTATATATGTTAATTTTGAATTTATATAAATAGGAAAACACCACATACTTAACCACTTACACAAGAATTGCTGCACACTAACAGTAAACCAACATAAAAACATAACTATTTAGAATCAAGGGCAACTATGTAGTTCAAAAATAATGATAAATTGGTACTTCTCATAAAACAGGGCGCTCAGAGTAAGTGAGGATATAAACGAAAAAAAGATGGTTGAAGCTGAGGTTAAGTATTCTCTTCCAACTTTGCTTGAAATTTTCCATAACAATAGGTTTTAAAAATAATGGTAAGGCACCAAATAGCCACACTGCTTACCATGACAGGAATTCAATCAGTAAATAGTGCTGAGAATGTTGTTTACATGTTGCTACAAGAGGAAATCATGTCTTAATGATCATCAGGCAAGGCTAAGAAAGTTAGCTTGAACTAATGTGTGTACAATGGAATTTATATTGCTAACTAAATTTGATCATCTATGCAGTTACTATTATATACTATATACCAACATTTTCAGAAGTTTTTCAGGATTTCATAATTAAGGTGACTCTGCCAGAGTTTAATAACTAAGTAGATATCAGTCCTGAAAATATCACGATGAATTAGACCCAGTCCCTGCCTCAAGGAGTTTCTAGCCCAGCTGAAACAGATATGTGGAGTGAAACATTGTGCTAGAAATTCAAGTATAATGGGAGTAAGGGGGAGGCAGGTATTTATGACAAAGAGCACCAAGGAGTGTTTACTGGATACTGTGAGGACTGAAGATGTGTTTAAAGATGGGAAGAAATTCAACAGGCTAACATGGGGAGGAATACATTCCAGGTAGGGGGCCAGCTTATTGGCTACTTCTGAGTTCTTTGGGAATCCCAAAGTTAACTTCCTTAAAATTTCCCAAGTCTTTTATATGTCTTGCACTTTTCTGCAAAATTACACATTGCCAGCTACCAACTACTTTTTTATTTTGACATATCACATATGGAAATTAATACTGTTCAACTATAAAAGATTCTTTTAGTTTCTGGTTGTAATGCAGGGACTCAGCTCCCGCTCCCTGCACAGGAACGCAGGATACGGTGAGGCCAAAAGAGAACACCCATGGAGCCATAGATGGGGGCCATAAATAGGGGAGCCATACCACTATATTCTCCATGGCTGCTGGGTTGGAGACACAAAAGCAAATATCCCCCAGTACCCTAACGAGGGGTCTTCCTGCACCCCAGTCTTGCTGGCAGCCGGGGGGGGGGGGGGGCGAGACACAAGAAGTAGGATCAACATAATCCACAATCCACAATCCACTTGCTAACCGCGCTTGCTAGCGTAGCCACGGCAGTTATATTAATGGCTAATGGCTAACTGGTTACAGCTGATGGTTATCTGATCACAGCTGATAGCCATCTACTACTCCAGCCAGCACCTTTCCACGTGACGTCAAGAGCCTGGAAACTGCTCTCTGAGACTCCATCCCTACACTGGTTCTACTAGTCATAACAAGCAGTTATATAGCGCTTCCTGCGTTCTAAGCACTTTTCATGTATTAACCCATTAAACCTCATAGCAGTTCTGCAAGGGAGGTTTCATTGCCATTCCCATTTTTACAGCTGAGGGGACTGAGTCCTTACACAGAGAGTATAAATCATTTGTCTAGGGCCACACAGCCAAGAAGTGGCAGAGCTGGGGTATAACCCAGGCTTCAGACTTAAGTCTGAAGTCTTAACCATATGGACACTCTTACTCTGCAATAGCCATTAGCCTTTCAATATAACTTTACACTGACTAATAAATAGCCATGAGGGACTGCAATGCTTAGAGAGTTTATAATTGTGACACAGTAACATGAATGTGATAACCTTATTTGTATGTTTCTCAGGTGAAGCTGTTGCTGAGAAAGGTTCTGAAATCACCTTCATTAAAAAGGTGACCTGCACTAACGCTGAACTGCAAAAAGGAAGACATTATTTAATTATGGGGAAAGAAGCCCTCCAGATAAAACACAATTTCAGTTTCAAGTAAGTCACCAGTTTTCGATATTTTGAAGTCTCTGATCTTCCCTCCAAAACTGAGTATAATTTATTCTCGAATATACGTTTCTTATGTGCCCTGTGGTTAACCAACAAACCATTAGGAGCATAAATGAAATAATGTAAGTTGACAACAAAGAACTATTTAAAACCATTAGGGCAGCCGAGGACTCGCTGACAGATAAGCCAACTGAAGGCCTGCCTGTGTCTGAAGATGACTGAGGGTGCTCATCCCAGCCCCCTGCACCCGATCTGCTCTTTCAATAAGTTCTCCAACTATTCTGTTTGTAAAAAGGAAAATGTTTAAATACGCATTTTATTATGGTTGTTTTTTTAAAAAATAGATGTTGAAACAGATGCCATTCCTACCTTTCACTGTGGGGGCCCCAAGCAAGCTTCACCACTGTCAGGGGCTTGTGGACCTTCCTAGGGGGAGGTCGTTCCAGAAGAGTTTGGCTGACAGCCTGACCCAAGGGGACTTGAACAGCCTGAGTTCAACTGAATTCAGCTCTTCTCTATTTGGGGCCATCATCACAAACGCTTCGTTTTCATTTTTTCTTGGCAGGTACATCTACCCTTTAGATTCCTCAACCTGGATTGAATATTGGCCTACAGACTCAGTGTGTCCCTCGTGCCAAGCATTTTTAGCTAATTTAGATGAGTTTGCTGAAGACATCTTCTTAAACGGTTGCGAAAATGCCTGAAAAAGGTCATCTGCGTTCAGTTTTCACTATGGACTCTGGTTGTTGAAATTTTTTCTTCCATTTTTTTAAAAAAAATGTTCACAGCTGGTCTTATTTGGAAAGCTCACTTTACTTAGAATTAGTGGCACTCGCTTTTATTAGAGAATGATTTTGGAGCTATAACTTTCTGAAATAATGTGGCCTTGGGGGGCATGGAGACAGATACTCATTCCAAGGTTATTGGACACCAGAAGTAATAAATTGGAATGCCTCCTAAAACCTACCACTCAGGAATGTGTGTCGGGACGGAAAGAATAGCCCATTGAAATGTAGTATCTTACAAAAACACAGCCTTTGCTCGAAAGAAAATACCAAGGAACAGAAAACTGATCATTAAAGCCTGACTTTGCTTTCAAAATGTGCGAAAAGGCAGAAAAATGTGTTATTTTATGCTAGGTTGGCTTCAACCACACAAAGACAGGCAAATTGAAAGAGGTGGAGAAGGTGGCACTGAGACTTGAGAAGGCCTAACCTCAGAGACCTCAGCAAACTGAGAAGGTAGGAGAGTTTGTCCTTGCCCCTCCCCTTCTATTGCCCTTTCTTTATACCCTTGGGGGTCCCTCTACTCCTTTCCCTCCCTCTCAGCACATATTCATTTCCCCAGAAACTCACTCTTGCCAATAATTGCTCTCCTGGAAGGCAGGCCCCAGTGCAGCAACTTCGTGAAAAGAAAGTAGGTAGGAATCAGGAGACCTTTTTTCTAGCCCAAACCAGGTCTCTGAGCCTCGGTTTGAAATCCGCTAAGAGGATTTCTTAGCGGAGTGTCATTGTTAAGTGACATTTTGCAGCACGTTAGAGCTCTCACATATATTCCACTTAACGTCTCAAGCATCTCATGAGGTACAGGAATTATTATTATCCCCATTTTTCAGATGAGGAGATGGGCAGCATCGGAGTCCAAATCCCGAGGCTCTCTCCCAATCTAAACGCACCCCTCTTCTACGGCACTGCATCACATTGTTTTCTAATGCTAAGTTTTTGTTTTCTATTGCTAAGGCAGGATGCAGTTGGAATTTCTTAAAAATGTATAGTTTAACCAGGCCCCCTGAACTATCACAAAGAAACATGAAGACGAACTCTTCATGTAAAAGTAAGAGTGACCAAAATGCATTCCCTTTATGAAAAATCTGCATTTTACCAGTAAGGTGAAACTCCACGAAGCCTTGCTGTGTGTGCCTTGTAAGTGATACTAAGATTTTCCACTTCCAGGAACTAAGGATTTATTTTTGTTAATGTCAACGCTCACATTGTAGGCACTCCCTTGGCAAAAACAACCAACGTGTCCAATATGTCCAAACTCTGCCAGTGAGGCGTGAGAGCCCCTCAGAGCAGTCCTGCAGTGCCTGCTGTCACCTTCTTTCTAAGGCAGGCTTGAGGGAACCACTGCAGCGCTGGGAGGTCAGGGTGGCACCCGAGTCTCTGAGCTGGGGGATTGCCTTCTCCCTAAGCACTGAGGCAAACCGGCCAGGCCACAGCTGCCTTATTCATAACACAATGCAGCTGAGCTTTCAAACATCAAAGCAGGCCTTTGTGAGTTAGCCTGGCACCATTTAGAAATCTGCCAGCTCGTCTTCAGCTCACTCCTGTGTATTTAAACATACTTCATCAGTGAGGCTTTCGTGTCCCTCCAAACAGCCTGGGGCTCCTACTCAACCCTGTACTTCTCTTCCAAGGCACTTGCAATTATTTACTTAATCATGTGTAATTGTTTTCTGGCTCCACTGTAAGCTCCATGTGGGCAAGGTCTGGGTCCATTCTATTCACCGTAGCTCCTGCACCTGGCACAATGCCAGACACAATTGAGGGACTTAGTGAATTTTTGTGGATTCCCCACTGAGTGTGGGCATCTGAAGACCTGAATTCTAGTCTTGGCTTTCCCCTGGTGGGGATTTGGGGAAAGCCCCCTCACCTCTTTGGTGGCGGATAAAACAAAGGCATTGAACACTCCAAAGTTTTTTTTTTAATCTGTGGCTCTAAGAAGATATTTTGTAATCTTATGTTGTGAAACAGAAGCATCCAAATGTTGGGTATGGATTTCTTTCTGCAAGTGTGCGGGGCGCTCAGAGAAGTGAGGGATGGAATGAGCTGGCAAAGCTTCTGGAGGCTTCCTGGAGAAAGATAGGTGGCATTGGGGAGGTAGAGGGGGCAGGAGGGGCTTTGTGTTTGAAGAGAAAAGCATAAGGCAGGTCCACTGAGGGTAAGATGATGATTTAGGTGGTGCAGATGAACACTTCATTTCCGAGCTATATGTTTATTCTAACATGGAGAGATGGTTCCCGACTTACAGTGGTTCAAGTGACAATTCTTTGACTTTACAATGGTGCAAGAGTGATACTCATTCAGTAGAAACCATACTTCGAATCTTGAATCTTTGTCTTTACCCTAGCTATCTATTTGCGGTACAGTTCTTCCTCGAGAGGCTGGGCAACCGCAGGAGCAGCAGCTCCCGGTCCCACACACGATCACGCGGATAAACAACCAATACTCTACAGGGAACGGTGTTGCCAGAGGTTTTTGGATATTGTGTTCTAAGCACATTTAAGGTTGGCTAGGTTAGGTGAGCCGTGATATTCGGTAGCTTACGTGTATTAAATGCATTTTCAACGTAACGATACTTGCACTTTATAATGGGTTTGTTGGTACGTAACCCCATCATAAGTCAAGGGGGATCTGTTTTAGAAAAAATATAAGTAGTACGTAAAAGCCAAGACATACACTTTTCTTTTAAAATAAACGTATTTGTCAAGAAGTAAGTCTATTTAAGGGAAAGTTTTAAGTAAATAAAAGTATAGGCTGTTCTTAGGGCAAAAATCATGCGGTTGGCACATACGTAATTGAAGTTCAGGAAACTGTCTTAAGAAAATTTGTGGAATTGACAATGAGCCAAGTTTGAGACAGGCTGCCTCGCTCCCTGTTTCTCAATGAGGGAGGCTGAGCCAAGGTCAGTCTTACTTTCCAGCCCCTGTGATGATAATTTACTCAGCAACATCTAACAAGTATGTATTGATTGGGAATTGTGGTCCAGGCCCTTGGAACCTAGGTCCTTGCTCAGGTGGAATTTAGATTCCAGCTGGGAGAGACATTCAATAAACCATAAAGACAATAATTAAGGGCTTGACCTTGAATGTCAGAAAGTAATAAGAGCTATGGGGAAAAAAGCAAAAGTAGAGCAGAGTAAAGGGGACTGGGAGTGATCAAGGGAGGATGACATTTTAAATGGGGTGGTCAGCGCAAGGTGGGCCTCAGTGAGAAGGTGGGATTTGTGCCAACACTTGATGGTGGTGAAAGAGTGAGGCATGCGGCTAGAAGGGGATGAGTGCTGCAGGCAGAGGGGGCACCTTGCGCCAAAGCCAAAAGCAGGCACCGCCTGGTGCATCATGGGAAGAGCAGGGAGGCTGAGCGGCAGGTACAGGGTGAGCACAGAAGGGCCAGGTTGTGCAGGTCCAGGAAGGGGCGTGGGCCTTGCTGGGAGGGAAGGGGGAGTCATCGCAAGGTTTTCCACGGACGAGCAACATGGTCTGTCGTACCTTTTAAAAGGGTTACTTTACCTGCTCTGTTGAAAATAAAGCAAGCGTAGAAATGGAGAAACCAGTCAAGAGGCTACTGCAGTAAACCAGGCAAGAGAGGATGGTTATTTAACAAAAGGAAGCTTACCGACCCTGCAGTGAAAGAGAACACACGCCCTGGGAGCCGTGAGCTTTTCAGTAGAAGCATGTTAGAAAGGACTTAAGGTAGGATTTGGGCTTGTGAGGGATTATTTTAGGGAAGGTTCAAAGATGGAGGGCTTCGTTCTGCATTAGATGCTTCAAGAAGCAGGGCTAATGCTATGAGTATCTTAATTCTTATCAACGGGAGAAAGACAAGTAGTAGTCACGTCACCCGGGAAAGGGGATATTTGCTCATTTTTGTGGTTTGGAAAATGTTCTTGTTTTATTCTCTTCTCTAATATGATTATGGAGAAGTCTTTGGGTGTTTTTTATCTTTTATTTTGTTTTAGTATTATTATTATTTTTGGCTTGATCCATTTTGTCTGGTGTTGGTGTTGTATGACATCAGACATGGAGAACACCACAGCCTGGCCCTGAGTGCCAGGTCAGTTTCTAGGGACACCAAGGCCCAGCTCCCAGGTTAGCTCCCCACTATCGAGGGCTGCTCTTCCCTTCCACACACCCTTTTTCCTGGAAAATGCCCCTACGCATTGTGCACACAGTGCACAAACTTGCGCTCTATTTCAGAGACCACCATGAAAACCCATGCATGGACCTCATGACTGGAAACCTCTGCCTCAAGAGCTGGGAATTTAGCAGCCAAATCTGGGAGGTTCGCAGCGATGCAAAGCAACTCTGGATCTTGTTTCTGGGGATTTTCCTTACTCCTGAGAACAGATTGATTGTGTGTGTTTAATGTGATGTGAGAAACCTGTCACCGAGAACGTGATCATTAACTTAGATTGGGAGATTGCAATAGTCCTTCAGGCCTTCGAATTAGAAAGAAGGAAAGGTAGGAAGTGAGGAGGAAGAAAGGAAAGCATGTAGGAGAGACAGTGGAGGAGAGGAGAGGGAAGGAAGAGATGGAGGGAGAGAGGGAGGGGCTTTGTTTTAAGACAAGATGGGAACTTCATTTCTAAGAACCTTCTGGATTCTTCTCAGTTGGCAGGCATGTTGGCAGGAACAGATCTGTTCCTTGGAACAAGTGTCTACTCCTTCACTGTTTCCATCGTTATAATCAGATATGTGTGCATTATGTACAATCATGAATTACATAATCCGAAAGTGTCCAAACCAGGAAGAACCTAGAGCTTATCTCATCAAGTCCTTCATTTGCACCTGGGAAAACTGGCCCGGGGAGTGGCTTGCCAGTGGTCACAGCGCTGTTAAGTGCCAGGCCTGGGACCCCGGCCCAAGGCCTCCGACAGCCCAGTGCTTTCCTCGCAAATGAGTGAAGATTATAGAGAAATAGATTTCAGCTATCCGTAAAGAATTTTGTTATAGCCAGAGCCATTGAAAGGTAGAATAGGCCCTCGAGGAGTACCTAGTTCTCTCTCACTACCTCCTTCCAGACATGTCACAGGAGCCATTCGGGGTGGGAGGCTGACCCTGACGACATCCACTGCCCTTCAGCTTGGAGAGTCTGTTAATAGAAAACATCTGCTTTGCTTCTTTAAGCCTCCGTTTTCTCATCTGAAAAAGGAAGGTGCTAATAATTCCCACTTCAGAGGATTTCTGTGAGACTTACAGGAGACAATACAGATCATGCGTATAAAGGGACGAGCGTGATAAATGTAACTTGCAGTTGTTAACCACACATTTGTGGAGTATCCTATCGACATTTCACAGCCATGCTGGGATGACTGTCCCCATCCTTGCTGTTAGCAAGGAAGCAGCTGAGACACCTGGAGACTGTGCTGTGTTTCTTCACGAAGCCTAGGGCATCTTTTGGGCTCTGGGGCCCAGGCGCCTAGCTTCTGAGCCAGATGGACTTCTCACACACTGGAAAGTGGTACTTTGTCACTGTGCAGTCTCGGCAAAGATTCTGCCTCCGTGGGCTTCAGCGTCACTCTGAGCAAGTGTGTGTCATCGTCCTAAGCTGTCTCCCATGCTAGGACAACAAGTGAGGCAGATGAAGGCTCAGGGGACAGGGGACTAGAGCAGCGGGAACACTGATGCTGGTGTAGAAAAATGCAGGAAGGCGGCACCAGAGAGAAACTCAATAGATCTGCAAAATGTGCCCTGAAATGCCTTACAACATTGATACAACACAATTTGCAGGACCCTGGATTAGCAGGCGCCCCTACCTTCCTTCAAAGGCCTCGAATTCACCAGTAGGATTGACGTTTGATCCCCGAGAGCCCCCTCTGTGTAATCACAAAGCACAGGTGTTTACAGATCTCCTAGAGGTCGTCTGGTCAACCTGCGCCCATTTCACAGCTGAGGAGACAGGCCAAGCAGGAGCAGGGACTCTCTACGGTCCCATAGAGAAACGGGGGCTGGAGCCAGAGTGCCGGGCTCCTCTTCCCTCGTGTCAGTGCTGGCCGTCTCCTCCTACCGGCTGGCGTTGTGGGCGGGCAGAGACCTTACCCGGGTCGGGTCCAGGGCTGACATTTCTAGCAGATGAGATGAGAGAAATCAGAACTGTCCTGGAAAGAGGCTTTGACGTTTGGCTGGAGTTTTGGCTTGTGTGTGTGTGTGTGTGTGTGTGTGTGTGTGTGTGTGTGTGTGTGTGTAAGAGACAGAGAAAGGAGTTGTTACTATGGGGAACTGATATGGTGAGGAAGTAAGAACTGCCTTGATCAGTGGTGTTGGGAAAGTTCCTGAACCTTGCCAAGCCTCTCAGTTTGCCCCTCTGTAAAGGGAGAGTAGCATTGTCAGCTTTGGAGGGTGATAAGGATTAGAAATAATACTTGTTTGCCAACTCAGGGAGCACAGTCACAGCAGGTGGCAGCCAATGACAGCTAGCTGGCTGTGTGATCTCTAACTCCCATAGCTCTCTGTGCCTCACTTCTCTCTTTTGGAAATGAGGTAACAGGTTCTCCTGGTTCAATTTAGGGTTTTTGCAGGATAAAATAAGATCAAATGAAAGAACTTGTAAACTGTGGAATTTTAAACAAATACGGATATGGCATTAATAATCAAAAGCATCTTCGTGCTAAGATACCACAAGCATGGACCTTCTGATGTGCTCTTTAAAACCGGGAAAGGTCCACTGTCTTAAAAGGCAATCTCCCCCAGTGCTACAAAGTTCCCTGTTAGAGCTTCACTTCGTTGGTCCTGGAAGCTGTCAGTCTTAGAGCAGCGCTTCACAAAGTGCATCCCATGACCAGCAACACCCCATCCCCTGGGAGCTGTTAGAAATGCAAATTCTCAGGCCCTACCTCACACCTACAGAATCAGAAACTTATGGGAGGGGAGCCCAGAAATCTGTATTTTAAAAGGATCGCTAGGAAAATCATAGGTGCATTGAAGTTTAAGAAGTATTGTTTTAGAACTGATGAAAACGCAGATTCTGCCTCTGTGGGTCTGGGGTGGCCTGAGAAGACTCTACATCTCCCAGGTGATGCGTGTGGTGCTGGTTTTGGACCTGGCAAGCTTATAGAGTATCCTATAAAATCGGGGATTCTTGCCTAAGGAAGAAGCCCTTCCTAAGCCAACACTAAAGTTGAGAGTAATTGTGCACAAGGCCCCAGGAATGGGTTGTGGAAAAGGCCGAGGGATTCTGAGGACAAGAGAAACACAAGGCGTCAAACACAAAGAGGTCTAAAGAGTAAAAGACGAGGTAGGAGGTCCGTACATGACAAATAGGCTGCCTTTGCACAATGTGCCAAGGGCAGGTCTAGGCACTAATTAATACATTAACTCTCCAGGATCCATTTGTGTGTTAGGCACCGTCCTATGTTATTTACATTCATCGACTCAATTAATCTACAGCACAACCCAATGAGGTTGGTACTATTACCCCCATTTTACAGAGGAGTAAACTGAGGAACAGAGAAGTTAGATAATTTGCCCAAGGTCACTCAGCCAGCAAGTGGTGGAGCCTGACTAAGTAGCACTAGACTATTCTGCCCTCAGACACTGTATTTGAAGCAGAATAGTCCAGTGCTAGTGAGTCAGGCTGCCTGACTTACAAGCTTACAGCCCAGTGACATATCTGGGCTAGGACTAAGCCCACACTTGGCCGATCCCTATTATGTGCCAGGCACTATTCCAAGCACCTTATGCATATTTACTTCTTTAGTTCTTGTAGCAGTTCTAGGAGACAGGGGATGGTGCTGCTGAATGGGCCTGGCTGTGTGCAGAACTGCATGAAACAGGTTTCTCTGTTTCTGGAGGCTTATGACAGAGGTGATGAATCGCCTTATGTTCCAAGTGCCATGTCATAAACAGAAAATCTCTGATCCAGAAATGGTCTCTGCAAAGGAAGCCACAGGATCCAAGCCCCCCTTTGTGTCCTCGCCTGCCCCCCCACCCCCCACTCCTTACCTGGCCTCCAGGACGGGTCTCATGGTGCTAAAGAGCAGGTGCACTTGTCAGCTCTTCTGCTCGTCCCGGCCGTCATCACCAGGCCCACAGGCAGGTATCCCTGCGTGCACTGCCCCAGGCAGGCCTGCGTGGCCAGGCTGATTGGTCACTTCTGCCACTGAGCACCCTAACTCACTAGGGATGGCAGCTCTGACCTGCCACCCCTACTTGTGCCCCATGCCCTCCCTCCATCCCTCCCCTTCATACCAGAAATCACTACTTTGGCACTTGGGATTCAAAAGGTTGCCTAACAAATAAAAACTGATCTTACCTCTTTGCGAAGCAATTTGACAATACATTTCAAGAGCCAAAATATGTGTATATCCCTTGATCTAGTGATCTCCCTGTTGGATTATTTATATAAAGAAAAAGAAAAGTTTGTACACAAAGATCTTCTGTGCAGAATTAATCATTCAATAAATATTTATTAAGTACGAGGCACTATGTGCCAGGCACTGTTCTAGATGTTGTAATCCAGATAAACAAGGTCCCTGCTCTCCTGGGGATTATGTTATTATTGGAGAGATACCCACATAAATGAGAAAAGTAATATATTTACTACATTCTCTGTGGAGAGTTAAAGTCTGTGACAGAGAACTGGTGGCTGATCTAAACTGGGTGGTCAGGGGAGGTCTGTCAAATGTCGCTAAATAAGATGTAAGGGACATGTAAGCTGAGATTCTCATGACAATAGGAGGCAGCCACATGAAAACCCAGAAGAGAGCATTCCAGAAAGGGAGACCAGTGGTCCCGGGGCCCGCAAGAAGGCTGGTGTGGCTGGATCGAGGAAAGCAAGTGACGGGAAATAAAGTTAGAGGAACGACAGGTGCCAGGTCAGTAGGAGTTTGTAAGTGTGGGTGAGATGTTTGCATTTTGTTCAGTAGAGTGTACTAAGCAAGGACGTAAGACCAGTTACATGCGAAACAGGAAGGGAGACCAGTTAGGAACCATTGCAGCTGTGTTGGTGAAAGGTAGCTTGAACTAGGGTGGTAGAAATGGAGATGAAGGGAAATGGATGGTTTTGGGACATGTTTGGAGGTAGGACTAACAGGGTTTGCGGAAGGAATTGGGATGGAGGTGATGAAGGCAGAGGAATCAGGCTTACTCATGGATTCTCAGCTTGAGCTACTGCAGCCACTTATACAGTTGGGGAAGACAGCAGAAGGTGCAAATTTAGGGCAATGAAGAAGGAAAATGTTACGTGTTGAACTGTGTCCCCCTCTCAAAAGACAGGTTGAAATCCTAATCCCCAGCACCCCAGAATGGGACCTTATTTGGAAATAGAGTTTTTGCAGGTGTACTCAGTCAAGGCAAAATGAGGTCATACTACAGAAGGGGGGGGGGCCTTCACTCCTATGTGACTGGTGTCCTTGTAAGAAGAGGGACATTTGGACACAGAAACAGACACACACAGAAAGGAGAACACCACGTAAAGACACAGACACTCAAGGAAAGCCAGCCATGTGAAGACAGGGCAGAGACTGGAGTGACGTGTCTACAAGTCAAGGAATGCCATGGGTTGCCGGCCATCATCAGAAGCTGCAGGAGAGGCATGGAAAATAGTCTCCCCCAGAGCCCTCAGAATCAATCCTGATGACGCCTGGATTTCAGACTTCTAATCTCCAGAACTGTGAGAGAATGCGTTTCTGTTCTTTTAAGCCACCCAGTTTGTGGTGCTCTGTGAAGGCAGCCCTGAGAATCTCATACAGAAGAGAATGGGAATTTCTGTGAGGGCCTTGTTATGTTTGAAGAATCTTTGAGATATCCATGTGGAGAGTCCAAGTACCAATTGGATATATGAGTCTAGAATTACGTTATATAAAGCAATGCATTGTACTTGATTGAAGTACTTTATGTGAGCTAGAAAATAAGACATCTTAAGTGATGGTCTAAAAAGGGAGAAATCATTACACGAATGATGGTACACACATTTCATGAAATATTACGTCGCCTCTAAAGAGGATCGTTATAAAAATTAGGTAGCAACCCGGAAATGCTCCTGATCAGGCGATACACACACGAAGCCAGTGATGGCCACTGTGGAATAACTGGATGAGAGGCAGGTGTCAAGTTCTCTGTGTTCACGTCCCAGCTCCAACGCTTCAGAATGGCCTGGGATCAGTTGCACATCACTGTATCCTGCAGGTTATGTTTGTTCAACATATTTGTGGCACCAGAGCAAGTGAACACAAAACTGGATTGGAAAGCAGTGGGATGGCAGAGTAAAGAAGAAATGAGAGTGCAAGTAGAATTAAGAAAGGAAGAGCTGACCTTTGCAAAAGAAGTACACAGCCTGGGGCAAAGTAATTACCACAGGCCAGACATTCTGGCAGCTTCAGGAGTGGACTAAGTAACCTCCAATAAGTCATTCTCTGTGAACGCACCTAGGCTGGAGTTCTGACCATACACTGGGTGTCCTGGAGCTTATCCGTGTCTCTCTGTCCCACTGTGAGCTTCTTGAGGACAGGGGTCATTTTTCTCTGTATCCGTAAGCACAAAACTGGCACAAGGGACATATAAATTCAAGTCAAGAACAACAGACTCAGAATTTGATTGCCACACAGGAACCAACAGTAAAGGCACATTGACACGATAATCCATCAACCCTTGAACGTGAGGCTCCTCCAAATCCCGGGCAGACAGGGATCTGACCCCTGCAGCACAGCTGAACTTTCAGATGTTGGTTAAATGGCTTTATCTGAGGTGAGCACAGGGTCTTAATTGCTTTGGAAGAAGTGACAGAAGCAAACACCACCAATTAGAAAAAAATAATGGAAGGACACAACCCATTTTACAATAGCAATGAAGTCAATACGCCGAGTAAGGAAGACGTGCAGTGTACAATCATACATCAACTTTATTTCGTCTCCCAACCCCCTATAAAAATTGTATTCAGAGGAAAGGGCGAGAAGTCCTTCCTCTGCCCTTTAGTGAGAGCTCAAGCATTCTGTGACTCTTCTGATCACTCTTAGGAAAGAGAAAGTCCTGTGATCACTTCATTCACCAAACTCTATTCATCCATTAGATGCTCAGTCCCAAAAAAAAGCAAAATTCCAAATTTGGTTTAAAGTTCAACCTTTTCTCCCAACCGTGGCTTGCTCCAGCTGGGGATGGGGACGTGGACAGCTGCGTCTTTCTTTCCCCAGACCTCCCTTCCCAGTTTGTTAGATGTGACTTCTGACCTGTCCAGAGCTAGAAAGGTGGGGGACTGAGGAGAGGCAGAAGAAAGGAGAGCAGGAGAGCTCTTACTTGACCAGTACTATTGTAAGATGGCTTTAAAGCTGACTTTGTGTGGGCACATCCTTGGAATTTCCAGATACTCCCCCAAGCTCTGAGGACCTGTCACCCTTATGTGGGCGTCACACTGCCTAGCGTCCCATTGTTCACTCCTCTGCAGCCCTAGGAAGCCAGCAGTACCTTCTGTTTGCACTCCCTATTGGACAGAGCGAAGAGGCCTTCACATCAGCTCTTCCAGTGCACTGCCCACTTCTAGCCCACAGGTTCAGCATCCTGTGGACAAGTCAGCTTTGGGCAATCAGGCTGCTCCGAGCAATGGCACTGCTGCTTTGCCTCATCTAAGATGGCACCTACCTGTCATCCTTTAGATTTCTCTGGAGGCTGTCAGATGCCAGTCCGCCGTGTCTCCCCACTTCACACTATCAGAGACATGGTTGCAGCTCTCTAAGGAGACTCCACAAAGCCCCTCTCTCTTGACTTGAAAAGGGAAGACACACAAGAGCTCTCTCTCTCTCTCTCACGATCTCTGTTCATCTCTAATCTAATGACAGAACTGAGGGTCTCAGGCTCTTTCTATAGCACTGTACTACTAAGCGGTATAAAGGGCGGACACACACACACATGCCCATAGAGGGGAATCGAAGATGACTCCAACACTGTTTCTCGAGGGTTTCACCCTCTTAGGGGAACAAGAAGCTGCATCTCTAAGTTTAACTTAAGGCAGATTGGTTCCTACTGGGCACAGTGAAGAAAGCTCCGTGGACAAGGTGACTTCTGAGCAGTGTCTTGAAGTATGACTAAGATCTGGAGAAGCTGAAGAGAAGTTTTTTCATAGAGACAAAATAGTGTGAGCAAATGTCCAGCAGTGGGAATGAAGGGAGGTGTGCACAAAGCCCCCTACGTGGTTCGTTTAAATGACATGAGTGGAAGAGATGGCCAAGCCAGACTGAAGGCCAACAAGGTAAGGGGGTTGGATTTTTTCCTGTAAGAAGTGAGAGGTTTTGAACAGGGCAGCAGGATGGAGGATGGGTTGGGGAGGGCAGTGACTAATTCATAGCGAAATGTGTTCTTCATTTCCTTGTGTCATTAACCAGAACCCCATTAAGAAGGAAAACAAAACGAAAACCTTCCAGGATCTGCTTTCTTTTCCAGAAAACTCCTTGCCCTTTGGAACCTCTCATGAGTTCAGTTTATAAAGACATCCAATCCTGTTTTTACTATGAGTTCAGGGAGCTTTGGCACAGCTGCCAGTCCCAGGACCCTCCTCCCAGCTCCAGGGTCCTCAGCTTCAAGCCTGACGGGGCTGCTCAACCCATCTCCCCTTGGCCCCTAATGTTGCTCTCTGGAAGAGGCCTAGAAGAGGGGGGGTCCCCTTTCTGAGTAGGGGGGGCCATAAAAACCTTGCCTTCATGAGCCCAGCCACAAAAGCTCCACCCTGGGCCCACTGGAGCCAAGTGGGAAAAAGCCAGGAGGCTGCAAAGTGAAAAAGAACAGCAGGTTTGGATTCCAATCCAAACTCTCCTCCGTCCCTTTCTGATCTTGAGACCTCACTCAGCCTCTATGTCTTAATCTATAAAATGGGAACAACTCCTCCTACCTCACAAGGTTGCTGTGCAGATTAAATGAGAGTGAATGTATAAGTCTAGCTAGCACATGGTAGCAGATGCTCAATAGATACTCCTCCCACTCTTTACCCTAACATCTCTCTGTGTCTTGGTTGCCTCACCTATTAAATTTGGTGAAGATTCAAGGATAAAGTCGAATCTGATAAAGATTCTAAACCTCTGCCATCCACCCCACACAGAGGCCCTGGAGAGAGGAGAGGGACTTTCTCTGCTGTGTCTGAGCTCAAGAAGCTAGTTCTTCTTTTATGATTTTCAACAATGAAAAAAACCACCAAACTTGGCGCACACTTGACATGAGCCCACACCTCCCAACCTCTGCCCACTACCACCGTTTGACTCAGTTTCCCCACCTGTAAAGCAGTTGAAACTGAGACACGTCCCCTCCCTTCCCCCTCTGTAACGGCCCACTAGGTTGGGGAGATGGTGCCCAGCAGAGGGCGCTCTGAGTATAACCTCCAGGCCAAGGCCCTGGGGAAGGGCACCAGGCCAAGGAAAATTCTAGTGGAAAAAATGAAGAAAGGATACAGGTTTATGAGTCCCAGACTTTGAAAAACAAAACTGCTGAGCTGTCTCCTGAGTTAGGGAAAAAGAACACCACAGCCGCCTCGAGATTTCCAGGAAATAATTTGTGAAGGCTTGGGGCAAGGTTGGCAGGGGGGCTTGAGGAGGCCCAGCTCTGTCTGATGCCCTGGGAGGTGGGAGATGGGGGTGGGGGGTGTGCCTGTGGGAATGTGAGTGTTCAGGTGTTCTTGGTCACGGCGGAGTTACGTGCCTGTGTGTGGGCTTATGTGTGTCTGTGCACAATCCCACAAGGATTTATGGCGCACCTTCTACGTTCACTGCTAGGTGACAGGGATGTGACAGCAAAGAAAACAGTCCCTGAACTCACGGAACTGGATTTAGTGAGGGAGGCAAATTCGCAGGGATTTCAGTTCAGAGTTCAGGCAGTTCCGGGCCCTGGCTTTGCGGTCAGGCAGCCTGCGACGCAAGTCCAGCCCCTAGCTCCACAGCCTTGGAGAACTCCAACACTCAGTCTCCTTCGCTGGAAAATGAAACTAGGACAACGACATCCTAAGACATAGCACATGTCCGTAAATTTTCAATGACTAGTCTCTGCTATGTGCATACAGGGTCTGCACCTGGATAAGCACATGCAATGTACAAAGTCCACATGAGCTACATATGGGGCGTTAGCTCATCTGCTTAGGTTGTGTGTATGGCATGCCAGGCTCGGTCAGAGGTCACAAGCAATGGCCTGTAGACACAGTTCATGGGTGATGCTTGCTTGGTTGGAGCTTTTTCCTTTTTCTTTCTTTTCTTTTTTTTTTTTTGGCTCATGGAGTGTTCTAAAAATCAAGACATTTCACATCAAAATCCAGATTTCTCGTTTCTCTTGAAACCATGGAAGATCTGGCCATCCTGCAAGCATTTTCATGTGTGTGCCTGCATGCCACGTTCTCTGCTTCCCATAGACGCATCCTTCCCAGGAGCACCCTCTCCCGTGGCCCGTCTCCAGGTCTGTCCTTGGAGGGATGCCAGGGTGGCTTGGGAGGGCTCATGTGCAGACACGTTCTCTGTGAAAGGAGAAGCAAGACCAGGCAGGAGCTGGTGCCAGGCCCCAGCCTCCCCAGGCAGCTCCAGTTTCAGCAGAGGGGCCAGGGAGAGTTGTGGGCCCTACCCCAGGCTCTCTGGCTGTGCAGCTGGACACTGGTTACAGAAGACAGTAATTAAGGATGGCAGCTCTACAGAATGGCTTTCTTTTCTTGTCCATAGGACTTTAAAAATGCCTCAGTTTTAGCTTCAAAATGATTAAGACAATGATCTCCCCAGAAAGTATCACTAGATGTATATACTATCATTCTTTTTCAAATGAGCAAATTGTCTCATGGTAGAAGCCAAAAATGTACTTGTCAAAAGCATTTTGAGAATCTACAGATGTGAAAGGTAGGAATGATATTTTCCTGGATCCGCCTAAGATGGCAAATCAGTCCATCTTAATAGACATTTGCTGTGACCCCTTCAACCCTGCACCCCTTGTGTGTAAGATGTATGCTGGGCACAAGGGCGTACAAACACTAATGCGTCCTGCTCCCTGGCCCTTTTGTGGAGATTTATCCAAGGAGAAGTGATTGCTGGAACAAGAAAGGACAGGGTATTATTGAGACATTTGGGGGCAAAAGGGTGCCAGAACATAGAATAAGAGGCCTCTGGACCTCTGACTTTCCTATGCAAGCTCCTTCCTGGGCCCGTTTCCCCTTTTGTAAGAGGAGAAGGTCAGAAGAGCCAAGCAAACACCAACTCCACACTCACCGCCCTCCCAGCCCCCAGCTTAGGCATTCTCTGAGGGAGAGCAGACTGTCCCCGGGTTCTTAGCCTCTTACTCCCCGCCCCACATTCTTGCTTCCAAGTCTTGACTTGTGCTGGGAATTCATCTGGCTGAGCTCTGAAAAAAACTCCATCAGAGGAGTTTTTCACACTGCTTTCTCTCAAAAAAAAAAAAAAAAAAAAAGGAAAAGAAAAAGAAAAAAAAAAGAAAGAAAAAAAAATGTTAGCATCCCAAATGACCAGACATTTAGTGGAAGCTTCCAGTATCTCTTCTAGGGGTTCCTGGTCCAGGTGGGGAGAACAGCTTCAATACAGATGGGAGAGTTGTACCCTTCCCCCAGCACCAGGTTTTGAATGGTTACAGGATTTGCTCTCAAAGATCCCTCTGAGGTCATTTTCCCACTTTGCAGATGAGAAAAATGAGACCCAAGGCTGGGGGGCACTTTCCCCCTAGTCCTGATCTCCTGATTCCTGAGGAAGAGCTCTCCTCCCTTCCTGATCTTTCTCTCTCAGGCTGAGTGCTCAGGACGGAGTGAGATGAGGACCCACAGGCTGCACCCCTCCCCAGCCAGATGGTAACTGCTGTTGAGCTAGCACCTTGAGTATTCTTGTTCCGTACCAGCCAGGAGCCCAGGAAACCCAAGCTCACAAAGGTAAGCAATAATTCCACAGCCCAGCCAAGGGCCTTGGAGGCCCGCAGTATCCACCTTTGGGAAAATCTTTATTGCCAGGGTCTATGAGAGTAGCAATTTGACACATAGTTAAACCAAGGTCTTAGAACAGAGCACCTGGGTGGCCAAAGAGGAGTAGGTCGACTACTATTAGTCCAAAGATCCTTATTTTCCTCATTATTGGCATCTTAGGAGGGTTCTTTATCAAAGGGTCCGTCTGCCAAGCAATCCGCCTGGATCGCACCACCGTCCCCTCGAGGTGCGACTGGCACCCCCATCATATATTGTAATTCCCACTGCACTTGCAAAGTGGCCGGTCTCACCAATAATTGGAAAAACTCTAGGGACAGTTCTGGAGCCTACAATTCAAAGAACTTCAGAGGCGCTTTGTTTCTTTCCTTAAAACCTGGGAATCTGTTGAGATAGAGAAAAATCACCAGACATAGAAACTCCCTTCAACAAACAACCCCAGATTTCTTGTCAAATTTCTAACTTTATAACACTCTGAAACAGGCCAGGCCAAAGATATTTTTAAAAAGTTTTTGATGATGGTGAAATCACCATTAACTATTGTTAACTTAAGTAAAAATGTTTATGGATAATGTCTCGCATATTAGTCATTCACTGAATAAATGTTTATTGAATGCATCCTATGTGTTTAGCACTGTGCTAAGCTAGGGGAAATGACATTGAAGAATTAAGACACAGCTTTACTTTAATGGCTTTAATTCATTTAATTTCCTGTATTCGTAGAATTCATATGTTCTAGTGGAGCAAAAAAAAAAAAAATTGTAAACAGGCACATGTTATAAATTGCCAGTTATAACAAGTGTAATAAGAACTAAGATAGAGCTTAACAGAAGGAAACATGGGACATTTTTAATTATCACATCAAAGCAGAGAATGCATATTATAGACTATAGTTTCTACAATATTATTTTGTGTGTTTCTTTGTTTTATTATTGATATTAGCTGTGTATAAGTTACCACTGGGAGGTATTAAATTTGGGTTGAAGAACCCAGTACCATTTGGTCTTCTAATATACTGGGTAACGGATAACCTGTAATCATCTATGTAATTAAATGTCCTGGTTCAGGAATCAGAAGTTATCAGAGGAGATTAAGATGATGCTAACAGGAAAGCTGTTCCCTGTTTTGACTAAACACAAGCCACGAATATGACACAGACAAAGCATGCAGCTGGCAATGAAAAGAAGGGATAGAGGGCAAAACGGGGAATGTTTGGTTTGTATAAGTACAGGGAGTAACAGCCCCTTCTGGGCTGCATGCTGTAAGGGCTGTTGACCAATGGGATCATGGCTGCTGTTAGCTGACTGGATTCAGTCACTTGGTTCGTTTACAACTAGGAGGTAGCCATCACGAGACTAGGAGCCCTGTCGGCCTCATTCACAGCTATCATCTGGGGCCTTGCTCGTGACTGAACACGCTTTCAGTCTCCAGTAAATATGTGGGGAGTGAAGTCAGTGAAAATGTCTGCAGCCACGGTGACCCCCCCACTCCATCTCCTTCACCCCTCCTCGAGCCTACCTCCCCCCAGACTGGACTCTCAGTTTCCTTCTCTTCTCACAACCTGCCCTCAGGAAAGACTCCTCCTGACTCTGAGACAGAACTGTGAGTCTCAGTGACTCCCTCCCCTCCTCTCACCAAGAAGATGGTGATCTGTCTCTTGTTAAAGAAGTTCAAGAATCAAGAGGCTGGAGAGTGGGCTGGGGTATTGACTGGGAGAGGAGTTAGGTGGCTCCCTTCACCTACCTGCACCCAAGGCCTGGATCTCATAAACTGAGCGTGACTGTGACAGCGTGCAAAGGATCCCAGGGAGTATCTGTTCCATTCTAATCACCTTACAAATGAGGAAACTGAGGCCTAGAGCAGGAAAACAATTAGCAGATTGCCAGTGAGAAATCAGATAAGATCTCAGTGTGGTCTGAACAAGAGGAAGAAACACCAAAGCCTGGAGTGACGCCCTTCCCACTCCCAGTGCAGCCAAATCCTGGTTGCTTAACCTGGACCAGGTTACTTAACTCCTTAAGCCTCAGTTTTCTCATCTGGACAGTAGAAAATAGTTTTCTCACCTCTTCTTGGTGATTTTAGTAAATGGAATAATGCACGTGACATGCTTAGAGCAATGGCTGATCTTAAATAAAGGGTAGTCACTATTAGTGTCACCATTAGTATTTCTCCCATGACCACAGACCCCAATCTTCCAGCTGCGTGGGCTCCGATCTGGTCCTGCCTCCCCCCCAGACGGTGAGTGACCCAGGCCGATGTAATCACTTCCTTCTCTAATGTCCTTGGATGTCAGCATCCTGAACCACAACACATGGAAAGGCAGTTGTCAGAGAGAAACGTGAATGGGCTGGAACAGCAGAGATAAGCCGCCCCAGGAGAGAATCTCAGTTTTCACATCTGGCACCTGAGAACTTTTCATTAGGTTTGTGATTGTCACACTGTGTCCCTAGAGCCTAGAGGTCAAAACGGGGAGCAGAGAAGCCCAGTACAGACTTCTGACCATCTGCTTTGCTTAACAGAGCATCTCTGCTTCCAGATGGTTTGTATATTTGGGTTCCAGGTGAGAAAGCATTTGAAGACACAGTCCTACAGCTAATACAAAGTTTTAAAAACCTAATGCATTCTATTATCTTTAAGGCCATTTTCTGGTAAAAAAAAAAATCTATAAACTATTATTTCTTGAATTATTACTTAAGTTACTCATTTATTTATCTTCCCACACCCCTCCCCAAACAACTGGTTTGGTGGCAGGGGAGATAAAACAGGACATACCTCTCCTGACTCCTAAACTGGTGCTCATTTCAATATATAAATACAGCCTCCGGTATATCACTAGAGATTTCAGGTGGGGGCAGAGGGAAGGGAGACATAAGCCCTTTCATCTAGTACTAAATTGTCAGGGCCTTGTTAGTTTTCACCATTTTTCTATTCTGCATCTCATAACGGATTGAAAATCTCTGTTCTGGGAAAACGGCTGGCCAGGAGGTGGTCAGACACTCAGGGAGCTAGTCACATGGGCTCTACCATCTTCAGTGTAGAATGGCTCACAAAACTTTACTATCCGAGTCCTCCTGCCATTCACTCCTTAGTTTCTTGCAGGAGCCACACGCTCAAAAGGCTACAAGGCTATGCGGGCAACTTCAATGTTAAGAGCCTGACAGCTGAGGGATTGGGACAAAACTGGAGAATGGAAGACTTTTGGTGCCTCAACCAAGCAGAGATGTGGGTGCAGGAGAGACTGCTGAGCTTCCAACACTCCCTACTTGCCTGCGTTTGCTTTCTTGTTCCTCAGTCATGACCCAATGCTCAGACCACCAGGTGTTAGACCTTAGCCCCGTGGACTTCTTTTCTTTTTAAACTTATTTTTAGAAAAACATTTCTTTTTTCTCCTGGGTAGCGATGAGTGGTCTCCAAAGGGTTTCATTTCCTTTCTGAGTCAGGTTCAGCCTTATGAGACTTAGCTTTCGATTTCTGCAGGCTTGCTCTTCCCTGAGCGCTCAGAGGTCGTCCGGTGATGCCCCCTCTATTTTAAGAGCCCCCCAAAATAAGCCGAGTGACTATAGATAAGTTTTTGGTACTTTCCAAAATTAAACTATTTCCCTTGGTAAATTTCCACCCAATGAGCTCATTAATCTGAAAACAGGATGTGGCACATGAAGAGAGTGAGGTCAGGTGGCCTGGCCTGTTCACTTATACTGGCTTGGGGCAGAGAGGATAGGGTGCGTGGGAGAGAGGTGGGGACTAGAGAACTGCTTTTGTAGGTCCCAAATCCTTCATGGAGTGGACTGAGAATCAATGGATTTTTAAATCACAGACTCAAAACTCTGAATCCTTTTCTCTTAGAATTGAAAGGTCCTGACTCCAAAGGCAATGGAAGTAAAAGTTAAAATAAACGAATGGGACTGTATGAAACTTAAAAGCTTCTGCACAGCAAAAGAAACCATCGACAAAATAAAGAGGCAAACAACTGAATGGGAGAAGATTTTTGCAAACAGTGCCTCTGATAAGGGGATAATATCCAAAATATACAAGGAACTCATGAAGCTCAACAACAAAAAAACAAACAACCCAATTGAAAAATGGGCAGAGGACCTGAAGAGACATTTCTCCAAAGAGGACATACATATGGCAAATAGACATATGAAAAAATACTCAACATCACTAATCATCAGAGAAATGCAAATAAAAACCACAATGAGATATCACCTCACCCCAGTCAGAATGGCTTTCATCAACAAGACAAATAGTAACAAGTGTTGGAGAGGCTGTGGAGAAAAAGGAACCCTCATACACTGTTGGTGGGAATGCAGACTGGTGCAGCCGCTATGGAAGACAGTGTGGAGGTTCCTCAAAAAATTACAAACAGAATTACCATATGATCCAGCAATCCGTCTCCTGGGTATCTACCCAAAAAATCTGAAAACATTTATACATAAAGACACGTTTGCTCCAATGTTCATTGCAGCTTTGTTTACGGTGGCCAAGACATGGAAATAACCAAAATGTCCTTCGATAGATGAATGGATAAAGAAGTTGTGGTATATATACACAATGGAATACTATTCGGTGGTAAGTAAAGATGATATAGGAACATTTGTGACAACATGCATGGATCTTGAGAGTATGATGCTAAGCGAAATAAGTCAGACGGAAAAAGCGGAGAACCATATGATTTCACTGATATGTGGTATATAAACCAAAAACAACAAAAGAACAAGACAAACAAATGAGAAACAAAAACTCATAGACACAGACAATAGTTTAGTGGTTACCAGAGGGTAAAGGGGGTGGGGGGAGGGAGATGAGGGTAAGGGGGATCAAATATATGGTGATGGAAGGAGAACTGACTCTGGGTGGTGAACACACAATGGGATTTATAGATAATGTAATGCAGAATTGTACACCTGAAATCTATGTAATTTTACTAACAATTGTCACCCCAATAAATTTTTTTTTAAAAAAGAGAAAAAAAAAGAAAGGCCCACAGAGGCCACTCTGGTCAACCTCCCACAGACTGCCTGTCGCAGAGTTCCCTGACACCTGTCCAAACAGGTGTCTTCGCTCCAGGTAGGACCCAGAGGTCCTTTCACCAGTGGGACTCTGTCCTGAAGTATCAGCTTCTCTGGCAGAAGCTGGAAGACGCTCTGCCCTTGGTGGGTGGTAGGCTTAAACACATCCCAGGTTAAAAAACAAACAAACAAAACCAAAGAAGTAAAACACAGTTCCCAACTCCAGTTGGGTGTCAGGACAAAACATAGGACCCTAATACAGAAAGAGAATTTAATGGGTGCCTCTAAGTAACCAAAACAAAATCAAACCAACAAAATGGGCAGCTTCACTCCTCCCTCACCTGACAGTCCTGTAGACATTAGAGGTCTGATGGAGAAGGAGCCTTTGTTAAATTCGCAAAAATAAAGGTGGGTTGTATCTTTTCATAAGGAATAAGAGGCCGTGTGTGTGTGTGTGTGTGTGTGTGTGTGTGTGTGTTTAGACCAAAACAGAAAGTGTTCTTCCAAACATTTAGTTTCGTAAAAGCACCCTGCCTTCGACCTGCTTTGTACCATCCTTTTGCTGACTGTTCCAACCCAATACGCTTAGACGAGCCTGGCATTGTGCTAGGCTCTGCACAAATCCAAGCAGGTCAAGAGGTTCCGCTATGGCTTTCCGCATCCCTACGCGGGGTTTCAGGAGATGAGGGTGGGGGGGGGGTTCAAGTCCCAGGTCGGTATTCGTTTATTCTGCAAATATTTTACTGAATCTTTCATTTGTCCCAGGAACACGGCGCAGGCAGGAGGAGAATGGAAGGCTGTCAGTCCCCAGTGGGAGAACAGAACCTGCGACTCCGTAGACCCTGCCCTGGGCCTCAGTTTCCCCAACAGTGGGGCGCTGGCCCCGCCCCCAGGGCTGCCTGGCGTGCGGGCTCGGGCTGCCAGGACCCGCCCCGGGCTTCCCAGGCTTCCGCTGCCCGGGCCACGTCCTCCGCGCCCCACCGGAAGCTCCCGCCCGGCTGCGGGGACGCCGCGGCGGCCGCGATGCCGAGGTTGGTTGCACTGCACCCCGCCCCCACCCCGCCCCCACCCCACCCCGGGATTGCGAGCGGTGCCCCTGCCGCCGCCCCCGCGCTCGGGGCCAGGGACACCCGAACTCCTTCTCGCAAGTGCAGGCCTCGCCGAGCGCGGCCAGGGACCTGGAGTCGCGACTGCAGAGCCCACCCGGGACCCACTGCCCCAGCCCTTCCTGCGGGCCCGGGGCACCCCTTGGGGTTCGCTCATCCTTCAATGGTCACGGGCGCTGCTGTCTGCGCAGTCACCTGGAGAGGTGGCAGTGACGAGACGACAGTCACCTGCTCTGGGGGTGGGGGACGGGGAACGCACTAACGGGGCTGAGGGACGTGCAGGCAGGCAATCACCGTGCGGGGAGGCAGGGTGCTGTGTGCGGCCTGGGATCGCAGCGCCGGGCAGCCAACCGTGGGGGCGGCCTACGGAGACTCCCAGGGGAAGTGGGGCCTGGTCCAGGTCGCCCCGAAAGACACGTGGAAGGCTGGGGAGGTGGGGGTACGTGGTGCAGAGGGACTCCACGTGTGCTGACCCCGCGGGTGGAGACACGGAGATGGGACCGAGGGATGTTCCGAGTGGAAGAGAAAGGAGTCCAAGAGAGAGAAGGAGCAGCCAGGAGGTGGGCGGGGGAGTTACGGAAGGGGTGCGGGAAGCCGAGGGATGGAGGGAATTCGAGAGGAGGGGCCAAGAGTCGTGTCAAGGGCTGGCCAGAAGGCTGGTGGAATAGAAACTGGGACAGGCGCAGGGCCTCTGGCGACTTCGACAGTTGAGAATCTTAGGGAGAAGTTTCTGTGAACACTCAAGTGAGGAGTCGGAGCAGCTGTGTAGACAGTCTTTTCTAGAAGTTCTTTTAAAGTGAGGGGAGACAAAATGTAGCTGGGAGAGGAATTTGGGGTGCCAGTGAAGAGCTTTTAAAGCACGGGGTGTGGTTAGAGCACAGGCTCTAGGTTCAGGAATCTCCACTCACTCTCTCTGAGACCTTGGGCAAGTCGCTTACCCTCTTTGTGCCTCAGTTCCCTCATCTGTAATACCGTGGGGATAATGATGGCAATACCTGCTTCCTAAGGTTCATTTGAAGATTAGATGAGGTGGTGCCTGTAAAAGTGCTTCACACAGCCCTAGAAAGCAGTACCTGTTATTTTTCACTTTTATTATTGGAGCAGCTAGGACATACATATTTTCAGGCTGATGGGAAGGAGCTGGTAGAGAGGGAGACATTGAAGACAGAAGGGAGAGCAAAGGCACTGGGAAGAAAGGGACCCAGAACTTGGATGGGGAGAGAAGTCTCGGGTGCCTGTTCATGGAAGCGAAGGAAGAAGCAGGTGGGATGCAGGGAAGTTTGCGAGTTTAGGGTCTGTGGTTAAGGAAGCGCCTTTCTGATGTCTTTTCTTGGAAGTAGGCCTCAAGGTCATGTGCTGAGAGGGCCAGGCCAGGGCCAGCCCAGGGGAGGGTGGAGATCTGGTTACACTGCAGTGCCAGGGGGCCATGCCAGGGGGCCGTGCCAGGGGGCCGTGCCAGCGGCCCCTGGCAGCCCCAGTAGCACTCCAAGGAAGGAGGGCAGTTGAATTTATCTGGGGTCAGAGGACAACATCTGACCTGCCTTGCCCACTTGTGAGGCTCAGGTAAAGTTGATGGATGTAGAAACACTGTATAAGCATAACTTACCATTTTAATCCTTTCCCCTGATCTTGAGCAAGAAGGGCTGTGGCCATCATCAGAATACAATGACAGAACCTTTCAAGCACTGCACTTGGACTGTGCACCATGCCACACTTTCACCCATGATCTCCTTTAGTCATCACAACAGTCAAGTGAAGTAGGTATGATTATTATCCCCATTTCACAGATGCCAGAACTGAGGTTCAGAGAAGTTAAAGACCTTGTCCCAGGACACACAGCTAGTAAATGTCCACCATTTGGGATTCCAACTCAGATTTGTCAGATCTCAAAGCCCATGATTTGAAACCACTATGAAAGTTTGCCAAACCCCTAATAGCAGCCCAGCATGATAGAAAAGATGTAAAGGGATCATCTTTTCCATTTGCTAGGTGAGGCAACAGCAGCTACATGCTCTGGCCTCCAGGCTGGGCTCTGCAGACTTCCCCCATGGGGCGAGATCTCGTCTCTCATATAGGTGGAGTCCCACAGACCTGGTGCAAATCCTGCCTCACCACCAGGGCTTGTGTGACTTTGGACCAGGCATATAGCTTCTGTGAGCCTATACTTGGCCCAGAATTCTCAGCAGGCTGCTCTATGGAATTGGAAGGAAATGTTGCCCAGCCCACAGTGAGTGCCCCAGGAGCCATAGTTCCCCCACAACAATGGATCTGCATCCCACTTGGCCTCTAAGTGGCCTTGTATTTATTTAGAGTTTTGTACTCCTCGGGGCCAGGAAGTGGTGTTGCCTGTCCCGGGTATGTGGCCACCATGACTTCCTGAATGGGGCCATGGGAGGAGGGCCCTGAGCAGTGTATGGTTCTGATGCCTTGGACTTGAAAGGAGGGGAGGGCCCTGTGTTTTCGTGGTGACAGATGAGGAATGCCCAGGCAGGGCTAGGCCAGGAGAGGTCTCTTCCTGCCTCTGATTGCCTTGGCCACAGGGTCCCAGAATCGTAGAGCACAGAGGAACCTTGGAGACCACCTGTTGCATTTCCATGTTTTTACAGATGGGGTAACCGAGACCCACTGTGAGGAAGTGATTTTTACCTAAGACACTGGATACCGCAGAGTTAAAATGCCTGGAACTTGCATTTTTGGACCTGACACCAGGACCCTGGGGATTTCCACCAAGCAGTGAGCTTGGAATTCCAGGCTGCTTGGAAGCCCCAGGGAATACAGACAAGTCCCCCCATCTGTGGCTCTCTCTGCCGATGTCACCCAGGGAGGAAGTGGAGGAAGCCGGTGGCAGCCTGGTGTTCTCTGGCAGGGGAACTCAGACTGTGGTTCCTGAAAGTCCGTGACACCGCTGTTTTTTCTCTCTGATTCGTTCTCTTGCTGTCTCTCACTCTAAAGAATGACTGGACACTCCAAGAGCCTTCAGTCAGCATCCAGGGGGTTTTTATCACCACAAAGGGTAATTCCTGCCTCATTCCTGCTGTGACTCAGCTGTGACGTTGAACCACAGAAGCGGGAAGATAGTCATCAGACTCTTCACCAGAGACTGGCCCACACCACGACCAACCTCTTCATTCAGCACAGACTCCACGGGGCTGGTCCACTCCGCAGAGGAGATTAGTCGGGCCCCCTGGCCAGCGTGGGACCCCAAGATGGCCTCAGGCTCGGCCAGCAGCCCCCGCCCAGCCCCCGATGAGAACGAGTTTCCCTTCGGGTGTCCCCCCACCGTCTGCCAGGACCCATCAGAGCCCAAGGCCCTCTGCTGCACCGCCTGTCTCTCTGAGAACGTGAGGTGAGGGGTTGGAGGGGCAAAGGGTGGGGGGCGAAAGAAGGTGCCGAGGAGGGACCCCTGATGGGAGGCTTTGGCAAGTGACTTCACCTCTCCTGGCCTCAGTTTCCACACACTTTTCCTTGCAGTTCCTGACACTGCCCCTCCTGACTATGGATGGAAGGAAAAGTAGCCACAGACAGATGTCAGCTACCACAGCAGGCAGCTGTGCAGGGTGAAGGAGAGCCTCAGGCCACAGGCCCTTGCTTACTGGGTGGCTGAGTGCAAATTACTTCATGGCTCAAAGCCTCGGCTTCCTTGTCTGTAAAATGCCTATAAAGCTATTTTCTACCTCCCAGGATTGTTACGAGGCCCAATCAATAATATTCCTAAAAGTTCCTGTAATAATGAATATAAGTAATGAACTGTTATACAAATATATCTCCTTCCACAATATCACCCATCAACTTGTACTGTTTGCTGAGAACTCTTTTAAAGAGGACAAAGATATGTATATTTAAAATATAAATATCTCAGAGATGTGTGACATCACTATGATCATTAGCATCCTGCCTTAAGCAACTATTATGTGCCTTCTGTGTGCCAAGTACTCTTTCCTTGGATCTTCAAAAGAGCCTTGGAAAGGTGAATACTGCTATTATCCCATTTTACAGATGAGGACAGTAATGGAGAGATTAGGACAGCTTGCCCAGGTCAGTTTCCTGGCACATGTGTTCCTTAACTGCGCTGTACCACTCAGCATGACCTTTGTTTGGGGTTTTGCAGCTTAAGATGGGAAACCTGAATCAAGCCAATTTGAGAAGTTCAAATGCTTTGACTCAGTGACACTGTGAGAAGGAAGGGAGAGGTTGTGGCTGTGGAAAGGCCAGGTTGTAGGAGTGGGGTTGTCCAAGCTTGACTGGTTTTACTATCAATCTGATTGTTCTGGGTTCATCTCAGGCTTTTGCATTGGGCCTCTTGGCATTCTTCCAAAACCTGGCAGAGGTGGGGATATCGAAGGGACCCCGGCCTGACGTGTGAAGAGCTCTGCCCAGCTCTGCTTCTGACCATCGATACCCTCAGCCAATCCAGACGTCCTCCAAGGCCTCATTTATTTTCCCTGTAAAATGGGCCTGAACCGTGGCTCTGACTGTGGATTGAAATCACTTGGGAGCTTTGGAAAAGCCCATAGGCCCATTTGTCACCCAGTCAGAGTGACACCCATTTCTTGTTAAGAACCTCAGGCTAGGTGTTCTCTGAGGCGCCTTTTTGTCCTAATTAGTCATGATCATCTGTAATTCCTAAAACCAAAAGACTAAAACCAAATAGAGGATGCTGAGAAGAACAAATAGAGCCACACACCCATAATCCCTTATCTGAACCCCTGGCTCAGATGAATTTTGGAATGCAGAAATTGTTCAGATTTCAGAAAAGCAGGTCAGTGCATTACTACACAGTTCTTGCAGAGGGGATTGGAGCAGCACCTTATAATCAAGCCTATCAATATTTCTGCAGTGAAACATAAATATTCACACTAAATGGAATAAGTAGGGATTATAATAGCCCCAGTCACTTAGGGTCAGGTTTGGCTGCCAAAGAAGCTCACTGCAAACTACAGTAAGACATTGGGTGCCCAGTGCTTTCAAGGTTTGGGAATGGTAGATCTGGGATTGTGGACCTGCATGCTCATTGATGTCATGCTGGGCTAGGTTTTTGGAGCTATCAGGATGGAGGTTGGTGCCTGGGAGTTGAAAATGCCTCATTCAGCTGGATTTGTTCATGTGTCCCCAGGAACGGCGAGGATCCGATCTGTGCCAAATGCAGAGGACATGACCCCCAGTCTGTAAGCCCAGGAAGCCTTCTGTCTCAGGAGAAGGTACGTTGGCACAGCCGGGAAATGCTGTTTGTCCTTATTCTCCATTTGTTGAGGTTAAGGCCAAGTAGGCAGCTGTTTGCACCGTCCCTGGCAGGCATCTCCCTCCTTGTCTTAAGTCTAGAGTGAATTTGGTTTGTAAGCAGTGAGGAGATTGACAACATATTGGTGAAGCAACTTGCCCAAAGCCACCTGGAGGATCTGTGACAGATTCAGGATAAGAACAACAGTCTAGACCGGGGGTCCACAAACTGTGGCCTTCGGGCCAAATCCAGCCTGCCACCTGTTTTTGTACAAGCCCACGAGCTAAGAATGGTTTTTATATTTTAAATGATTAAGAAAAAAATCAAAAGAAGAATGATATTTTGTGACACATGAAAATGATATGAAGTTCACACTTCTGTGTCCATAAATAAAGTTTTATTGGTGCACAGCTACCCGCACTCACTTGGGCATTGTGTATGGCTGCTGAGTCTCAGCAAAAGATTCAAAGCCCAAAATATTTACTGTCTGGCCCTTTATAACAAAAGTTTACCAACTGTTGATCTAGAGAGTTCTTCCTGCCTCCTTTGCCCTCAGACAGGGAGAGGTCATTCTCCTCTCTCTTCTCAGGCTCTGCCAAGCGATGCTCCAGGCATAAGAGAGAGCTTTGGAAATGGGAGGGGCCAGAGACATTCTCAGACCCCACAGCTTAGAACCCCAGCCCTTCTGGGTTGGAAAGACACTCACAGGTCATCTGCAGAGCCCAGTGCTGACCAGAACTGGTCTAGTCCCACCAGCTCATTACACAATGATAAAAATAAGGAAATTGTAGTGTTTTTTATAAAACTAATTTTTTTCCCATTTATAGAATCTTTACTCTGAGATTTATGCTCTTCCTTTATCTGTCTTTGTATAAATGAAATGATAGTGATAGTAAGTGATAGAATTTTGGGTAAAGCCTTTACTTGGTAAAATTAAAAGATGACAATCTTTATGTTAATATCCCAATTTAAAAAAATAAATAAACCTTGTATTGATCCATGAGTCCAAAGCTGTAAGAACGACTGCTTTAAATCTGACCCTCTTATCTTATACATGAGGCCCTGACACCCACTGGGGAATCTCAGTGCAGAGCTTTCCAGTGACCAGGGAGGGTCTCACTACTGCTCAGCCCCCCATTGTCCTCACTTGAGGCACCGGCTCCTTTCAGCCAAACCTCCCCCCTTGCGGCGGCCCAGGGGTCAGGAGCTTGGTGTCCAGGGATGGTTCTTTGTAAATCATTGCATGGCCGAGATGACTCCTGTGCCTATTTCTCTGCAAAATGGAGAAGCTAATTTGGCCCTGCAAGACCTTTTCAGGACTTCTGTTGTCCAGAGTACCGGCCAATGGCTGGCAGGGCCGCTGTCCTTCCCATCTGTGGGAACCAGAGGCAAGCAAGTCTCCACCTTCTCCCTTTGCTCTGCCTCCTCTCCTTCGGAGAGTTGGAGGAATTTCCTGCCCCACCCAGAGATGATTTTGAGGGCTCACCCATCCCCTTCTCATCAGCCCCTCCCCTACAGACCCTCAAGGGAACGATGATAAGGCTCCAAAACATTTTCCCAGAATTTTCACTCCACAGCATGGAGAGAGCTGATAGGATAAACTGATCCATGGAATAACTTCCCGAGCCTCCCTCTTTGGGTGTCTTTATGGACTAAGCATGAGACACGAGCAGACCCACAACTCTCTCTGTGGGCCACCATGTTCTACCTACAGAAGGGAGGGCATGGGCTAGATGCTTCCTGTGGCCCCTGCCTGCTTGAATGTGCTTTTTAACTTGTGTTATGCTTGCCTCTTAACAAAATTCATACACATTCATTGTACAAATCTTCGATAACATAGATAAGAGATGTTTTAATATCTCTTAATCCAGTGGTTTTAATTTTTTCATCTTGGTTAACATGAAATCAGATGACAGTGGCAGTGCTCTGATTAAAGGAGAGCCCGGAACTTTGTTCTCTTAGTTACCCTACTTCTTTCTTCTGCCTTGCCCCTGCGGACCCTGGGGCCCAGCAGAGCACAATTTGAAACTTGCTGCCTTAACCCCAATGAAGGGACTCTAATGGTGGCATTACAGGCACTGTAAGAGGCTGCAGGGTGGGAGGGAGTGCTGCCTACATTAGGGGGCAGGCAAACTTCCAAGCACAGGTCCGTTTTCCATCCCCGGCTTCCCCACCTAATGTGGTCATCACTGCACCCCCAGGGGAAAGCTGGGGGGCAGAGTGAACCAGTGGACTGACTCCTGCACAAAGCCACAGAGTGGAAAGACCAGGGACTCCTCCAGCTCCTGACCTGATAGGAACTTTGGGGGACTTTTGACCAAAGAAAAGCAGCTGATTATAAGTCAACACTTTCGTATGTGGTAACTGTGAAGTTTGTGCATCTGGGGAAACCTGGGAAATGGAGGTGGGTGGAGGGGCGGGGCCAGAGGCCAACTGAGCTAAGTCCAAAGGTGCCCATCCTAGCAGACACTTTCCATGCCATCTGCTTATCAGTTTGTCCTCATCCTCTGATGTCATTAGATTAGTATCTCTCCGAGAAGTGCTCAGAGCCATGGACCAATTAGGTAATGTAAGAAGCAGATATTAAAGGATTACTATTGACCTAGTTAGAGATTGGTTCTTGCCTGGAATGGCCTTCCTGTAGAAGTGACAATGAAGTAGTAGACGACCTGGCAGCTGGAAAATAACATTCAATTCTGTCTGCCTGAGACCCTGTGAAGGGGATTATTTCTCTCTCTTCCTTCTGAGGCCACTCAAGGGCAAAAGCAAGCTGGCATCTACTGCCAGGGCTTACAATAATGCCTTAATGTATTCTAGAATCAGAAAATGACAGGAGGTCAAGCTGTCTAGTCCAATTTCCATTCTGTACTGGATTCTTGCCAGGTGGCATTATGTCCTTCCAGTGATAGGGAGCTCATTCCTCCATGAACTGACCGCTTCCGCCAGGGGGTACTCTGATTATTGTACCATTTTCCTCTTTGTTTGTACTGAGCTGAAGCCCGTCTCCCTTAAGACCACAAAAGTCAAGTCAGTCTGCTTCCTCTCCTCTGAGGCAGTCCTACATACGAGGTTGGACAATTAAGTTCACGAACTCATCCTAGAAAAAGCGCTACATACCTCATTGCTGAATATCACTATAGTATTTCGAAGTACTCCCCTTAGGAAGCTATGCACCAATGCCAGCGCCTAGCCCACCTTCAAAGCAATTTTGGAACTCTTTTTCTGGAATGGCCATCAGAGCTGTCATCGTATTACCCTTGATGTCCTGAATGTCACCAAAATGTCTTCCTTTCATTATTTCCTTTATCTTCCAGTAAAGAAAGAAGTCACTGGGGGCCACATCGGGTGAGGAGGGAGGGTGTTCCAATACAGTTATTTGTTTACTGGCTAAAAACTCCCTCAGAGACAGTGCCGTGTGAGCTGGGGCATTGTCGTGATGCAAGAGCCATGAATTATTGGTGAAAAATTCAGGTCGTTTTCGTCTAATTTTTTCACGCAGCCTTTTCAGCACTTCCAAATAGTAAATTTTACTGTCCAGTTGGTACAAATTCATAATGAATAATCTCTCTGATATCAAAAAAGGTTAGCGACATCATTGCAACAAGTTCGCGAACTTAATTGTCCGACCTCGTGTGTGGAAAGATGCTGACATCCCTGGAGTCTGTCCGCAGTCTCTACACATCTATGTCCTTTGACGTGTGTTGCCTAGAAATGAACCCCCGAATCCTTACCCTTCTGAGCTGGACAGTCACATCTATAACCTCGTTGATCCTGTGATATCCTGTGATGTCTCTACTTCACCACGAAGTGATATATCGAGGCTCAGTGAGGAGGTGTACCTGGATCAAAGTCGTATGGCAGGGGAAGGCAAAGCCAGGCTCCCACTCCTGCCTCCTAGGCTGGTGGCATCTTCTCCTCTGCTGCCTCCAAATGGCATATCACCCCCAAATGTTTTGTGCAGGTTTAAATAACACAGTCAGCCTTAAGTGCTGGAATCCACAAAATGCTATGGGAAAACAGGAATGGGCATAACTACTTTCAACCAGAAGAATCAGGCAGGGCTTCCTGGAGGAGGTGGCAGTTGAGCTGAGCAGAGGTTGCCAGAGAGGAAACTGTCCCCGGTCCAGAGGAGGGCAAGCCCTGGTGAGCAGAGGCAGACTGGCTGAGTGTGCCCTGTCACAGCAGAGTACTTCTGCCTCAGCACCAGCTGAAACCTGAGCAGAAACAGCCCCTCCAGTATCCAAGACCTCAGGTGGTCTTTGTGCCCAATGCAGTAGTGTGGGCAGTGCCTGGTACCTACAGACCCTCTGTTCTGTGCAGCGGCTTCACAGAGGAGGCTGTCATGCTCCTTGCACCCTCTTCACACTAACGTTCTCAGAGACCCACAGGTCCCTGAGTGGGGGGCCCCTCGACGGGACTCTGCTGAGCCCGTCACAAAGGGCTGGGTAAGCAGGGTAGTTGGGAGCACCACACACCCCCAGACTTCCTGGATGCAGACAGAAGGACAAGTGTTCCCTCAGGGCTGAGATTTTGTTTTCTCTGTTTCTGTTTCCTCCTCAGAGGAAATTCCACTGCGAATTTCATTTTTAGCAGTTTGAAGCAATGAGGCCACTCATAGGGGCGCTTGTGGCAGCAGACATACACCAGGCTTGGCCCAGGACAGATGCCCCGGCCTTCCTCGGCAGCTGCAGCCTGATGCCCTCTCCTGTCTCCAGTCCCCAGCCTTTAGGCGAGGCCACCATTTGGTCAAAGCAAGGACTCCCAGGAGGAAGTGTGGAGGAAGGACCCTGGACATGGATTCCAGTCCCCTGGCCTCTACCTCTCCTTTACCCTGAACGTGCATTGCCTCCTGCAAGTCACTGCCCATCCCCGAGCTTTGGCTTTCCCTTTACATGGGAGAAGCAGGACCTTTAAGGCCCGACCTCCTCCTCACGGTACCGCGAGGTCCGATGGAGCAGTGCTCACACAGGTGCTGGGAAAGCAGCGAGCCCTCACAAGGTCTCATAACTGCGGGGCAGAAGACCTGGCTTCAGCCAACTCCTCAAGTGTGCAAGCCTGGTGTGACCTGAAGCGAGCCAGTCACCCAGTTTTCCCATCTGTGTTACGATGAAGGTCATTCCACCCTGCCTGCCTCAAAAGATGATTGCAGGCATCCTGTGAGACAGCACGCAAAAACGCTTTGGTCCTGCATAAATACAATACAGTTAGGGAGGCTCCTCACCAGCCCAAGGAAATCCAATGGGAAAATGGGCCTTTACAGAATTAATTATTAAGAGTTTGAGATGTGAGGATTAACTGGGATACATGTATATGACAGACATTGGGGGAGAAAAAAGATGTCCCCAGGGCAGTGCTTAATCCACGGGGATGCGACTAAGAACGACTGACGCTGACTGGGTACTGCTTTAGGCAGAATGATGCTCCCCAAAGATGACCACTTGTTAATCCCTGGAACCTGGGAACATGTTGCCTTACATGGCTACATATAGCCGTTCGGGCGCTATGACAAAGTACCACAGACTGAGTGGCATGAGCAACAGAAATTTATTTTCTTGCAATTCTGCAGGCAAGAATTTCAAGACAGAGTTGGTTTCCTCTGAGACATCTCTCCTTGGCTTGTAGATGCCCATGCCATCTTCTTCCTGCATCTTCACATGGTCTTCCCTACATGTCTGTGTCCAAATTTTCTCTTCTTATAAGTGCACAAGTCATACTGTTTTAGGGCCCACCCTAATGACTTTGATTTAATGTAATTCCCTCTTTAAATTCTCTGTCTCCAAATACGGTCATTCCGGGGGGGTTGGGACTTCACACGGGAATGAAGGGGGGGATACAATTTAGCCCATAACAATGGCAAAAGGGACTGTGCAGATGAGATTGTATTAAGGATCTTGAGATGAGGAGACTATCCTGGATTATCTAGGTCAGTCCAGTGCAATCACAAGGGTCCTCATAAGAGGACAGGAGAGAGTCAGAGAGAGATGGGAAAGCCTGTGCTACTGGCTTTGAAGATGGAGGAAGGGGCATGAGCCAAGGAATGCAGACAGGCTGTAGAAGCTGGGGGAAAAAAACACAAGGAAACAGATTCTCCCCTGGATTCTCCAGAAGGAACACAGTCCTGCTGACACCTTGTTGTGAGGACTTCTGATTTACAGAACTGTAAGATAATAAGTTTGTGTTCTTTTAAGCCATTTTGCTATAGCAGCAATAGGTAACTAATACCAGAATTTACATGTATTAGCTCATTTAATTCTCACAATAACTCTATTATCCCCATTTTGCAGAGGAGGAAAGTGAGACATGGACAGGTTAATATTCTCCCAGGGCCACACGGCTCATATGTGAAGTGACCAAAATGGGCTTTGCACCCAGATGGGCTGGCTCCAGAGCCCACCCCCTTAACTCCTGTGGTAGCCTGAGGAGTGAGTGAATGGTGAACTGACGGGGCGGCCCCTGCCCTCCTTTGTCAGCCATGGGAGGCTGGTCACGGCCCACACCCATCCACACATCACAACAAGGATGACCCCAACATCCATAGAGCACTTTCCACCCTTCGACAGGCTTTTCACTGCACCAACCCAACACCAGCAAGGCTCAGCTGCCCAAAAAACACATGCCCTTCCACTTGCGAGGTGATTCTGGAGTTCCATCGTTTTATCTTTTCTACCTTTTTATCCCTCCTATGACTCTCACTTCCAGCTTAGAGCTGCAGAGGATTCGAATCGTGGACTTGGAGGGTGTTTTCGGGCCTGAGGGGTTCCACTAGTCCATTCACCAGGAACCAGGTCCTCACCTAGCTTCAATCCCTCTGCTGTTCCCACAGGTCAGGAAGCTAGCTACCTGCTGGGAAAGAATGCGTCACTGCACACTTTCCAAAGCCAGTGCGGTCTCCCTGCCAAGGCTGCCCCAATGAAACATCTGTTTTCGATTCTTTGTTGGGAACAACTTGTGCTGGAAGCCCCTGGGTAGAGGGGAGAAGAGGGGGTGGCCCTTTGCTGGGCTTTCTGTGTCCCAAACCAACCATTCTCATTAAGCCCACTGCTCTCATTTATTTTGCTTTTAAAGAATGATAACTAGTGTAGCTTTGTATTTGCTCAGCTCAAAAGACCTCTGTCCTCCCCTCTTTTTTTTATCCAAATCTCCATTTAGCTCCATTACGTTATTCATTTAAAAAAATCTTTGAAAATCAAGATATCATTTATATGCAATAAAATTCACTCATTTTGAGTGTACAGTTTGATGAATGCCGGTAAATTTATAAAATTGTGAGACCACTTCAGTCAACATGGTGAGTGTTTCTTTTCTGCCCCAGAAGAAGCTTCTTTATAAGCCTGGTGAGCCTCCCCCAGCTGCAGCCACTGGTCTTCTTTCTGTCACCGTCCTTTTCCCTTTTCTAGAATCACACAAGAATGGCATCATAGGATGTAGTCTTTTGTGTTTGACTTCTTTCCTTTAGCGTAATGTTTCTGAGGTTTCTCCATGTTATTGCGTGTCCTCTTCCAGCCCCTCATTGCTGAGTAGTGTTCTAGAAAAAAAAAACCCGTAATTTGTTTATTCATTCACCAGATGATGAACATTTGGATTTCTTCCAGTTTGAACTATTTATTCATACAGCTGCTACGAGCCTTCACATACACACATAAACATATGTTTCAGTTTCTTGGGTAAATTCCTACAAGTGGAATGTGTGGCTTGTATGATAACTTTATAAGTATGATTTATAAGGAAGTTACTTTGTAAGTATGATTTAACTTTATGAGATACTTTCATAGATCCCCTCCCCGCCCCTCCCACCCCTGCAGTCGCTGTACCATTCCCACTAGCAACATTAATATGTTTCAGTTCCTCCAATCCTCACCAAAACTTGGTGTCGTCTTTCTTTTATTTTAGCCATCTAGTGAGTAGACAGTGTGGTATTTCATTATAGTTTGCATTTCTCTGATGACCAGTGATGTTGGGCATCTTTTCATAGGCGTGTGATTGATATATCTCCTTTTGTGAAGTATCTGTTCAGTATTTTACCTATTTTTATTAGGTTGTTTGTCTTATTACTAAATTGTAAGAGTTTTTTATATATTCTGAACACAAGCCCTTTCCAGATATATGTTTTGGAAAAAATTTTCTCCCAGTCCCGCATGGGCTTGCTCTTGATAAGAGATTCAATTGACCCTTGAATAATGTGGAAGTTAGGGATGCCAGCCCCCTCCCACACAGTATAAAATCTGTGTATAACGTTTCTCCTTTTTTAATTTTGTTTTAAATTTTACGTTTAGTTCGCAAGTTTTATGAAAGTCTATTGACATATTGAATACTTTAAGTATAATTACATTTTATTTTTATTTTTTTATTTTATTTTTTATTGTTTTAAAGATTTTATTGGGCAAGGGGAACAGAAGGAGAACAGGACTTTATTGGGGAACAGTGTGTATTTCCGGGACTTTATTGGGGAACACTGTGTTTTTCCCAGGACCCATCAGCTCCAAGTCAAGTTATTGTCTTTTCAATTTTAGTTGTGAAGAGTGCAGCTCAGCTCCAAGTCCAGTCACCATTTTCAGTCTAGTCACGGGGGGAAGCACATCTGGCTGCCCGTTGGCAGCTCAGCTCAAGGTGCCGTGTTCAATCTTAGTTGCAGGGGGTGCTGCCCACCATCCCTTGCAGCAGTCATACGGGTAACCTTGTTGAGAGCACGCTCTCTAACCAACTGAGCCATCCAGCTGCCTAGGAGCTCAGTGGCAGCTCAGTAGCAGCTCATTGTCTTCACTGTAGTTGTGGAGGGCACAGCTCACTGGCCCACGTGGGAATCGAACCGGCAACCCTGTTGCTCAGAGCTCGCGCTCTAACCAACTGAGCTATCCGTCTGCCCGGAAATCTGTGTATAGCCTTTGACTCCCCAAACACTTAAGTACGACAGTTGTCCATCATAATCCACAGGGGATTGATTGCAGGGCCTCCTGTGGATACCAAAATCCATGGATATTCAAGTCCCCTGTATAAAATGGTGTAAATTGATGCATACAGTTGGCGCTCTGCATCCACAGACTCCCAACCGTGGATCAAAGATGGTACCGGTGTTTATTGAAAAAAATCCACATATAAGTGGACCATGCAGTTCAAACCCGTGTCGTTTGGGGGTCAACCGTAGTGATGTCGTGTGGAAAGAGCCCTGGGGCTCTGCTGCTGCTTCCTCTCTGTTCCTTCGTGGGCAAATCCCTTCCCTTCTGTGATGAAGATTTTGGTTTCTTCATCAGTAAAATGAGAACGAAAAACCTACCCTGCCTTCCCCAGTGTTGTTAGGGGACCTAGAAAGAACTATGACCCTGAAAGCAATTTGTAAACTCCTCAGACCTATAGATGGGTTAATAGTATTCTCAAGCTGCTGTTGAATATCGAGACCCTCTGAATCCCTGCCCACGGGCTGTTTGTCGTCCAGGAGAGCAGTGCAGGGCAGGCACACCTCCATCAAGGATGGATTGCCAAGCAGTGATGCAGGTGGCATTGTGAGGAGCGTCCCCATGAGCTGCAGGAGGGAGAAGATGCTCACTCATGTAACCGGCATGTCCCGAGCGTCTCCTCTGCACCAGGCCCTGCCCTCAGCACTGGAAACACAGCTGCGACCCTTGCAGAGCCTCCAGACCAGTTGGGACAACCAAAGAGTGAATACTGATTACGGGGCTGTGTGGATCATGTCCTGACAGGAGAAGTAGGAGGGCTTCCCAGGATCACAGCAGGGGCCCTCATCCTGTTTTGAAGGAGGGTCACCGAAGGGTTGGCACTTAAAGGGTAGGAAGGAGTCAGCCAGGATGAAGGAACAGCATGTGCAAAGCCATGTGGCCCAGCCCAGCTCATGCCCTGTTGGACCCTGGTGCTTTGCAGAGAGCCCCAGTGGTCGCCACCAGGACACCCGTACATCCAGTGATGTGTTGTTATTCCCAGGGTCACCCGGAGGTGGCAGCAGATGGAGCTGAGTGCCCCTTCGCAGGTGTCGGCTGCTTCTTCAAGGTAAGCATGTGAATGTGAGGAAGTCCACTCCAGTCCTAGACCACTGGCTCTCCCCACTTCAGCCCCTCCGGGATATTCCCACAACATCAAGCTACTCCTCTGGATGTCCCTGACATTAATGACTGTCCCAAGCAACAAATCTCACTAGTAAATCATTTCCGTGCTCAGGAAAGTTCTGAATGTCTCCTCTCAACATTGTAGCATGGCTGTAATGACCCCCTCCATGCCTCTCTCCATGGTCCTGAACCATCGCTGTGCTCAGGGCAGAATTGTTGCTGTAGAGGCTGCGATGCCCAGGGCTCCTGTGGGCATGTCTGACGTCAGGGTTCTCGGAATTCCTCTCCCTGCACACAAAGCAACTTCCCCTTTGCTGGGTGAATGGATCTAACCTTCTTTGGGAACCTTTGGTGGCAGGACCTCCACTGCTCCCTGAAACTCCCTCTACCTTCTCTGTTTTTACTGATCATCCCCATTCTCTTGGCAGGGGAGCTCAAAGTTCATGCAGGAGCATGAAGCCACCTCTCAGGCCACCCACCTAAACCTGCTGTTGGGGTTCATGAAACAGTGGAAAGCCCAGCTGGGCTCTGGCCTGGGGTCCCGGCCCACAGCCCTGGAACAGAATCTGTCAGACCTGCAGTTACAGGCGGCCGTGGAGGTGGCTGGGGACCTCGAGGTGGACTGCTACCGGGCACCCTGCTCCGAGAGCCAGGAGGAGCTGGCCCTGCAGCACTTCATGAAGGAGAAGCTGCTGGCCGACCTGGAGGGGAAGCTGCGCGTGTTTGAGAACATTGTGGCCGTCCTCAACAAGGAGGTGGAGGCCTCCCACCTGGCCCTGGCCGCCTCCATCCACCAGAGCCAGCTGGACCGGGAGCACATCCTGAGCTTGGAACAGAGGGTGCGCATGGCAGGCGAGGCTGCCTGCAAGGCTGGCCCAGGGGCTCCCCGCTCACCCAGCTTGTCTCCAGACCAGTGGACCAGCCTTCCTCCTAAGCATTCTCCCTGTTCAGAGCAGTCACGCCCCAACCAGAGAGTCTCTGTCCTGTGTCCCTAGACCTTCTAGGAGGAGCACTGAGTCAGAAGTTGCAGTCAAGGTCAACACGCCCTCCTGCCCCCATCCAGCCAGTGCTTCATTTCCTTTGCTTGAACTTCTCCTGTAATAGGATACTCCCTCTGCAAGCAGCTCACTCCATTGCTGGACATTCTTCACTATTAGAAAGGTCTTTCTTTTACTAAACTGAAATCGGCCTCTCTTTGTCTTCCCTGCATTGTTCCTGGCCCTGGCCCTTAGGGTTCATAAAACAAATCTGCCTTCTAGTCCCCACTGAAGCCCTTCAGAGATGAGCAGTCAGTGATTATATGCTACCTGAGTATTTCCTTCAATAGGCTAAATGCCTCTGATACTTCCACCCCTTCATCACAGCACACTGTTTTGTGCCGTTCTTGTATGCTCTGGCTCAGTCGCTAAAGGATTCCAAACAGTCAGAGTGGTGGTACCAGATCAACTCCAGATAATCCACTTGTCTTTGACAGTTCTTGCTTGAGCAGGACTGTCTCCTCCTTTGTTCCAGAGCTTATGCTTTTCTTAATTTAACCAGTCACCATGTTAATGTTGCTTTTGTCTTTTCTTTCTTATTTTTCAGCAACATTATATCATTGTCTCATGTTAAGTTAGGCCTGAATTTTAGTTGCAGCTATACCATTAAGTTGCTGTACAGGTCTGAGCAAGTCACTTTCCCTGTCAGGACTTCAACTTTCTCATCGGTAACCTTAGGGATTCAATTTCTTTAAGAACACTACCTTCCACCCCTGACTTCCATACCTGAGAACACCCAAGAATAAATTTGTATTCTTTCAAATGTCAATGGGAAAGCTACCAGAAAAGCCAGGCACTGGGTTCAAGTGACCAAGTACAGCCTTTAGTTATGTAACTCTTGCCCCAGTTAGAAAGTGGACTCCCAGAGGGCAGTGCCTATGTCTTTTTACCAACAAACTTCCTGGCTCTACTCTTACATGCCAGGCACTGTGAAAGGCATGGACACAGAGAAAATGAGCATGGGCCCAGACCTCGGTGGGGGAAACCACTAGGTAAGCAAGGCAGAAAAAGATATCTCATATAACTGCTGTAGGGGCTCTATAAGAACATAGATGACAGAGAGAAACCAGCTGGGCTATGGCAGTGGTTGAAGGCTTCCCAGAGAAAAGGCTGTGTGAGCCAGGTTCCTGACGGATGAATCAGAGTTGGCCAGTGGAGAAGGAAAGGAAAGGAGTTCCAGGCAGGAGGGACAGTGTGTGCAAGGACAGATGCATGTGCGTGAGGGTGACATGGTCAGGAAGGCATATTCTGGGCAGATCTGTCCCCATATCCCACCTTCCCCACCCTATCCCCAAGCTGGGTCTAGTGCCCCTGGCTGAATGGGCTTCCCCACAGGTGGTGGAGTTGCAGCAGACACTGGCCCAGAAAGACCAGGCCCTGGGCAAGCTGGAGCAGAACCTGCGCCTCATGGAGGAGGCCTCCTTTGATGGCACCTTCTTGTGGAAAATCACCAATGTCACCAGGCGGTGCCATGAGTCGGCCTGCGGCAGGACCGTCAGCCTCTTCTCCCCAGGTAACACATCCCCAGGAGCACAGAGACCCACTGGGGGAGGCAGGCCCCACTGGGCCCAGGAAACAAGCAGGGGAGCAGCCAGCTCTGTGAGAGTCCAGTTAGGCCAGTGTCCATTCAGGCGCCTAGCATGCTGAGACCACAGAGCAGGTAGGTGCCTGGCCCAGCCACGTACAGCGTGGGCTATTTGAACTGGGCACGCCTGCCACCTGCTAGTGTCAATCACATTCTGAAGATAGGGGTAAAATTGTTATTGACTGTGTGTGGCTATCAGATGTGAAAGAGAGAGCAAATGGGAGGATGCAGAGGACGATTCTCACAGGTGAGTACCGCGGGGCCCTGGGCAGCTGAAAGGGCCACACAGCATGGGTTCCAATGGCCCCAGAGAGCCAGTGGTCTGAGATAGGACAAGTGGAGGACTAAGTGTATCACTCTGGGCAGTGTGTCAGGGAATATTGTGTAACATCGGGCCAGCTCTTATTCATTTCTGGGGTTCCAGGGCCTGGTACAATGTCGCATAACGCACATACTCGGTAGATGTTTCCCTTCATTAATCGACACCTGTTTCTATAACAATGTGTATGTTTGTGTATAAAGTGCTCAGACCGGTGTGCCTCACTCACCTGTGTCTAAGTAAATGGGTGGGTCATTAAGGAGGATTTCTTCGGGTGAAAATTTGAATGACCTGTCACCTTTGCCCCAGCTTCGTACCTTTCCTTGCACCACCACCTCTGCTGTACCCAAGAGCAAGAGGGCTGGGGCGAAGAGCAACTCAGTGCTTCCTCCACACCGCAGGGCAGAGGCTGGGTCCCAAACCAGGCCGCCTTCCTAAGGAGTGGGGGCAGCCCCCTTCGTGGGGTGGACTCACCTCCAAGAAAAGCGCGGCTTTTTCTCCTTGCTTCTTTCCAAAGACAGTGTCTCTGGCTTCCTGTTCTATCAAAACGTAAGGGGCAGAGATGAGTCAGACAGTCAGCCCCATCCCTCCTCCACCCCTTCCTTCCGTCCCTCCCACACCCTGTCACCACTCCCAGAGGAGCCCTTGTGGTGACACCCATTGGAACCCACACTGCATGGCCCTTTCAGCGGCCCAGGTGGAGAACCCACAGGTCCCTGTACTTAGACACCAAGGGGGTGATTCGTCCCTCAGGAGCCTTTGCCAAGGGTGCCCAGCAGAACTAGGAGCTGCCCACCCTCCCGCAGCCTCCCAGAGACCCCAAGCACTTGGCCTAGGGCAGCAGATAGAAGTAGGAGGCCTGGCCTCTAATCCTGGCTCCGCCCCCAGCACACTTCCCCTCCCTGGGCTCTGCTTCCCAACTGTCAAATGCAGGTCGGTAAATAACAAATGTGGTCCCAGGGCCAACAGCATTCCCATCCCGTCAGACATGCATTCTCAGTCTTCCCCCAGCACTACTGAGTCAGCATCTCCGGGGTGGGGCCTGGCCATCTGTGATTCTCATGCCAGTTCACAGCCCCTGGGCCAGCTGGTCTCCAAGATCCGGGTCCTCTTGGACTGCATATAATCTAGAAGAATGCTAGCTCCAACCCCAGATTTCTCGGCTTTGAGCCAGTGACTTTGGGCGTGCCTAACCGCTGGTCCCAGCTCCTGATCTGCAAAGTCCAGCTGGCTTCAGTTGCCTCTGTGCCAACTCTGGCTTCTGCGTTTCAGCTTTCTACACGTCCAAGTACGGCTACAAGTTGTGCCTTCGGCTCTACCTGAATGGGGATGGGACGGGAAAGAAGACCCACCTGTCGCTCTTTATCGTGATCATGAAAGGGGAGTATGATGCCCTGCTGCCGTGGCCTTTCCGGAACAAGGTATGGCTGGGGGGGGCAATGGGAGCGGGCTGGGCGAAACCTGGGTCCTGGTTCTGGTCTCGCCGTGAACTGGCCAGGTGACCTGGGCAAGTCCATTGCCCTTTCTGTGTTGTCCATTTCCCCTTTTATAAAACAGGAGCCCGAGTTCATACGTAGTAGCCAAGGCTCCCTCCAGCATCATAATCCAAGGGCAAAATTGCCTGGACTTACACCATGGGGAGGCATGTGAAGACGAAATTCACACAGTGGGGTGAATAAGGAAAACTTCCTGGAGGAGGCACTGTGGGGCTAACCTGAACTGGCATCATTTTCAGAAAAAGGGAAGGAGGCCGATTCCACCGCACACTTATCGGAATGGCCAAAATCCAGCATAGCAACACCCCCAAATGCTGACAAGCATGTGGAGCAACAGGAACTCTCATTCATTGCTGGTGGGAATGTAAATGGTGCAGACACTTTAGAAGACTGTTTGGCAGATTCTTACAAAACTAAACATTCTCTTACCATATGACCCAGAAATCACCCCTTGGTACTTACCAAATAGGTTGAAAACAGGTCCACACAAAAAATCTGCACGTGGATATTTATAGCAGCTTTATCCATAATTGCCCAAACTTGGAAGCAGCCAAGATGTCCTTCGGTAGGTGATGGATAAATACACTGTGCGACATCCAGGCAATGGAATATAATACGATTCAGTGACAAAAAGAAATGAGCGATCAGGCCTTGAAAATATATGGAGGAACCGTAAATGCATATTGCTAAGTGAAAGAAGCCCATCTGAAAAGGCTACATACTGTATACTTCCAACTATATGACATTCTAGAAAAGGCAAAACTATGGAGACAGTAGAGAGACCTGTGGTTGCCAGGGGTTGAGGGGGGAGGGATGAATAGGCAGAGCACAGAGGATTTTTCATTCTCTATTTTCAGTTGAATTTTGCTGTGCACTTAAAACTACTCTAAAAGCTAAAATCTATTAAAAAGGTTTAAAAGAGTGGGAGTGCCGTGATGGTCTGGATATGAGTCAGTAGGTCAGGGGTTCCCACACCTGCTGGGGAGATTTTAAAATGACCAACGACTGAGACTCATACAGGAAACGGTGAGGCCTGAGCATCATGAGTTTTGAAACTTTCCCAGGGAATTCTAAGTGCAGCCAAGTTTGAGAACCACCGTGGTGGGCGAAGGGAAGCCATTTCACGTCCTGATGGGTGTTCCAGTGACATGCCCCAGGGGAGAGTGTTTGTGTCATTGAGATCATCAGCTTCTTGGGGGTACATATATCTGCGCTGTGCAGACAGAGCTCCATGCACATTTCCGGGCATTGACTGACAGCCCTTCAGCAGGAGGCCTCTCTGTTCTGGCCCCCCTGCCTTACCCGGGAGGTTCCAGCGTATTGACGATCCAACATCACAGAGCAGGAAAGGATATTACAGGTTAGGAGTCCGGCTTCTTGTCAGTGCTTTGTCCCAACTTTAGCCCCCAACAGCCAACAAAACGGACTGTGGCATCCAGATTCCCCCTTCCTGTTGGATAGAATTGCTGACCCCTAATCACAGGACAACCAGGTGTGGCCCTGACATTGTTTCGTTGACTCCTGAGCAGCCTGAGCTCAGGGTCAGAGGGGCTACACAGGCGGCAGACACACACCTGGCTCTGAGCTGCTTGGTGCACTGCCCAAGGCCTGGCCTCTCACCTGCACCCACCCTGCAGGTCACCTTCATGCTGCTGGACCAGAACAACCGTGAGCATGCCATTGATGCCTTCCGGCCTGACCTGAACTCTGCGTCTTTCCAGCGGCCGCAGAGTGAGACCAATGTGGCCAGCGGCTGCCCGCTTTTCTTCCCTCTCAGCAGGCTGCAGTCGCCCAAGCATGCCTATGTGAAGGACGACACCATGTTCCTCAAGTGCATCGTGGAGACAAATGCTTAGGGTGCTCAGGGCGCACCTGCGTCCTCAGGGAGCACCCACCCAGACTGGGGGTCCAGCAAGATACCTGAGGTCCTGCCCTTGGTGCTCAGATCCCAGGGCAAGGGCACCGTGATGGGCCGGGGCTGGCGTGATCTGAGCAGGGCTGGCAGGTGGACTGTGGTGGCCATCAGCTTAGGGTGGTGGGACCTTGGGCTGGGCCGACAAGGCAGACGGTCCAGAGGAGGTGGCGGCAGGATTGTCCCCTCTGCACTGACCACACAACACCGGAGGCCTGGGAGCTGCTCCAGCCCTGAATGTTGCGGTGGACTCTGATCAAGATAGGGAGGGAATGGGGACCAGGCCTGGGGCATGGATGGGAGGCTGGGGACGTAGGGCCTGAGCGTGGGAAGGTCCCTGCAGGCCACCGTGGGGACATGCGAACATGCTTGCTGTCTTCTGCCAAGGGTGGAAGGGACAGGGTGCCAATGTGAATTCGGTCTGTCCAGGCATAGACTGAGTTCCCCATCATTGGAGGTAAACAAGCAAAGCCAGAGGCTATGCTGGGGTGGGGAAAGTTATCAAATTGGGGGTTGGATTTGAAAACCTTCAAGGTTCCTTCCATCCCAGAAAGTGTCTAATTCTAGGCCTCCTGGCCCAGGCGAGGCCAGGGGCTGCAGGGATTCTGGGAACATCTGGGTTCCTCACTCACCTTCTGTAGTACCAGGTGAGCTAAGCTGGGCCCCGTGGCACCTGCCACCCAGACCTGGCAGCTCAGCTTCCCTACAGGCAGAAGCACACATAGGGCCTGCATCCTGTGCCTCCCCAGCCACACTCCCTTTCGCCTCCTCCACGTAATGGGTTTTAGGGGCATCCAGAAGGAGCGTGAAGAAGCAGAGAGGCATAAACTCTCCACTGCCTGTCTGGGGGCCCCACCTTCCTGCTTTCCAGAATCCCATGTCCCCTGGTTAAGCCAGGTATTCACTTCTCTCGTTCACTTCTGGGCCTCTGAGCCACTAGTAGAGGTTGTCCTTTGAAACCTGTATAAAATCAAAGAAAGAATTTTTAAAGAAATCTCTTTTGAAGTTTTCGTGAAGTGTATGGTGGTGGAAGTTGGTTGTAACTAAGCCAAGTTTGAAAAGCCCATTGCTGTGCTTTCGGTGCTGCTGGCAGTTTTGCAGGTAAACACCCCAGGCTGGTGTGCAGCAGGAACTTCCCTCTCTGCCTGTCTTCTCCTCTCTGCAATGGGGAGAACCAGCCCAGCCTGCCTCCCTGGCTGGGTTCTGTGGACCTCACAGGAGACACAACAGGAGAGACTGCAGAGAGAAGGGCTCCGGCACCACTGCCTACCTGTCCCGGCTGCGGCCCAGGCTTGTCTTCTCACCTTGGAGGTCGCATACAACTCATTCCTACGGGGACCCTCGCCTGACTTTCCAGAGACCCTGAGGCTTCATGCTGCTGCTCAGAGCTCCAGGTCAGGGCCTCACTCCTTCTCCCCTACTCCGCCTGCTCCTTCAGCCTTCCCTGCAGCTTATTCTTTTTCTACTTGCAAGGCTGTGACTAGCTTCGCTGCTCACACCGTCGGGCTTTGCTCTGTAACATGTGTCAGCAGCTCTGCCTGTTCTCCCTAGCCCAGCATCTGTGAGAAGGTCCTCACAAAAGAGGTGAGAGAGCCTCACAGCTCAGTGGGCTCGATGTATCAGAAAACTCAGATCTAACCTGTGTCCAAACCTGGTATCCCATCCTGCCTCAGCCTCTTCATTTGAAAACCGGGACACATCCTGCCTGGTCCTGCCCAGCTCACAGGGTTTTCTGGAGGCCCCAATACAATAATGGAGCACTGGTGCTTTGTAGTACGATGGCATTTTGCCATGCGTGACAGGCTACCAACAACAAGGAAAAGGGCTCCTTTTCCTTGTCCCCACTGCTGACAGCCTGTCACTAATGATGACTGACTTGCTTCCTTGACAAGTGTGAATAACAAGGGAAGGTCTAGCCTCGCACCTTATGGGGACTTCTGCCTCAAGCTGGTATTCTGACAATAACGTCTTCATCCCTACTCACTGAGCCCCAAGCTAACAAGGGATTCGTAGGACAAGCTACTGCTGGGGACAACTATGACTCCACACTTTTAGTGTCTTATTTCTGATGGGCAGTGACACAGACTTTCTACAAACAGTTTGAGAGACAGCCATCTTTCAGTAAAGATTTATTGAGATCTACTGTGCCAGACCCTAGGGACGGAGAGGTAAGATGTGTACTCTACCCTCAAAAAGCTCTTCATTCAGTGTGGGAAACCCACTGAATATAAGTAGATCTTTGCAAGTGATGCATAAGAAAAGCTCAGAGAAAGCATAGGATTCCAGACACATTGGATAAAGCACAGAGGGCTTCGTGGAAGAGGTGGCAATTAAACTCAGCTTTAAAGTATTTTGAGATACAGAAGAGAGGTGTGGGGTAGAGTAAATTGCAGAGATGGGAAGCAGTCTTGGCTTAGGGTATGGTCTGTGAGGTGGAACAACAGAAGAAAAGACAGAGGGAAAGTTCAGGTAGACTAGAGCACAATTCCATCTGCTGGAAAGTAGGAGCACGGGGTAAGGGGATTCCCACATCACCTATGAGTGACCCTATGGGCTGTTAACAGCAGGATGAGACAGTGATTTAAAACATTTATAATTTATCTTCCAACAAAGCCCTATGGTAAGTGCACCAAACACCTGACATCTCACTTCTTTAGAAGTATAAAAGGTAAATAATACTAATATATAAATATTATTACTATTACCTTGTTGAGGTACTACAAGTATTAAAATAAGATGTTTAATATAAACTCCAACTTCAGAGGCCTTAAGAAGTAGTAGTGTCTTTCTTGCACCACCAGCTTGCTTCACATCTTATTGCAGTAGCTAAAACTTGCAGATCAATGTTAAATAATAGTAGTAACAGACATCCATATGTATTGGATTTCTCGTTTTAACTAGAGAGTTTCGAGGGTTTTACCCCAAAATCCTGTTGATCAAGCAATCCTGCCATTATAGCTATTACATAAACAACATGAAAATCACAGACTCCTCTCTAAGGCAATCACGTTTCCTTAAATTTGAAAACTCAAAAACCTCTGACAATTTTATTTGTCAATTACACATCAATGAAGCTGGGGGGAAAAAGGTTGCTGGAGGTTTCTATGCTTTGTTTTCTTAAGGAGTCATCCAGTTCCTTACTTTATGAGTCTTAGTAACTCTGGGATCCAAGTGAGAAAACTCCAGGAGGTCAGGCCAGACTAACACTTCAGCACAGCTTCAGCAGGGCTCCCCGCCCTCTGGCGCTTGGATAGAAAGGGCACTGGACTCAGGGTCCTTTAATGTGGTTTCAGATCCTGACCTGCTCTTTCCTAGCTGTGTGACCTTAGACAAGTCACATTGCCAGCTCTGAGCCCAATCTGTCATTGTGGGCAAATGTGGATAACCAATCCCTGGCTGTTGCTACAGTATAAGATCCTGACCCACAGAAGGTTCCCAGGAAGAGGTTGTTCCAGTGAATTCTGTGCCGGGTTTATTTCAGGGGGAGAATCCCTAAAGCCTTATGTCAGTAAGCCACTTATTGGGTGTTCACCCAGCAAACCCTCCTGACATCCACTGTGCTCAGTCTCGGTGATCAGTTCAACATCTAAGTACAAGACGCAGACAATAAATGAACACAAATACATCAGTTCCTGTAGTGTGGGGCGTCCAGGGCCTAAAACAGGAGCGGCTGGTTGCCAGGGTCCCCTGGGGTTGAGCCCAGGCTGCCCAGCACCCACAGCACATGTGAGCGGCCTGGGAAAGTAGCACACGGCGCTGCTGTCCCAGGCGCCTCTGCCTGGAATGTGCCAGACCCTCCCCAGGCAGTGGGGGCCTCCCAGCTGATAAGGGCCTCCCTCCGCTGCCTTCTGCCAGAGCAAGGCCAAGGCCAGTGAGGGGAGGGAGCATTGGAGACCACACTTACTCTGCCTGGGAGTGTCACTGACCCTCAGCAGCTTCTCCTCCAAGAGCGCACCCTGCCCGCTGGGACTGGAAGCTGGCTTGGAGAGAAGGGGCCACGTGGACCCAGGGGCTGCTGGAATAAGAGGATCCTTTTGCTTTGTTGTAGAAAAGTAATAAAAACATTTAAAATAAAAATCCTAAGATTGGCCTCAGGGCCCCAGTCAACCTTTCCAATCAGGTTTCCCTCAACGTTGTCTTATTTTTCCTCCTTGCTGGAGCCCTTGTCTTGGGGTCCATGATTGATTCGTGGAGATCACAGAATAGTATCAGGTCATAGCTGACCCTCACAGTTGGTTTGACGAATGACTGAATGACCGGCGGAGGGGATTTCTGAGCACCAACCGTGTGCCAGACGCATTCCCACATTAATTCCGTTTCCCTTACAGAAGCCCACTGCCATATCATCGCCCCTATTCACAGACGAGGAGGCTGAGACTCAGAATTGGAACCAGGCTTCACCCTTCCCACTACTCCAGGGGTCTGCAAACTGGCTGTGCACCCCTGAGGACTGGCCAAAACAGAGTGCTGGGCCCCCAACCCCGATTTTTTGAGTCCACAGTTCTGGGGTGGGGCAGGAGACTTTGCACGTATCACAGGTTTCCATGATGCTCTTGGTCCATGACCACACCTTGGAAACCTCTCACCTATACAACGGTGCCCCCTCTGAATAAATTTCAGCACTTAGGCGGACCATAAATTAAGCGTAGGCCACTTTCTGTCGCAAGGCTCTATGATGAACAGCCTCCCCCCAGCAGGTATTAGAGGGTTCCATTCCCGACTGTTGCACTGATGTCCCCCCCTCAGAGGAATGCCCTCCAGACTCAGCATTCAGTCCTCTGTGAGTGCTGCCCCTGAATGCCAGGACATAAACTCCCTAAAGTGTGGGTGCACCCATCGAGCAACCAGGCAAGTGATTGCTCATGATAAATTTGCTTCCTTAAAGAGAGACACAATGCAGGGCTATAGAAGGAGCTGGAAAGCTTGGAGAAAACTACCAGAGGCTTCCAGAAAAGGGATGTACAGCATTAGGGCTGGAGAGTTGAGTGATGGGGGAAGCAAGACAGGGTCTTCAGCACCTGCGCATGCTGGGAAGAAAGTGATGTGGCAGCCGCAGATTTAGACAGGAAATTCCCTGTCGGCAGCACTGTCACCAGCTATGCTCTGCGTGTGGTGAGCAGACCTGGGACGGACAGCCGGAACACATTTCTGTTTTATTCCCCTGATGGGTACGTGAAGCTTCTTTGTCAGACTCTCGCCGGCTTGAGCGGCGAGAGTATCCTCACTCATGCTGCCACCTTATTAATTAGGCTGTTAAGTAATGACATCATATATGAGGGTGTTTTTATGAATAATCACAACTGCCATTTATTAGTAAGTGCCCATTATGTACCAGGCACTTTCCAATCCCTAATCTCATTCAGTTCTCCCACAACTCCGATAAGGTGGGTGCTGAGACAATTCCCATTTTGCAGATGAGGAAACTGAGATTAAGAGAACTTAATTTGCTTAAGGTCCTAGTCGCTAGGAAATGACAGGGCTATTGTCTCCCTATCTCTAAACTGTCACTTTCCACTCCATCGTCCTGCCCCTCATTTCCTGAACACCTGCTCTGTGCAAGGCCCTGTGTGGGACCGAAAGATGAATCATTCAAGTAGTCACTTATTCAACAAACTCGAGCCCTTACTGTTTTGTATGGGCTTATTTATTCATATCATGCCTTATTCCAGAAAGCGCTTAACTTCTTGGTAACAAGAGAAGAAAAAATGAAAGTCATGGTCATATGATGGGTGACAAATGGAAAACAGAAGTTGGAAAAGTCAGAAGAAGCCAGAAATGAGACAGGTACACAAAGTACAGTCCTACACACTACAGAAACAGGCCATAGGTTGTCCTCTGAGCTTTCTAGCATGCAAAACCCAACCCCATGTGGTTCAGGCTCCATAAGACACCACCAAACCAGTTGCTGAGGTGAACCATGACTCCTACAGGCCCTGAGACCAGAGAGGCCTTTTCCTCGTGAGCTGGCGTGAAGAGAAAACTGTGGAACATAAGGAGCGATGTTCCCAGACAGCATGCTTCCTACACATACAGCACAAGTCTCAGGGGCTGTTTCCTGTACCCCCGTCTGTGCTGGTCCAAGTCCCAATGCAGAAAAGCAGCTCGCAGGAGAGAGCGTGACAACACAGGGCATGCATGCCACTCACTAGCTTAATCCACAGGCAGTGTTTATAGGAAGCATTTATAGCAAACTGGCAGCCTACTAGCTAAGTGCAGTCCTCAGGTAAACTTTGTTGGCCTGAGAAGTGTATTTAAATTGTTTTAATTAGTTGTCAACTTTAAACGGATTTCACGTAAAAATGCAGATTTTGGTGGTCTATTAAAAAAATGGATTTGACCACATGAGGCCCCAAGGACAAAAATTGGCCAGAGCTGAGTAGTTTTCCAGTCCCTCCATGGTTCCCCAAAGGCCCTTTCTGTTTTTAACTTCCCTACCCGGCTTTGCAAGGCACTGGGAGCCTGCAGCCCCTTTTTAGGATATTTTGAGGTGGGGCACATAAGTGTATATCAGAATCACCCAGTAAATTGTTTACAGTGTGGGTCCCAGGTGGGTTCCTTGGGTTTGGGGTGGGGCTCAGATCGGCATCTTTCTATTATAACAGGTGATTGTGATTTAGGGGATCTCTCCTAACAGACCCTTGGAGGGCTGAGTGGGGCCTGCAGGTGATTGCAGAGCTACTGGACACCGCTGATCCAGATAAATGGATGAATAGTGTTTCTGTCAACACAACTTTTGGCAAGCACAGTGGGTTGTTGAGTTCAAGGCCAGGATCCCCGACAGGGGCCGAGAGGGCAGCTCCTCTGAGTTGCTGGGGAAGTCCCGAGTCAAGTGCTATAAATTACAGTGGTGCTCAACCTTGGCAGCACATTAGAACCACCTGGGGCACTTTGCAACCTGTGCTCCCCAACCTCATGCCCAGGCCACCTCCCAGACCAATGAAATCAGAATCAGTGAGGATGAGACTGCAAGCACTGGCATTAGAAAAACGGAGCCCCTTCTGAGGCCAGGTGGAGACAGAGATGAGCAAAGCGCCCCGGAGAGGGGAGAGGCTAGAGGAAGTGAGTAAGTAGAGTTAGAATGTCATGCGTACGCTGGGGAAACCAAGCAGGGACACCTCACCCAACCTGGGGGACTCAAACGCTCCACTCCCCCACCCTCACCCTTACCCTCATCCTCCAGAGGAGATGCCTGGACTGAGTTTGGGGAATAAATACCATGCAGCCACATAAAGAAGGAAATCCCAGCCAAGGCCAGGGTACAGGCCAAGGCTCTGAGGCCCCCGTGGAGGGGGAGGAGGGGGAGCTGAAGGTCGTCTGGCACAGCTGGATCAACGGGGGAGGTAGGGAGGAGGAGAAGAGGCCACAGAGGCAGGAAGGGGCCAAATCACAGAAGGCCTTGCATGCCAAGCTAATGAAATTGAACTTACCCTGAAACTAGGAGGAACCGCTGGAGGGTTTGAAGTCATGGAAAAACAAACCCCTAATGGGCTAGGATGATCAAGAAGGGCTTCCTGGAGGAGGTCAGCCCTGAGCTGAGGGAGGAGTAGGGTTTGGAGAGCTGACAGGGAGAGAGAGGTGAGGGCATTCTGATTGGCTGCTGCCATTAAAGCTCTTGAAAACCTTTCCCTCCCCCACACCCTTTGAAACCGTTTGAATCAGAGACTGCCTGTGTTAAAGATGTGTTTGTCTGTTGTTTGAAAGCTATGGTTTCTCTTTCACAGACTCTGGACCCCATCCTTTGACTAGGAACCAGGAAGGAATGAAGAATGCATCCTCTTGCCCAGAGAGCTAATTATTGAAATACTGTGGACCTCAGCAGGGTGTATGGCGTCACTCATCTCTCCCTCCAACAGTTCTCAACTTCTAACTGGTCAGTTTTCAGTACATTTTTATGGGCTGCCTCAAAGCCAGCTGGAAGCTTTTTTTTCCATAAACTCTCTCTGAGACAAGTAGCCAGGTTTTCACATATTAAAATTAAAACGTCAAAAGGGTTGTCAAAAAAAAAAAGATGCAGGCTCATTTGTGAGGCCTCGGTTCATGAAGCTCACATCAGAATCCAACAGCACCTACCGGGCTTTTCCTGCAAAGCTGATGGTCAAGTTAGAAGGGTGGTTATCTTCATTGATCCCTTGTTTATCCATTCACTCAACAAGCACTTACTGGGCATTTCCTGGGGGTTAGGCCTTGAGCTGGGTACCAAGAGGAGAAGATGCTTCAGGCGTGATTGCTCCATCACTACTGCCTCTAGGTTCAAAACACTTTACAGTTTACAAAGTTATCACATATGACTTTGTGAGCTGTATGTACTGTTTTATCCCCATTTTTCAGAGAAGGAAATCAAGGCTGTTAGATAACTTGCCCCAGAGTCACGATGCTAGCAAGTTGTAGGACTCAGTCTTGGGTCATCCAACTTCAGATCTTAAGTCCAGTCTGCCTGGCTCCTTTTTAAGCAATATCATCTAACTGTTATTGGCTTAGCTTAGACAATAGCTCCAATAAGTTTAGCTGTCAGTTATAATCTGTTCAGTATCCACCCCACCTTAGAAACCTGGTTTCCGTTTTGGGGGGAATTCCCCGTTGTGAGGAAGAGAAAAACTAGCATCCATTTCTCATGGCCACAATCAGTACGAAAACATAGTGAAGCCAGATTCTTCCCCAGCACTTCCTTCTGCCTGGACAGCCAATCAGATATGCATTCCTGGAGCTGACTCTTGACTGAGTGGTGAGGGAACCCTTGCAGGTCAAAGTCACTCCCTGGAGAGGACCCTGGATCACACTGTGCTTACAGCAATCCCTTGACCTTGACTGAGGTTCCTGCGGCTCTCTTGGCTTTGCCCTTTGTCCAAGCCTGTTCTCCAGCCCTCAGTGAGTCCCTGCTTGCTTAAGATGGCCAGAGATGGTCCTGGTGACTTGTAACCAAGGATCCTGACTTATGCAAGGTCATAGATCCTATCCTGTTTACGGAGCTAGCAGGAAATCGCCACCTCCCATGGTGCTGTGGGCAGAGACCAAGGAGATTCTTACCAGGAAAACCATTTCTGAATGCTGTGAAAATGTTGGCACAACCTCTCTTGCCAAAGCCCAGGAAATACCACAGCAGACAGACCCAGTTGTCCAGATTGTTGCCTGTGTCCTGAAACCAGGCAGATCTGCTGTTCCATGTCTCACTGCTGGGTTCCAGACCGCTCAGCGTTTCAATCCACCACCAATCTTGCTCTTCTATTCCACTTTCACCGGGTCCTTCAGGCCTCTTAAGCGTCCTGAGTGTGGAGAAGATGACTCCTTCTGAAGGGGCAGGAGGGCAAGGAGCAAGGGGACCAGTATCTGCGTCATTAGGTGCTCAGGAGATGGGCTATGAAAAGCCTGATCAGTTATTACGGACTGTGAGGGAGGGCACATCAGTCAGAGTTCTCCAGAAAAGCAGAACCAATTGGATACATATATATGTAATTGACACACACACACACACACACACACACATATATGTATATATATATATATATATACATTATAGATACATTTACTGTAGTTTTAAGAAATTGGCTCAAGCGACTGTGGGAGTGCCCAGTCTAAACTCTGTAGGGCAGGCTGATGAGCTGAGAACTCAGGCTGAGTTAATGCTGCTGTCTTGAGGCAGCATTTCTTCCTCCCTGGGAAACCTCGGTTTTTGCTCTTAAGGCCCCCAACTGATACAGTGAGGCCCAATCAGCCCACCCCCGTGCTCAAAGTTAATCTTTGCTTAAATCAGCTGACTATAGATATTAAACACATTTACAAATACCTTTACAGACACACCTAGATTAGTGTCTGATTAAATAACTGGGTGCTAGAGCCCACTCAAGTTGTCATATAAAATGAACCATTGTAGAAGGATCCTCCCAGAGTACTGCCTCCTGTGGTGGTCGGAGTGGGTGACTACAGGCAGGATGGACCAGCAAGTGAAGTGGGAAACATGCAAGCTGACATTGGGTCATCTCTTGGCTGCAGAAGAGGACATGGTCCCTTGGTCTTGCCAACAGTGGTTTGCCAACTGCCACGTTGGCTGCGTAGGGTTTGCGAATAGATTACTCACTGTTTGAGCCTGGGCTCTTCTCTGCTTTCCCTGAGACCCATGCAGACCAAAGCCCTTGCTGCAGAGGCCTGTCTGTCCCCACTCTCTGGGTTCTCCCCTTTTATTGTCCAGCTGCCTTAGTAACTCTATTTTGTCTGGGTGTTCATACAAACTGTCTGCCATTCCCACCGATCCTACAAAGTCCCAGGGCCTCCTTCCTGAGAACTGCTCCTGATTCCCTCCCCTGTTCTCTTCTAAACATACACACACACACGCCTCTACACACATACCCTAAGGCTATAGAAGCCTCACAGGTGGGATCCAGACCCCAGTAGTCTGAACTCCATCTGAAACGAAGAGCTCTCAGCTTACAGGCTCCTACCCAGGGCGTCTCCCACGCAGGCTGGGCTCCCTCCATGCAGCTCTGGCCCAGATGTTTCCTCTCTCCTGTGGCAGGAGGCATATGGGACCTTGAACTGTGATCTTGGAAGAAGCAGCCGTTAAGACACAGACCAGAGAGGTCCCAGCTAAACCTCTTGGAGCAATCGCTTAGGCTCAAAGACTGGGGAACAGAACAGACCACAGAGAGTTTCTCTGAGAGCAGCGAAAGAGCGAAGATTATTTTTAAATAGCCATGGAATTCTGGTGGCAGAGTCACAGCCTCTCCAAGCTGAAAGAGGTCACGAAGGTCACTTAGATATTCTCCCACCCAGGCACAGACTCCCTCTGAAATCAATGAGAATGTCACAAATCACAGAACACTCAACCAGAAGGGCTTTAAAATAAAATGTGGCAGTAGAAAAATTCAAGAGGACTGCTGGAGATCTGGCAAAAGCAACTTGAAGTAAATCTCCGGGCAGGGAGGCAGAGACCTTGGTCAAATTAGGGAGCATCTGCTGACTGACCACTTGACCTGGTGATTTACCTGTTGATGTGTCTATCCCCCCACTCCACCTGCCACCCCTGGAATGGAATATTTTTGAAGCCAGAGGTTGTGTCTTATTCATCTTTATGGCACCTCTCCCTCTGCCCCCCATTCCTAGCACAGTGCCTGCCCACAGCACTTTCCCTAAACAGCTGCTAAAAGCTGAAAATGGAACAAAGCACCCTTTTATTGTTAACAGACAAGGCGACTACAATTCAGAGAAGAGAAAAGACCCACCGATGGTTCCACAGCAAGTCTGAGATTTCAATAGCATCTCCTGCGTCTCAGTGAATGCTCTCTTTTCTTCCCTCCTGGGCTCACAGAGAGGGCAGACACTGATTTCTCTCGTTTCCCCACAAAAGCCACAGGTAAAGGTGTTTATGGCTTGGCAGCTAACCAAGGCCACAAGCGCTTCTATAGGTCACAGTCTGACCCTGTCATCTGTTTTCTGTTTTTTCTAATTTTTAAATGGTGTTAACAATCACACTTTCTACTATAATTTGAAAGCTCTCAGCACCTCCATGCTGAGTACATTATAAGCTGACCCCCAAATTCAGGCAACAAAACATAGGCCCACCTAGGTGGTCACCTGCTTTCAAAGGTGAAAGCACCTTTATCATAATGATTTCCAAAAACTGTATTACAATGATAATTATTCATACTTGTGAAAAGCACTTTCTTCTTTGTAGAGCACGTTCATATATGCTAACTTGTCTAGTACTGGACAAAGATTTCCAAAACAAAATCGTGTCCTCTCAAGATAGTACTGCACATTTAAAACAGGTGGATTTATTGTATGCGAATTATATATATGCCTCAATAAAGCTGACTTTAAAAGTAAGACCGTGAAGATCACAAGTGATTTTTATTTTCTTCCCTGTGCTTTTTCTACATTTTCCAAGTTGTCCTTAATGGAAAGAAAGAATAGTGCAGCAGATGAAAAAGGATGGATGGCTTACAGCAAGGCTGGAGGCCTTCTTTCCAGGTTCGTTGGCCTCTGGTTGTCCACCCTGATTGGCAAATGCAGAGACAACTGCTGAGGTAAAGGGCTGCATCCTAACTCCCCACTGTGTGTGACCTTGGGGAAATCACACCACCTCTCCAAGCTTCTATTCTCTCCCTGTAAATGGACCTGCTGCCTGCCGTGCCTACTTCACCAAGCTGTGGCAAGTCACAGAACAGACATGTTGGGACACTGAGCTCTAATGGCCCTGCACACGTGACCCGACCTCCTCTGCTATAATCTCGACATAGCATCCCTGCCTCTCCCCTCTTTAAAATTACCAAATATTTCAAACATCCAGAAAATAGAGAAAAAATTTTAGACTTGAGAAGGAGAAGGATCAGAGAGAACAACTATGGACCTAGCTTTGTGAAATCTTGACACTTTGCCGTATTTGCTTCAGATATTTTTTTCTAAGAAATAAAGCATTATAGATATAATTAAATCCCCATGTACCCTTTTCTGATCTCACTCCCATCCCTCCTTTCCCAGAGGTAACCACTCTTCTAAATGTGCTATCTTTGATTTTCTATGCATATTTTAACACCTTTCCTAGCTGACTGTATCCGAAATTACACGTAGCATAGTTTTGAATGTTTAAAACAACTTTTTGTGTCACACTAACTATTCTACAACTTGATGTTGTTTTTTCCTAGACAATATTTATGTTGAAGCTTATGGTCTTAGTTTCTTTTTACTCCCAGTGGATTAGTCCGTGGCATAAATAGATCACAATGTGTCTGGATGGCTGAAATTAATGTCTAATTTCTTACAATTATATGTGGAATGAGTAAAGCAGAGTCACTGGATTGTAAATATGAGCACTTTCAACTTGATTAGATGTTGCCAAACTCTACTCCAAAGCAGTGGTAGCTATTTACAACTCCATCAATGGTGAGTGAGGGTTCTGATGGTGCCACATCCTCGCCACCTGCACCTCCCCCCTTCCCTGCATTGAGAGACTTCTTCCTCTTCGCCAGTCTGTTGGATGTGAAATGGTGTGTCACGGCTCTTTTCATTTGCATCTCTCATATGACCAGTGAGGGTGAACCTCTTTTCGTATTTTTGGCCATTTAGGTTTCCTCTTTTGTGAATTGCCTGTGGATATCTTTAACCTATTTTTTAACAATGGGACTCTCTGTCTTTCTCTTGTTTGTACACACTTTCGACCTCCAGATCCCAAAGGAAATGCAGGTTGTGGCACTTTTCTGCTCTAGACTTCTCTTCGAGAACATGTACCACTTGTCACCATGCTCAGTGGCCCAGGTTTGCATGTGGGCTGAGAAGCAACTTCAGCCCGTTACACTCCGCTTCACCTTCTCTTCCAAGCTCTCCTTCCACTGCTTTGTTCCACACACCTGAACTCCAGCCCAATCCCCACAACTCCATCCCAGGCCTCCTGCACATACCATTCCCCCTACCTGGAAGGCTCACCGCCCCAGTTCTACATTCTACCTAAATGCCAGCTTTTCCATGCTATTTATTCTCTCTTCTCAATTCAAAGTCAGAGCTGCCTCTGAACAATCACTGGTGACATTGTACCTTTCTAGTGTCATTTATAATTTCCTGTTTTGTAGTGTGTTAACGACTCCTCACTTTACATACCACTTTTCCTCTACAAAGCACCTGTTCTTTCATTATGCTATTTTAACCTTCATTCATAATCCGATTTTAACCTCACCTATGCAACGGCCCTGTGAGATGGGGTAGTATTATTACCTCCTTTGAACAAATGAGGAAATGTGGCCTTAAGGGAGACTAGCTCCCTCAGATCCCACATTAGCTCTGAGGCGGAGCTGGACTTGAAGGCAGGACTCCTCCAATTCCAAGTCCAGTTCATTGTACCACTCCCGTCATATTTATGTGTTGTCGCTGCTTGTGCCAACACCTGCCTCCCATGAGACTGTGGGCCCCAGGGCTCCCAGTTCTAGTCCTACTCAGAGGGGCACTCCCTTTGTAATTTCATACAAAGGACAACAACCACTTCTCCCTATCCGCTGGGTGCCAGGGGGTTTGCATACATTAACCTTCTCAATGACGCTACTTAGATGAGGAAACTGAGGCTGAAGAGTTGAAGTGATGTGCTCAAGTTCCATGGCCAATAACCTGTGGAGCTGGCCGATGAGACCCAGAGGTGAGTGCTCCCATATCTCTGCCCAGGTGTCCTACAGGCAGACCCAGTCAGCTAGAGAGATCATACCCCAGGGCTGGGAGGCAGAGGGCCAAGGTGGGCAACTGGACAGTAAATAGGGAAGGCTGAAGGGGTGGGGAAGGGAGGCCCGGTGGCCACACCCATGATGTACACACTCCCCGAGCCTCCTGGGGGTGTCTGCAGAGTGTGATGGTGGCAGGAGAGTGGAGGGCTGATGGATAAGGAGTGGGGTGTAAAGAGTGGGGTGTTGTTGGCATGTGTTCTCCGCCCCCTCCCAAAGAGTGAGTCTGGACGGGGGGGGGGGGGGGGGGGGGGGAGGGGGGGGGGACACGTCTGCCCTTTGTCCCCAGGGCAAGGGCCCGATATGACTGGAGCCATGATCAGGGTGCTATTATTGCTATTCCTCCGTATGTGTCTTTCACTGTGCGCCATTTACCTATATGTTGTGTTTGTGTATGTGGTAGGTATTTCCAGTTGTCTCTATGTTGTTTCTGTACACTGTGTCTGTGTGCAATTCGGTGTTGGTGTACTTTGTTACTGTGTTGTGGCGCAGTGCCTGTTGTCTGTGTGTCTGTGCTGTGTGCCTGTGCTGTGTACTGTGTCGCTCTCCTTGCAGCTGTGTGTATACCCTGTCATCGGCTCTTTAGTGTGTGTTCGTGTCCTGCGTACGGCGTGGTGTGACCTTGTGTCTGTGCTGGGTGCGCTGTGTATGTTTCTGTGTTAGGCTTGTGCTGGGTCTCTGTTTGCTGACGGCGCTGCCGGTGCAGGGCGTTGCGCGTGGATACCGTGCGAATCCCGTTCGGGCCGCCGGGGCCTGCGTGTACGCTGCGAATCTGTGTCTGCGCCCCCCCGCGGGGTCGCCGCCAGCTGTAGGTCTGCGCGCTCCGAGCGCAGAGCCGCGTTTCCTCACCCAGTGAGTGAGTGCCGGCTCTGAGCGCCGTGCGCGCGAGGAGCTGCCCCCTTGTGCCTGCGCCCCTGCGGTGCGCCCGTGTCGCCGCGCGGGCTCTGCGTCCGTGCACACGCGCCGCGTGTCTGCGCCGGGCGCGCGGTGGCGGCGGAGGATGCGCGCCCGCAGCGGGAGGGGGTGGCCCGGGGGCGGGCGGGGGTGCTACGGGCCCCGGCGGCCCCGGGCTCCAATGGCGAGGCCGGCGCGGCCCCCGCTAATTACATAAGCGGGACGTCAATAATTCGCGGGAAAACGCGAAAAAGATGGCGCCCCGCGCCCGGGGGGCCCCTTCCTGAGCGCCCCGGCCCCTCCCTCCTCCGCCGCCCCCCCGCCTCCCCGTGGCGCCCCCGCCCCGCCCCGCCCCCGCCGAGACCCCGACCCCGGCCCCACGGGCGGACACTCGGCCAGGCAGCCGCAGGCCGAGCGCAGCCGCCTCCTCCGCGGATGCGCCTGGTGGCCAGACTCCAAGTGGGACCGGCGGACACGCAGGCTCGCGGTAAGTTCGGCGCTGCAGGCGGCCGGCCCGGGCCGGGGACTCCCCGCCACACTCTTCTCTCACTGCACACATCCCTCTTTTGCAATCTCCCTGAACCTTGGCTGTGCGAACGACTCCGGGGGGCGGGGGTGGAGTCCTCGGGCGCTGCACGCCCGGGACACTGCGGGGGGTGACCGTTGCCTGCGGCAGGAGTCCGCCCGGGGTCCCCGAGCCTTTGGGGGGCCGTGGGTGACAGGTCGCTGTTTCCTTGCCCCAAATTTTTACTTTTCCTTTACTTTTCTTGCTCAGGGGCGGGGTGGGGTGTGGTGGAGACCAACGGGGGCGTTTGGGATTTTGCTCACGTCCGAAGTCAGGCTGCGGCAGGATGGGAAAGGGGGACGCTTTCGGAGCGAAGCTTTCGGAGCGACTGAAGAGAGGAGAGCTGGACCCGAAGGGGGTACTCCAGCAAGCTTTTTCCCCCCTCCTGAACACCCTTTTTAAAAAGCCAACGGCCGCCCTGGGAGAGGCCCCGGCTCATGAATCATCTTCCTGCCCCCGCCCGGCCCTGCGCTCCCGGTGCCGCGGATTTGAACTGGACGCCGACGAGAACCCGCAAAGAGGCATTTCTTTGCAGATGGGTTTGAATCAGCCAATCACAGCCCGCGGGGGCCCGCTCTGGCGGGGGGGATGGAGGCTCGGGTTGGGGGGCCGCCACCCAGGGCCCCCGGCCAGGCCAGTGGGGGCGCGGCGACCCGGCCCGCTTCCAGCGGCGCGGCAGGGGAGGAAGTGTCAGTTTGTGAACCTGCCGTGGTCCGGGCCCCAGGCCCTGCGGGCGGGAACCTCGCAGTGCCCGGGAGCCAGGTGGCAGAGAGAAGGCAGGGGTTCGGACGGTACACCCTGCCCTGTGCCTGTGCCTGCTGCCTTGCAGAACGGAGGAATAGGGACGAGCGATTCGGATGGGGGCGGCCGCGCCGCGGTCTGGAGAGCCAAGCCCCTAGCAGGGCCCTGCCTGCCTCGGGAGGCCCAGGCATGCGCGCACTTGTATTGATCTTCCTATGCTCACCGACATACTGCTGTAGGCATCAAACACAGTCTCACAGGAGTACACACGCACTCACATGGATAACACACGGGATTCTCCCTGTATACGGATAGTCATAACGCAGGTGCCCAGCGCCATGGCAGAGAGGGAGGGAACGAGAGGAGCAGAGGAGCCAGTGCAGGGAACACAGGGAAGCGGTGTTTGGCTTAATGGAGTGTGTGGAGAGACATGGAGCCAGGTGAGCCCAGAAAAGGGACAAGAGGACCTTGGGGAGGGCTTCGAATGCCATTCAAGTTTTCTGGGAGGGAGAAGAAAAAGATGGGAATCTGTGGTCCTGTGGAAGAGTCTGAGGAGGCAGAAAAGCAGGGCGTGGCCTGTTTAGCCTGGTGGTACTATTGGCCATCCCAGGTGCCCAGTATAGGTGAGCACAAGGTGAGGACAGGCCTCAGGAGACAGTTATTGAATGAGTGAATGGCCCAGGCAAGGTGGGGCCCTAACGCACTCAGGGGGGTGGAAAAGACAGCAGGATGCCAGAAGTCACTGTGCTTGAAGTTGGCCAGCTGCGGCAACTCATTGATTAGAAACGTCTAAGATGCTGGGGGTGGGGGTGGAAGTGGGGGTCCGTGTCTGGGGACCCCAGTAGTACCTTAGCAGGAAGAGTGAAAGAAGTGGGAGAACAGTGCATTTTATAGGCTGGTGAGAGACCGGCTTAGAGAGGGTGGCATGGGGGTGACAACTGCTTGGAGCAAATTTGCATCTGAGTAAAAGCATAAGTGAGTTTAAATGTCCCCGCATTTGTTTCCATTAAATCATGCCATAATTGAGAACAGAAAAGGGGATTACAGATGGCCAAGGCTATGCCAGTTCACAAGCCACCCAGGAGTTTCCCTTTCCGGGTGAGTTTCCTCTGCCAGCTCTCCTCAGCGTAGGGGTGGGGAGTGTAAAACTTCTTGCTGCTCTCCTGGAGAAGGCCCTCCACTCAGCATGGAGTATGTTGTCTTAAGGGATAAAGCCTTAGGCTCCAAAGCCAGTGAGTGTGGTCAGACCACTGGGGAGGGAGACTTTGCTCTGTGGTTGGCGGAGAGATTTGTTCTCTAGCAGGCAGCATGGTATGGGTGGGAAAGAGAGCAGGGCTTAGAATCAGCTCACCTGATTATGAACCATGGCTCTGCCTTGGACCCCCTGGCTGCTTCCCCTTGCCAAACCTCATTTTCCCTACCTGTGAAATGGGAATAATAATGCCTCCCTTGCAGGGTTGTCATGAGGATCCAGTGAGAGAATAAAAGCATCTGGCACATAGCACAGGTTACATAAATGGTAGTTCCCTTCTTTCCCCCTCCCCTGAAGCAAGGAGTAAAAAGCCAGTTCTCTTTCTCTTCCAGTGTCAGTGGAAACTGATGGAGAATCGAGCTCTGGACCCAGGGACTCGGGACTCCTATGGTGCCACCAGCCACCTTCCCAACAAGGGGGCCCTGGCAAAAGCCAAGAACAACTTCAAAGACCTGATGTCCAAGCTGACAGAAGGCCAGTATGTGCTTTGCCGGTGGACAGATGGACTGTATTACCTCGGGAAGATCAAGAGGGTAAACCTTTCCTCCTCAGCCCCTGTTCCCAGGCTCAGCGTCTCCCTGCTCATCCTCGGTCCCAGGCCTCAGACTGGTGGTGGACGATGGGGGATTGCTGGAAAATTCCCTTTTTGTCCCTCAAGCTCAAAACCTGAACATGGAAGGAGCTTTTGGCAGCTTCCATCCTTAGAGCCAACATCACCCAACCAGTTCTTTAGAAAAGTACTCTGAGCCTACAAAACAAAACAGTCAGATTGGAGAGGATTACACATGACCATCTGGCTTGTTCTGTGCTCAGCATTCCCACCAAGTTTTTGTCGGCCAGTCCCTGACTGTACAATTCTGGTGACTGGCTGCTCACTACCTCCAGGAACTGCCATCCTCCTTCCCCTTCTGGCCAAGCTCTCCTTTCTGGAGCACAAGGAGGGGATCTAATTAATCCCTGTGCCCTGTGGGGACAAAAATAGGAGAGGAAGACCGTGTTCCACAGCGTTTCCCCAGCCACTTTCTCACGTCGCTCCTCCCTCTCTGTGCCCCAGGTCAGCAGTTCAAAGCAGAGCTGCCTTGTGACTTTTGAAGACAATTCCAAATACTGGGTCCTGTGGAAGGACATACAACATGGTGAGTCTTCCTAAGATTTTGGGCACCCTTGACCCACCCTGGGTCCTCTCTCCTCCACCTCCATCATTCCTTGTCTCCTTCTTTCACTTACTTCTGGCATCTGGCCTTGTCCGTGGACCCCCAACCCCACCTGAGATGACCAGTTGTGTGTTTACATGGAAAAGCCCTTATGGCATCCATCATTCCCTTGAGTACTCATACCTTGTGAGGGAGGCAGGCAGATGTAGAAAGTGGCTTGGGAGGTGCTGGGAGAGCAGGGGTAGGTCCGAGGCCTGTGTCTGCCTCCTTGCTGCACTTCATCTCTGCACAAAGCTCTGGGTAACTCTGGGCTGGGAACAGGGAGAAGCCCAGGGAATCAGAATTGTCACCTCTAGATGGGAGCATAATGTCCCCTGTCAGTTTGTGAAGAAAACTAGTGGAGGCAGTTCTGTTCATGGGGGAAAGACCAAGAAAGCAGAGAAGGACCAGGCAGGTAAAGATGGACGTGCCCAGTGATGCTGGATCAGCTTTCAGGGTTGAAAGGAAGCAGGGTTGGGTACCATCCGTGCCTTCAGAGGTTTACATTGTCTTACAGAGATAGCAAATCAGGGGCATTCTTGCCACCATTTTCTCTTCCCAGGTACACAACAGAAAGCACTAATCAGTCACAACACTTATATTTCAACATGGTGCTCCCAGTAACCACTACTGGTCAATCAGAGTCGCCATGAAGAAGAAAACTGTTTGCCATTTATGCTCTAACGGGAGAATAGAGGTGGTGGCATGAAGAGAAAGGCAGGTATTAATTCCTTGGACCAAGTTCCTCTGCCACTTACTAGCTGCATGTTCTTGGGCAAGTGACATAACCTCTCTGACCCTCAGTCTCTTCATCTGGAAAAAGGAGATAATGAAAGTACTGGCCTCACGGGGTGCTTAAATGAGATAATCCATGTAAAATGCTTAGTCCAGTGCTGTTGAGTTACAGAGGGGCAGTTTGTAAAGAATTTGTTAACTGTAAGAGATGATTTCAAGGAGCCTGCCAAGTAGAGGTCACAGAACCCAGGCAGTTATTAAAGCTTCCAAATTGCCTTTTTCTGCAAGATGTTGTGGCTAACGCAGACCGATTCTTCTCCAAGCCCATCACCTCAATTTATTACTATATGAAGATCCAGAACAATGAGGCTCTTCTCTCCTGGTTACCCTCTTACTGAAAGCGTGAGGAACCAGCAGGGGAGGAAAGACAGCGCACTTTATCAGATCTTGAGTAGAAGGCCCATTGCATGCCGGGCATTTTGGCAGTGCCGTAGGCTCACCTGGGGAACGGCTTGGCTCCCCAGCTGGGTAACTGCTCCTCACAGGCAGGACGGGAGCCCATCTGGCACCTCTCAAGGTGACAACACGAGGCTGAGCACGTCATAGTTAGTGATCCATCACTCCTTAAGCCAACGAGGGCTTCCTGAGATCCACGGTGGGCACCTCTTTCCTGGGGGCATATTCAGAAATAAGAGGCAAGAGAGCATTTACTCAACAAACATGTCTTGAGTGCATGTAATGTGCCACATACACACTATATGAGGTCCTGGGGACACACTGATGAACATATACCATTTCTGCTCTTACAAACCTTTCAGTCTGCGAGAAGTAGGACAGAAACACACGCCAACATGTATTTAATTTATTCACTCAAATCTTTCACATACAAACACGTATTTATTCTTCAACAACATCAAAAAAATGCAAAGAAAAAAAAAGATGGAAACTGTAGTTTAAAAGTAATTGAACAAACACAACCTTTTTATTTGAGGCAGTTGGAAATGTGAATGCTAACTGAATTTATTGATGATATTAAGAAAGTATTTTTAATTTTTAGGTATAATAAAGTTACTGTAGATGTGGTTTTTCTATTTTTAAAAAAGAGAGCCCTAATCTTTCAGAGATACATACTGAAATATTTATGGAAATGATTGGGTATCTGGGACTTGATTCAAAATAATGCAGGAGGGGGAAGTGGGTGGGAATATTGTCAAAGAGTTTATAATTGTTGATGAGAACATAGAGTTCAGTTATTGCATTCTGTCTATTATGATTCTGTAATAATATTTTAAAAAATTATTCAACATAAAAAAACTGTTTAACAAATTAAGTTAAAATTAGGCAGGAGAGGTAGCATGACATGGTCAAAAGAACAAAGGGTTTGATGTCAAACAGCCATGGGTTTGAAACTCACCTCTTCTGCTTACTAGCTAAGCAAGGGACTTAACCTTTCTGAGCCTCAACTTACCCATCTTTAGAATAGGGTCGTGACAGTAGGTCCCTCTGACCTCAGAGTGGTTGGGAGAGTCAGTGTGTTGGCATATGGGGCCCAGTGCTAGGTCCAGCAGGTAAAGGCTCAACACCTGGAATGTGATTTTAGAACTTCTAATTCCTGCCAGCCAGACCTGACCCCAGAGGACCTCTCTCTTTCAGCTGGTGTTCCAGGGGAGGAGCCCAAGTGTAACATCTGTCTGGGGAAGACATCAGGGCCATTGAATGAGATCCTCATCTGTGGGAAGTGTGGCCTGGGTGAGTGTGATGAGCAGGACACTGAGAAGGCCCCATCCCCCAACTGGCCTCTGGCAGTCACTCCCTCAGATTTGGGGCCTTAGCTGGCTTGCTGTTTCCCGGGAGTGAGGACCCAGAGAGGTGACCCTTGGGGAGAGCTGGGGCTTCTGGAAAGTGAGACAAGTTATGCAGTTTGGAGCTCCCTTGAGTGGAGAGGATGGGACGGAGAGACGGGACACAGAGGCTGAAGGCAGACCTTGGTGCCTTCCCCACTGGGGTCCAGGCTGTCTTTTACTCACCTACTTGGACTCCAACTTGGCTGCCTTGGTGAGAATGGCCAGCCAGTCCGCTGGCAGCTGGCAGGCACACCGCTCCTAGGACTTGCTACAGCCCTCCGCAGCCCTGCCGCCTTTGGGCTGACTGACCTTGGGCCATGCGTCCTGTGGGCACCCACCAGCCCTCCTCTGCCTAGGTTACCACCAGCAGTGCCACATCCCCATAGCAGGCAGTGCCGACCGGCCCCTGCTCACACCTTGGTTCTGCCGACGCTGCATCTTCGCGCTGGCTGTGCGGGTGAGCCCCCCATCCTTCCAGTCCCTGCCTTTCCCCCTGTCTAGTGTGAAGCCCAGTGACTCCCTGGGCTCAGGCCTGACTCCTGGTCACAGAGCCGGGGCTTTGGAGGCAGACAGCACTGCTGCCACTTCTCAGCTGTGTGTCTTTGGCCAGGTTCCTCAGCCTCCCCGAGCCTCAGTTTCCTCAGTTGTTAAATGGATAGACATGTGGTGTCAGGAGTAGGAGGCCCCCAATAAATGTTACAAGACTTAATGTTAAAAGACACCACGTATGTGCCCACACTGGTTGGTTATTGTTGTTATCTTTACCTGTGTGCTTATTCCTATTGATGGAGGTCCTACTGGGATACAGAGGATGGATTTGGGCTTGATGAGAAAAGGCTCCTTGCATCTGACTCCACTGGAAAATCTGAGGATCTCCCTAACGGGCATTTCCCTCGTGGCCCAACTGGGACCCCTCATCTCCCACAGAAAGGCGGCGCGCTGAAGAAGGGTGCCATCGCCAGGACGCTGCAGGCGGTGAAGATGGTGCTGTCCTACCAGCCCGAGGAGCTCGAGTGGGACTCACCCCACCGCACCAACCAGCAGCAATGCTACTGCTACTGCGGCGGGCCGGGAGAGTAAGGCCACGGGGTGGGGGTGGGGGCGATGGGCGCGGCGGGGGCGGGGCCTACGGGGGCAACCCTGCAGTGTCAGGGCTCCAGGGAAGAGCCCTAATATTAATATTAAGCATGAGACCCAAGCCCGGGGCTCAAAGTGGTGAGACTAGCCCTCCCGCAGCGGGCCGTTGAAGCTGGAGGTGTTTTCCTGGGGCCCCGTGGAAAAGAAGGAAGCATTGAAGAGTGTTAAGAGCCTGGGGCCCAGGGTCCACATTCTCCCGGCCCCTTACAGCTGTGCAGCCCGAGCCTGCTATCATAATAGTTTCCCAGGTAGTTGTGAGCAGAGCCTGAAGTAGATAATTCATCCAAAGGCCTTCACAGCGCCTGGCACTGGGTAAGCACTTAAATGTGAGATGTTGCTGGGGGTGAACAGAATTTAGACAAACCTTCCCTTTGTCAGAGCTGGAAAGGTATTAAGATCCTTCTCTCTGGAGGTGTGCGAGCAGAGAGTGGGGTGTCATACATTGGGGACACTGTGGAGGGGATTCTTGTCCTGGCTGCAGGGCAAGAGTCTTGGCCTGATTCTTCCTTGCGGGCCTGGGCCTCCATGCAGCCATGGTAAGGGATCCTGCTCTGGGCCTGACTGCTGCTGTAACAGATGGGATCTCTGCCCTCAGGAACTCAGCCGACAGGACAACTTGAAGTGCTAACCTTAGCCCCAAGCTTTATTTACAAGAACTGGAAGTCTGGAGGCTGTGCTTTCAGCCTATCTGGCTAATTTGGGCAAATTGCTTGAACTCCTTCATCTCTCAAGTGAGATTAATAATCTCAGCCCCGTCAACTTCCCTGGGTGTTGAGAGGCCTAGAGGATAACATGGAGAAATGCTTATCTTGCAGCGATCTTTACAGCATTAAGGCAGTTACCCAGAGTGATTATTAAAAATGCATCTTCCTGGGGTTGCCCCAAAGATGGAAAGATCTGGAGTGGGCCAAGGAATCTGCATTTTAACCTAGACCCCAGGTGACTGATGCTGGGGTCCATGGACCACACCTGAAAGGTGTGAACAGAGCATTGACTGTTGTTAAGGAAAAGCTTTCTGCTCTCTGTTTATATTCAGTGAGTAGCTGTTGAATGGCCATGGTGGGGTCAATACAGTCCTGGTGAGCAAAACCAGACGTAGTGCTGCCCATGTTGGTTACAGGAGCCACTTTTCTCCTGTGAAGTCTCCTGGGCAAACCTTCCCGTCAGTGGTGTTTGGGAATTCATGTGTGGGGCACAGTCCAGACCTGGGCGTTCCAGCGTAGGATGGTGGAAGATCACGGGGTTTGAAGTTAGGGAGGCCAAGATTTGAATCACCCTTCACCACTGGCTTCCTGAGTAACCTTGAGCAAGCCATTTCACCTCTGACTCATCTGTCAAATGGGGTTAGTGGTCCGTCCTGAGATCAAATGAGATAGCGTATGGCCTGCTGCCAGGACCTCCCCTGGCACAGCCGAAGAGCTCGGTACCTGAGTTCTCTTCCCTTACCCGAGTGGAGGGCAAGTTCATGTTGGGCAAGGTGGCTGAGATTCATGCTTGGCTGGGAGCTTGGGCCCAGGTGACCTGGCTCCTCTGTGTCTCCAGGTGGTATCTGCGGATGCTGCAGTGTTACCAGTGCAGGCAGTGGTTCCATGAGGCCTGCACCCAGTGCCTCAATGAGCCCATGATGTTTGGAGACCGGTAGGTGCTAATCTGGTCTGGCGCAGCCCTGGGTGTGAGATGGGGGGACAGGGGACAGCAGCAGCAGCTCCTTCAGACTGCCTGCCAGGCCTCAGTCGGGGGGAGGGGGTCTGTGATAGCGTGCAGCTGTCTACGGGAAGTCTTCCCATGGAGGAACATTCTGGACCACATCCCCAGTTGCCAATGACTCGTGGGGGACCTTAGACAAAGCCCCAGTCTCTTTTAAGTGTCCGGAGCAGAGGGAGTGACACAGGCCCTGCCTCACCGCCACCCTGGGTTGTAGGAGCCACTGGGTAAATGAATGACTTGATCCAATGGAGCTAAGCTCCTGGGAGGCTGATGTGTGTCAGACCTGATATCATGTGTTCCTTGATGTCTCATGTTGGTGATTGCTTGTGTGTGTCAGAGAACAAGGGTGACCACTGCAGCCCAGTGGGACTCGGCTCACTCTCTGAAAGCCACGCTCCAGGGCAATGACACTTGGGAAAGGGGTTGAGAGAGGGGTTAGAAGGAGTGGGGGAGTATTTCCTGGTCCCTGTCCTGCCTTACCCCACTAAAGGCCACCAGCCCAAGGAATGAAAACAGTGCTGACTATGGGAAGGCAGGTGGGGGATGAGGGTGGGTTGTCAGAGCCCCTCCCACCTATAGGCCCCCTCTCCACCCACCCACAGGTTCTACCTATTCTTCTGCTCCGTGTGTAACCAGGGCCCAGAGTACATCGAGAGGCTGCCCCTGCGATGGTGAGAGGACGGGGTTTGGCCCACACCCCCCAGACCCCCCGCCCCTTCCCAGCTCCTCTCCTCCCCCCTCCCTCCACTTCCAACTGCTAGGTCCCAGCCTTGGCCCTGCCCTTGAGTCCGGACCCAGGAGGCTCCAGCTGTGGCTGCTGCCTCACCCCGCCCACCTCCTTGCCCCCTTGCCCAGGGTGGACGTGGTTCATCTGGCCCTCTACAACCTGGGGGTGCAGAGCAAGAAGAAGTACTTCGACTTTGAGGAGATTCTGGCCTTCGTCAACCACCACTGGGAGCTCCTGCAGCTTGGCAAGGTATGCAGGACCGTGTGATGGCAGAATGGCAGCAGTCCATCCCACGGTGGGGTTACTGCGCTCCAGAGAGGTTTGCCCAGGGTCACACAGTGCGGAACTGGGGTCTAGGTCTCTGCACATGCGCTCTTCAGCTGCTGGCTGGGACAAAGGATCAGGGTCTTTGAACTGCTGCCTCCCTGAGTCCACACCTCTGAGCTTATGCCGTGCCAGGGGCTTCCTGATCCAGGTTTTGGCAGTAGGTAGGTTAAGGCTGCACAAATTCAGCTGCAGGGAGCTAGGGATAAACATCTGGCTGGAGCAGAGATGTTTGACCCACTCGACTACCTGGCTAGGATGCAAAGTGAAGTGGGCCTGCCCCCTGCTGGTCCTACTTTGAATAGCAAACGTGGGCACCAGGAGCCTGGGAGCCTGGGATTGAGGGAGTGACAACCAGACTTTCAGGATGTCTGAGGTGGAGAGGGGCTTGCCAGTGGCCAGCACAGCTTTGGAGCTAAGCTGGCAACGAGGCCAGAGGTTCCCCAACCTCTTCCACGGTGGGGCCATGCCCCTTTCCCCTTGACGCTTAGAATCCTCTCCACCACGTCTACAGGGAGGTGTCTTCTCTACTGACTGCCCCAAATCCTTCTTTGATTAAACAGGGATTTAAAAAATACAAATTAAAAAAAGTAACCCTTATGCTTTACAAAATATTTTCATGTAGTAACATCTTCATTTACAGTGTTTGATAATTCATAAAACACATACTTACTATACAGCCAAAAAGATAGGTAGAGCTGATATTTTTCAAAAAAAATACGGTTCTTTTCCCAATTTATAAAAAAAAAAAAAATACATATTCCTGGTAGAAAAATTTTGAAGTACCAAAAAGTATAAGGAAGTATATTTAAAAAACAAAGCCATCCATATTCCCACATCACACCACAAACAAACAACTGCTATTTATGCATAGGTGCATTTCCTTCCATCTTTTCTATGTGTATTTTTTCTTTTTATGTGCTTTAGATTATACAGTATATACAATTCAAGTCATCTTCTGTCAGTTTACATTATATCATAAATACTTTTCCATATCATGAGTTTTCACACACATTTTTAATGCTGCATTGGTTTCCACCATAGTTTACCAGTGTCCTTCCTGTTGGGCATATAGTTTCTTTCCTTCTTGTCCCATTGGCCCAGCATTGAGAACAGTGCTGCAGCAAACATTTTTGTACATAAGGCTCTGTCCATGTTTCACATTATGTCTGTATGATAGATTCCATGGAGTGGCATCCCTGGGTCAAGGGCATGGACAGTTTGAAACCTCTGGATACATTTAGGGCAGGAGTTATCCTGCCCAGTTTCCGACGGGAACTGAGCTCAGAGAGGTGAAAAGACTTGTCTGGGATCATGGAGTAAGCCGGTGGTCCTCACGTAGAGGACTCATAAGCATCAGAAGACGAGGGGAGGGGGGCGGAGGCCTCCTCAGGCGCCATGGGTTTGGGTCTGACCACTCTGCTGGCCTGCTCCCCTTCAGCTCACCAGCACCCCTGTGACGGACCGAGGACCGCATCTCCTCAACGCGCTGAACAGCTACAAAAGCAGGTGCGAGCAGGGAAGGAAGTGCCGTGGGGCCCCAACAGGTGGGATTTCAGTCAAAAGGTTCTTCCTACCTCATAGCCTTTGCTCAAACTGTGCTCCTTGCCTGGGTCTCCTGCCCCTTCTCTCTGACTACATAAATCTTACCCATCCTTCAAGATCCAGGGAGCACCCCACCTCCTCTGTGACACCTCCCCTGAGCACTCCATCAGCATGACACATTTTGGTTCTGGGCTCAGGTCCATGGGGGGCTACACCCCTGACCTCTGAGGGCCTCTCCTGCCCCAGCCATGTATGGTCTGGGCCAGGCACCGAGGGATCGATTCATCATCGCTCAGGTGGGCTGTGTGGCCCATGGCTTCCCACCCAGACTTCTGAGTTCTTCTCAGAACACACAGCTAACACGTCTCACTACTACCGTGAGGAATGCCCAGGCTCCTTCACACAGGATTCAAGGCCTCTTAGGATCAGTCCCTAAGATAGTGGCCACGCCTCCTGCCACTATCCCTTTACGTTATTTATTCTGGGTGTCAGCTGTTCTGAGCCCTTTGCTTCCCCACTCATGCTTTTGCTCACACTCTTCCCTTTGCCGAGGATGCATTTCAATCCCTTTCATTTGTTCCATCAACAACTATTTTTCGAACTGCTGCTCTGTGTCAGCCCTGTGTAGGTGTGAGGCCGCAGTGAGGAATAAGACATGGTCCCTGCTTCTATGCAGCCCCTCCAGACACCCCTAGGCAGACGTATCCACTCTGTCTTCTACCTTCTCGTGGTTTGGGGCCAGACACAGCCCTGCTCTCATATACATGAGGCCTCCTGTCCTTGTGTGGACAGTCTCCTGCGGGGAGCTCCAGCTGTGTCTGAGTCACCTCTGCAGCTTCCTGGCCGCTCAGCCAGTGGTGGAAGAATGAGGGAAGTGCTTGCAGGTGCTTTCAGCCTCCTTGAGGCAGGAGAGCAGAGAACAGAATGGTGTTCCCCTGGGAGCTGGAGGAGGCCTTCCTGTGGGAGGTGGCTTTGGGGCTGGTTGAGGCAGAGACGAAAAGGGAGTGGAGCAGCAGGAACCACGCACATGCAGGGGAAGGACAGGGAGCAGCCACGAGCCACGTCCTCAGCCGCCACCTGAGACTCCTGATCCCACAGGCCTTGAAGGAATCAGCGTCTCCACAGGCCACTCTGGATTTTAGCTCGGGGTTCAGCGAGGCAGAGAGCGTAGTTTTAATGCTTGACGCTCCTCCCCAGGAGGATGGACCCACAGACTCCAGAGCTCTCTCCTCCCCCTGCCCACTCCCCAGGTTCCTCTGTGGCAAGGAGATCAAGAAGAAGAAATGCATCTTCCGGCTGCGCATTCGCGTCCCGCCCAACCCACCAGGGAGGCTTCTGCCCGACAAGGGCCTGGTGCCCGCTGAGAACAGCGCCCCCTCCGAGCTGCGCAAGAGAGGAAAGAGCAAGCCTGGGTCAGTGCGCACCTCCTAGCCCCAGGGGTGGGCATGCGATGGGCCCCGCAGAGTTTGCTAGCATCCAAGCAAGCAGGGAGGACCTACACCGGGAGTCCCAGCTGGAGCCTCCCCCCCCCCAGAGGCCAGGGCTTGCTCCCACATCCTGGCTCCTCCTCCCACAGCCCTGACTGCCTTGCTTCATCGTGGGACCCAGTCTTGCTGGATGAGGGCTTAGGCAGAGACGTGAAGGGGAAGTCAGAGTCTAAGGGGTCCCTAGCTCTCCTGGCTGAGCTGAGCCCCCTCACCCTGGGTGTGGGGGGCAGAGCATCTGGATGCATGTGCCTGAAGAGGCACCTTCTATCTTTTCTGCCCACCTTACCCCCCGCCCTCCCCCGCACCTTCCCACACCTGCCGCCCCAGAGGACTCCCCCACCTCACCCCAGGTCTCCTTGTGAAGGAGAGGCTGTCTCCACCACAGCAGCTGTGACCCCAGCCCTGCCCCTGCCACTCCTCCCTCTGGGCCACCTGGGCCTTCAGGCTCTGACTGGGCCACCCTCTCCTTTTTCTGTCTCCACAGTTTGTTGCCTCACGAATTCCAGCAGCAGAAAAGGCGAGTTTATAGAAGAAAAAGATCAAAGTTTTTGCTGGAAGATGCTATTCCCAGTGTTAGTTTCTTGTTTTCTTACTCTCCACTTGCACACGCAGGGTCAGCACCTATTAGGGATTCCTTTGCAGAAAACAAGTCCCCCAGGCCCAGGGGCCTCTCCCACCTCCCAGACAGGAGTCAGCTCCTATCACAGCTGAACAAGGAAAAGCCAGGCACTGCAAGGCCACCCCGTTATCTCCCCACGTTCTCCCCAGAACCTGAAGAGGGGCAAGGGTAGGTAGTATCCTCGTGCCCACTGTCCGGGTGGGGACAGCCATGGAGGGGCAGTGAGTCTCCTGAGGCCGCACCTCAGGCAGTGGCAGAGGCTCCCGGGCACACTTTCCTCCCTCAGCAGCCCTGTGGCCTCGCTGAAGCCCCTGTGGGCATTAGCATGCCGCCCATCTCTCCAGCACATGACAGTTACAGCGCACTTTCACAGCCGTCATTTCCTTCTCCGTGACTCCATCACACCTCTAAGCACGAAGCACGGCCGCTGAGGAAACTGAGACCCAGACATAGGCAGGTCACACAGACAGCTAGAGACAGAGCCAGGACTAGAACTGATGTGACTTGGCCCCTTGTCGGGACCGGGAGGAAGGAGGGAGTGACAGGTCTTCCCCTCAGGAGGGCCCAGCCCTCAGAAGCCCTGGCAGCCTGTGGCCCTCAGCGGGGAGAAGATCTGAGGCTCACTGACCCCCCGCCCCCTTCCTCTGTGTCCACAGAGCGACTTTACCTCGGCCTGGAGCACCAACCACCACCTGGCCAGCATATTTGACTTCACATTGGATGAAATTCAGAGTTTAAAAAGGTAACAGTGAGGGACCCAGCAGAGAGGTCTGCTCTGGGAACAAGGATGGAATCAACTGGGGAGACCACCTCCATTCCCCCAGCAGTGAAGGCAGGCTCTGGAAAGGGCAGAGCAGAAAGCCTTTTGAGGGAGTGGGGGCCTCGTCCAGGGCCATTCTAGTTAAAAGGGTCCATATTGCAGAAGGCTGCCTGAAGGGTCTCTCTGCTTGAAAGCTTTCAGCATAACATCCCCCAGCTGTGGTCTCCAGGGCACCCATGGAAAGCTCCTCAGAGCAGCACTCGACGCCTACCTTGCCCGGCTTCCACACCTCTCCATTCCTCTCCCGCTTCTCCAGGCCCCACACCCTATACCAAAACTGCCGTGGGTTTCCCACATTCACATTCCTGCACGAAGCCTCACTGAGCCTTCCCAGCCGCCTTGGACACTTCCTGACAGCCCCCTGTGCTTGGTATACCCAAGGGGAGGGACTGCACAGCCCATTATTTCTGAAATGATTAAGGACATTCAGTGCTTTCCTATAGGCATGGAAAAGGGAACAAGGGCGTCCGTTAGGCAGAACTGGGCTCCAGCCCCTCCTCACCTGTTCCCAGCTGTGTCACTTTAAATTCTTTAACCTTTGAGCCGCCTCACCTGGTTTTGCATGGTTGTTAGAAGACTCAAACAAGATGTTGTAAATGAAAGCACTTCGGGCCTGTAGATCACACAAGTGTCTGGGATCGTGCTCATCAATTATCTTGAATTACTGTCATAGTGCGTGTATCACCTCCAGGGAGGGTGGTCGGGGAAGGCTTTCCTGACTCCTGGAACTTTGAAGTCTGGGAAGGTAGAAAGTGGCCACGCAGAGAGGAGGTGGTCCCTGTAGGTGTGGTGGCAGGAAGCTCAGCAGTGGGAAGATGGGCCCCTGCTGGGACATAGGATGCGTGTGGAGAGGTCCCAAGGGGGCTAAGGGCTGGCTTCAGACCCACGCTCTCCTCCCTCAGTGCCAGCTCAGGCCAGACCTTCTTCTCAGACGTGGACTCCACAGACGCTGCCAGCACGTCTGGCTCTGCCTCCACCAGCCTCTCCTATGACTCCAGGTAAGCTTCCTGGCTGTCCAGACCCAAGTTCGTCGCCCGTCCCTCCCCCACCCTCCTGTCTCCACCGCCCACTCTTGTGACTAACGGCGGCTCATTCTGTCCATCTGAGTCTTGGGCTGAGGGACTCAGCCTCCTGCAGTTGTGAGTCTGGGACCCTCTGATCTAAGTCATGGGGTTCAGACGGTGCTGAGGATGGACATTTGTTCAGGTCGCTCCGCTCCACCTGCTGCACAAGCTTGTGTGACACTTCTTGTTGGGCATTTCCGGTTCAGGGGTCGTGCGACCAGAGGTTCTTCCATTCTGGGGTTCTTGGCCTTTGCGTGCCATGGTGTTGCATGTCTGTGTCTGCCTGCAGGGTCCCCAACCCTCGTGCTCGGTTATCTGAATCTGGTGTCTGTCTTTGGTTCTCTACGGAAAAGAGCCATTGTTTTGGAAGCCTGATGGAGGGGGAAATGGCATCCTGCAAGGTGCAGGGCCTGGGCAAGGGGACCACAATCCCTGGATGCTGAGCGGAGGGTCCAGCCTGTTTGGAAATACTAGCTAGTCCTCAGCGGCGTAGGGAGGGTATGCTGCCTAGCTCTTCTGAACGCTGGGCGCCTTCAACTTCAGGCCCTTGCAAAAGGAGACTTGTGTGTCTTGAGAGTTTTTCTGTATCTCCAAACATCTCTCTTTCTCTGCTGTTGCCTGTGTATTTTATTTCTTCCTGTTTTTGTTCTCACTGGCTCTTTGTCTCGTGTCCCTGTGAATGTGTGCCTCTTCTTGTGTGCGTGTCTACTTCTCTACCACCTCTGTCTCTCTGCCCGTGTGCATGTGCCCGTGTGCACGCGTGTCTGTCTCCAGGCCAGACTCTGGGGTGTAAGAGACTTGACTCCTGAGCTACCATCTACCCCTATTTGACTCACGTAGCTACACATGTCCAGATGAGGGGCTAGGCAGTGTAAGCAGGACCTCTGCCCCTGGACTTGTGCAGGGCTGAGATCCTAAATATAAAGAGCATGTGCTTTAGAGCTGCACACTCATAGGTTGGAATCCCGGCTCTGTCACTCCCTAGCTGGTGGTTTCTCATCTGGAGCCTGTTTCCCTCCTCCCAGGCCTGTTGTGAGGCGCTCCTGAGATAAGCCATGCCTGGGCCCGGCTCAGCTCCTGGTTCTCAGGGGAGCGCTCAGAGAGAGGGACTTGTGAGGACTTCTCCATTTCATTCCATCTTCCACTTCCCTTCCTGATAATAGACGGACAGTGGGCAGCCGAAAGAGGAAGCTGGCAGCCAAAGCGTACACGCCACTGCGGGCCAAGCGGCGGGCAGCCGAGCTGGGTGGACGCTGCCCCTCAGACAGCAGTGCAGAGGGGGCTTTGGGCCCCGAGCGGCCAGACGAGGGCATCGACAGCCACACGTTTGAGAGCATCAGTGAAGATGACTCATCCTTGTCCCACCTCAAGTCGTCCATCACTAACTACTTTGGCGCAGCTGGGCGGTTAGCCTGTGGGGAGAAGTACCAGGTGTTGGCTCGGAGGGTCACGCCCGAGGGCAAGGTTCAGTACCTGGTTGAATGGGAAGGGACCACCCCTTACTGACTGCCCTCAGGGAATGCCAGGAGCTCTGGAAAGCAAAGGGGAGAGAGCCTGTTCTCTTCAGGGTGGGATGGAGAGGGAAGTAAGACAACAGGCCCCCTCCTGCCCGTTTCCTGGAGGTCAAGGTCAGCGCCTCTCTGCTGTGCCCATTCCGCCCTCCAGCCACCTCAGGCCCAGCACCCCTTTGCCTGTGTCTCTAAGGTCCCGCCGGCTATTTCTGTGTCTCCACACTCTACACTCCCTCAAACTGTTCATCCGTTCCTCTGAATGTGCGTCCCCCAGCTCTGGGACCATTTTTCCTGAGGCCTAAGATCTTTCTCTTTGTCCCCAATTTTGTGTCCCTTACCTCCCCCACTGCTTTTGGATGTGTGTCTAGACACCCTCCACGCACACGCTGCCCCACCACTGGTTCCCTCACACCTGACTCGGGGCAGCCAGTCCTCCCGGGACTGTTACGAGAACAGGGACCTTTAAGAAAGAGTGAAGATGGAGGAGAGGAGCTCTCGGCTTTCCTCGCCCACTTTCCTGCTACTCCCCCTGCCCTTGCAGAAGGTGGTGAGGGTAGGAGAACGCCTCTGAAAGCCTGGGAGGCAGAGACTCTGGGACTCAGGATCTGAGCAGTGAAGAGGCTGAGTCTCTGCCCGAGAAGGTACCAGCATCAAGCCCAACTAGTAAGACTGTGGTGTCAGCTGCTGAGGCCCCAGAAGTTTTCCTTTCCGTGGCCACTTCCCCTCTTAGTTATCATGGGACTGGGCCTGGCCTTGCTGGGATAGAGGTACCCTTGAAAACCTGAGGACCAGGGAGAAGTGGGAGGAAAGGAAGCCGTGTGCCGCTCCGCCGCAGGCTGGTTCCTGTGCCTGCCATCCTCCGATCACCACACACAGTGGAACAGTCCACATTCACTCACACACAAGCTTCTGTCTGCGGGTGCTGTCACCCTCCAGGGGCCTCCAGGTGCACACACACAGTCCCACATTCCCTCCAGTGCCAGCCTGGCTCCTGCCCTTGGCTTTCCTTTGGCCCTCTTCCAGGGCCCATGTGCTGCAACTAAATGTGAAAGTCCAGCTCCTGCCCCCTTCTTTCAGCCCATGAACCAGCTTTGACCTCACAGAGAAGCAGGGGGACTTATCTCCTGCTCCTCTTCCTTATCCCCTGCCCCACCCTGAAATTGACAATCACTTTTTGGGACAGGTCCGGAGTTTTAAAGGACCTGAGTCACTCAGTCCCCTCAAAGGGAAGCCTTTGTCGGTGGGAATATACGTAGAATTCTCAGAACCAACATTAAAACTCAGACCCATCTGGAGGGAAGTCAAAAAACGGGAGGGGGAAGGGAGCCCTCATTTTTGCTGCTTCCAGAGATACTAGAAACTGACTCACTTGATTGGAAAATGAAAGAAGTGCCTTAAGTAGGGGGAGTGGTTTGCACCAGATGGGGACCAGCCCTGCCAACTGCTGCTGGGGCCTCCAGCTTAGCAGCTGCAAGGTGAAGGTGGGAAAACAGTGAGGGGATGGCGGTGGGGACAGCAGGCCTGAGGAGCTGGTTTTCCCATTACTAGGCTGACCCCCTATCCACCTGTGAGCCTTCAGGGGGTTCCTGTGACAGCTCGGATGCCCCTTGCCTTAAGCCTCAGCTCCAATAGTGCCTTTCAAATGGGACCTCACTTCCTGTGCACAGCCCTCCCCTTCTCTGCTTCCCTCGCATGGCCCAGCACGAACAGTCTGCCTCCCCCTTCTCAGCTCCACAGCTGCTGCCACTGAAGCTCCACTGGGGCCAGGTGGAAGGGGAGCTGAGAAGGCAGCCCCCAGCCCAGCAGGGGCCAGGGACCTGGGATCCAGTCTGTGGCTTCCAGCCTGGCTTCCGAGAGCACAGCAGCCTCCTGGCCCTGCTTTCCAGGCCTGTGACAAAGCCCAGGATGAGCAAGGACTGGTCCAGTGCACCTGCACCTTCTCCCCATGAGCTCCAGAGGGGCTCTGGGCGTGAAGAGGGGGAAGGAGGGTATGGGGTGTCGTCCCAGTTTGGGAAGTCAGCATGAGGCCGAGGAAGGCCACCGTGACTCTGCACCCCAGCATTTCATTCATACCAGATAATATCTGCATTACTGCCAACTGACCTTATAATAATCCTGTGCACCTTCAAAAAGATTTATGGTTTTGAATTGCTGCTTAGTAACATTTGTTATATTAAAGTTATAATTAATGTGTCTTATTTACAATTTAAAAGTTCCGTTTGAAAAGTTGCCTATCTTCCCTCTAGTGAACTATCAGCAGTTGGGTAGCAGGAGGAATTATTTGGCTCTGGTTTCTGGTCTTAGTTCCCTTGAGATTCAAGAGGAATGGCGGGGTCCCATCCTCTCTCTGACCACCTGCCACTGCCCACCAATACTCTCACCCTTACCACCAAGAGGATGTGGAACCTTTTTTCTACTGTGAGTACCTGACCCATGGGGGCTAAAAATATTATTAGCTGAGGGCCACAGGGGAGTAAAAGATGGGAAATGAACTTAGAAATTGACTTTGTCTAAAGCACGCAAGTACGGGCACTTTAAAACTATTCAGTGCACACAGGCACACAGCCCTAGAAACCTGACAGGAGTTCTAGGCCTGGCTCCGCTCGCTAGAACCTGTACCACTCTGGTCCGAATCCTGATTCAGTTTCCTCACCCTTCATGTGCCAGAGATAATCCCTGCTGCATTTAGGTCCCTAGTTGTTGAGAGGGAAACCTTTCACATCTAAATGTGATGGATGATTAACTTCTCTACATCTGGGGCAGTTTGGAGAGAGAAAAACAGACATAAAGGAGTAGGGAAAAGTCAGGTATAGGGCCAAGGACGTGAAGGCCAAGGGTTTAACTGAATTCTGTAGTTTCAGGGGTAAAGTGTAGCCTAAATGTTCATGTCTGTCCTTAAAAATCTTCATTAACTATGGCTCCCACGTTTTTTTACCACTCCTTTGGTTTCAACCGTTAACTGCCCTCGGAACAAAACCACAGAATTTTTTTTTGGAGAGTTGGAGCTGCAGGTGGGGTGGGAGAGTGGGCATTGTTCTTTGTGCTGAAATCATATAATGCAAGTGAAAGGCAAGAAGTGTCAGGAGACCTGGGTTCTAGTCTCAGTTCTACGGTGAGCAGCTAAGTAGAGCTGCCTGAAGTCAGCTGTCCTCCCCAGGCTGGAGAGGGCGCTTCATTCTGGTCTGGATTAGTGTTTACAAATCTACAACAGATACGTACTTTTGGAATTTAGGAGCAAGAAATTAGAATTCTCAGAAATTCCCTAAACCATTAAGTTCTTAAAAAACTTCAAACATTCTTCATACTCTTTCCTTGTTTATATATATATATATATATGTTTATATATATATAATCTGGAAAAAAATTATTTAACAAGTAGGAATATTAAACTTAGTTGTATTTGCAAAGAACTGGAGCCTAGAGGGAATATTTAAACACTAGAAAACGCCAGGGAACATTGCTGGATAGCATTCAACTAACATTCAAATCTCCTAGCAAGGTTAACAGTGTAAGAATCATGTGTCAAAACTGCCAAATTAAGAATTTATTTTGCTTCCAAAGCTTATTTCTTGGAGCACTGCTCATAAGATTTGTATCAAGTGTACTATTATACGTGTATAAATTTATTTGCAAGAAAGCTCACAGTTTGCAGCAGACAGGGCTACAGCCACACACTGATGATGTAACCATCACAAGCAGGACCATTTCTGTCCTACGTGCTCCCGTCCCAGTTCTCCTAACCTTCAGCTTCACGGTAGTGTTTCTTGCTCGTTTTTCATTTGATGAAGATGGATTCCTTTCAACCAGTAACATCTCTGTCCTTTTAAGCTTTAGTATTCACAGATAATTTTAATACTTTTTCTCATTTCCTGAACTGATATTTGGGGGATTCTAGATTCAAGAAACATGTTTCCAGAGAAATGCGAGGACGGCATTCCTGCATGGAAACACTGGTCTAGGTCCTAGCCCCAGTTCCCACAGCATTCTGAGAGGACAGTGGGACATAGTGGCCAAACCATGTAAGCTGGAGTCATGCAGACCTACACATCCTTGAACTCTAACTCTATCCCCTTGTCTATAGAATGAATACTATCACCAACCTCCAGGTCTATGGGGAGAAGTAAACGATGCAATGTATGTTTAAGTACCAGACCAATTTACCACGTGGATGTTTTCAGAACTAGTAACTCTTTAGAGTCAGCTACAGCAGGCTCTCTGAGTCTTTGGTCTACAGAAGGATATATCCAGCCTCTCTGAAAGACGCAGTAAAAGCCATCAGGCTTAGAATCAGAGATTTGGGGTCAGAGCCCAGCTACCACTTTTAAGTGTCTTATGCTTTTGCACCTCAAGTTTCATCAGCAAAATGAGAACATTGAGTTATAGGAATAAAATAATGTTAAGAACCTAGGACAGTACCTGGCAGAAAGAGCTGGTGTTCTGTCCCTATCCCCTTCCATTTCCTATAATAGTCAACTATGACACTGAGGCAAAAGAAGCCCACCAAAACATGGTTTGAAATGCACAGTCAGCACAGAAAATGACCCAATAAAGGCCACAGATAGAAACATCTCCTTTCGAATTACTCCCACTTTAAGAAAGGTCAAGGGAAAAAAGATGTATTTTACCAATTCCATAATTTAGAAAGTAACTGGACTGTAGAGAAAGCTTTATTTATTCAAATCCTTGAAACATGAGTTGGGGAAATATTTTCCAAACCCTGTGCAAGAGATCAAATTCCCCCATGCCCCTGACCTGAGGCAGCTCACAGTCTAGAAATGCAAGGCCGACTGATGTACACGGCAGATGCCTTCCACCTGGGGAGTCGGGCCTGCAAAGGAGCAGCCAGGTCACAAGCACTCACGTAAAAAGGCACTCCAGGTAGGGGATGGCCTGCACACAGGACTCATACCGCACGGCCTACTGAAGCCATTCACTCGCCAGAGGAGGAGAGGAGACGTAGGTGACGATGCAGAAGGGAGCGGAGGCAAGGTTCTGAAGGGCTTTGAAAGCCAGACCAAGAAATTGGACTTTATTCTGAAAGAAATACAAGTGGCCCATCTGGGGTCCCCAGGACAATTTCAGTGGCGTTTACTTGACACAATGTTTTCTTACGTATCAGAAACACCTTTTGTAAAAAGGGACATCATTATTATCATCTTGGTTCTTCTCCTGAGGCAGCCTTCCAAAATCCCCACTGGCTATCAAAAAAGAATTCTCTGGACCTTTGGAAGGGCCTCAGCCTGAAGTCCCTACAAGGTCTTCATAGGACCACCCTTGGAGACCCTGCCCCATTTTATGTTTGGAGAAACTAAGGTCCCAAAAGCACAGCAGGTGTCAGGCCTAGAGCCTAGCACTACCACTCCCACCCATCACTCCCTCGGGGAAGAAAGACCCCAGAGACTGCAGATGTCTGTGGCCCCTCACCAGATGTCTGTGGTGCCGCCCATGGGCTCCCCAGAGTGGAGTTCCCTTGTGACAGATTCCTGGAGGGGGCCTAGGCCGAGTCTCTCTTCTCACCCCACAGGACTCTGCCTTCTGTCCTCTTCTACCTGCAGCCCATGGACAGGTACAGGAGAGCACCAGACACAGGGTAAGCACTCGGCTGGACCGTTCATAACACAACTGACACACCACCCCCTTTCCGGACCGCAGTGCAGTTCAGTTTCCTTTAGTAACCTATAAAATGGAGACTGCCTTAGCCCACTGGTTTGCAAACTTTTAACAAAGAAAACTTACAAAAAAACTCCCACCCCGATCTCACAAGCGAGTTCAATACATAAAAATAATAAAAGCACAGTTGCATTGGCTGAAGTATGGGGGGGGGGGCTTATATATTTATCCCCCCGCCCCCCAGGGCAACCCCCAGGGTACCTTCTGCCAATCCCTGGGGCTTTGTGGAGCAAGTCTAAAAACACTGATCTAGCAGTTCCCCAGGGTTCTGTCCTACGTTAGGATGTTCAATTTCAATGCTCAAGGGAAAAGGTTAGTAGGGTGGGCTCAGAACCTGTCTCTGCTGAGCAAGGCACTAGAACCTTTCGATGTCTGTCACATTCAGGCTATGACAGCATCAAGACCGATTCCCAACCCATGAGGGTGCGTCTCAGCCCTAATATTCCACCAGTCCTACACACACTCCTAAAGCCCATCCCCAGGCCCACCTCCTTAGGATTCAGGAGTTAACAAACAGCATCTTTAGTTGGGAGAAATAATCCTGCTTGTCCCTGAAATTGCACCATTAGCGATTCATCCTTTTGAATAAAGCTCTTGCAGGTCCCCTAGAAAATGGCATTTATCGCACACACTTCCAGGTAAATGGGTCATCCGGTCCATTCCTCCTCATGAGACCCAAGAGGGTAATTATATCCTAGACACTCATAGGCCAGGTGACTGTAGGCGAGGATGACAAACCTCCCCCGCACTGCCACCTCTCCTTGTCCCCTACACACATCCATCCTTGCCCTCCCACCCCTTGGCCACCTTTAAGCCTGAGGCACCCAGAGACAAGTTCCATGGGTTCTTGCTCGGCCCGACTGGCCCAGCCACCTCTTCTCGGAGCCTTGGACCTCCAGCCTGCACACGTTCCTCAGCTCCTCCTGTGCTGACCAGAGGCCAGGAGGCAGAAGGAGGCCTCCCTGCCCCAGAGTGCTGCTGATGGAGGCTAGCGGCAGCCGGCAGGATGCATGCACAGAAAGCTGCCCCAACTCAGTGCTCCTCCATGCTCTCCTTCAGCCACTTTAGATAGTGCCCATCTCCTTGGTCCATGGGAAGACTGAAGACCTCGGGGATTTCAAAAGGATGCACGGACCTTCGGAAAGACAGCAGAGCCCTGTGAGCGACTAGGCTTAGATCAGCCCACATGGTAAAACCCACACGCCAGCCTCACGCTGGCCCCCTGCAAGCTGCCGCAGCCCACCTGGCCAGCCTCAGCCCACTTCTCCGGAGCCTGTTTCCCAGCGGTCTACGAGGGGTGAGCTGGGCCAGATGGCTTTAGAGTCTCACCACATCGGTTCAGATTCTAAGGCTGCCCTTTCTGAGCTATGTAACCGTGGACAAATCACTTAATTTCTCTGAAGGCCCTACAAAAGGGGATAAAAACAGTACCTACATGACTAGATTGCTGAGGATTAACTGTGACCAGGTATACAAAGCACTTACCTAGTACGTTGACTGGCACTGTGTGCCTTCATTAAATGTTGGCTACCATCTTTATCACCATCCCACACACATCACTGTGCCTTCCCCTAACAACTCCTCCCCCAATACTCCTGTGTTCTCTTCACCTAGAAAGTTCTCCTTGCTCCTGTGGACCAATTGTAAGCCTCTCTGTCCCTCAAGGCCAAACTCAACCATTGACCTTTTCCAAGGGATCTTCCTTGACCATCCAAACCCTTTTCGACCCATTTCTTTCACCTGGCCCTCAGCATACAATGCAAGTTTTCTTCATTTTCCAGAATGAAGAAATAGGAGGCCTTGGGCTTCAGTTTCCCATCTGTCAAATGGGAGTAATAATCCTCTGCTTCCTTTCTGCTGACTGAGGCATGAGATAGGATGTCAAGTTCTCATGAGATAGCATGCCTAATCAGTCACGACGTGCGTGCATGAGCTTAAACATCTGGAGTGAGCTGGGTCATTTAATCCAGTGCCAAGTAATGCATTTTCTTAGTTCATGGACACCTGGACTAGTGTATGTTTTTATAAGCAGACATCCAGTATTCAGACATACAGAGTTAAGACATTTGTAACATGTCAGCAGTAAAAGCTGCTGCTGATACAGCACTTCATGTGCACACTTCACATAAATTCATCCCACGGGCACTAGTATGATCCCCGTTTTATAGATTGGGAAACTGAGGCACAGAAAGTCTAGCTAATATGCAGGTACCTATACTGTAACCAGCAAGTAGAAAAGCCAGGATTTGACCCTGGAGGTCAAGCTCCGGGGTTCACCTTCTTACCCTGAGGCTGTCACTCACCAGTTAAGCTGTAATTTTTCTATAGCACTGGTTCTACCAAAGATGCCTTATTCCCACACTTCTGCTAAGGTGGGAACACAGGGCCTTCTCTACTGCTAGATGTAAGACCAGCGTATAACCCGATATTCCCAGAATCCTGGCTGAAGTGAAGGAAAGGGTTTTATCATCCAGATGGGTAGGTGACCTGCACCCCTAGCCGCACATTCAAGTCAACCTGGGTGCTTCTGAAGAACACTTTATTTGATCCCCATTCCAGATGAATTAGGTCAGAATCTGAGGTGGGGCCTAAACTGGGCACTTGAGAAACGTCTCCAAGTGATTACATTACGTAGCCAGCATCAGGAGTCACTGGTTGGACCAGTACTTCTCAAGCTTGTAATGGGCATGGCAGTCACCTGGGGATCTTGCTAAGCTGCAGTTTGTTCAGGAGGTTTAGTGAGCGTGAGACTGCAGTTCTAGCAAGCTTCCAGGCGATGCCAATGATTCCAAAACCACACTGATAAGGCTTGAAACCAGTGGTTCTCAAAGGAAGGTCCACTGACCTGGCGGAACTCCAAGACTCTTTCAGGAGATCCATGAGGCCAAACTGTTTCCTACCACTAATTCGTTATTTCTCTTTTCATTATGTTGACATTGGCCCTAAGGGTGTACAAGCAATGATGGGTATACCTGCTGGTATGACAGCACCAAACTGTACTAGCTGTCACTGTATTCCTCACCACATCTGCATTTTTAAAAAGTCAAACTCACTAAGAACATCTCGATAAAGTGGTAAAAATTACTATTTTTATTAAATTTCGACCCTATGTACATGTTTTTTTAGTACAGTGTGACAAAATGGGAAGTGTATGTAAAGCATTTTTGCTGTGTGGCTGAATTCAATGTTGTCTTAAACTTGTCTGATTGTTTTAGTCACAAGCTAAACTACACTTTTTTTACAAAATGCCATTTTTAAGCCTGAGTAACCATAATTCGTCATATATACAAATTATGGTTTTTCAGATTTGAGTATTAGACATTTTCTCAAAAATGAGCAAAGTGAGCCCATCACTCAAATGAAGACGATTTAAATTGTTTGTTGCCAATGAAAAAATTCATGTTTTCAAACAAAAAATTGGAAGTTTGCAAGACTTGATTTTATCACCATGAGCTTTAAAAGTGACCCAATACTTAAAGATGCATCTTATTATGCCAGATTTTGTAAAAATCAAAAATGATGTAATTCTCACTTTTTTTTGGAAAATGTTTACTTTCCATAAGAATGAATTATTTTTACTTTAATATGTAATGGTTTTATTGTTATTGTCAATGAACTAAAATATTTTTAAATTCCTATTTTAATTTCTAATGCAGCAAACTTTGATATAATCCACATAAACAAAGCTCTTGGGTCCTCAATAAGTTTTAGAAGTGCAAAGGGATCCTGAGACCAAAATTTTGAGAACCGCTGGTTTAAGTTCACTCAGTCTAGCCTCTCATTTTACACAGGAACACTCTGAGGGATAAGCACATGCCAGGGTCACGTGGAAGGTTGGTGACTAGGTTTCCCGCTTTTCAATCTCATTCACTTAGTCCCCAGTATGTTCCTGGCTGAGAAGAGATGTCAACATTACCTTACATAGCTGGACAGCATGTGGACCTTGGAAGTTTTCGTCTTTATTAACTGTAAAAGAAAAAAAGAAGTCACTGCTTTAGGACCTCAGTTCCAGCTCTACAGCTGATCATTTGGCCATTTAAGAGACAGCATTTCCTCCAGGTCACCAGGCCCTGTCACTAGCTCACAAATGAATGTAAGGCATCTTATGTGGGTCAAGAACCTCAATGAGTTGATCTTTGCTAATTTTTAACTGGAACCTGGGAAAAAGGCCTTCGTTTTCCTCTATTAAGCCCCACCCCCCCATCCTCACTCACCAACATGATCTCAGTGGCTTCTTCTATTTCTCCATTCCAAAAGTACCTGGAGAAGAGATCAAAACCAAATCATGCTACTCATAAGATGAGCCCAAGGAAATGTCAAACTTTGCACAGATAGATGACTTACTGAGGTGGAAACTTTAAAATTTCTCCAAGCCCACATAAAACAGTCTAGAGTTGGCCAAGGTACTCCAGGTCATCTAGTCCAACCATTCTAATGCTGACTTCTAGCACCTGCCTGAACATTCCTGAAGGCGAGAGGCTCACCGTCTCCTGAAGAAGTCCATCTATCGTAAAGGTTTTCATATCTATTGAGATGGCTTGTCTTCTGGTGTGCCAATATCTGCCACCCAACTTCCACATGAAGAACCACCTCGGGAAAGCCTTGCAGAAAGTTCTCTGTTTTCTCTCCTCCAAACCGGGCATGAGCTCTTTCGGCACTCATTCTATACTCACGGCTTCCAGGCCCCTCCCCATCCTTTGGACTGATGCTACTTTTATCACTGACTCAAAGCTGAGTGCCCATGAAAGGATAAATAAAAAGCACAGGATGTTTCAGGGAAGTACAATCCCTGAAGCCTTACAATCTATGTAAGCAGGTCCGAAAGTTAAAAGTCAGTGATGATGTTGAGAAGAGTATGAGTGCAGCACTTGAAGGGAAGGAAAAGATATTTGGCCCGAGAATATCTATACGGACACCGGGCAAGTCTAAGATGACCTAGGCCATTGGCCTTCTCTCCTAGAGCTGTGGTCAAAGGAAGGATGTGAAGGGAATGCTAGGCTGCAATTCTATTCTAGTTCCCAAGTATTGCTTTCCAGACTGGCTTTGTGTCAGTCACCTATGCAACTTATTAAAAATTCAGAGACCCGCGCCCCACCTTCAGGGAGACTGAGCAGACCTAGGATGGAGCTCAGGAATCTGAAGCACAGCCAAATCTCGGAGCCACAGCAATAGATGATGCGAACCACTGAGGCAACGACATTGTTGGCAGGGGGGTGGCATAGGGAGGGAGCTTTCACTGTACAGCATCTTTCTGTTTTGACCTTCAGAGTAGACATTATTTCCCTCCCCACCTCTACCCCCCGGTCTCATTCTCTCCCTCTTTCAAGGAGGGAAGGAGACAAGAAGCTGACTGATCAGAGAAATTAAGTCACAAGACAAATCCTGCACAACTAGTACTGGGATGCTAAAATGTTCTGATGAGAGAAATGGTGCAGACCAGACTTAACGAAAGTGAAGCTGTTAATGAAATGAAAGGCAGACAATACATAGAAACAGCCTGTCACATATGCTAAACTCTGTTTTCCCAAGAACCTAAAAGCATGGAAATTATTTTCTTCAGTATCCTTAGCTGGCTCACTCAGGGATGGAATGCCTAGTCTGACTTCTTTGCTAACAGCAAGCTAATTGACTTAAACAAAGAATGTGCAAACAAGATTCACTGTTCCTAGATTGTAGGGTTTTTCTCCTTTCTCTATACACAACCCATTTTTGCTTTTGCTCATGGATGACATAAGCTCTGGTTGATCTCTTTGCATACAAACGAACAGGGAGGTGTTGATGAATTCAATGCCTCTGGGCTGTTCCTTGATGGACCCCCTACTAGTGCAGTGCCCCCCCCACCAGCCAGGACCTGACCTCGCACTCCCACAGCCCCCAGGGACCATAGCAGAACTCACAGTGAGGATGCCTTGGGCAGGATGGTCACAGAGGCAGCCAGCTTCTTGTCCAGGATAGTCCTAAAGCAAAGACACTGACAGTCACGGGGCAATGTCCAGCATCTTAAGAGAAGGGACCAGGGACAGGAGTGCCTGGGGATTACCAGGACACCTGAGTCTAACCAGATAACCATTTAGAGTACCCCTTTCTCCCTCAAACCAACACATTCCACAACCACCATGCACAGAACCTCTAAAGCCAGAGCTTGTTTGTAAGTCCTTCCCTGGGTGGGAAGAGACGTAGGGAAGCAGCTATGGGAAGGAAGTTTTAAGGAGAGGCCCTGTATGCTTGGGGAATGGGAATTAACTCTGGACAGGGAACAAGAACACCTGGATTCCATTCCTGGCCCTGCAGAAGGATGGCTATGTGACCATATGCAAGTTCTTTCATTCCAGGAAGAAGTATTCCAGCCCCCCCCCCCACTCAGCCTGACTTTCCTACTGTACAATGAGAGAATTGGTTCAGCCAGTGTGTTCTAACCATTATCACCACCCAAACTCCTTTTATTATGCCAGCTGCTTCTGCTTTTGTCTCTCAGATATATGTCAGGCTGACACTCGGTGCTTCTGATCTGTAGATACCCATGTGACCACATAGAATGGCTACAACTCCAAAATACAAAACGCAAAAATAGAATCAAAACCTGAGTTTGTCTATGGCAAATACAGGCTCTTTTCACTTTCTATTTTTGCAAAGGTTTCTATCACAGCCCTAAGAGCAACCATCACCTTTGTTTGCAGACAACTAAGATTTTTTTTTTGAACAGACCAGAGGTTGGCTTTCCTGGTCCGATAAGCTCAAGATTCCTGTGTAGTGCCTGGTGAACACAGTAAATTGTGCGTGAACCGTACAGGTGTCATAGAAACAGGAGCACCCCCAAGTCCTTCCTGCACAGAAGTGTTCCCAAGCAGAAAAACCCTCAGAGTCAGGCAGGCTCTGACAATCCTTCCTCAGGTCTCAGGCAGCCAAGGAGTCCAGCCTGTTCTCTAAGTGCTCGGACCTTGCCAAAGAAACCTCACCTGAGCCTTGCTCACTGATGCCTCCTGCCCTCAGCTGCTGCCACGAGAACTGACCTACTTTCTCTTCCCTTGAGGTCCAGGCTAAACTGCTCTAGTTAAGGCTCCACATTAACCTGGCAATAGCACCGCCCTCCTTCCCTTGCAAAGTTCCAGGAGCTTTAAATAAATCCGACTGTAAGGAGGGCACATGGCACGCATTTGTTGAAGCAACTGCTGAGAGTCTTGCTCACTCAGTCATTTGCTGGGAAATCACATTTTATTGGTTCTGAAGGTGGAGTGAGTTAAACCTCTAGAAAAAATAATCCACTGCCTCAGAGGCCCTCTCCGATCTCTTTGGGAGCTTGAACGCTCCATGACTGACCACAGCAAGCTGTCCTTGGGTAACAGACTGTAGAACTGCGGGGGAATGTGTTAACCAAAAAGCAGCTTGTTGATAAAACAACGCTCTCAGGGCCGGCGGTCGAGTCACAGAGAGGGAGCTCAGGCCCTCATGCTCATCTGAGGAAAGCAGGAGCTAGAAGTGAGAGCTGCGAGGGCCTCTAGAAACGGCAAAGTTCACAGACCGGTGGCTCACAGACCGGATATATGGTTTGCCTCTCATGGCATTTAAGAAAATCTTGACTTTATTACCACTATTTACTATCAGGATATTTCATATTAAAAACAGTACAGATTATCTAGCTTCTCACCAAAAACTGAGTCGTATAACATTGGACTTGCAGTCCCGTAAGGTCCCATTTAACTAGAGCTGAGCATGGCATGCTTCTCAGGTCAATCCAGTTTTAATTGCTCTTTCCTCTCAACACCTAAGAAAAGTAAGGGCTACTATCTACCATCATCCTCCATCGTTACACCCAGCCCACCTCACCCGTTTAAGTGACCCGCCTGTGGGTATCTGTGTTTGGGAACCTGGCCTAATGCAGTGCCCTCCTTCTGCACGAGAGAAGGAAGACTTGTGTAAGGCCGTATGTGACGCTGGCAGCAAGGCGGACCCTGGAAGGCAGGTCTCCTGAGTCATCACTCAGGATTTTCCCCTGACCCTAACAAGGGATCAGAATGTGTCCGTCAGTGAACAGGGCCAAGAACACTGCCCGGAACCAGCACCGAGAGGCAGCAGACCAAACTCTGAAGAGGAACCAAACCGGGGCTGAAGGACCTGGTCCCAGCACTGCTTCTGTAGCTAAAGCTGGGGTTCCTGCCAGCTAACATTTGTGGGGCCCTCCCCCCAGCGCCCCTTTCCTCTTCTACAAATCCTGGAAAGTAAACCCGTTTGCTTCTCTTCTGTCCAAATCACTCATCAAAATACTAAACAGAACAGGCTGAGGTGAAAGCGCCACAGCACATCTCTGAAGACTCCGCTGCAGACTTTCGGATCAGCTTGGTGGCCTGAACACACCCCCTTTACAGCAGACCTAGAAATGAGAGAAGATGCTACTTAGGCCAGAACACAGTAAGGAGAAGGCTCCATACACCAGCAACGAATACGAAGAAGTCCCGGAGAAGAAAAGGGGGCCCTACCACCTGCAGGGGGACTGCCCCACAGAGATGAGAGCAATAGTCTGTACCTGGAGGTGACGGAACCACAGCAGGCAGGATCTTAGAGGCAACCATCGAGGTGAATTGTGGGAATGCCACGGCAGAAGCAGGTGGACCCCCCAAATCTCCCATGGCCTAGGCAGCAATAATGGGGTGTTTGTCTCCAGGAAGGAGAAGTGAGTGGAGGCATTTTGGGAAGAAAGGCAAAACAGTGTCCTACTAGCTGGTGACAGCCAAGGATAAAAAAGAGAATTCATGCCCACAAGACCCGTTTACCAGGGTACCCCAAGCTTCACACTGTCCCCCCAACCCACACTCCCACTGAAAACAGTGCTGCCTAATACTGTTCCTTGCAGCTGTTCCTGTGACTCCCCAGGAGCATAACTAAAAAGATGGGACAGGTTACAATTAAGAATCACAAAATATATGAGGAAAGTCAATACCAAGAGAGGCAAGAATTCAACAAAAATAAAGAATTTACATAACAGGAGGACCAGTTAATGGAACATTCAAAACCAAGATTTTAAAATAAGTATAATTAGGCATACTTGAAAGCTGTTAAGAGAGTAGATCTTAAAAGGTCTCACCACAAAAAAAAGGTAACTGTGTGAGGTGATAGATGTGTTAACTAATCTTATTGTGGTGATCATTTCACAATATATACATATACCAAATCATCAGATTGTATACCTTAAGCTTACGCAATGTTATATGTCAATAAAGCTGGGAAAAAACTACAAATAAATATAATTAATACCTACAGAAATATAAAGCAAGCTTATTGCTAAAATCAGATTAAAATAAGATTCGACAATTATGAAGCATGAGCAGCTGGTTTTTAAAGAACAATTAGAAATACTGAAAAGGAAAACTATAATCGTTTAAATCAAAAACTCAATAGGAGGGTTGAATAGTAAAATACAGGTGAAAAACAAGTTAACACGAAGACGGGTCAGAAATTCTCCCAGGATGCAGAATAAAGAAGAGAAAAATATGAAAGTTCAGTCATAGAGAACAAATTCAAATCTATCTAACAGGAGTTCCAGGAAAAGGGCATAGAAAGAATAGAGAGAGACTATTTAACAAATTAATAGTTAAACATTAAGACAAAGAGAAAATCCAAAACACTGTCAGAGAGAAAAGCATCACCTACGAAGGAATGAGACCCTGCTAAACACCTGGCTTCTCATCAACAACCTTAGATGCAAGAAGACAATCGAGACCTCTCTCCAAGCAGATACTGATCCATTGACCTGAACTGGCCTTTCAACCAGTTATTATAGAATCCGGGCTTTAGAATCCTTTTCCTCCCAACACCGAACCTTACGGGTGTCAGCTGAAGGGGCTCCCTCACAGGACCCCAAGTGGCTGACCCAGGGGTACAGAGAAAAGACAGTTCAGTACAGACACTGCGTACATAGAAGCGTCAGAAGGGATTGTGTTTCCTAGCTGCTAAATACTATCATTGTATTTCTGGAGTCATTACAGGTTCTTTTAGATAAGAGCTGTTCTCCAAAGGTGATGCTAATGAGGGGAAAATATACAGTCTGCTTGGGGGAAAGAAAGCTGGAATCCCATGCAAGGATAACCTGTGACCAACAATTTGGGAGCTGTGTGCTCCCAAAGACCAGATTCAACATTTTAAAACACTGTAACAGTCTACCATCAACTTCAAGAATGCTGAGTTGTGGAGCAAGAAGAAAGGGAGCAAGGAGCCAAATCCATCACCCTCCAGCCCCACTAACCCTCTTCAAAGCTGCATCTATAAAGAGCAAAGAAGGGGAAATGCAGACACCACAAACCTTTATTGAGCGTCTACCACATTCAAGTTACTGGGGTAAGGATTGAACATATTTCAGATCATCTAATCCTCACACAATCTTGTGAGGTATGTGACATTATTTTACTTTAAAATTCAGAAAACAAATGCTTAGAGAGAGGAAGCAACTTGCCCAAGTTAACACAGTAAGTGGTAGAACCAAGATGCACACTCTGGTCTGCTTACAAGTCCAGTGCTCTTTCCACCACACCACAGCTGCTTCTAGAAATTTCCTAAATACTTGGAATGGCCTCCTCCTCCTCCTCACTTGCCATAGTGATCACTTGTGGGACCGAGCAAAGGGAGAACCTCCAAGGAGAGCGAGAGATGGGCCGGGAATGAGGAGACCAGCGGATTCCACTGCTCCCTTACCACGTGGGGAGAGCCGCCTATCCCTGGGTCCTTATGGCTAACACCCCCCAGGCCCCACTCAGCATTTTCAGGCCCAGCAGCAGGATGCACTGGGAGATCATGTAGCTGTTTCCTCATATCACCCCAAGCAGAGCTGTGTAGCTCACCCCTGAACGGATGGGGTTGTCAGAAGCAAGAGCAGGGCCCCAGATTGTCCCCTCTGGCACATCCTGACAGCTCCCTGGAGCATCGTGGGACAGCACCTAAGCACCTTTACCATACCTGGCAATATCTCTGGCAATGTGCTCATTGGGACAGTTGACAAAGACGATGGAGTAAGTGCCGGAGACGTAGCTGCCGGTGACAACCGAATGAAGCTGCAGGCTAAGGGTCCTGAGCATGGGGTAGGTCAGCAAAGAAACAGTCAGGAGCTAAATGGGGGGAAAGCAAAGCACAGGTCAGCAGTGACATGACCGATTCAGCACCTGCCAGCTCAAGCCGACTGGAACCAAGGCTGGGCATCAGTTTCTCATCCCCTTTCCCCGTCCACAAAATTATTCCTGGGATCTTGAGCATTAGTGCTTCAACTTTTCCTGCCTAGATATTTTCCTCTTCATTTTGCAGATGATAAAAAAAGTAGAGGCTCAGAAATCAAAGAGCTTGCTCAAAATCACATAGCTTTTAATTGGTAAAGCCAGAATTAGGACTCAAGTCTGGGTGACTTGAAATCCACTCTTATTGTACAAAAGTGCCACTGGAGGTAATGCCAACTGGCAGCCACTGAATTGCTACCATCCTGTGGAGATAATAACGAGTGATAGATTAAGCTCCCTGTTTTAGGGAGTTAATTTCACCTTCATTCATTCGTATATGTGCCGGGCACTGTGGGTAGGCTAGTGGAAAATGCAGCGCAATTCTGAAGCTATGCAACTTGTGCTGCTGAAGCTGAGAGCTGGGGTGACCACGAGGAAGGCTCTACCTGAGGGAGCAGGAAAAGGCCTCGAAGAGAAGGTGCCATCTAAACCGGATCTGAACTAATCAGTAGCATTACAAGAGGAGAGGGAGACTCTGAGCAAATGATAGTATGTACAAACTGGAGGTGTTTGGGGATAGTTGAGATATACAGTCTACATGGGTCTTAAGTCTGTGGGTATCTGATTAGGAAGAAATGAGACTGGCTAAAACTATAAAGAAAAGGGTCAGGCTAAAGAGTTTGGGCTTTGTACTCAAGTGATAGGGTACTTTTGGAGGTTTTTACGTAGCAGAGTAATGACACAGTGAAGCTAAACAGAGCACCAGGAGAGAGGATGGGGAGTGACCAGAAGATAGCCTACTTAGAAAGCCATTACAAGAGCCAGGAAAAAGACTAAGATCCTGAGCTAAGAAGATGGCAGTGACTGAGAGGGAAAGGCATTCAAGATATAATCTGTCTGACTGTTTTAATGAGAAGCATTTAAAATACAAAGAAATGAAAAGAACCGGAGAACACCTTCCATTCCGGGTTCTGTGCTTGGGGGACATAACGGGGTCATTCACAGGGAGAGAGGCAACCTGCAAGGAGTCCCCCTGTGACTTCGCCAGGCTGAACAAGCGCGTGCTTCTCCTGCTCCCAGTCCAGCGCTCAAGCCTTGCTCAAATAAACCTCTGTGCTCCTACTCCTTTTATGCTATGGCCCAAGTCCTGGCTCCTACTTCTTGGCAGGGCCTGAGCAGTTTTTATGACTTTAGCTTCAGTTTGACTAGAGGCCTGTGTGGGTTGGGTTCCTTATTCCCTCCCACTACCTCCACCACCACCACCGATTCAACACACTAGTCCTCTGAACTAAAGCAATGACCATGCAAGACAAAAAGAACCACACTTTTCAATGAAGCTTTCATTGTGTGTAAGTGTGTGTGTGTGTGTGTGTGGGTGCACGCGCGCACAGCAGGATTTAAATTCTAGTCCAGTACTGCTGCCTGTGGCCTTCAACAAGTTACTTCCTCTCCTTCTATGAGCCTTATCTGGAAATGGGAGGTGAGGACACTGGAGCTGCCTATCTCAGAGTTGCCATGGGTGCAAACGAGCTAGGAAAAATAATTTGTGATCATGAATCCAATAAAGGGACCGTGCTTTGCTCATCGCGGTGTCCCCAGCACAGTGCACGGCACACAGCAGCTTCTCAGTAAGCACTTGCACACTGGCAGAGGAACACAGCAGCAAGATGCTGTTATTAAAACTATAGCCTTGGGGGGTGGGGGAGGGAGGTGAGGGTAAAGGGGGATCAAATATATGGTGATGGAAGGAGAACTGACTCTGGGTGGTGAACACACAGTGGGATTTAGAGATGATATATTACAGAATTGTACACCTGAAATTATGTAATTTCATTAACAATTGTCACCCCAATAAATAAGTTTAGAAAAAAAAAAGAAAAACAAACAAAAACTATAGCCTTGTGAAGTAGAGAAGGCTTTTGGGTGTGAGCAGTGCTTTTAGCAGAGAACTGGACATACTGGAACGCTGGAAGGTGTCTACGACATGACTCTTCCGGCAGACTCCAAACAAAAGGAACACGGACCAGTTCCCCGAACGCCATTCCTGGGGAAGACGTGGGGCATTTCAGCCAGCAGTTACCAGTGCAACACAAAGCTAACAGGCTCACGTCTAAACTCACTGAAAATATGTGGAACCCTTATATGAACTCAGTGTCAAAATACTAAGCTCCTACATCTTGATGTTTTACCAAGTTACTTTCACCACCCATAAGCTGTGTGTAGGCTGGTGGAAAGGGTAGCTAGCTGTACTACTGAAACTGAGAGCTGTGCTCTCAACTAGTCTCTAAGATAACCCTTCATTTAACAGGTAACAGAGAACATTCAGAAACTCTGACAGAACCAAAAGTGAGGCGCAGAGCTGGGCTAGACCCCCATGCTTCTGACCTTCTCCTTTCCCCCTCACACACCTCAGCACCAGAGATACTCTGTAAACAGTCACTTCGGATCTTAACATTTTAAGATAGTTCTGAGATGAGAAAACAAAGCCCCCAGAAAAATACAGAAAAACAAATTATAACTGCAACAGGAGGAGGAAAAGAATCCATCATGTGACCCGGAGACAAGAAGTCACCCCTAGACACCCCTTTGGCTCCCTGACCCTGGCAATGAAATACACCCCAGTCACCCCTCCCAGTCACAGAGTGAAGAAGGGGATCTGGTAAGCTTCACAAGCACACCACAGCATGGGCGGGGCGGGGCCCCAGGGATTTTACTGTCCAGGCCCTACCTGCCTGCCCCCGAGCTCAAAAACCCAGGAGCAGAAAAGACAAGTGCCTTCCTCCTTCCATCCCCACGCTGCAGGTTTACGGGTGAGGGGGGTGGTAACATAGTGTGGGGCACTCACCAGGAGGCATGTAAGGACAGACAGCCTCGGGTAGCCTGGCAGAGGGCACCGTGAGCCCAGCCTATCCATGGCGTCGCTGGTAATTTAGCAGCACAGCAGCAGCGAATGTGGCCTCAGGCTAGTTGCCGAGTTGCCGGCTGGGGGTGGAGGGGGGGAGGGCCTAAACGCTCCACTCACCCCCCCCCCCCCCGCCCCCACCTGCCGCTTGCCCTACAGCCCAGTCCGGCCTCAGACAGGCTGGCTGGAACTAGTGGAACTAGATAGTGGAGGGGGCGGGGAGAGAGGGAGGAATTTTCCCTGGACTACCTACTCCCTAGAAATGTACGACCTAAGCACCATAGCAGACCTACAACCCATACAAAAATAAGAATACCAATTTTCCCTTCCCACTCTAACAACAACAAAAATAACTCCATAAGATCCCCAGAGATGTACAGATGAAAAGACAGAAGTTTCTTAGGTATGTAAAACCTTCAGGAAGTACAGCACACAAACACTAAGACACACGCACTAAACTCTTCCACTTTCTACAGGCCCAACCCGCCAAAAGACAAAACCAAACCAACTGAGGCACACTGGGCTGCCTTCCTGTCCCCCATATCACCCCCTCCTCCCAGGATCTCCCTTCCAATCCTCCTGGGTTTAGGATACTCTTGCTCCCAACCGTTCACCTTTCCTGGCCAGCTTCTCTGTGTAGCCTTTCCCAGAGTTAATCCCACAGTCCTCTGTTCTCCTAAGAGAACACACTTGGGACACACTTCTGTTGCAACATTAAACATCAACCAGGGGATCTGCAAACAAATAAGCAAAGCAGCAAGCTAATGACTGAGTGCTGCCCTCCCAGGAATGCAGAGTCCACTGTTGCCAGGGTTTCCAGTTTTTTAATCCAGCTTTTTAAAGTGAACTATCCTAATTTTTAAAATGACATTACTGGGACAGAAGAAAGGATTGAGTGCACAAGGGCACAAGTAAACTTTTTAAATTAAGGGAACTGTTCTGTATCTTTTTTTTTTTTAATTGGGGAAGGGGAACAGGACTTTATTGGGGAACAGTGTGTACTCCCAGGACTTTTTTCCAAGTCAAGTTGCTGTCCTTTCAGTCTCAGTTGTGGAGGGTGTCGTTCAGCTTCAAGTTGTCCTTTCAGTCTTAGTCGTGGAGGGTGCAGCTCAGCTCCAGGTCCTGTCACTGTTGCTAGTTGCAGCGGGCGGAGCCCTCACGGGATGCGAGGAATTGAACTAGCAACCTTGTGTTTTGAGAGCCCACTGGCCCATGTGGGAATCGAACTGGCAGCCTTCGAAGTTAGGATCATGGAGTTCTAACCGCCTGAGCCACCGGGCCGGCCCTGTTCTATATCTTGATTGTGGTGGTAGTTACACAAGTGTTAAAAAAATTCAACACACTATACATTTACCTTGGTGAATTGTGTTATATGTAAATAGTACCTTAAACAAAAAGGGGGTAGTGCTGGAAACCAATTCAAAATTGTTTTAAACGGGGCAGATCAAACAAAACACATCTGTTATCCAAATCTAGACTGCAGCCTGCCAGGTCACAGCCTCTGTTTACTTTAAATTACCTGTTCATACGCTTGTCTCATTCTTTGGGATTATAAACTCTCATGGCCTGATGCACTTTCTAGCAAAATGTCTGACAAAGTATTACTTTGGTGCAAAAGTACTTGCGGTTTAAAAGGTTAAATTGCAAAAACAGCAATTATTTTTGCACCAACCTAATAGTTAATAAATCAGTTGTAGCTCTAGTCTTATCGTTTACATCATTAGCTGTGCAGACTCAGGCAAGTTACTTAACCACTCTGAGCTTTTGGGAGGGGCTTGGTAAAGGAATAACACCTCCTTCTTCATAGGTTTAAAGTGAGGACTAACAGAGAACGTTGATAAATGTAAACGTGCTTTATAAAATGCAAGACCATGGCAGCCTTTCAAGAACAAGTAGTCTCATGGCAACTACCAAAGTTAACTCAGAAAATCTCCATTTGCAATTAAAGAATTTACCCTGTTTCCCCAAAAATAAGACCTAGCCGGACAATCAGCTCTAATGTGTCTTTTGGAGCAAAAATTAATATAAGACCCAGTCCTAGTAAAATAAGAAAAAAACCCCATAAAATCTAATGCATCTTTTGGAGTAAATATTAATGTAAGACCCATTTTTTGCTCCAAAAAAAGCATTAGAGCTGATTGTCCGGCTAGGTCTTATTTTCGGGGAAACACGGTAGTATGTGTGTAAAGAATAGAATTAGACAAAATAAAGCCAAGTGGTCCTAAGAAAACCTTTATATTCAAAATCCATTGAAATAAATCAAGAATGTGATCTTCTGTAACTATGACATCAGTAAGAAAGGCCACTGTTAATGACCATTTACCTTAGATCCTGAGATGACATCCCCAAGTTTAGCACAGGACACCACAGTTAGGCTCAGTAAGCGTTTGCTGAATTACTAAAGGGTATGGATGTATATCTGGTGATTGTAAGGATGGTCACAATAAAGATGAGGTTGGGGCAACAGGGGAAGGATGGCAAGAGATTAACTGTTGTTTGAAAGAAACTGCCTCTGGATACTCTTTTTTCCTTCAACTCAGGCACCTTTACTCTTCAGATTCAATTCCACAGTTAGATTCCAATAGTCCAATCATGCATTTATGGTTTTGGCAGATTCTTCAGATAAAGTAATATCCTTAGTGCCACTTGCTTGAGGGTTTGGGCTCTTCCTCTGGAGCTTCTTACCCTTTCTATCTGCTTCCCCTTATCAGACTTGGACTCGGACAAAAATTCAGACTCCCCTTCAGATTCTGTATCCATCTCCTTCTCCCAAACTTCCTCTTTATTGTGTCTTCCTTCTCTTTCTTCTATTCCTTTGCTTTATTTTGAAGGTTCTTTTGCATCTCTTTTTAAGTATACAACAATTTTTTTGAAATCTTTTTTAAAGGCCAAACTTTGATCCGAAAAAGGATCCATGTCAACTGCAACATGAATGAGATCTGAGGCAACATTTAATTTCCTTAGGTTGGTTCCAGAGATTTGTTGTCTTCCTCATCTATATACACTCTGTCTTGGTTAATGCCAGAATTAGAAACTTGAGTAGCTCGTTAATTTCATTTTCTTTGATAATGAGGCATTTAAAACTCATATTTTTCAGACTCTATTATGATTTTTTTTTTCCAGCTTCTTCTAGGGAAACATGCATAATCATTCACATTATCCCAGAGTTTCCAGCAGGTCTTAATAAGAGCAGCTGGTTTTAGACCATTCATCACCTCTTTTATCACTATCAAAGCATAAATAATGTGGTACTGTTGCCATGTTTCTTTCAAAGTAAGGCAAGGGTTTTTCAATAGTCAGCAACGTGGTCAACGTGCTTGTTGTAATACCTCTTGAATGCTTCAATTATACCCTGACCCAAAGGCTGAAGATAGCTAGGGCCTTCCAGAGGGAGAAACACAGTATCACACTGTGTGATATTGGATGAGCAAAGAATGAGTCTGGGTGATTGGGACCTCTGTCCCAAATTAGCAACACTCTGAATTCAATTTTTTTTTTTTCCTGCTAAATAACTCTGGGCTTGATGGATAAAAGAATTACGAAACCAATGCAAAAAAGAGGGCAATGGTTAATGACACTTTGGGGCACAATTGCCAGAAAACAGGAAGGCGTTTTTAATCTTTTCCCAAAAGACAAGTGGGATTAGGGTCTTTAGAAAGCAGCAGTGGTTTTCTCTTTTTGTCACTCTGTGGCACTGGAGCACGTACACACACACACGTAAAATCCTTTCCTTAGCTTCCTCTAAGGTTTCTGATTTTTTTGCCTTTTTCCCTGAAAGTTCACGAAGGCATTCACTTCCCAAACACGCTCATGTCCTTGGCGTGTAAGACCCGTGGAGGAACATAACCTCTAGCTCTGACCAGTTTCTGGAGTTGCTTGGGATACTTCCGTGCTCAACTGGGCACTTAACGGTTGATAGGGGAGGTTCTTCCTCCCCTATCAACCTTGAATTTCACAACCGGGAATGATTTTTAAGCTTCTCAAACCATCCTTCGCTTGTATGAGACTTATCTGGGTTGCCCTTCCCCGAGGTTTGCACCCGACGCTTGTACCGCCCTTGGCCTCGCTGGCCTTCAGCATGGAGACCGGGCCCCTAGGGGACGGTCCTGTCCTCCCCCCAAACGGGTAACTCAGATTCCATCTTCCTGATGTTTACATCGCGGGAACGCACAGCACGTTGGAGGAGACAGGCCAGACACTCCGTGATGGCCTTCTCGGTCTTCTCAACGGTGCGCAGGGTTGATTCATTCCGGCCCCAAAAGCGGCCCGCGTCGCTGTGACTCACGCCTCCTCCCAGCTTCTCGAGAATCGCCATCTTGTCCTCCCCGGGCATGGCCCCTCCGCTTCGTGCAGCTACGCGCCTGGGCCGGGCGCAGGGAGCTGCTCGTCGCCGCGGCCCTTCCTGGGGCAGCCGCAGCCGGGTTTGAGAGCCAGGAGGCCGCCCGCGAGGACTCGTAACCTTCGACTGACCCTCATGCTCACTACTCCGCCTGCTGGGCATCTGATGAGCCTTGGCTCTCCGTGGGAAATACGTACGCCGACCGGAAACTCGGACTTTGCGGGACCGAGAGCTCGGGGGCGCCTAAGATGAGGCCCGACTGCGACCCCGCAACCACGGGCGACCGCTGGCTCCGCCCCATCGGCCCCTGGTCTCGCGAGGCTTGGCGCGAGCGCGCGGCCCGCCAGCTCCGTCTCGCTGTTGGTGCGGCGGGTCGCCGTGGCCGCCGACGCTCAGGTACAGGGAGGCTGCGCCCGGCAGGTCTCGCGAGAGTCGGAGCAGCACGCCGGGAGCGCGGCCGAGTCGGGCGAGCCCGTGCGGGAGCAGCGTGATGGCGGCGCAGGTGCTGGCGCTGCTGCGGGAGGTGTCGCGGCTGGAAGCGCCGCTGGAGGAGCTCCGCGCGCTTCAGTCGGTGCTGCAGGCCGTGCCGCCCAGCGAGCTCCGCGAGCAAGCCGCGGAGCTGCGCCTCGGCGCGCTCTTCTCCTTGCTCAATGAGAACCACCGGTGAGTGCACCCTGCCTCGTGAGCGGGCGAGAGAGACACCCCCAAGTATGGAGACAGGGGTGGGTGGGCCGAGGGGACGGCTTTTCCCACTCGCCATGAAGGTTTGAAAAAAGAAAAAAAGCTGACATTTCAGAGAGGGAGGATCCTGGGTTGGGAGGCAAGAGTCGGGGTTTAAGAACAGCCTCGGAGGGGTGTCCCTGGCGACCTCCTGCTCTCGCTCCTTGGAATAGGAATCGAAGCGGGGAAAGCGGGGCTGCCCGCCCACATGGAGGGAGGGCTCCACGTTATGCGTGCAAGTGCCTGACGCTTTCCCTCCTCTGACGAAGGGGACCTATCTTGGTAATTTGGCGAGACCCATCAACGTTCAGATTTATACACCATTTGATCCAGTCATTCCGGTTACAGGAATGTAACGTGCGGGGATCCTCGCCCACAAACTGTGCTGTAGGTACAGGAATACGCTAACAAAGGGCGACAGCAAAAAGCTTGAAACAACCTAAATATCCATTAAAAAGGGGATTCCAAGTGAATTCGAACACATTCCCATGCAACCCTATGCAGCTCTTAGAAAAGTGGAGATCTACAGATGTGGACGTGGAAAAAGCTCTCATGTATGTTGTTGAATGAAAAAAAAATGTAGGAGTTTGTGATTCCGTTATGAGTAATTTTTAAAAAGGATTACACACAACACAAACACACACTCAAGCTAGAATAACATTGGGAGTGTCCGAAAGGTACAGCAGAAACTATCAATATGGCAGTGGGACTTAGAATGATAGGAGAGCAACTTTTACGTCTGTAGTGTTTTATTTAAAAACACTTTGTATTTGATAATTTAGAAGAATTTAAAAACATCTGTGATGCAGAACTTTTCTACTTGAAAATGTAATGAATCACGGAATCAACACTTACGCGCCCCACGTCGGTGTTGCTCTCGCCTTCTTCCAGCATCTCGAGAATTGTCATCTTGATTTTGGAGGGCTTTCTTGGTTCTGACTTCAGATTCCTCCCTCTTTCATATGTTTCCCTTTCCTTAAATCCATTGGTTAACATTTTCAGGTCAGCCTATAAAATATCTCGTTTGTCCTCTTTAATTCAGGCCCCTTTTTTTCTCCTTGTTAGATCTATTGCATCAGTGTGACTTATTGCCTCTAGGCTTCCTTTTCTAGCCTCACCTTCCCATACTGCAACCACAGTGAAGTGCTCAGTTTAGTTGGCGCACGTCTTTTCCATGGTTTCCCACTGCCGAGAGTGTAAAATCTTGACTTCTTAGTCTGACATTTGGACCCTTACAGCATACTTTTTCCAGCCTCGTGTTCTCTCCACTCCTGAACACCTAATCGTCTGCTCCATATATCAGGGGCACCACTGAGTTTCCCTTGAGCATAAATTGGTACTTTCCTAACTTTGTTCATGCCAATTCTAACCGAAATGCCCTCTCCCTCTCCAGATTCTTTAGGACCAAGTGAAGTGCCATCGCCTTCAAAAAGTCTTTCCTGGTCACTCCAATTACAAGTGAATCGTCCTCAGATCTCCTGAAGGACATTATCATTATTTCTGTTAATGATACTTGAAACTAGAGCCTTATATTATAGTTCCATATGTGTTTATTTGTAGTTTGTAAATTCTTTGAAGGCAAGGGTCATATTTTGTTCATCTCTGTATCCCACCTAGGGCACAGCAGGAAATACATATGCCCAATAAAAGATTAGATTCAATAATTTTAGAGAGGCACCTAGTCCAACCACTTCATGTTACGGATGAAGAGACTTTCAAAGGTCATACCACAAGTTGGCCCCAGAGATGCAACAGAAACTGAAATGAAGGGGAGTTTGAAGAGTAAGGTCCGTGGGGAAGGTGATTTGCTGAATGAAGGAGCAGTGCTCTAAGAAACAGTTTTAATGGAAATTTTTTAAAGATAAGATAATTCAGAACGGGGTACATAGTAGATACCAACTGTAATTTATGGAGGTAATTCTCTGGATAGATTGGCAGTCTCCAGATAATACTGCTGTTACCCTGACTAAACCACACAGGTTGATGTATACAGGTTCAGTATCTGATCTAATAAATGTAAGTCTAGAATCTTGACAGGAGTTTTTGTGAGGGAAAATTACTGCTTTACAACATGGAAGTCAAACAAGATTGATTATTATATAAGTTATTAATTCTTTAGCTTCTTGACACCAAAGGGCTACATGTGACCTGAAATTTGAGCACTATACAGTTTAACCTACCATTGCTTTAAAAAAAAAAGCTTTATTGAGATATAATTTACACAAATTGCACATAATAAAATGTACAATTTGACAAATTTTGACATGTATATCCTCATGAAACCAGGACCACAATCAAAATAGCAAAGATATCTTTCACCCCCAGAAGTTTCCTTGTGCCCCTTAAAAGTCCCTCTCCTCTTCAGCCAGGTAACCACTTACCTGCTTTCTATCACTATAGATGAGTTTGTCTTTTCTTTTTTTTTTTAGAGTTTTATATAAATGGAGTCATACAGTATATACTCTTTTGTTTGGTTTCTTTCCCTCAGCATAATTATTTTAAGATTTGCCCATGTGGTATGAAGGAATACTTCATTCCTTTTTATTGCTAAGTAGCAGTCCATTGTACAGATGTACCACAATTTGTTTATCAGTTCAACTCTTGATGAACATTTGAGTTATCTCCAGTTGGGGATATTACAAATACCACTGCTATGAACATTTGTGTATGTCTTTACATAGACTTATTCTTTCTTTTCTATTTGAGTAAATATCTAGGAATGGAATGGCTGGATCATATGGTAATTGAATGTTTAACTTTTTAAGAAGCTGCCAAACTGTTTTCCAAAGTGACTGTACCATTTTACATTCCCACCAACAGTATATGAGAGTCAATTATAGAGGTCAGTATAAAACCTAAGACTATCAAACTTCTCAAAGAAAACAGGAAAAAAATTTTGTGACCTTGGGTTAAACAAAGATTTCTTTGATGTGACACCAAACGCATCCACAGAGAACAAACTGATAAATTGGACTTTATCGAAATTAAACATTCTACTCTTCAAAGGTCATAGTTAAGAGAATGAAAAGGAATGTCACAAATGGAGAAAAATCTTTACAAAGAATATATCTGATAAAGGACTTATGTTCAGAATGTGTGAAGAACTCACAAAACTCAATTTAGAGAACCCAGTTTTAAAATGGGCAAAATAGGAAGATATATAGATGGCAAATAACCATCTATATGGTATATAGATGGCAAATAACAGGAAGATATATAGATGGCATGTATATGCCAGGATGGCAAATAACCACATGAAAAGATACCATCATTGGTCGTTAGAGAAATGAAAATTAAAATCACATTGAGATTCTACTACACACCTATTAGAATAGTTAAAATAAAAAAGATACTAAAGCAATCCAGTGTCCATCAATGGATGAATGGATAAACAAAATGTAGTATATACATACAATGGAATACTAACAGCCTCAAAAAGGAAGCAAGTTCTGACACATGCTACAACGTGGATGAACCTTGAGGATATTATGCTAAGTGAAATAAGCCCATCACAGAAAGACGAATACTGTATGCTTCCACTTATATGAGCTCCGTAGAGTAGTCAAATGCAGAGACGCAAAGTAGAATAGTGGTTACTAGGGGCTGAGGGGAGGGGAAAATGGGGAGTTAGTATTTAATGGACATAGAGTTTCAGTTTTAATGGAAGATGAAGAAGTTCTGGAGATGGATGGTGGTGATAATTGCACAACTACCTTTAAAACTGGTAAATTTTATGGTATACACAATTACAATTTTTTTAAAATGGAAAAGAAACTTATTGGCAGTCACTCCCTATTTCCCTTTGTATCCTCTTCCCCTAGTTCCTGGCAGCCAGTGATCTGCTTCCTGTCTATAGATTTGTCTGTTCTGGACCTTTCATATAGTAAATGGAATCATCATCCAAAGGAAGCCGTTTGTATCTGGCTTCTTAGCATAGTATTTCCAAGACTCACCGATGTTGTAGCATGGATCAGTACTTCATTCCTCTTTATGGTTGAATAATACTCCGTTGTGTAGATAGACCACATTCATACATTTGCTAATTGATGGGCATTTGGGTTTCCATTGCTGTGAATATTTGTGCACAGATTTTTGTATGGACATGTATTCAATGATCTTGGATATAAAAACATTCTTAATTACTCCCTTAGGCTTAATTGTGCAAAGTGCAATCCCTGAGTTAAAAGGGTATGTTCATTTTTAGGGTTTTTGCTATGTATTGCTTAATCACCTTTTAGAAAGGTTCTACCCGTTTAATTGTATATTATTAGCGTATAAATACCCATTTACTTGCACTGCCTATTAAGAGACAAGGAAGTTATTCTTGAAACACTGCATCTGTATGTGGTAGTCATCAAGTTCTGATTAATTTACATCTTTAATAGCTCTTGAACCTTTTCCCTCTTCTCCATTCCCACTGCTGCTCCCCTCTTTCATTCTTTCATCACCTCTCACCATGAACTGCTTCTAACTGAAAATTCTTTCTCTAACACTGATGCAAAGTGATTTCTATAAGTCAAATCTCTTTGTGTACTTTTCTGCTTTAAAATTACTTCTGGACTTACCATTGACTCCTGGAAAAAGGCTAAATTCCATAGCAGGACATAAAAGAACTATCAGAATCTGACTCCTGTGTTATTTTTCCTATGTAATTTCTTGCCATTCATCTCCCTCCTTTTACATTCTCCCCACTTCCCTCCAATTCTGACCCCAGTCATACCAAGCTACTTGTGGTCCCTTGAATGCATAACACTGTCTCATTCCTCTGTGCCTTTTCATGTGCTACTACTTCCTCCACCTGCAACACCTTTCTTCGAGATAACTCTCACTTTTTCTTAAAATTTAGCTCAAATGTACCCTGTGCCCTGTGTTCTTTGCTGAGCTCCCACAGCTTCCAGCTCTCACCTAGCTCTAACTTATTTATCTACCTGGATTATAGTTGCCTTCCTGTTTTTCTGCATCTTCCATTAGACTGAGCTCCTTGAGGTTATAGAATGTATCTTATCCTTCTTTGTATCCCCAGCACGGGCATGGCATATAATAGGTACTTAGTAAATGTTTAATAACTTAATAGAAGCTGGTGTTTCGGGTGTGAGGTATTGTTATTAGATTGTTACTTCCTACCTGGCAGGACATGAACTAAGGAGGTCTATGGTGTCTCCTTTAGGGAACAGACAACTTTGTGTGTATCCATTCTGGAGAGATTGCTCCAAGCTATGGAGCCAGTTCACATGGCCCGGAACCTCAGGGTTGACCTGCAGAGGGGACTGACTCACCCTGATGATTCTGTGAAAATCCTCACTCTATCCCAGGTATGAAATTTTGCTAGCACATAATAAGAGAACTAACATTTAGTGACCACCTGTTCTGGGCTAGGCTCTATGCTGGGTGCCAAGACAGAGAGAAAAATCATCTCTGTCCCTAGGGCGTGTCTAGTCTATTCTAGTATGCATAGCTTAACTATAACCAGGGAGATACAAGCTAAAGTAAAAAGTTCTACTCAGTACAGTTGGCATCATTCATTCATCAAATACTGACTGAGTTCCTTTTACGTGCCAGGCATTGTATCATATGCTGTTAAAGCTACCAAGATAAATAAAGCCTATTTCCTTCAAGGAGCCCCTAGTCTAGAGAAAAAGGTTGGCATGTTAAGTCTTTTCATGGTGGCATGAACAAAGGACTAGCACTAAACCGACAAACTAAGACAATAACTCTTATCACCCTGGTAATCAAAACGTGTTACTATTTGGGTGAAGAACTGCTGTTGAGGATCATCTTGTTGAAATGTTAAAGAGCAATTAGTTTATCCAGTGGTATTCAACTACTGTTTTTCCTTTTCTACTCTAAAGTGTTTATTCAACAAAAAGAGAAAAGTATCGATTTATTTACCATTTATGTGCCAGACACTACTATGTGCTCTACCTATTTAGTCTCATTTAATCTTCATTACTCTCCTGCAATTAAGTATTGTATTCCCATTTTACAGACAAGAAATTAGGCTCAAAGAAGTTATTTAATTTGCCCAGGGGTTCAGTGCAGCTAAAAATGGAAAGAACTAGAATTTGTATTGTTTCATTGAAACACCCACCATTTTTTTTCTTTCCTTTCAAAGATGTGACTAGGCCAAATATGTATTTGGCTTTAATGAATTTGGGTCACTTGGAATTTTTAATAACTTGTCTTTTAGTTGTAATCAGTAACTCTTAAAATAACTACACACTAAGGAAATTCGACAATCATGTGTTCACATGTTGCCCTGCCTTGGGAGAGTTATTTCTGATTGTTTTTTTTTTCTTTCAGGTTGGAAGAATCGTTGAGAATTCTGATGCTGTTACTGAGATTCTAAATAATCCTGAATTACTAAAACAAATCGTTTATTGTATTGGTGGAGAGAATCTATCTGTAGCCAAAGTGGTGAGTCCGCTAGAACCATCGGCTTAACCAGGCAGAGAAATTAAAAGACAGAAAGGCTTTCTGGATTGAGGGGTGAGGGTTTAGAAGGGAGGATTTGTGTCATTGAATTTGCAACCATATAAATGGTATCAAATAAATCTATGATGTCAGATAAGTATTAGTAAATCCCGTCTATTTGCTAGAATACACATTTACAAATTATCCATCATAGGGCTTACGTTGGGTTACTTCATAAGAAGCAAAACTTACACAGCAGCTATGTATATTTTTCAATTATAAATAATAATAGCTAAAATGTAGTTAATGCTCATTGGGCAAAGTGCATTCCATACATTAGTTTTCACATCGGTCTCTTATGAAGTAGATATTAAATTCTGTATGTTTATGACTTAAGAGATATTTTCTTTCCTATAAGGCCATTAAATCCCTGTCAAGAATATCGCTGACCCAGGCTGGCCTGGAGGCTTTATTTGAAAGCAGTCTGCTGGATGATTTGAAAACTGTAATGAAAACAAATGACATTGTTCGATACAGGGTGTATGAGGTAAGACAAGAAACATACTTTATGATGCTTACAATTCAGAATGCAGTAAGAGTTACATTGGAAGGCAAGACGGCTCATTTAACATACATTAATTGAGTACATAGTCTGTGTTAGGCCCTATACTGGGTGCTGACCTCCCCACCTGTTGTGTGAGACCATCAGATAAAAAGTATTTATACTGCACTATAAGTACTATAGCAGACGAGACGCCATTGAAACTCAACTTTGAAAAACTTAGCAGTAGTAGTAGTAGTAGAAGAGGAAGAAGAAATGGCTCTCGTTTGTACCAGCTTTGTACTGAGTACTGTGCTAAGTCCTCGCACAAATTGTCTTCAGTTCTCACAGTAAAGCCTATACATTGACCTCACTGTTACTGATGGAGTCGTTGACCCAAGGCCACTCAGTTAATAGGCTACATATTCCAAACAAATCCTCTACAGTCTAATTTCCTCTTCAAAACGCTGTCTTACTTTGTATGTCTTGATACCAGGCTATCCTGTTTTTCCTTCTGCCTCTCGCTATTTCTTCTAAGTCTCCCAGCTTGTTATCCTCTATTGAGCTTTCAATTGTTGGGGTTTGTGAAGGCAATGTCCCCAGCCCTGTTCTCCCTATAATCTGTATTCATTCAGCAATCTTATTCATCCTGTGATTTTGGTTCCCAACTGTAGTGATGAGGACTCTCACATGTAAACCTCCAACCCAGACCTCTCTTCTGAGCTCAGACCTTCATGTCCAACTGCTAACTCACTCTCTCCCCCTAGACATATTCTAGGTCTCTCACCTCATGTTAAAACCAGACTCCTGATCTCCTCCACCTACCTCATGCCCCTAATAAAAAACAGCATCAGCAAACTGGCAGTGTCTCATAGTCCACGTGGTTGGGTATTAGACCTCAAGTTCATTCACTGAGGCCTTGTTCTTCCTGCCACATATCCATTCAGCCATCACGTCATGTCAGTTTTACTTAAACCAATGCGTTTCTCTTCTTTGGTGTAGCCACCGGCACCTTAGTCTAAGCTACTACTTGGATTACTGTATTGGCATCCAAACGGGTCTCTTGTCCATTTTTTGTCATTACTAGTCTATCTTCACATGCAGTCAGAATGATCTTTTAAAAATCCAAATCTGGTTCTGTCATTCCTCTGCTTAAAATCCTTCAGTATCCTACATCCCTCAATAAGCTCAGGACATACTTGAATGAGTAAGTGAATGACTGACTGATAGAGTGCATACGTGCATGAATGAATGAATGATTATTACAATCTGTGGTTGCTGATTCAGGATTTTTTTACCTTGATTGATGATTTCTTTTATGAAAAATGCAACTACACCAAGATACAATGGAGTGATTCTGTGCCAAAGTAATTTCTTATGTGTTTGATGAAATTTTCCTATGTGTGGAGACAAATAACCAAGTTTTAAAAATTTATTTATATAAAATACCTAGTCCTGCATTTAACTTAAAATGAGATTTAACAACTTTGGGGCTGTTTTGACCTTTCTGCTTTTTCTGTTCTCTTCTTTCAGCTAATTGTAGAGATTTCTTCTGTGTCACCAGAATCTTTAAACTCCTGTACCACCAGTGGATTGGTAACCCAGCTCCTCAGAGAGCTGACTGGTGAGGATGTGCTGGTCAGGTAGGTATGTTGGCTGAGAGTGAAATGTCCTCTTTGGGAGGGCCAGGAGACAACCTTGGGACTCAGTGTTATCTTCCTGGTAGGACCTGTGCCCAGGTTTCAATCTCATGACAAACACATGTCCTGAAGAAGGGGCCTTTAGAAAATACCTCAGGTTATATTGTGACAGCATACTGGAATTTAGCAAAGCCACATATGACTATATAGCTCCTTTGGAATGACTGTTCCCTGTCCTTAGGCATGCATGTATGCTCTTACAAAGTTGGAATCCCATGATAAACTGCCACTTTGTATTAATGTGTTATCACATTATGTGTTACACATTTTTTGACATTGTTAAATAATAGCACCATGGCATGATAGAAAAACACGGACTTTTGAAAATGAGGAAGACTTGGGCTTAACACGCATCTCTAGTACTTATTAACTGTTTGACCTTGGACACTTTATTGCAACCATTCTGCACCTTAAGTTTCCTTATCTCCTAAATGGAACAATGACAGATCTATAAAGAACATAATATGAGGATTAAGTGAATTAACCATAGAGACCCATACAATGGCTGACATAGGTCCTCAGAGAAATGTTAATTCCAATTTTTTCAGCCCTACTCCCTAAGTCCCCTTTAATATTTACCAAATGTTTCCTGGTTGATATTCTGCAATTTACTAATGCATCCTCACTGTTGAACACTTGGTTTGCTTCAAGTGTTTTGTTTTTATAATAGCACTATAGTTATTTCGTGTACTGAGGATTTTGTTTTCCGTATTTTAAATGATTTTCTTACTGCCTTATGTTCTTTAAATGTGACTGAAATTGTTAAACTCATATGCATAAATCAGTCACCAATTACACTGTTTCATAGCATTCCTAATTAGGAAACTAATTTCGTTAATTTTTTTAGCTATGTATCAAATTTTGTGACATAGGAAAAAACCCAACAAACAGTCACTTAAAATACATTAGGAGCAATTATTAAAAAGTTTTTATTTTTTTAATTTTCTTTGTTAGCTTTAGGTGTACAAAACGACATCATGATTAGACATTTATACACTTCACAAAGTGATAACCCCCCCAAGTCTACTACCCCTCTGACATCATACATAGCTGTTACAATACCATATTCCCTATGCTATACTTTACATCCCTTGACTATATAAATATATATTTAATAATGGTTAACATTCAATATTTTATATTAGTTTCAGATATATAGTGCAGTGGTTAGGCATTTATAAAATCTATGAAGTGATCCCACCAATAAGTCCAGTACCCATCTGATACCCTACATAGTCTTTACAACATTATTGATTACATTCCCCATACTGTATTTCACATCCCTGTGACTACCAGTATAAAAATGCTTTTTTAGTTAATTGGGAAAATTTGATCATGGGTGGGTATTAGGTGATACCAAAGAATTATTACTAATTTTTTAAATATGTGGTAAGGAAATATAATTGTGAGAGAATATTCATGTTTTTTAGAGATGCATAATAAAGTATGCAGGGGTAAATGGCAACATGACTAGAATTTGCTTTAAAATAGTTCAGCAAAAAATGGAGAAAAAGGAGGTGAAATAAGTAAAGCAAAATCTTGATAATGACACAATCAAGATTATGGGTACACAAGGACTTACTGTTCTGTTTTCTTTTGTGTATGTTTGACATTTCAAAATAAAACACATTTTAAAAAGAAATCTCTTAGAAGTAGCTATTTTATAGTAGAAACAATAATGGGATTCAAGTGAGAAAGTCAAGATTTAAGTCTAAACTCTGCCTTGTAATAAAATGTGATTCTGGACAAGTCATTGCAATTTTCTCATCCTGTGTCCTCATCGGAAAGAGTCAAGCCAGGATTATTGACCTTTCACATTTGGTGGGAAGAGTTAAATGAGATAACCTATATGAAAGCAGTTTACAAACCATGCTAATCATATGCAAAATCTTGGCATTTCAGAGCCACCTGTATAGAAATGGTGACATCACTGGCGTATACTCATCATGGACGACAGTACCTTGCTCAGGAAGGAGTAATTGATCAGATTTCTAATATAATTGTTGGGGCGGATTCAGACCCTTTCTCTAGCTTCTACTTGCCAGGTAAGAAATGTTGATGCCTGTGGAAATGATAGTGAGTGTTTTGTTTCTGAATTATCTGCTAGGAGGAGCCCAGGGATTGTCTTCTTTACAGGTGATTCCCTTCGGGTGATGAGACCCGTAGCCCCTTAATAGGGTAGAATCTATCACCTTGGGAGCCTTGCACTGTTGAGTCTGATTTCTTGGAAATACTGCTGTTTTAGAGCATTAGGATAATGTCCTTTGAGTCACAGCCAAAAGAAACTAAATAAAAATACTAGTAATGACATTTACAGTGTATTTCCCAGATTCATCAAATCTCGGAGTTGGAATCTTTAATATTGGAACTACTCCAGTCACTCTGTCAAGGACATGGTTAGTTTTTCTTGAGCGCTTCTAGAAATTGGAGATTTGTTCCTTCTTTAGGTAGCCTAGATTATTTCATTGATGAACATCCGTTTAAAATTTTCTTTCTAATAATGACTCCAAACTTGCCTTCTGTAACTTGTATCCACTGGTCCTTCCTTGTTCTTTGTTCTCCCTCTTGCGTGTGACAGTGCTTCAGTGTGTGGACCCCGCTCCATCGACACCTAGGGTTTCTATTCTCCGGGCACCACACGCCCCAGGTCCTTCAGTATTCCCTGTGGTCTGTCTGATTTCCAGGCAGCACGGTGCCATAACCTTTCTCCTCTTTCTGGCCTGTAGTTTATAACTGTCCCTATGAAAACATAGGTCCCCCAATTTATGTGGTCTTCCTCCCCTATTAAAATAATATTTTTGTAAATGTCTCTAGGGTTTGTGAAGTTTTTTGGGAACCTCGCTATCATGGATAGCCCTCAACAGATCTGCGAGCGTTATCCTGTCTTTGTGGAAAAAGTCTTTGAAATGACAGAAAGTCAGGACCCCACCATGATTGGTGTAGCAGTGGACACAATTGGAATTCTGGGATCCAATGTTGAAGGAAAACAAGTTTTGCAGAAGACAGGTTGGTATGACTTGTTTTGACTTTCTTTAGAGGTACCTTAATTTTTGACAGGGATTCGATATATAATAAATCATTTGCTGGTATGTTAAGTGCATTATAGAAACTGCTTTTGCAGATAGTCTTTTTACCATGACTTTGGTTCATCCCTAAAAAGTCTCATAATTATTACTTTTTTTTTTAACTTGGCTGAACCAAGTGCTCCCCTCTACATCTTCCATAAATAGTATTCATGGTACAGAGACCATGGGCTAGACTCAGAAAGACCTGGATTCATGACCCAGTTTTAACACTGACTTAGCTTTTTGAACTTTATTTACTCCACTACTCTAGGCCTCATTTTCCTCATATTTAAAAAGGGGGTAACTACTTCTCAGGGTTGTTGTGAATATTTAATGAAAAGATACATTTGTTTTATATATGTAACTTTAAGGAAGGAAAAGGAACAAAAATTTGTTACAAGATTTTGTGTTGAGTGATATTTTTATGGGACATCCATGAGTAGCTTGAAAGCACTATGAGTTCCACACAAAAAATCTCATGCAGCACTGCTAAAACCCTTGTGAAGTAGACGTTGAAATTTTATATGCTTTCGTATATCACAGCTAATATCCTTGTTATGTGTACTTTTGTAAGTGCTGTAACCTATGACATGGAATCCTTCTACCATCCTGCAAAGAACATACTATTGTCATTCTCATTTTACAGATGAGGTAGCTGGAGCTCAGAGAAATTAAGAACATTTTCTAAGATCATACAGACTGTGGGGCGGCTGCTACTCAAATCCAGGTCCTTTGATTCCAAATCCTCTACACTTCAACTTATATATGCCATATTGCATATGAATGTGTGTTTTAGGCTTCTCATTTGGTCTCTGATTACATGTTTATTTTTATGTTGGTTTAGGTTTGTATGGGTCAGCGTATTGAAAGCAAAGCATATTTTAAAAATTTCATTTTCACTTAACACCCACGAAGGTGACTTTTATTTTTTTAAAAAAATAACAGGTGTTGACAAGGATGTGAGAAGTTACAACCCTTGTGTATATCTGGTGGCAATGTAAGATGGTGTAGCCACTGTGGAAAGCAGTACTGTGGTTCCTCAAAAAATTAAACAGAATTGCCGTATGATCCAGCAATTTTACTTCTAGGTATATAACAAAAAGAATTGAAAGCAGGGACTCAAGTAGATATTTATATACCTGTGTTCATTAACAGCTATTATTCACAGTAGCCAAGGGGGATAGAAATAACCCCAAATGTTCATTGACGGGTGAATGGATAAACAAAATGTAGTCTATACATACAATGGAATGTTATTCAACTTAGAAATGAATGAAATTCTCATACGTGCTTCAGCATGGAGAAACCTTGAAGACATTATGCTAAGAGAAATAAGCCAGACCCAGAAGGACAAATATTGTATGATTCCACCTATTTGAGGCACTTAGAACAACTACACAGACAGAAAGAATGGTGGTTACCAGGGTATGGGAGTAAGGAGGAATGAGTGTTGTTGTAGTGTTGTTGTTTAATGAGTATAGACTTTTCGGTTTGAGATGATGAAAAATTCTGGAGATGGATGGTGATGGTTGCACAACAATCTGGGCTGTATGCTGGTTAAAATAGTAAATTTTATGTTATCTGTATTTTACCGCAATGAAAATGATCTTGTTGTCCTTCAAAGGAACTCGCTTTGAACGCTTGCTCAAGAGAATAGGATATCAAGCAAAGAATGCCCCAACAGAGCTCAAAATTAGGTGTTTGGATGCAATCTCATCTCTTCTTTACTTACCAGTAAGTAAATTGGGAAATTAATGAGGGACAGCCTGTATGAGTTAACATCCTACAGGTTAACTTAATATAAATGTTGACCAAATAAAAGCCGTATTTCTTACTCTTAGTACAAGAACACAACCCTCATTATATGACTAGTGACATTTTTAAGTTGAAGTGGAATCAGAGTATTAGAACTGAAGAGTACCCTGGAAATTGCTTAATCAACCCCGTAAAACAAACAAAAAAAAACTGGGCAAGTCTGGGCTGGGTTTGGGAAAGAGTGCTCCAGAGTTAGCAGGGATCACACAGCAAGTAATGACAGAGTGCCATCAGAACCCAGGTTTCCTGACTTACAAGTGTCTTGAGAGTTGTCTTTTCTGTCCTGTAGCCTGAGCAGCAGACGGATGACCTCCTGAGGATGGCAGAGTCCTGGTTTTCTTCTTTATCTCAGGACCCCCTGGAGCTCCTCCGCGGCATCAGTAATCAGCCCTTCCCTGAACTACACTGCGCTGCCTTAAAAGTGTTCACGGTAGGCATCTCTTCTTTTCCACAGGTTCTTCTGGGACTCTGCCAATTCAACACGTGAGCACTTGAAATGAGCAGGCGTGCTGCCATCCCCTGGGGATACACAAGTGCAGGGCACAGCTTCTGCCCTCTGCTGTTAGTATAGATTAAAGAGGGAGACAGATATATGTACAAATTGTTTCACTGAATGGTACTGTGGAAGAACACAGGGTGCTGTGGGATCACAGAATTCATTCCAGATTCCTTATGTGCCCTCACACAAGCCCTTATGACCCAGCCTGGTCTTCCTGAGCCCTCTTGCTTGCCTTGCCCCATCTGGCACTTAGTGTTCTTGTGATACATACTGCTAGCTTTATGTCTCTGGACCTTTGCTCTCTACTTTCAACACTTTTTCCCCGATTTGCTTGTTAACCTCTTATTTATTCTTCAAGGACTAGCTCAGGAATCTCTTCAGCAAGCTTTGCCAAACCCACAAGGTTAAGTTAAGCAGTGTTGGCTCCCATATAATTTGCACTTATTCATTCAGCAAATACTTGTTGAGTTTCTTTTTTGCTTTTTGCTAGGTTCTGGGGATACAATAGTGAACAAAATATTCAAAGACCTTCCTTTCATGTAGCACATATAGCATCTCTGGGTGAGGGACCCAGACAGTAGGTACAATTGTGTAGTTAATTATATAATTACAGCTGTGGTAAGGATTTTACCTCTGTGTTCTATTTATTACATTACATTAAAATATTTATTGACCACTTAAACAGAGTTTGTTGAGAATAGGGACCAGTACTTACCATGGTGGCTGGGCTCATGGAAATACAGTCATCACTTTAGTAATCTTACTAATGGGATCTCAGGCAGCATGCGTGGCTTAGAGAGGGAGGGAACAAGGACAGTGGAGGCGACAAGAAAGGGAAGACTTCCGGCAGGATGTGATACATGATCTGGGTCTTGAAGAATACAATATCCCTATCAACTTCAAGAACATTGTTTTTAGACTGCTTCATATTTGCCCGAAGTCACTGTGATGGTCATTTTGGCTTCTGCATCGATGCTTTTATTATGTATTTTTTTTCTCCACTCTTCTTCTACCTTATGCTTTACTTAGTTGGCCCCAGTTGTAGATACAATTTTTTATTGACTTGTTGGGACAGCTGTTTTTATTGCAGCACACTCTTCGTCTTTGACGGTTGTTAACAAGGCTGATGTTTCTCAAACTTTAAGATCTTGTAAAAATGTAGATTCCAATTTAGTGGTTCTGGGATGGAGCCTGAGATCCTGAATTTCTGACAAGCTCCCAGGTGATGCTATGCTGTTGGCCTGTAGAACACACTTTGAGAGGAAGAGACTAAGCTATAAACTTGATTGTTCCTTGTGCTTCACTAAAGTGGAATAGCGAGATTTTTAGAAACATTATAAAAAGTTGCTTTTTCATTATTTTAAAATTTGGAAAAGATTAAGAAGTAGATATTTTAAGTCACATAAAGTCATACCTGGTTGGTGTGTTTCCTTTTAGTATTAGTATTAGTATTGATTGATTGATGAAATATTTCAAACATAGAGTCATACCTTGCTACACCCCTACCCAAACCCATTCCCCACCCTCCTTCTCTGGATATAATTAATCACCGTCAGGGTTTACAAGCCCACACATGATTTTATATTTTTACTACATATGCATATATCCTTAAACAAATTACAGTATTTTATATATTCTTTAACTTTGTAAATGGTATCTTGTTGTTCATATTCTGCAATTTGCTTTTTCTCCTCTCGTTATGTTTTTAAGATTTATCTATATTAAAAGAGGCAACTAGAAAGTCATTAGTATTTCACTGAATAGCCACAATGTATCATTCTTATAAATGAAGATTTAGACAATATTACAAATGATGCTACAATGAACATTCTCAAAAGTATCATCTTACATACATGTATGAATATGAGTTTCTTTAGGGTAGTCTTTTCTTCTGTAGTTTTTGTTTTTGTTTTTCTACTGTTGTAATTATGCCATGTATATCATTTTGATTTGCTTTTTTCATGTAACAGATTTACCTACTTTTTAAAAACATTCTTAATGTTTATTGCATTTTTTATTACTATATGCCATAATTTAATTACCCATCCCTCCACTATTAGACATTTATATTATAACTGTCACACTGTGATGAACATCTTTGTATAAAAAGATATTTTTGGGCCGGCCCAGTGGCTCAGGCGGTTAGAGCTCTGTGCTCCTAACTCCTAAGGCTGCTGGTTCAATTCCCACATGGGCCAGTGGGCTCTCAACCACAAGGTTGCCAGTTCAATTCCTTGAGTCCTGCAAGGGATGGTGGGCTCCGCCCCCTGCAACTAAGATTGAACACGGCACCTTGAGCTAAGCTGCCACTGAGCTCCCAGATGGCTCAGTTGGTTGGAGCGCATCCTCTCAACCACAAGGTTGCCAGTTCCATTCCTCGACTCCCACAAGGGATGGTGGGCAGCGCCCCCTGCAAGTAAAATTGAACATGGCACGTTGAGCTGAGCTGCCACTGAGCTCCCAGATGGCTCAGTTAGTTGGAGCGCTTCCTCTCAACCACAAAGTTTGCCGGTTCGACTCCCGCAAGGAATGGTGGGCTGTGCTCCGTGCAACTAGCAATGGCAACTGGACGTGGAGCTGAGCTTTGCCCTCCACAACTAAGACTGAAAGGACAACTTGACTTGGAAACAAATCCTGGAAGTACACACTGTTCTCCAATAAAGTCCTGTTAAAAAAAAAAAAGGTTAAAAAAAAAGATATTTTTAATATTTAGATTTTTGTCTTAAATTCCCAGGAGGAATTTAAGCAAAAAGTAACTTTTTTTTTTTTTTTAAAGATTTTATTAGGGAAGGGGAACACGATTTTATTGGGGAACAATGTATACTTCCAGACTTTTTCCAAATCAAGTTGTCCTTTCAATCGTAGTTGTGGAGTGCGCAGTTCGGCTCCCGGTCTAGTTGTCATTGTTATTTGCAAGGGGTGCAACCCACTGTCCCTTGCGGGAGTCAAACCGGCAACCTTGTGATTGAGAGCCCACTGGCCCATGTGGGAATCGAACCCGCAGCCTTAGGCATTAGGAGCACGGAGCTCCAACCGTCTGAGCCACCATGCCGGCCCCCAAAAGTAACATTTTTAAGATTCATGTTGCCAAATTTCTTTCTAAGGATGTGCCATCCTACTAACAAACTTAACTTCTTAAGTCTCAGAGGAATTGTGTTTTTTTTGCCTTCCATTTCAGGCCATTGCAAACCAACCCTGGGCTCAGAAACTTATGTTTAACAGTCCAGGTTTTGTAGAATATGTGATGGACCGGTCAGTGGAGCATGACAAAGCTTCAAAGGATGCCAAATATGAACTGGTGAAAGCTCTTGCCAATTCCAAGACAGTTGCAGAAATCTTTGGAAATCCAAATTATTTGAGGCTCAGAACTTACCTGAGTGAAGGTCCATACTATGTGAAACCTGTTTCCATGACAGCAGTGGAAGGAGCTGAATGATTTCTTCTAGAGTCTAGACCATTTTTGGACCAAAACTTCTCCTAAGGCATTTGACTCCCTCTGTATTTTACAAAACAGAGACCTCCCTCCCCCAGAATTATGGAGTGTCAAACCTAATTTTATCACCAGCATTCATTATGTTTCTACATTGAAACACTATGTGAAACCAGGAAAGCAGGCAAACTTGGTCATAATTAAAACAGATGTTTTTCAGATTTATTTGACTGCCTTACTCTTTGCAGGAAGATGGAAGTTTTGTTCTCCTCCCAGAAAATTTTCATGGACTTACCATCTTATTTTAAAATCTGCTTCAACCAAAATGAAACCAAATTGTTTCTCTTCACTACTTTTCTCTCTTTTTTTTTTAATTCTTTTCCCCCTTCTGATTCCACTTTCAAAGTCTTGGATATATGTATTCTTTGAAAAACCAACAATATGGCATCTTTAAATTATGTTCTCTATCCTAAGAATAAATACTTTTAATAAGGTCTCTTTTGATTTTTTTGGTGTTACTATTTTTCCTTTGAAAAATAGACAGTAAACCTTTAAAAAATGTTTCTAGTGTTCTTTGGTTCTTTTTTGCTATTTATCAATGAATTTTACTCTGTTGTGATTTTGGAAGAGGAGACTGATAACATGCTAAACCAGAATGGTCCCCAAACTGTCTTTATATTTATTTGTGGGTCATCATTGTTGAGGGTTTTGCTTTTAACTTTTTAGATCCATCAAATCAATGTTGAGATGACAAGGAGAGGCAACCGGACTCCTAATAATCAGAGTCAGAACAGAAGGGACGCTGTGTGAAGCAGGATGCCATCTCACTTATTAACAAAGGATGCACTTGCTTTTCACTGACAAAAATTGTTCCCACCTGTTTTCCAGTGCCGTGCTCTCTAAACAGCAAAGCACTCTGCATGCCAGCCACCGATCCAGAGGTTTCTGCGTGAGTTTATCGTCAGAGTGTGACAGTTCAGGCTCTAGAGATAGGTTTCTTTTAAGCCATGGTGAGGTCGATAGCCCACCCCTGCTCTGTAACAAAACAGATCGCAGGTGACTGGAATTCTCTTGTCCCTAGATTGCTCATCTCTCTTCTGCCATCTCAGGTGTCCCTGAGTCTCCTTTTCCCATATTTCCATAATGAATTAGGCCACAGCCAAGTCTTTCTTGGCCTGGAAGAAACATTCTGTCCCTTGAAGATGACTTTTGTTTAATCTCTTTCATTATGTTGATTTTATTCATTTAACGTCAGATTTCAGAGGATTGCCTCTGCTGTGGATCACATACACATTCCGATTTGCACCTGCAACTTTTTTTTTAAGGTGAAATAAAATAAGCAAATTACTATTTTAGTTTGAATTTAATAAATACTTTACTTACTCCTTATTAGATGTTTGGCATTGGCAAAAGTGTTAGACATTGTCTTGAGTGCTAAATTCATCTCATTGAATTTTTACATCTCTGTTTCACAGATGAAGAAACTGAGGCTCAGAGAAGTTAAGTAGCTTTTCCCAAGATCGCACAGGTAGCAAGTGGCTAATCGTGGAGGAAAATAAGCCAGTAGAAAATTAGGAACATTTTCTCTGAGTGAGATTTTTGTTCTTTTCAGCTTTTCAATCAGACGAGAGTAAGATCTGTTCAGTGTGTGTCAGTTAAGTGCTCAGGCAGTGTTTAGGCCTGTCCTTTTCTTTCAGATAGGCACCTCTGAAGGTCATCTATAGAATGACCATGATGTTGACCTATGGTAAGGCAGTGACCACAAACTAATTTTTTATCTAGTAGACAGTAAGCATTTAATGGTTACCTGTAACGTTCAGGGCAAGTGACCATACCTGGGTGGTCTTCTTGCTGGTACTTTTCAATAAAAGCCCTTAATGCAAAATTAACAGGTAAAAATACAATACCAGTTGGAACAATTTCAATAATACTTCTGCAAATAGGGCAATTTAGTGGCATTTGTGAAGTTGTCTACATGTAGAAGTTACCAGATGCCTGAAGAACGTTTTCCAAGCAGTTTCTATAAAATTGGAGTATGCTAGTACACGATTGTCTTCAGAAATACTGTAACAAATGGGGATGTTAACTTGTCCTCAAAATTGTGCATTTCTTATCAAGAGAAAAAAGTACTTTAAGTCTATGCATAACAAAGAAACCTGTATATATGTAAAGTTTTAACTGTTAAGCTCCAAATTGTTACTATACTGTGCTTTCATTTAAAAAAAGATCATTGAGGTATTTACTAAGATTTTTAAAATGTAGACTTTTTTTGGTAGTGCAATTCTTACTATATAATATTGAATAATCAATCATCTTTAAGAGCTTATTACTTTGGCACAGAAATGCTCAACAAAAAAATTGGTTCAAATTAACGTTATTTAAGTTTGTTCCCATGTAATGAAGACTAAATTCGAAGTGTTCGATTGAAGTCTACTATAGGTTATAGCTATTCTGTCCAACTTTTTACATTCTAAAATGCTAAAATGAGGCTTAGCAAACTTATATTCTTTAATTCAAAAGAAGAATTCAGGCTCCCTGTTGGCTCAACCATAGTTTCTAAAGCAAGTTATTAAATTTCTCTAGTAACTGTTACTATAAATTTCTTAGCTTCTTGAAATGGACTACTCGTGTGCTTAAAGCCCAGATTCAGCATAGTGTAATTAATGTAATAATTTTAATTTGAAGATTTCTAAGGGAAAAACATTTTAGAAATTGGTCCTTGCAATAAAAATCAATTTAAAAGAAAAAAATTGGCATATAGTAAATACACTAATAGAGGAAAACAGAAAACACCTATTCTAGGCTTGAGAGAAGAAGTTTTCCCAGGGAAGGAAACCTCTGAATCTTGAAGAACCAGTACGAGATAATCAAATGAAGAACAGAGAGGAGCAAGTAGGTAGATACAAAAATGAGAAGACATTTGGGGAACTAAAAGTAATTCAGTATGACCAACGCCTAGGGAAAAATTGCAAAGTTCTTTATCGTTGTTACCAATAATAGCTACCATTTCTTAGCATTTACTTTATGTGAGGCACTTGATGTACATTTTTTCATTTTATACTCATAACAGCCTTACCAGTATCATTTTACAGACACAAAGCCTGAGAATGTAAGCACCTTGTTCAGGTTGCAGAGCCCAGAACCAGAGTATTAACCTGGCTTCCTAAAGATCAGTCAGAGGTGTTTTATTATTTGGTTCTATTTTGAAGATAATAAACAATTACTGTGTCGGGCATTGTTCTAAAAGCTTTTCATGTACTAACTCATGTTCTCCTACTCCTGGGAGTTAGGTACTACCATTACCCTGTTTACACCTGAGACAAACAGCAAAGTTAAGGAACTTACACAAGGTCACACAGCAAATAAGTGGAGCCGAGATTTGAACCTAAGCTGTTTAACTCAGAACAAATGTTCTTAAATGCTGCTCCTTCCTCTTATTGAATACTGGTATGGGCCAAAGCTAAACACTTGCCATATCTCATTTAGTCCATAATCCCTACAAGGTTGATTTTATACATAAACCGAGGCTCAGTATGGTTTAGTAACATATCCCAAACAATGTCATGGCAGGGATTTTCAAACTATTACTTTGGGGATACCTAAAATCCCCAAGAACCCCAGGATGGAAAATATCGACTTAGTGCCTAGTCATTATATGCAAGAAATCACAAAGCATGTATTGTGGGTTGAATTGCATCCCCCCAAAAGATAGTGGAATCCTAACCCGATACCGGTGAATGTGACCTTATTTCAAGATATGTCATTGATTTGCTTGATTGCTGATATGATCAAGTTAAGATGAGGTCAATAGGGTGGGCCCTAATCCAATAACTTAGAAGAAAAGGGAAATTTGAACAGAGACACAGCACAGAGGAAAGATTATATGAAGTCACAGACACAGGAGAAAGTCCGTGTGAAGATGGAGGCAGATAGTAGAGTGATGCGTCTGTAAGCCAAGGTTAAAGCTAGAAGAGACAAGGGAGGATTCTCCACTACAGGCTTCAGAAAGAGCAAGGCCCTGCTGACACCTTGATTTCGGACTTCTAGTCTCTAGAACTTCAAGCAAATAAGTGTTTCACGTCACCCCGTTTGTGGTACTTTGTTATGGTGTCCCTAGGAAACTAACAGAGCATACGCATAATGAAATGTGAATTTGTTGCATCCCATCTGTGAAACACTGCCTAATTAGGACTTGAAAATTGTTTCACAAAAAGTTAGAGAAGTCTCTCCCCTAGTGAGGTTGGAGTTAATATATACTAGGTAGCTACCACTTTTAAGTTAAATGTAATTCCAGCACCCAGTGTACTAAAATGTTTCCTGCTTGCAGACAATATGAATACTTTGTTAAACAAATTTGTTATTTAGTGCTTTTACTTTAATTCTGAGCATTCTCAAAAATTAGTCACTGTGGTTATCACTGAGTCATGACAGTTCCAGAGAATGTGATTTTTTTTTTAAATACACTAGTTGTAAACAGAAACAAGACTTTTGGTTATAATTAATGTTCTCTCTTCCAAATGAGAGGTTTTATTTTGAAAAGAATCATGTTACACCAACTTAAATTAAAATGAGGTTTCAGTATGATGCAGTACATCAGGGTACTAAGAACACTTTGCAACTTTTTGAGTACACTTAAAACTTCTTAAAACACAAAGAAGGAGGGATGCTTTCTATAACAAGGTAGGAGGTAATTTAAAAAGAACATTCCTGTAAGGAAAACAAAGAAATCCTAATCACCAAAATACAGGGCATTGTTTTTTACAGTACCAATGTGAAAACGTTTAAAGCTGTCAAGGTATGTCAGAAGTTTGCAGGAAATGAGCCCGGAGTAAGTCTCAAATAGTGTACATTCTTTCCCATCATTAATTTCCTTCCACGCCAGGGGCATTTCGGCATCTGTAGTTTCTGAGGATGTGAAGATGAACTTATAGCAGCATCTGTTGTATCTGATGTGTCTTTTCCCAGAAAACCTTGAACTGTGGATGGGTATAAGGCCCGTGGACTTAGCACAAATTCCTACAAACACATCAGCAGGTACTATCATGGGTACTTCTTTGAAAACCACATACATCATCCGAGCCACATCCTGGGACATAATAAAAGCTCCGCCACTACAGTAATCTGGGTAGTACTTTTCTGGGTACTCACTAAGAGGGACAAATTCTTGGCTATTAGGGTCTCTGTTGGGTGTATCCTGATGGATAACTCTTCCTACATAGATATCTTCAAGGTGTTCTTTCAGATTGAGAAGATAGTCTACCAAGCTTGGTAGATTGACAAACATCTCTTCATCAACCTTGAGAATGAAGAGGGCATTAGGACAGAAAGTCACAGCCCACTGTGTCATTGTAACGATCTTCAAGGTTTGGTTCTCAGCACTGTCCAAGAAGATTCCTTCGATTATGTCATTATTCTTATGGGACTCTTTGTCTATCTCTTGCTGGGTAGTTACCAAAATAGGCATCCCCAAAGCAAACAGTGTGAGAATGGGGTGCCCTCGGATGCTGGTCACATTACCCCAGGTTTTCCTGATGAGGTTCCGTCTTGTTTCATTTCCTGGGCTACTGAAGATGAGAGAGAGCAGAAATATATTCTTCCCTTTACACACTTCTGACTGGCTCAAGATATAATATTTGGAAAGATTACTTCTTAAGGGCTCCATGTTCAATTTTCTTGCCTTATCTTTAATTTCAAGAACTTTCACATTTACATAAGGCAAAGCATGCAGAAAATATTCTTCCACAAAATCAGCCCCAAAAAGCAGGGCATGAAATAGGATAACATTAAACAGAATGAAACACCACTGGTGAGTCCGAAGTCTGCAGAATGTCACCTAAATAAGAAAAGAGCACACATTCATTCAAACTTCATTTCCACTTGTTTTTGCCTCCACTGAACACCGTATGTACCTCTCACTAGCACTTAGCAGTACATTATTTTAAGTGTTTCCTATTATTTATTTTGGTTAATCTGTCTCTCCCACCAGATTGTGGCCTTCTGCACAGCAGGCATCATACCTCGCTCTTCTCCAGTGCTGCTGAGTTCAGTGTTTGGCACAAAGTGGACAATGAATAAAATGTTGGTTGGTTGGTTGCTTGTTTGGATGAGAGCCTGCTTACTATAATACAAGGTGCTGTGTTAAAACACTGGGGGAGCAAAGAGGAATCAGACATAGATACATGGACATAAAGTAACAAGTGGCATCATTGTACTAAAAACCTATAGGAAAATACGTGACGTTCTTTCTGGAATTGAAGCACCTGGATCAGTTTCTTCTCTAATTACAAAGGTCAAGGGCTATTTTCCAATGAAGTGGTTGCTTTGATTGGCAACCACTTCATTGTAGCACAATGCCTACTATCAAACATTTACATTCTTCCAGTTTAACTTTTCAACTTAATCTAATGCTGAATTCTGACATTGTCTGTTTTGACAATGTCCCTTAATCCATCTGACATGTCTGTCAATATGGACAGATTCCTGCTATCTGCTAGCACCCCTTCAGAGATCTAGGATGGATCCCTGCCAAGCTTACTCTGCCTCATCAAAAGAGATGGAAACTTTCCATCTGGAAGAGCATATGCAGTATTGTAATATAATAAAGCCAGGAAACATTAAAGGAATTAAATCTCTCTTCATTGGAGCTTTGATCAACAAAGCATCCCATAATATTTGCCATGGGCCAGGCACTGAGTTAAGCACTTTACACGCCTTAATCATTTAGCCCTGGTAATATCCCTTTCAGATATGTTTTCTTCAAAATTAAGCTGAGCATCTGAGCTGTTCAGTAATTTGCCCAAGATCATTCAGTGGGTGATGGGGTGGGGTAGGGCTATGATTTGAACTCAAGTATATCAAATTCCAAAGCTCACTCTTAACCACTAGAGAATCCTGATTCCCATCTTTTACTTTTCCGTGTTTTTTCAATGGGAAAAAAACAACAAAACAAACTTCTGAAATTATAATCTGAACTCCTTCCCATTTTCTCAGTGCTGATTATTTGTACATAGAAGAAACTTCAGCCTCCTCAAAGCCTATTTTAATAGATAGCAAATGCTTCAAAGATTATAAGAAACTTACCTGCATGGTGTCTGTGAGCAATTTCAGAGCTTTGGAAACTATTGAGTCCAGATGCCAAATTATGCCCAAATGTATCTCAGGATCACGCCAGTCTAACAGCAATTGAGGTAAAGTACTTTGTGCCTGAGACTTCAGGATAAGGTTTCTGGCCAATCAACCTGAGCTTTTGTCCCAGAATACCTGCTGGCTGTATAGGAGAGCAAGTGCTGATCATGTTACAGCTGGAGTGAATCCAGAACAAAGAGTAAAAAAGTGAACCTCTTCAAATGCTTCCAATCTTCTGTACCTCTTGAAACTGACCCCTTGTTTTTAGGCTGAGCTCCAGGTGAAGTGTGCATGGGAGTTGAAAGAATAGTTTAGCCACATCACCCCTTCCACAGCACCATCACACAAGGAGAAATGTCATACAATGTGTTTGGAGTGTCTCTCAAGAAACTAAACTGTTGAGCGAAATCTATCAAGATGGCAGAATAGAAAAAAAAGAAAGAAAGAGAGAAACTAGTTGGAGTAGTTCCTGCCCCCCAGTACATGCACATACAAGATGGGCACCAAACATCAAGGAATACATGTTATCCTGTGTGGGTACAATTTTTCTCCCCAAAGAAACACATGGTGAGGTTTGGTGTATCTCTCATTGGGAAGGATTTTGAATTCCTAATATAGGCTATGCAAGAACTTTACTAAATCCAATTACTTCTCCCAGGCAACTTTATCTCAAAATGGAAAACAACACGTAGCCCATTTTAGCCTAAATTGAAGAGACTGAGCATTTGACGTTGGCTATTTTCCTAGAGCATGTATGTGTAGGAATTATCCCAAACACTCTTTCTACCAGCAAGTTTATTTTAAAAAAAGAACACCCAGTATGTTTTCATGTTTCTATCAGATAAGCAATTGTACCGAGCATTCTGTTCTTAAAGCAGGCTATATTTCCTCTTTTTCTTTGCATATATTGATTCGCCTGCCTGCTATTCACAGCAGTTTTTGTAATTATTTGGCTAGGAATAACTCATTATGTTTAAAGGTGTCTATGCTTTCTCAACAACGTAATCTGGGGAATGTTTACTAAGTGGAAAAATCTAAGTTCAGAAACCATTCAAGTGAAAGGGAATTTTTACATATAATAAATCTAATGATTAAGTAGGTCTTAACGGGTATTTAATTAAACATTCTATTTTGCAATTCTTTTTTAGAGCCATAAATTATTCTCCTGTGTCTCCTCTGGGCTTAGAGAATTTGCTTTCTTTGTTCATAAGAAGTTTAAACAATATTGTCTCTGGGGCAGCTCTATCTAGAATTTTCAGTTTGAGTTCTCAAACTCCTACCATGTTGGGGTTGAGAGTGTCTGCTGCAAATATATAGTGGTGCTTGATTTTCTTTATTACCTTAGTAGTGGCTTCCCTTTCACAGAGGTTATCCTATCAGTGTACCCGTGGTCTTTAACATTTTTCTTATAATATTGTCAACAGTGACTCTCTGGCTTAGAACTCTGCAGAGGCTTCCTGTTGCCTACCACATCCAATTTGCTCCCGTGAGACCTGACTTTTAGGACACCATACTTGGCTTCCACTCTACACGGTCAATTTTTTTATTTCCCATGTTTCAGTTACCCTAGGTAAACTCAGGATGTTTGGAGCCTTGGCTGTGCTATACCACTAATGGGGTGTGTGACTGTCTCATTATCTAGATTACATGTTATGTCTATGTAATTGGACCGAACTGTCCAATATGGTAGCCCTAAGCCACATGTGGCTATTTAAATTTCAACTGATTAAAATTAAATACAAAAATGTATTTACTTAGTTGCATTAAGAACTTTTCAAGTGTTCAATAGCTGCAAGAAGCTACTGGCTGCCCTATTGGACAGCACAGATAGAGAATATCGTTGCTGTGAGTCCTATTGGATGCTGGTATAATGCACGTGAATGTATGTGTGTGTGTGTGTGTATGCATGTGTGTGAGGTTCAGGAGCCCTTACAGAGAAACAAGAAATAACTTACGCTCTGAAGGGGGCCGAGGTTGAAATCCTCTTTTGACCCGGGTCTCTTCAACTCTAAAATTGCAGTCATAATAGTAACTACCATTACCATGCAGCGTCGCTGTGGAAATTGAGTGCTATAACACATATACAGCGGCTAGATGAGTCCTGGCCCAAAGGAAGCACATGGTTTTAGTTCGTGACACTAAAAAAATTTTTATGTCTCATTGTGGGGACAAAGCCCCAAAAAGCAGTTTCCAGGCTCTCGGCCTCACATAGAAAGGTGCTGGCTCGGGTAGTAAATGGCTATCAACTGTGATCAGATGCCAGCAGCTGTGGCTAGTTGGCCGTCAGCTGTAACCCATAGGCCATTGGCCACTAATATAACTGCTGTGGCTATGCTAGCAGGAAAGGAATGGGGGCTAGCGAGAAGATGGTGGCTGGCAAGCGCGGACTGCTGTTAGGCAGATTATGTAGATCCTGCTTCCTGTGTCTCCAGCCAAGCCTCCAGCGAGAATATATTGGTTTGACTCCCCTAACTATGGCTCCGTGGGTGTTCCTTTTTGGCCTTACCGTGTCCTGCGCTCTTGGGCGGGGAGTGGGAGCTGAGACCCTGCACGACAAATGGCGCAGTGAGCAGGGTTCCCTGCGTGACACATGGCGAAGTCGGCAGGATACGGTGCTGGCCAAAGCTTTCCGAAGGGCAGTGGAGCAGTTTGTGCGTATGAAAGCTCAGTCTGAGGAAGACCAGGAGGAGCAGCTGCCGGAGAGCTCGATTCCCGTGGAGGGGTGGAAAGACGTGGATGGTTCCCCAACCAGCAGAGGCCGGAGAAAGCGGAGAAAGCGGAGAAAGCGAAGGTTGTTGCCGCCCTGTGGGCTGGAAACTGCTTGCTGAGGCAGCCCGGATGCAGGACTTTTAGTCCCAGGAGGAAACGCTTGCTGAGTCCTCCGTGGGAGATGAGGGTGAGGTCAAGGTTATCCCTCACCCCCAGGACAGCCCTGGCGAATGACTATGGACTATGAGGAATTGCCTTCCATCCCTAATTTAATGGACGCTTGACTGTTTGGGAACATACCACCATGTAGTGGGACTGGCGGATGTTTGCTTTTGTGTCTTGACTGGCCGCCATTGATAATATGTAAGCACCTTGATGTGAGCCGCTGTTGTTCCAGCACAGTACCCCGAGAGGCCCAGAGAGAGAGTGGCAGTGCCCTGAGAGGCCCTGGCTGAGTCCAGGAAGTCTGGCTGAGTCCAGAGAGAGTGGCAGTGCCCTGAGAGCCCTGGCTGTGTCCAGGAAGTCTTGCTGTGCCCAGAGAGAGTGGCAGTGCCCTGAGGCCCTGGCTGTGTCCAGGAAGTCTGGCTGTGTCCAGAGAGAGTGGCAGTGCCCTGAGGCCCTGGCTGTGTCCAGGAAGTCTTGCTGTGCCCAGAGAGAGTGGCAGTGCCCTGAGGCCCTGGCTGTGTCCAGGAAGTCTGGCTGTGTCCAGAGAGAGTGGCAGTGCCCTGAGAGGCCCTGGCTGTGTCCAGGAAGTCTGGCTGTGACCAGAAGTACTGTGGTGGTGCCCTGAGAAAAGCTGGCTGTGCCCGGGGAAACAGGTGGTACCCTAAGAAGCCCAGGAAGTCTGGCTGCGCCCAGAAGTACTGTGGTGGTGCCCTGAGAAAACCTGGCTGTGCCCGGGGAAAACAGGACAGGTTGTACCCTAAGAAGCCCAGGAAGTCTGGCTGTGCCCAGAAGTACTGGTGGTGCCCTGAGAAACCCTGGCTGTGCCCAGAGAGCCTGGCTGTGTTCAGGATAGTGCATTCACCTCCAGGCTCCTTGCACAGGGCCCCTCACAGAAGACGCTTGTCGCGTAGATTTTGAGGCGAGACCCTGTAGGGGTGGAGTGTGGGGACAAAGCCCCAAAAAGCAGTTTCCAGGCTCTCGGCCTCACATAGAAAGGTGCTGGCTCGGGTAGTAAATGGCTATCAACTGTGATCAGATGCCAGCAGCTGTGGCTAGTTGGCCGTCAGCTGTAACCCGTAGGCCATTGGCCACTAATATAACGGCTGTGGCTATGCTAGCAGGAAAGGAATGGGGGCTAGCGAGAAGATGGTGGCTGGCAAGCGCGGACTGCTGTTAGGCAGATTATGTAGATCCTGCTTCCTGTGTCTCCAGCCAAGCCTCCAGCGAGAATATATTGGTTTGACTCCCCTAACTATGGCTCCGTGGGTGTTCCTGTTTGGCCTTACCGTGTCCTGCGTTCTTGGGCGGGGAGTGGGAGCTGAGACCCTGCACGACAAATGGCGCAGCGAGCAGGGTCCCCTGCGTGACACTCATCTCCCATGATTTCAGTTTTTGACACTAAAAAATGTGTTTCGTCTCCTTAGTCCTCAGAATGATAAGAGGACGAGGATACTATAACGCTGTAAAGATAAGGAACATACAACGAGAGCGGTTAAGTAACTAGGCCCCGGGCACAGCCAGCGAGTGTAAGAGCCGGGATTCAGACCTGGCGCTGCCGACTCGCTTCGCTCGCTCCCCAACCCGGTTCATCTTTCCCCTTAGCACGTGCTGAAGCTCGCACCGTGTCTTCCTTACCTGCCTCCTCCACTAGGAGGTGAGCCGCAGGTCAGTGATTCTTGTTCACGCCTGCAACCCGCCAGAACAGGGTTTGGGACATGACAGGAGTGGACACGTCTTAGGTCACTTTGGACACGTCCCTTAGCTTCTCCCTGTCCTCCATAAAGTGAGGATAATAAGAAAAAGGGCCGCAGACTTGCAGCAAGATCAGCCTGGATGAGGGACACATTCGGATACAGAGCGTGGAGGTAAGTTTTGGTCAAGCGTCCGTCGGACGACGCGTGGCGAGGGCCGCACTGCGCACGCTCCGCCGCCCCCTGCCTCCTGCGCCCGCCCGTTTCCCCTCCGGGCGGGGGCCGGAAGTGCAGCCGCGTCCGCCGGGCGCCTCGGGCGCAGGGACGCGCGGAGATGACGCAGGCGGCACCGGAAGCCGCTCCCCGGTGAGGTTGCAGACGCGGAGCGGCGGCGGCTGGTCCAGGTCTGTCCTGTGTTTGAGGCGGGGCCGGGTCGGGGCGGGGGTTCTCGGGCCCTTGCGCCTCTGCTGACCTACGGCGCCTCGGGCCGTTTGTCTTCTTCTCCCTGCAGACGCCATGGCTGCGGAGCGGACCCGGCCGCTGCGAGGCTCTGTCGGCCCGACAGCGCCTAGTCGGTGTGAACCCCGCGCGAGGTCCCGGGCCCCGGGGCGCTCGCTCAGGTCAGTGCCGCGCGGAACACGGCTCCGGGCGCCGGGACCCTGAGAGCGACGAGCGGGTTGGAGGGACGTGGATGTGAGAGATGGGAGCACTGAGCCTCGGAGTTACTGCCTCCGAGGGCCCTAGTTGCCTTGGCTACGACATGAGTTAACAGTGATGTCCCGGGGCTGCCGTGAGTTTGAAAGGTGGTGCAGTGGGGCGAGGTAGTGTGCGAACCTCAGCCTGAGCTCGCGGGGGCCTGCGCCGCACGTGTGTACGGGGGGTGGGCGCTTGCGATCGAGATGCTCACGCTCAGCAGTGATGGTCACTGGCGTTTCCGTCGGCTTACCACGGTGCCGAACGCCTCGCCCGCCCTGGGCGCTGTGCAGAAGCATTACCTTCCGGTAATGCTCTTCGGGGTCACGAGTCCGTTTTCCCAGTGAGGACGCGGGGCTCGAGGCGGGCGGGGTGCCCGGGGTCGTGCGGCGACACGTGGCGTTGCGGAACCACCCTCCTACAAACGCTGTTTCTGTGCTTACGGAGCGTGTTCAGATTCATCCTAAAACTACAGGGGTGTCTTAAACAGTACCCTCACGTGGTGCCGCACTCAGAAAGGGGCCCCTTCGCCTGTTCCTCACTCGTCAGGGTTCTCTGGAAGCAACCAGTGTCGCCGGCTTCTTGAAAAGAGATGCCGGGGATGTGTGCGTGCGTGTGCTGACCCCCAAGCCTCGGAACTCTTTAACTGCGGCGTGTGCTGAAAAACAGAGGCAAGGTGAAGCTTCCTCCCCCCCCCCCCCACGATAAACGCATTGCTTTTGTCGCTGGGGAGGAGTCCTGCTCCGCTCGGTGTCCAGGTTCTCGGCGTCTGCAGCAAAGAATTGGAGGAGACACAGAGATACAGTGGCGAAAGGGTCGTGTATCACAAGAGACAGGACACTTCAAAGAGATGGAAGCAGACGCTGCAGTAGAGAATGGCCCAAGGGCCCCGATTAATGAGGCCTTGGTGGTTTTTACCTTTTTCTCTCAAATGGGCTGTTCCTTTCCAGGCGTGGGACCGCCTGATTGACACCTGTGATTGACAAGAAGCTATTCATCTTTTTTTAAACTGTGCAGGTGTGAGTGGCTGGTTTGAGCTAGTTGGATGTCTTGTACTCATTTGTTTACAATGGAAGGGGGGACGTTTGGGACAGAGAGGGGAGGTCTTCTGGGCGGTAATGTAGAGACCCGATGCCTGTCTCTAACTGCCTGCCTGGTTTTTCCCTTGAGAGACGTGATCCCCATAAAAATGTCTATGGGAAGTTGAGGGACAGGAGATCTTTTCTTCTGTATCTGCCTCCTGCTGGACAGGGGCGTAGAGCCCTCCCTACCTACTGGGGGATTCACAGAACTCTCGCCCTATCTGATCTCAGATGAGAGGAGGTCCCGGGATCTGTCTGGAAGACTTTGTTGGCTTCTTTGCTTGGGACTGGCAATCTTGCTGGGGTATCCACTGTATCCCCAAAGCCCCTGAATGAGAAAAAAGAGGTTTTAATTAACAAATCTTTTAGCTCTATAGAGCCTGTGGCCATTCAACCAGTCATTTAGGTGGCGTCAGTTGTCCCGGAGTTGGGTCCAAAATGGGTTGGAAAGTACATTAGGCTTCATTGATTACAATCAACAAGTATACTGGCCTGTGGGAATGTTAAAACCTATTTGGTTTCTGGAATGGCCAAGAGTGAGGTCCGGAATGGCTTTGGGGAGGTTGGGAAGTTGCAGGCTTTTAAGTAATTATCTGAGGCCGGGGTGAGAAACATCCTGTGATTCAGGCTAGGAGCAATCTTTAGTCTAGGATTCAGAAACTGATCAGAAGAGTCATCAAAGCCAGGGGCTACGGAGCTTAGAAAGTAGGGAAAAGGAGACTTAAAATTTCTATAGTGAGGGAGGCTTAAAACTTTTGTACTGAGGGAGCTCTCCCATATCACTTTCACTCTTGACTAGGTCAGGTCTTGGTGGAGGAGAGGAAAACACATTCATGATGTTTCATCCACAATGTCGTATCTCTCATAAGACCTAGAGGTGTAGGTTTGTTTTTTGGGGGGAGGATGGGGCTGGGCAAGATGTTGAGCCTGCTGCTTCCTAGGGGAACCTAGGAATGTCCCTCCACTTCTTGAGCCGTAAATTTACTCATTTATTAGTTAAGGGCAGTAGTATTGATACCTCCCAAAGGTTGTGGAAATAAATGAGGTAGTGTCTGAGTAGTAGTCTTTAAAAGCAGTACAATATTGAGAACTGCCTAAGGGAACATAGGGCGTTAATGGCAGAACCAGAAAGCAGACCCAGGCCTCCCATCTCCCAATTTAGGAGTCTTTTCATCACATTGTCCATCTTAGAACTTTGTAATTGTTAATATTGAGGGCAGGAGGGCAAGTTTAATGTTTAGTCTGAAGAGTGGGGGAAGGGGCAAGACAACATGAGTATGGGTAAAGAGAAAAATGCACCTAGTGGGAAATTATAGCCTCAAGTTGATAACTGCCCTTAATTATAAAATTAAACGTCCGGTAAGTTTGAGCCCTTGAGGTTTTTTCCCCACATAGCATAAGCCGTTCTAAGGGATGTCACTGGTCATGTCTATTCCAGCCTCAGGGCCACTAAAAGCTTTCCTGCCAGGTATCTCTGGTAATAAAACTAACAAACAGTGCTTTTTGAGTTACCCTAGACTGGGCTCTGTGCTAAGCATGCCTCTGCTCTATTTCTGACTCTCACAACTCTCAAGGATACCTTCTGTCACTTCCCTTGGAGTTAGTTGAGCATGCCCATGACCACATAGGAAGTGGCTGAATCAGTCAAAGGTTTGATTGACTCCTGAGTATTTTCATTTTCCTCATTTCTGCCTCTTTATCTGGCAGTCCTTTACTGTTCCCAGCGATGGGGGCAGCTATTCCATTATTGGAAAGCTCTGATGATTTAAAAGCTCCCCCCTATGTCGAATTGAAATCCTGCTTCCTGATGTCTTCCCCTTGGGGCTTGATGCTGCCCGTACATAATGTCCCTGGAAGCTCTCTAAGAGTTCAGTTTAGACCCGTGCCTTAAGGAAGTTCCCTCCAAAGTCAGTTCATTTTTTGGAAAAGTAAAAACTGGTGCTTTTTAAATTTTTAATTGTGCATTTTGCGAATTAATGGAGCCTGCTTTATTAAAATAAATATGCTTTTCTTCATGACAATTGGAGATGAAGAACGGGAAAACAGCCTCCATTAGGGGGTTCAGTAGCTTACAGGGCAATTTGTAATGTAAGGGTTAGGAAAAAAAATATTCTTAGGAGTTAGAAGGATATATTAATATAAATCTCAGAGATGGCTGGATTTTTTAAAAAGTGCTCACTGGAAAGCTTGTCCCATAATCTTCTGTGATGTAATGGGCACATAAATTTGACATTTAAGATGTCTCTCAGTTATTTTTGAATGAGGGGAACCTGATAACGTTTCCATGGGTATTATAAATTTGCTTTGTGGCCATTCCAATCACAGTTCAGCTTATATAAATGTGAGTGTTTCTGTGATGAATGTGTGGCATACTGTGTGTGTGTGTGTGTGTGTGTGTGTGTTTGTGTAGGTGTTGGTGTTAGTGGAAGCCACCCACATTTTTTCATTGTAAAAAAATGATTCTCGGGCAGATGTTTTGATTTTTAATTAGCCATTATTAAGTAATTAGCTGTTGTGACATTGTGTGAATGTCCACTGAAAAGGGTTATTTTGTCTTGCTGTGAATGATTTTTTTTCCAGAAATGTTATAGATAGAAGGTTGTTAGAATTCAGAAGGAAGAGGCTTGTAATCTTGTGTTAAGTTGATAAAATCTTTAATGAACTGATTATTTTTTGGCAGCCAAGTAAATCCTTAAATTAATAAATCCTAACTAGCCCAAATCCTGAGGATTCAAGAGTATTATTTTAAAGTCCGTTCACTGTTCCTAAAAACAAAACTAGATCGTGTGATTGGAAAGGTTTGGTTGCTTCTGCTGTTTTTTGTTCAGATAACATTCTTGCCAAATTCGATAATTGGGGTAATTAATGAAAATGCCTTTCACTCACCTTATATTAACAAAGTTGGAAGATGTCGAGACCTGGGTTTTTGTGTAGACCTAATCTAGGTGACATATATAGAAAGGAATTTATTTTCCTCTACCACATTAATTTGGATACACATTATAAAAGTTTGTATGACAGTCTGGAGGGAAACTGATCAGATTAGAGGAAAGCTTTTTTTTCTCTTTTTAGTCCAGGAAATGTTTAAACCCATGAAAAAAGAGAATAAGAAACCTCCATCACCCAACACTAACATCAACATATGGCCAATCTTGGGAAAGATGGTTTTTACTGATTTGCTTTATTTTTTTTTTGTTCCCTTTCCATTAGTTTAGTCCTCATTGTTAAGAGTGTGTTGGTACCGTGACACGATGTAGTGCTGGATACTTGTAAATTTTTTTTGTTCCAGTTAGCCCTAGAGCAACTTGACATTCTCCTAAAAGGGGAGGTGGTGTAATCAGGTAGACGTAGTGCCCCCAGATCTTACCACTGATGCCCCTGGTTGTAGCTGACTTCAGGTGTGGTCAGAAAAGTACTGATTTGAGAGCACTGGCCTGTAGTCTGTTCTGCTGCTATTTTAATATCCTGTTGACTACAGGCAAATTACTTACCTTCTCTGACCTGTAACTTCCTTATCTGCAAAGTGGAGGTGGTTATTCAGTGTTTTTTGGTGTTTTGTAAGCATCAGGATTACTAATTCGTCTTATTTATTCAGGCTTCCAGGACACACAGGACACTTTGAGGGGCACCTGGTTAAGAGTTGTCACCAGCCCACATGAGGCTTGTAAAACAGACTATGTGTGGCCAAATGAGGCCTTTGGTAATCGTGTTTTAACAGGCAGTGCCATAAAGGAAGTGGAAGAACCACAATACCTGAGCCATCTAACTTACTAAATCTGCTTATTTTTCTTCTCTAAACCTTTATGCCTGAACATCTATTGCAAAAGCCAGTAGTCAGTTCTGTGATTTTGGTAACAAGGTCAGATTGTGCCTCGCCTGGTAACTAATGTCTCAGGTTACTGCGCTAGACTTGCTTTCTGGTTGTCACCTCGTGGTGCTTATTTTTGTGATCTTAGTGCCCAAGTAGAGTGATTTAAGGAGATCATGTTATGATGGGTTTGATGGTGGAGGCCTATATTATATAGAATATACCATTTCATAATGAATGAATACTTTGTAAATCTTAACTGTGAAAATGCATGTAGCATGTGCTAGACTTCAAAAGGAGCAAGTCATACACACCAACATAAGTTTCATTGACTTACGTTTCAGAGCTCGTGATTTGTTAAAGAATCTTTCCTGAAATGTATTTTCTTTTGTGTGCATGGGAGAATATCAGATAAATACAGCGTATTGACTGTAAAGTTGTAATGTAGTAACTAAAGATAAAATTGTAATGCCAAGTTTTTACGCTAATTTTTAATACTTCATTTGTTAGCAGTCTTGCTTGAACGGTCTTTTTGAGCAGAACTAATACAATATTTTGATGTGCCACAGGTAAATTTTTCCATAACCTTATGGAGAGAAAGGACTTTGAGACATGGCTTGATAACATTTCTGTTACATTTCTTTCTCTGACGGACTTGCAGAAAAATGAAACTCTGGATCACCTGATTAGTCTGAGTGGGGCAGTCCAGCTCAGGCATCTCTCCAATAACCTGGAGACTCTCCTCAAGCGGGACTTCCTCAAACTCCTGCCCCTGGAGCTCAGTTTTTATTTGTTAAAATGGCTCGATCCTCAGACTTTACTCACATGCTGCCTCGTCTCTAAACAGTGGAATAAGGTGATAAGTGCCTGTACAGAGGTGTGGCAGACAGCGTGTAAAAATTTGGGCTGGCAGATAGATGATTCTGTTCAGGACGCTTTGCACTGGAAGAAGGTTTATTTGAAGGCTATTTTGAGAATGAAGCAACTGGAGGACCATGAAGCCTTTGAGACCTCGTCATTAATTGGACACAGTGCCAGAGTGTATGCACTTTACTACAAAGATGGACTTCTCTGTACAGGTAAGAGCCTGGAACTGCTTTTTGGTTGTTGTTTTAATTTTTTTTATTTCATAGGATGTAATCTTACAAATAGAACAAACTACTCCTAAGGCTTGAGAATGGCAAGTGTTAATTATATGAAATATCTGTAATGGACCCTACCCCCCCTTTATCCTCTTTTCCTCTAGAGAAGATAATCATTTTTATAAAATTTAATGAGAAGAAAGCTCCAGACATTGTTTTAAACATGATGTGACTCAGAAAGCTGTAACTACTTTTTTTGGTGCTTTTCTTCCGTGTGCAGTCCTCCCCGTTGGTTAATTTTTATTTACTGTCAGCAGTGATTTGGGGGGAAAAGCAGTGGAAAAATTGATGTTTAGCCCAAGCAAGTACTTAGATCATTTTGGAAGAATTACTTAACCTCTCTGTGTTTGTTTCTGTCTATAAAATAGGTGAAGGGAGGTATTCTTTCTTGCTGTAAAATCCTGCCACTCTAAGAATTAGAAGAGTTTGGGCATGGGAAGGAAGACAGTTGGAAATTTTAAAACTAGGCCAATAAATAACTTGATATAATAAATACAATCATTAAAATTTAGAATTATAATGGGTATGAGTTTGTACATAAGATAATCAGTGCCCATGTTTTAGGCAATACATTTTGATAGACGTTGCAAATAATTCTTAGGCAGTGTTTTGAATGGTCATAGACCGTTCTTATCACTGATTCCACTGCCTGTTCACTTCGACTGCATATAATATATAATATATCTGCATATAATATATCTGTGTTCTTGCTTCATCCAAAATAATTTTTAATAAACATTTGAGTATTACCTAAACTATGTAGTTGCCAGTTTTAATAGTTTATACTGTTCTTTGTGTAAATGTATCATCATTATTTAGCCATTTCCATATTACGGCATCTTCAGGTTATTTCTGTTTTTATGAATATTTTTGTTTGTGTTGTTTTTTTTCTTGAATTATTTATTTTACATAGAAGCCTCAAATTGGCATCACAAGATCCAGAAATATGAGTGATTTTGTAGCTCTTCTTAGTGTCCTTTCCAGATAGATTGAAGGATGCCATGCCTACAACAAAGACTTAAAAAAATCTGCTTCTCCCTCAGAGACCTACCAGACTCAATTTTAATATTTTTAATAATTAGGAGATGTATTATTTTTCATGGTTGTTTTCAAATTACATTTTTTTATTCATTGAGGATGTACGTTTTTTTAATGTGGTATAGTCTCAGAAATACTAGACACTTTGTTTTGGAAAATACACATTAAATTTAAGGCATTTCATGGTTTTGTCTGTCATCCTGAAGTTACTCCATGCTTATGTTGTTTTTTCTCTGTCCCGTAAGCCTGAGTATTGGTCCTGCGTCATCGGTTTGTCTATACTTTGATGTACTTTTTCAGTTATGGTGATGGCTTTTCCATGTCCTCTTTGCCTCACGATCAATGGCCAGTATTTGAAAAAAAAATCATTTAAAGCTTAAGATGCAGCAGTGCCTTTGAACTTGTTGCTCATTCACACTTAGGTAAATACTGGCAGTTGGCTCGTTTGTACAGCCACTGCTAGCTTTTTTTTTTTTTCAATTTCTCATCAAACTTTACTTTGGAAATAAAATAAAACCTCAGTTATTTGGAGCAGAAGTGAATGGGACACAGTCATTGAACTATTTAACGATCCAGAAAGTTAACATCTACAATAATTGGACCAAAACTTGCATTTTAAGATTATATTTTAGGTGGGTTTGTATGGTCTGTTATTTTTATTCTGATTAAGTGAATCCAATTCACCTATTGAAAATCATGCTGTGTCTGTTGAAAATGACCCAAAGCATTACTTTAATTTTTCTGATGCAGCATCCCTGGGACTGTTACTAGTGAGAGATGGATTTGCTATAGAATTATATAGACATGCCTTCTTTTACTGAGAGTCCCTCTATTGTGCTCCGCAGATACTGCTTTTTTTTTTTCTTTACAAATTGAAGGTAAACCCCTGTACCAGCAAAAAGACTACGATTACTGAAAGGTGAGATGATGGTTAGCATTTTTTTAGCCATAAAATATTTTTTAATTAAGCTGTGTACACTGTTTTTTAGACGCAATGCTATTGCAAATTTAATAGACTATAGTATAGTGTAAACATAATTTTTATATGTACTGGGAAACCAAACAAATAAAATAAAATCCATACCTCGTTTTGTTGTGGTGGTCTGCAACAGAACCCGCAGTATCTCCGAGGTCTGCCTGCACAGTGTCTGTGTCATCTTGTTACTTAAGAGCTTATATTTTCACTGTGGTTGAATTGCGAAATTCTGAATTTGGCAATAAGCTTATAGAGATTCTCAGATTACCCTTTGAACAGACAATAAAATAATATTGCCAAAAAGATTGATGGCTAATGCTAAAATTAACATGGTATAGATTGAATGAGGTAGTTATCCTGCTTATTTCTGAAATAGTAAGAGAGGAATTTGTTGTACTTTGTGCTGTTCAGTAGGTATTTAGTTATAAAATGCCTTCTGTGTGAAAGACATTTGAGGTCATACATAGATGAATTAGAGCAGAGAACATGCACATTGGGTTCAGGAAGGTAACCTGGTTAAGGAAAAATCTCCATGGGGGCTATGGCTAATCAGAGAACACCTGCCCTTCCAGAGATGCTAGCTGCTGCTCTAATGTAGTGAATTACTGCCATGTGGGATTCAGGCTCAGAGTGGTCAGATCTGACTTTTTTTTTTTTTTTAACTTTTTATTTATTTAACTGTGTTTTTCCAAGACCACCAGCTCCAAGTCAAGTACTTGTTTCAATCTAGTTGTGGAAGGCGCAGCTCACAGTGGCCCGTGTGGGGATAGAACCGGCATCCTTGTTAAGAGCACCGCGCTCTAACCAGCTGAGCTAACCGGCTGCCCCAGATCTTTCTATTTTTTTATTTTTTTTATTGGAGAATATTGGGGAACAGTGTGTTTTCTCCAGGGCCCATCAGCCGTTTTCAATCTTAGTTGCAGGTTCAATCTTATTTGCAGGGGGTGCAGCCCACCATCCCATGCGTGAATTGAACTGGCAACCCTGTTTTTCAGAGCTCGTGATCTAACCAGCTGAGCCATCCGACCGCCCCCAGATCTTACTTTTTAAAAGAAGCTCCAAATCTAGATTTTTGTGAAATGTCTGTTTTTTAAAAATAAAGGTACTGATTTTTAAGTATTATTCACATTTGAAAAATATTGTGGTTGGGTCACATTCAACCTGCAAGCTGCCATATTGTGACCTCTGGCTTATAGTCAAATAAGAAAAATGAGCTATAAAAGAGGTATCATCAAATGATACAGTTGAATTGTATGAGAAACAAATTCATATAGTTGTTCAGAGAAATGAGTGGTTTCTTCCATTTGTGAAAACTGAGCAGTGTTTCTGTTGAATCTTGAAAAATAGGTAGACTTTAGAGAGATGAGATTCAGAGCAGAGACTTTCCAGTAGAAGATCTGCATTAGCAAAAGTGTGGACAGGGCTAAGCATGGAGCATGTAGAAGGAGAATAAAGAAAATTCATTTTAGCTGGACTCCTAGGATATCCGAAGTCCAACAATTAAGTTCGCAAACTTGTTGCAACTATGTTGCTAACCTTTTTTGATATCAGAGGGATTGTTCATTATGAATTTGTAACAACTGGACAAATAGTTAACCAAGTTTACTATTGGGAAGTGCTCGAAAGGCTGTGTGAAAAAGTTAGACGACCTGAACTTTTCTCCAATTCATGGCTCTTGCATCACGACAATGCACCAGCTCACACGGCACTGTCTGTGAGGGAGTTTTTAGCCAGTAAACAAATAACTGTATTGGAACACCCTCCCTCTCACCTGATCTGATCCCCAATGACTTCTTTCTTTACCCAAAGATAAAGGAAATATTGAAAGGAAGACATTTGGGTGACATTCAGGACATCAAGTGTAATATGACGACAGCTCTGATGGCCATTCCAGAAAAAGAGTTCCAAAATTGCTTTGAAGGGTGGACTAGGTGCTGGCGTCGGTGCATAGCTTCCCAAGGGGAGTACTTCGAAGGTGACCGTAGTGATATTCAGCAATGAGGTATGCAGCACTTTTTCTAGGATGAGTTTGTGAACTTAATTGTCAGAGCGATTGTAATCTGAAGACTAAGCTTGGGCTGGCCGTGTTGTGAAAGTCTACCAAGGAAGAGGAGTTTGGACAGTTTTCTACGAACACAAAGAAAAAGCTCTGAAATATTTCTGAGTAGAAGAAGGACCAGGATTGGTGCTTTTTACTTCAAGTAGACCAGTATTTTCATATTTCTGTCAGACCCAGGTCCTCTTTTTATAACACATTTTGCAGTTTTCTCTTGAAGTAAAATTCATAGAAATAATTCATGCACACATACACATATACTATAAAGTCAATATGATGCCTAAAGTCTGATTCAGAGGAGAAATAAGAGGACTGTAATTTAAAATAACACACATTAAACATGTAGTGCTCAAGCAGAGCTGTGCTGGAAGGCAGTAATGTAATCACATGTTGGCACCTGCCTGTGCTGACACTGAACATGATAACTGTATACGTAGAATGATGTGTTTGTGTCACAGATGTCGTCCATGATGGGATTTCTCACATTGTGAAGAACTCTTAGCCAAGTTCCCAACAAAGCAAAGTACATTTTTCCTCAATTTATGTCGTTACACTATTGGAAAATTCAGAATAAACTGCAAATATGCTTTGTAACACAAGTTCTAGGCTCAGATAACTAAGAATGAGCTTTTCACTTATGAATGTCTGACAGAAACTTCAAGAATGTCATGCAAAATACAAGGTAATTCTTTTTGTGCACTGTCCTAATCATCGCAGTATGTCTAGCATTCCTTACCTCTACCCAGTAGGTGCCATGAATGCCTCCTCCTTCCCTCCCCCCGCCAAATCATGAGAGTTGAAGCCACCACTAAGAATGTCTAAAATGTTCCCTTAGGAAATGAGACCCTCTGACGTAGAGAACACTAGAGGTTCCAAATTAAAATGTTAGCCTGTGGCAGTTCAGATGAGGGTAAATAGGTGTAGATTTAGGACAGTAAGGGTAGAGAGTGTAAAAGGAGCAGTTGAATGGAAGAGCAGCCATTGAAATAGAATTGACAGGATTTGGCAACCAATTGGGTATGTGACAAGGAAAAGGGAGATTTCAAAAATGGGTGAGGTTTCTAGCTGCACGTCTACCTGGGAAGATACTATTACTCGTAACAAGAATAGAAAATGAAAGAATAAACTTGAGAGGATAGGTGGAGTTCAATTTGGAATGAACTTAATTCAGTTGGATGTGTAAGAGGAGAGTCCCACAAGAATCTAGAAATGCAGGATTTGAGCTGTGGGGAGTACTCTGGGCTAGAGAGAGATTTAGGAGTTAGTCACATTGCAGCTGTGGCTGTAACTGAAATTTTAAAAGGAGATGTAGAGAGGAAGAAAAATGGATCCTTGACGAGTGTACTCACTGGAAGCAGGGGAGAGGGAAAGAAACAACAATGATGAAAAGAGTTTAAGAAAGAGAGTGCTGATGGGCACTGGTAAATGGTATTCAGTTGGGTCTCAGAGTCAGCGTCTCAGGGAGGCCGTTGGGAGCTGAGATCTGATTCTACCAGTTAAATATTTAAACTTGGCTGATACGATCGTTTACTCCATTTGGGTTCAGCTCATTTTTCTGCTTACCTTTGTAACATAACCATCCCTGCAATTTTTTTATATCAAAGTATTGTTTGCGTCTTACTTTCTGAATTGAGAGGGCTTTTTTCCCCCCTTTCATCTAATGAAAAATAATCTACATTTACTTAGGCCCTGTTGTCACACAGCAGCCTAGCTGACAGTCACCCTGTGTCTTTCCTTGAGGAAAGAAAAGTCTGTGAGACTGTGCCTTTTTGGGACTTTGCTTATCTCAGTGTTTTATACCTTATGTCTCTCTGTCTGGTCCCCAAAAGATGGTTTGCAGCCCAAAACGGGTAAGATATCTCACATGAGATACAACCTATGCCAGACGGAACCGAGTGGGGACCCCCAATCAGTTGCCTTAGAAAATCTGGGAAGGAGCCTTGCCTCCCCTTTCCCCCTGCCTGGTAAAAGCCATTACTGACTCTGGCTTCCCTCTCTCTCACCTGATTGTGAGAGAAGTCATGAGGACAGTAAAGATCAGTTCTCTCCACTTATCTCAACGGAACTGTTACAGCATGAGAGACTTGCCCCCCAGGGAGGTGCATACTTCACCTAAGTCATCACGAGACTTTCTGCTCTGGCTGCTTGGGGACAAAGATAATTGGTTTGATTCACTTTTGTGATATGATGGATAGTCTCACAGACCGTGTGAAAAACAATACCACTTCCTTCCTTATATGATTATCAATAAAAGCCACCAGTCGGCCCGACTCGGGGCTCCAGTCTCTGGTGACTGTGAGACCACCTGGCCTTCTGAGATTTAACTGCAACAAGCCTCTGTTTCTTTCTTTCTAAAACCTAACCCAACGCCGCCCCTTCTCGCACCCTCACTGCCCATGTTGCACTGGACGCGATAAGTCCCCTTTCTTAGTTTCTAGGCGGCATCATTGATGACCTCTCTGCAAACACATTGGGCTAGTCATCTCAGCAAATGGGAATCCATAGGGAAGGTTGACATAAAGCCAAACAGGAACAGAGAATGATGGCTCCTAAAGACTTAGCAATTAAGAGGAGAGTTGTACTACTAAAAAGTGGATCTCAACTCAACCTTATTTTCCAATGTCTCTTTAGGGTATCAAGCTGAATGGCCCCGTGTTTTCCTATATAAACTAGTTTAAATCATTTGTTTGGATAAAGTCTCCCTTTTGAAAAACCAAATGGTGGTAAAATATATATAACATCAGATCTATCATTTTAACCATTTTAAGTGTACTGTTCAATGATATTAAGTAAATTCACATTGTTGTGCAAAAACATCACTTCCAGAACTTTTTGTATCTTCCCAGCCTGAAACTGTACTCATTAAACACTGACCCTATTCCCACTCCCCCAGCCCCTGGCAACCACTGTTCTGCTTTCTGTCTGTGAATTTGACGACTCAGGTACCTCATGTGGGTGGAATCATACAGTATTTGTTCTTTTACGACTGACTTATTTCACTTAGCATATGTTCAAGATTCCTCCATGTTACAGCCTGTCAGAATTTCCTTTCTTTTCGAGGCTGAATGATATTCCATTTATGTATATACCACATTTTATCCTCTTTCTCAGTTTTTTTTTTAATTTATTGGGGTGACAATTCTTAGTGAAATTACATAGATTTCAGGTGTACAATTCTGTATTACAGCATCTCTAAATCCCATTGTGTGTTCACCACCCAGAGTCAGTTCTCCTTCCATCACCATATATATATTTAATACGATATATTATATCTATATAACATAATAACATAAATATTTAATATCTTTCTTAGTTTTTAGCTAGCCTTCCGGCCTCCCGTTTTGCCTCCAAACCGTTTTCTGTGATGCAACCAGAGTGATCTTTCAGAAATGCAACCAAGGTCATAGTTAGACATCCTCCTGATTCAGTTCTCCAGCCAGACCTTTCCCAGTCATACTGAACTGCTTTTATAATCAGGGTCCTTCGCTTCTTGGCCTTTTGGCTAAGATCAAGTGTAGTATCTGTTTTTATCAGTTTAATTATAATCAGTGCCCATGTTTTAGACAATGCATTTTGACAAGCATTGTAAATAATTCCTAGGCAGTTTCCAGAATGTTCCAAGTAGTTCTTTGTGACTTGACCCCAGTGTCTAGTCACTTATATACCATGGGTGCCAAAAAAAATGTATACACATGACTTGTATTCATCTCTTGTTACCAGTATATATTAAGTATTACAATTTTAATACAGTTTTTTCCTTTCTTAAAATGTGTATACATTTTTTTGGCACCCTCTATTTATGTTATAAGAGAGATAATAGATACTTGCATAGGTACAGACCAGGAGTTGGCAGGTTACCAGCTGCAGGGGCAAATCCAGCAGAGTAGAATAATTCCAAGAGACACTGTGTGGCTCAAAAGGCCTAAAATATTTACTATCTGATCTTCTGCTGAAAAAGTTTTGCAGACCTTGGGCATATACTATTGCTTTGGGGAAAGGTTAACTTACTCATTCTTTAGATTTCAGCTACTTAAAACTTGCAAGTTTTTTAAGTCATGAAATGCCTTCTTCAATCCTATGCCAAAGTCCAGATTAAAAACAAATACGAGTGTAGTTGAGGAGCCAATATCCTAAGGCATATTTGTGGAGCACAGTTGTAAACTCAGTGGAGCTTCCTCTGAGGTATTTTTTCCTCTTATCCTCCCCTTGTATTGCTGTGGGCTTTTGTACTGCCCGCCACTTACTGTACTGAGTTCTTATTGCTTGTTTAGCTTCCCAGGTAGACCAAGCACCGTGAGAGCAGGAGCCCTACCTGCCATACGGGTTGAAAGAAAGAATGAGTGCAGCCGCAGTTGATCACTGGCAATAAATCAGAACCAAGGTCAGATAGGACCTACGGTGAATTTTTTTCCTGCTTTAGCTCCCTAGGAATACAGTCACAAAATGCCCAAGCTTAAAGATTAGCTAGACTTGTGCTGTCCAGTATAGTAGCCACTAGCCACTTACCGGCTTTTAAGCTCTTGAGTTGGGGCTAGTCCAAACTGAGAGCTGAAATATGAAATGCTCGTTGGATTGTGAAGATTTAGAATATGAAATATGTCATTAGTAATTTTATATTGATTACATGTTGAAATGATAATTTGACATTGAATTAAATTATATTAAATTATTTTTTTTACTTTTTCATGTAAGTAATAGAAAATCTTGAATTACTTATATGGCTTGCATTCTATTTTATTGGACAACACTGTTTTAGAACATTGGTTCTCAAAATATTGCTTAAGTATTGGAATCACTTGACAAGCTTTTAAGATAATTGGACCCCACCTCAGATATCCTGAATTAGAATTTCAGAAGGTAGGCTCCTGCATGTATGTTTTGATGGAGCTCCCTAGATGATGCTGATGTCTTATATGCCCATTGAGAACCACCAACCAAATCGCACCCATCATTTTATAGACTGGAAATGGACTACTGAAATACAAGTATAGTCTTCATTTCAGTGTGCTCTCATAGGCTTTGCCCAGGTTGAAATTCATGTTCTGCCTCTTTCATAAGTGATAGCTCTTTTTTCATCGTCTGAAACAGTGGCTGTTGACCAACGCTTAAAGGTAGAATTGTGGCTGGCTTTACTTGGTCAGCTTTTTGAAAACTGATCATTTGGTACTTTTCCTGGAGTACTGTGTTCTTGTCAGGTGATGATACTTGTGTCCTCAGAATGTCGTTGTTGATTCTTCCTACTACTTTTCTATTCTAAAGGTAAATTGTGAGATAAGAGTTAATCATTAGGATTTTAAGTGTAATTAAAGCATCGTCACCATGATCGGTATAATATTTTCATCAGCGGCAGAAATGAAACCTACTTTTTTCTGCACAATCTTAAGAGGCTTTACAAGCTCATTGTTGAATTATGAACGTCTGGGAATAATTTATCCCTGGTATTCCTAGAGCTTCCTTTACACATTTCAAGATGGCCCAAGATCATTTCAGGTTAATTGCAGTTAACCTTTGCAGAAGTTAACCTGTGATCTGAGGCTCCTCTTTGACTTGCCTTAGAGTGGAACATGTTTCAGCAGACAGCTTTACTAGCCAACATTTTTTATTTGTTCAGGGTTGTTGGGTAATGGACAGGCATGCAAGTGTACACATGCAGTCATAGGTAATACTCATTTCAAACTCAAATCAGAGCTCATGATTGTCAAAGATTTATGACATTTTACAAGTGGAAGCACCAGGGGATGCTTTAGTCTTATACTCCTCTATAACCTGGAAACTTAAGGGAAAAGGACTAAACCAAAAGGCCCACGTTTAGTCCCCGTGCTGTTAACACCATTTTGGTGACTCTGAGCCAGAGTGTTACCCTCTCCGTGCTTTGGTTTTCTCGGCTGTAAAGTGGGCGTGCTGGAGGAGGTGACCATTAAGGTTCTTCTTTAAGAATACCATGGTTTGGGGATTGATTTTCCTTTTTCGATGTTTGCTTTCTTACTCATCGGTCTGTTTTTCCCTTGAAGGGTCAGATGACTTGTCTGCAAAGCTGTGGGATGTGAGCACAGGACAGTGCGTGTATGGCATCCAGACCCACACTTGTGCAGCAGTGAAGTTTGATGAGCAGAAGCTTGTGACGGGCTCCTTCGACAACACTGTGGCCTGCTGGGAATGGAGTTCTGGAGCCAGGACCCAGCACTTCCGGGGGCACACGGGGGCGGGTGGGTTGCCCTTTTTCAAGGGTTTCTGTTGTTCTTGAACCTCATTCCTTAAAGCCAGGAGCCAAGAGTGCGATCCCTTTTTTGTTTTGTTTTGAAGTTTTGTTTTTGTTTTGAAGAGGGGAGAAGTTGCCTTTCTCCCCTCTTCTTTCTCAGTCATGACAGTTAATCCCTTTATTCAAGTTATTCTTATTTGGAATTTCCCCCTAATTTTACTTTTCCTTGGCCTATTTAAAAACTTCTGTATACTCAGGCTGAGAGGGGGCAGTTCTTCTCTATTTCATTTGTATCCTGTTGAACAGTCAGTCCCCTTTGCTTTTATCAGATTTCATAGCCCCAAATTGAGTAAGGCCTACACTTGTAAATTCAGTCTACTTGATTTGTAGAATTAGGGCTGAGATCCTTTGGAGTGATTGTCATCCCCAGATTGTGTGATCTACAGATACTACATTGAATTGAAACTTGCTTGACAATTGGTAACAAGCCACTGCCTAGAGATAAAATGAAAGACACAGACACCTGAGTATTTCCTAATAATTTTACAGCAGCCTTCGTTTGCAAAAACTGGTCATTCGATTATAGCCCCTGAGATCTGAGCTTCTCCCTCTGTGCATTGCCTTTTGGAATTGTGGGCAGAAATCACATTGAGCTATTTGCCAGCCTCTTGTGCAGTCGCTCCCTTCTTTCTTTTCTCCATGTACCCACTGCGTTAGCCCCCCAGAGTCACAGTGTAGGCTCTTAAGCATCACATTTAGGAGTGGCCTTCCTGGACTCCCTCAACAGGTCGAGTCCCTCTGCTGTAGGTTTCCCAGTAATCTGCATTTTGGTCATAACACTCATTGTACAAGTAAGTATGACAGTCTTGATTTCCCCACCAGGCTGTAAGCTCCCAAAGGACGGGTCCTGCCTGTCTTCTTCACCCTTAGAGCCTAAGTTCCTTGCAGCCTACCTGGTACTCAGTAATTCTTTGAAGTAAACCTAGCTGTTTTATTGCTAAAAGCATTTTCCCCCCATTTTGTTTGTCATCCTATACATTTTCCCTCAGCCTGCTATCTGCTACCACTTGTTTGCTGTAGAAATTACTATTTGAAGACATGTGATTTGCCATGGAACTTACTTACATATTAAACTGAGTATACTGTTTCACAGTGTCAAGGTATACATTGGTTTCCAGGTGATATCATACCTGATCGACTTTGAGAGCTCTGCTCTAAAAAGTTTCCTCCTTGCTGTTCCCTGGGCATTGCTGTGGCTTTTCCTAACTCCATGCCTTTGCTGTTACCTCTACCTGCAGTATTCTTTCTTTTCTTGATAAACTCTACTCATCCTTCAGGGCCCATCTCCAATATCGCCTCTTCCCTGAAGTCCTCCCTGATACCCCTGGGCAGAGTTAGTCATTCTCCTTGGTGTTTCCCTAGCAAGAGGTAAACATTTATTTATTTTTTTGGACTTCCTTCTCCACCCCTCACTTAGACTGAGTTCCTTAAAGAAAAGACCAGTGTCTTCATCTCTGGGTCCCCATTGTTCCTTTAGAGTTTGGCAGGCATTTAAAAACAAATATTTGAGTACTTGCTATATACTCAGGCACTGTTTGGATGCTGAGAGTACAGCAGTAAAGAGACAGTTTTGAGAGAATGGCTTAGCCTGACCTTTGAGATACTTGTTTGTGTTTTGTTTTTCTCATTATACTGGCTTTTCTTGAGAATGAGTATTGTACAGTGTTGTTTTGTTTTGCAGCTTATATTCTTGGTATTCTGTCTTGCTGCAATAAACAGTGCAAGTCTGACTTGGGCCACCTATGTTCTGTTTTCCCTGCATAAGTTAAGTTTTGTGTAGGATCAGGGGCAGTCCTGAGAAGAAATGCCACTGTTTCCAACACTGGGTTTGCCTCTCACTTTGAAGCTAGCACACGTGTGATTCCAGGGACTTTGCACCTTTAGAATTATAAGAATAATAGTAAGCATTTTGACAGGGATATATTTTTTTCTCATAAAATTGCTGGTTGGGTAGCACCATTCTTATTGTAACTCTGGTTGAGAAATGGTAAAATTGGGCAGCAAGGGAGAATAAACGCTACTGAACTGTATTATAAAAGATCCTCAGACGGGCATGTTGTAACTTCGTGTATGTTACATGTGTTAGTGTTTAGTGTGGACTACAATGATGAACTGGATATCTTGGTGAGTGGCTCTGCAGACTTCACCGTGAAAGTATGGGCTTTATCTGCTGGGACGTGCCTGAACACACTCACCGGGCACACAGAGTGGGTCACAAAGGTAGGAAGAAATCTGAACGTCACGCTTTGTGGGGGGAGGTGGAGGATGGTAGATGCTGCCTTCCAAGTGGAGGCTGAGTCATGAGATGGAACAGACGCAACCACAAAGCACGATGGCGTGCAGCCGTGACTGCACGTAAGAGACACTTCGTCAAGGTGGGCGACTCCTGGACATGGAAAATGCCCACAGTGTGGTACAGTCTGGGGGTAGATAGCAGAGGGGGCAAATAAAACAGGTCACATACAAAAACAAAACCAAACTGTAGAATATGATATCAATTTCTGAATGTGCTTATGCACCAGAATGTTGAAGATGATTCTTTCTTGGGGGACTATGGGTGCTTTTTGTCCCTTTAGGATAAGTGTTGTTGTTTTTTTAATTAGAAAAGCAGTTTTCATTTTGAAAAAAAAAAAATAGTTGTAAGAAGCAGAACAAAGAAACTTGTATAGGATCTTTAAAATAATACTGTGATGTTTTCTAGTTTTCAAAAAAAGTTTGCTCTGAATATGAAATGCGGTATGAGTGATGGAAATGCCACACAGAAACACTTTAACTTACCATGCCATTCTGTGAGGGGCTAAGGCTACAGGAGTGAGCCAATCAGACACGAATGTTAGTCTAATAGGAGCAATAGTTATTAAGCAGTAACTTTTTGGATAAAAATAAAATTACAAATTAAGTGCTGTGAAGGAAAAATGCAGTTTTCTATGAGAAAGTCTAGGAAGGTATCTTATTTGTTCAGGGAAAGCTTTTTGAGAAGGGACAAAATGTGAAGAATAAATTGGAGGTAGTGGTGTAAAGAGTAGTGGAGGGTTTCAGATGGTGCCCCTTATGCACAGGCTCTGGGGTAGGACAGAACCTGGACATTTGATGACCTGGAAGGCTGCTGGAGCTGTGTTGTGAGGGAAGGCGTGGGGGAGGTAACCGTCATGTATGCCTCACCTGGTCATATTAAGGATTTTGGATATCCTAAGTGTAGTAGGAAGCCAAGGGCGAGTTTTGTGCAAGAGTCTGGGGTGATTTATGTTTTAAGAAAATAACTGCTGAGTGAAAAATGGGTTCGACTGGGGCACAAGTGGACACAGGGTGACCATGTAGGCTTTTGCAGTAGTTTAAGCAGCAGATAACCCATGGCTTGGACTTGGGTGGCAATAAAGAAAGAGAAAGGCACACATGAAGGGTATGTCTTCAGGATAAAGCTAGATGAACTTACTGACTCATGGGGAACAGAAGAAAGAATCAGAGATGACTAGTGGGTTTTAGATTGGGGGGATGATTGTATCTCTGCCGTAGGTGGGGCTAAAAGGAGAACAATTTGTGACAAGATCAGTAATACCACTAAACTGTACATTTAAAACTGGTTAAGGTAGTAGGTTTTATGTTATGCATATTTTACCTCAGTGAACAAATGGGGAATAAAATATTTCTACATTGGGCACTTTGAGTATTTAAATACAAAAGTTATGTCAGACAGTTTGGTGTTGTGTTAAAAACAGTGGACTTGGGGCCGGACCCTGACTGTGATGTCGTAAAGTTACTCTGCCTCAGTTTCATCATCTGCTAAATGTTCCTGCGAATATTAAATGAAATGATGGGACAGCACTCACAGGGTGTCTGGTACTTCACGGTCTGTCAGTTTCAGTTGAATCTGCAACCCAGGCTTCTGAATCAGCCTGACTCCCCACTCTCTTTGTGCTGATTTATTACAAAAATAACTAGAACCTAGTATTTGTAGATTACCCCAAGTGCTAATGGAATGTTGCTTTTATTACATTATTATTATTTACATTGTTTTATTTCATTTTGATTACAGTTATGTGAGATGATAAGTGCTTCATCCCTATTTTAAAGATGAGGAAACTGAGAAACAGAGGTTCAGTGGTCTTTCCAAAGGTCACAAAGTCAATATATGGCAGATTCTGGTCCTAAGTCCAGTGCTTTTTCTTTTTTCTTTTCTTTTTTTTTTTGAGAGCCCACTGGCCCATGTGGGAATCGAACCGGCAGCCTTCGGAGTTAGGAGCATGGAGCTCTAACCGCCTGAGCCACTAGGCCGGCCCTGCTTTTTCTTTTATAATGCAAATTCTTATAAAAACACAGATCATTTGTATGTACTTCTATGTCTGTGAGCTTTTTCTTTCACATTTTCTATAAAGTAACATTTCATAATTTTAAAAATCAGTCCTAATGTTTGCTTTCAGACTAAAACTAAGGTTAAGTGTTGCCAACTTTAAATACTTTCAGATCCTGCTGATAATTTAGACTCTGGGTGTAATAAAACTTGGCAGAGGTCAGCTTGGTCATAGAGTTAAGAACTCAGCTAATGTAGCACCCCGTGTCATAGCAAGCTCTTTTTCATATTTGAGGTATTTTTAAAAAAAGCAATGTAGAAGTAGCATTAAAAGGATCTTTCTGTAACATAGATATTGATATTTCTAGGTGGTTTTGCAGAAGTGCAAAGTCAAGTCTCTCTTGCACAGTCCCGGAGACTATATCCTCTTAAGTGCGGACAAATATGAAATCAAGGTACGGTTTTTATTTTTATTTTTTCCTCTATTATTTTGCCTCATCAAAGAAAAACTGGCAAATATAAGAAAATCAAAATCACGTGGCAAAGAGGGACTGCTAATAGGGCAGCAGGAATCTTAGTCCAAGCCATCTTAAACCCATTGGAAAGAGAATTATTCTTTATCTCTGTGTTCTAGGCAGTTTCTAACCCTGATTTTTAAATGAAGAGAAGAAAATCCACAGAAAATGATCTTCAGCACATTCTGTTTTCTTAAGACACCTATCTTCTACACTCCTCAATTCTTAAATCCAAACTATGAAAACATAAACATTTCTTTGTCTAATAATTTTAAAAATCTGCAAAACCTTTACAGAGCACTCTTACGTAGATTCTTAGTGCAAATTTTAAACTATTCCATGTGGTAGGCATTATTATCTTCATTGTGGGACTGAGATTCAGAGAGGTTGTGTTTTCCACAAGATAACACAGCACATGCATGCAGAATTAGAGTTTGAACCCATGCCTCTTAACCGTAAAACCTGTGGTCTTTCCAGTTTACTTCACTTTGTATCTGAATTCAGCAAACAAAAACTACTTTAAGGACAAGCTTTTTTGTGGTGATGTAACCTCTCATTCCTAATTTTCTTTTATCTGTAGATTTGGCCAATTGGGAGAGAAATCAACTGCAAGTGCTTGAAGACATTGTCAGTCTCTGAGGATAGAAGTATCTGCCTGCAGCCAAGACTTCATTTTGATGGCAAATACATCGTCTGTAGTTCAGCACTGGGCCTCTACCAATGGGACTTTGCCAGTTATGATATTCTCAGGTAGTGTTTCCTTGGAACTTTACCTTTGACAATGAGTTGCTTCCTTTCCTATCCTCACCTTCTTTTCCCTCCCCTCCCCTCCTCCTCTCCCCTCCTCCCTCCCCCCTCCCCGCCCTTCCCCTCCTCTCCCTTCCCTTCCCTTCCCCTCTCTCTCTCTCTCTCTCTCTCTCTTTCTGTTGCAGTTTACTTATAAAGACAAGACTAAATATTTGGTAAACCAGTCAATAACTTGCTTTCGGGAAATGTTTACATCAGTTATAAAGAGGGTTATGTACTGAAAACCTCCCACATAAAAATGTTTTAGAGGCTACTAGTAGTTAGAAAGAGTTATATGCTTGAACCTAGCAGATCGGGGATCTAATTCCTTCCCTTACTCTGAGTCACTTCCCCTTTCAGAATTTAACATGGTTTTCTGGAAAAATGAGGAGCTTGGATGAAAAGAGCTTTCAGATCTCCTCTAGTTCTAATATTTTAAGTTCTATTTCTTAGTCAGTTGAAATTTTGCATTGAGGCATCGAGTAGTCTTCTGTTGACTAGTAGAAAGACAGAGGTATTTAAAGAAAAATAGGCTTGCAGGGTTTCTCTCTGGAGAAATAAACAAGAAAAAGTCCATTCGTGGACAAATAATTTTGTGATTCACTGCATACTGTAGACCCCTCTTATAGATTGACAGTATGTGTTAGCACATTGGAGGCTGATGGAATCCAGAACCATAAGGTGATTAAGAGAACTGACTTTGGTGATAAACAAACCTTAGTTTAAGACCTAGTGCCATCTCTTACGAGCTGTGTGGTATTATGTAAGTTTCTTAACCTCTCTGTGCCTGTTTTCTCACCTGTAAAGTGAAGATTAAATGAAATGCCTGTTAATGAGGACCTAGCACAGGACCTGGCAGCTCTTTATTACTAATACCTCTGAGAAGCGCTACATAAAGAAACCTGTTCGAATTTGTTCAGCCTACTGTACCTCACACTTACTGTGCGCAAAGCTCTTTTTTTGAGGAACACAGAATTAGTGTGTTCCACGGCATGTTCAAGAAACGCTGACTTGGGCGTTCCAGAAAATTGAACGTTCTCTTCCCTGGTTTTATGCATGACTGTTAGAGGTCCTCCTGTGTGGGATCTGTTCATACTAGCCTACAGGACTTGGGTGAACCCTGTCTCTCTGCTCATAAAGTTACAACCCCACTTGTGTCTCCGTGGAGTCAGACCTACCTTTGTAACCAGTTAGGTTTCCAAGCTATCTAGGCTGTCAGAAAAAAGACCAGAACAGATTCTGGAAAGCAATAGTCTAAGCTCTTCATCTTATAGATGGGGAAATGGAAGCTGAGAGCGGGTAGGGGCCTTACCCACCATCCCACAGCTCACTTTAGTCCAGCATGCACCCCACCCACCTATCCGTCCGTCCGTCCGTCTGTCCGTCCATCCATCCATGGCTGGATCATACAGCAAGGATATGCTTAAGGTACCAGCAAGCCAGAGAGAAGGAACTTTTGAAAGCACTTGATATTTTGCAAAGAAAAACATCCAAGTAGTCACCATGGGAAATCAGATATTTTACAGTTTAGTACTGTTTTTGTTTTGAATTAAAATTTGGGAGGGAGGGAGGGGTACAAAGACAAGGCAGAATAGAGGTTTCCTAATCTTTTTAATGGTTAGAGTCTCTAAAGGTTTTAATTTGATCCTGCATCTACCTTTCTCAGGCATGCTTCTTACTCAGAATATAGAGTCCAGAGAGTCCAGTGTCCCAGACGAAAGTTCTGTTAGTTTTGAGTATTTGGGTCTACAAGCTTTAAGCAATACACCTACAAGATTGTTGGCTGCTAGGAAGGTCTAGGTTCAGATTTTTCTTTGAAAAGGAGCTGATTTATCCCAAACACAAATAAACCAACTTCTTTTGAAATCTTAGTACAAAGTTGCTAGGACTAGGTAGGGCTACTTGAGTTTTGAAGCTAATTGAAAAGAAGCAAAGTTCAAGTGGTCGTGTGTTGCTCAATACATCTAAGATATAATGCAATCTCTTGAGCTAGGTTATCTCAATATAGCAGGCAGGCTTATGTAGGGTCAACGGCCCAGACTGCAGTGCAGGGATGTCTTTTACAATTCTAAAGGAACCAAAAGGGGCTGTGATCCTGTCAAAATCTGTATTCTATCCTGCAACATATATGTGCTTCAGTCTTTGGAGTCAGCTCATCTTTACCAAGCTGAAGTCCTGTCCCCTAACCACCCAGTTCTAAGTTTCTGGTTATTTCCTGCTTTGCACTGACGATGTGGGGCATACTAGACTTCATTGCTGTTTTCCCCAGTTTCCTTCAGATCTCTTCTGTAGGGATTTTTATTTGCCCATGTTCATTGCACCACGGCTCTGTTCATTAGCAGATACTTACGGATCAGCTACCTGTATTTTAGGCATTGTGAGGCACCCTGGGAACCAGCAGGAATACTTAGAACACTGGTGGAAATCACTAGCCAGCAGGAGGGAAAACTGACATTAAATAGCAAATCACATGTAGGTCTTTTAAATGGTTGGGATAAATTCAACGTAGTATGGGGTACTTGGAGATCCCACTTAGTTTGAGGAGTAAAGGAAAACTGCTGTGAGGAAGAGGTTGGGGCTGAGCTCTAAAGGTTGAGTATACGCATTAGCTCAGTGCTGGGGATAGATACGCGGTGAGGAGCGAGGAGCATTGCAGACCGAGAGACCGGTCTGTTCAGAGGCCTTGAGACTGAAAGAGCCTGGTGTATCTGAGGAACTGAAAGGCCAGTGTGGATGGAGGTATGGATTCAATAGATAGCCATAGAAAGGTTTAAACGAGGTGATAATAGGATTAGATTTATTCTGAGGTTAACTGATTGAAAGGGGCCAAGAGTGGATGTGTGGGGTCCAATTGACAACTTGGCAGTAGTGCAGGCGAAAGATGATGTTTTGGATCAGAGTTGTGGCAATTCAGACAGTAGTGAATACATTAGAGGAAAATTGAGGAGGTAAAATCAATAGATCTTGGTGGTTGCATTTATGGTCTGAGTCAAGAGGAGAGTTGGGTGGTTGCCATGTTTCCTAGCTTGAGCAGCTGGGTGGATGAGCCATCCAGGAAATGAAGAAGACAAACAGGTTTGGCTAACGAGTTCAGTTTGGGGCAGGCTGAGTGCCGAGGAACAACAGGTTGTCTTTACTACCAAATCCCCTTCCTTCCTAACATCAGACTGAGATGTGCTTCTGTGTAACTCCTTTCCCTGGGACTCTAGGTCCCTCTCCTGGAGCTTGTACTGTCTGGCCTCAAACGTCCTTCACTGTTTTAAGGTGATGGTCACGTATAGTGTCCCTGTCCCTGCCAGTTGTTTTTCTCCCCTCTTCGCTGATGTCCTTCAGCTGTTTCTTGTCCTGGTTACCAGGCCCTGCCATTCAAGTTAACCTCTTGGACATACACTAGTTAGTAGTGTTCTTGTTAAAATATAGGCTAACTGGCCTCTCACGGGCCCCAGACTTATTGTCACAGAGCAGAATTTGTATGTCCCTTGTCTTATATTAGGTTGGTGCAAAAATAATTATGGTTTAAAAGGTTAAAAATAATTGCGAAAACCACAGTTACTTTTGCACCAACCTAATAGCTCTTGGTGCTGCCTCCAAAGAGTTCATCAACTTTGCTCGTCAACCTTTTCCCTCACTAACTGTGTGGACAACAGAGACTTAAGTTTTCTTTTTTCCATTTTTGCTGCTGTTTAGCTAAGCCTCTCCCATTTTGTACCTTTGTCATTGATGTTTTGGGAACTGCCAACCTGAGAAGGTTAAGGCTGTCCTTCCAACTCCCCCAGTTTTCTCTAAAAACTTCTTATAAATCTATTATTAATAAATGCTTCTGAATTATTTGCACAGCTATTAATATTTTCGGCCTCTGCTATTTTAGGGCAGAGCCTGTGTGCTGGCTACCTGCTGATTAGGGTAGCACTTCAGGCTCTTGGTTTTCAGTCTTTGTTCCAGGCTTCAGGGGGGCCCCTAGGCCAGCATTCCAGGATTTGAGGAACAAATCTTTTTACCTGGTGGTAACACTTGAGTCTTATATTCTAGTTCTAACTGGGAACTGACTAGTTGTGAGTCTTTAGCCGAATTATTTACCCTGGCTGGACTTCAGTTTTTACATCCTAGAAATGAGAATATTAAATGAGATATCTGTAAGATCCTTTCCAGCTTGGATGGGCATTTTGTGCTTTCATAAAGGTTTATCACGTCCTGCCTTTCTCCTTACATGCCTGTATTACCATATCATGCTGAAGGCTTCTCCCTCGCCCCGGCCCCCCTTTAAAAGCACACTGAGCTTTTTGTCTTTATATTTTCCTTTTTATCAGAAACTTTGATTTGGAAAGATTACAGTAGCAGAAACAAAAGCAAAGTTGCCTTCTGGTTCACGTTTCCTAACTCTCAACCTTGTAGGGTCATCAAGACTCCTGAGATAGCAAACTTGGCCTTGCTTGGCTTTGGAGACGTCTTCGCCCTGCTGTTTGACAACCGTTACCTGTATATCATGGACCTGCGGACAGAGAGCTTGATTAGCCGCTGGCCCCTGCCAGAGTACAGGAAGTCCAAGAGGGGCTCAAGCTTCCTGGCAGGCGAGGTGTCCTGGCTGAATGGACTGGACGGGCACAATGACACGGGCTTGGTCTTTGCCACCAGCATGCCTGACCACAGTATTCACCTGGTGTTGTGGAAGGAGCACGGCTGATGCCACGAGCCACCGTCATCACTGACTTTGGGGGCCAGGGCTGCAGGTTTTGAGTGCAACCTCTCTGGCAGCCGACTGCATGAACCAAAGTTCTCACCTAACGGTATCATCACGCAGTGCACAATCATTTACCTATGTTTGCCAGGGGGTCAGGGCTTGGGGTGGGGGAGGGCTCGTTTTATGGACACACAACGCAGCATGCTAATGGGGTGCACCATTGACTTCATCTGTATTTAGTTATGTCGGTCGGTATAAGAGGATGCATTTCGGGTCCATCTTTGTTGAATACTGGTTTTAAGTAAAGAAATTTAAGTGGTTCATTAATCTGCTAATTGGTTGCCTATAAAAACACATTGTCTATTAAAGCTTTTTACAATTGCCTTTTTTTCTTTTGAAGTTGAAGCAAAGGTGCTATGATGTTTTATAGCAGCTTGTCTCACGTGAGGTTTAGCTTTTATAACAGCCAGTGTTACTGAGACCACTAAGTCCTGTGACATTCATAAACTCGCCACCAAATATCAGCTCTAAAGAAAATCTGTCTTCCAGTGCAAATCCAATGCTATAAATGAGTTGTCTGTAATGCGTTCTAAACTCCGGTTCTCACAGAGTCCAGGTTGGCTGTGTCTGAGATGTGAGGGAGTTCTGCAGTTTTGGTTTCCGGTCCGGAGCAAGCTGGTCCTCGTCCCTCACAGCCTAGGTGACTGCCCAGAGGTGACATGGTAGATTAGAGCACTGAGGTGGAAGATTGAAGACTGGCTCAGTTACCTAGGAAACCTACAGCCTCAGGCATATCACTTGTCTGGGCCCCATTTTCCTGGCTGGCTAGCTCGTTGTTAAGCTAAGTGATTGCTGAGATGATTCTTTCTGGTCCTGCATCTGCTGAGGTGTACAACAGTTGGTATTTCAGTTTGGTCTGATTCCTGATTCATTGTTTCCTTGGGGTCAGAGATAATACATAAATGAAATCACTGATACAAAGTTGTCACCTAAAGAAATCAAATACACCAAACGGATGGATCAAGGAGAATATAGAAAATATACTCTACCTAGAAAATGTAAATAATTGGTGAGAGAAATGCTGACAGGACTTGTGGTTCTGTAGAGAGGAAAATGCGCTATATTGGAAAGATACCTGACCCTGACTTTTCTTCCTCCTTTGCCTCTAACTTGATGTGTGTTCTCAGGCAAGTTAATTTTCTGTCCCTGGGCCCTCATTTTCTTCATCTTTAAAATGAAGGAATTGCCCTAGATTAGGGTTCATAAACTCAAATGCCCATGGGAGCCATGCAAATAACATAAATGAGTGAAGCCTGCTGGGTAGGATGTGCTGAACCACAGAAAGCTTTATGAGGCCAGTTTACTCAACTCTAAGTGTTAGGCAGAAACGAGCCCGATGTTGGCAGGTGTTCTGATTTCTTAGGAGGAAGTGGAAATCTAGAATTGTATTTGAAATTCCCTGATTTGAAAAATGTTGATAACTAATTGAAGATAATTTAAAATACAGTGGGATAAACAAATCATGTCTCTGGGCTGCCAGCGTGTATTCCTGTAAAGCTAAAGAATGCTGTGATTCAGCAGTGGAAATGTTTTAGCATAACTGGCACAAACAGTAAAGGGAGCAAGAGGTAGGAAAAAGTCAACCATTTCCCATTGTGTTACAGGAGAGTGAGAGGGGCATATGCGTATTTCAGTCGTCGACAGGAAGATGAGCATAAGAACTAGACCCTCAGTGAGAGCCTCTGCCTGGGAATGTGAGTTACTCATTCTTCTTGCTGACTGTAGTATAAAGCATATCCATTTTAGGTGGGAAAAAGCGTTCCTGGCAGAGCTGAGAATGATGTAAAGTGGGACACAGCTCTCCCCGAATCTGCATTAGCCAGAGCCTGACAATGGACCTCTGGCTGCCCTGGAGGTATCATTTTAGAAAATTGATGGTTGGTTTCAAGGACAGGTTTAGTTAATATCCATGTTGAGACTCTAAGGGAATTAGGTAAAAGAACATTATCTTCCTTTGTTCCCCAATCCGTCTCATACTGAGTTTTGTACATGAGCTCTCCTTGTTCCTCCAAGAAATGGAACCAGAATTGCAGCTGGAATCCATTTTGCAGGAGACTTTGGGCAGTGAGTGTACATGACTTTTTCCTTCTTACCCAGCCTGAACAAATAACAGATTACTGATTTAATGACCATCTCTCCTCTCACCGCACTTTGAGACATACCCAGTAGCTTCAAAGAGCAAGTAATTATAATAACAGTCCTTTATGGGAAAGTGTTTTGGAAAACGGCAAGCGTGAAACGTGCACGGTATGTGCCACTTCAGTTTTCAGTGGCACAGTGGTGAGTGCCGGGTTTATCATCAGGGTGGCGCTGAGTGCCGCTGATCTTGACAGCAGTCGTCGAGGCAGGTGGTGGAGTCCTAACCTCAGTTCCTCCTCAGAGGCCTTTTTTCCGCCTGAGCGTTTTATTCAGTTGCTTTATGGATGCTAGATTTAGTCATACTACTGCCAGCTTTTATACAAATGGAAAACTAACTCATCCTTTTTAAAAAATGAAAGTGGGAAGTCGGCGAGAGAAGTGGGTGGGGGAAGCCGTAGTTGCTTAGTCTCGTTTCTCTGAGTGAGAGGCTGTCTTCAGTACGTGCTGACGTCCACCTCATTAGCTGGTGGCAAGAGAATTCCCTCTGTCTCTTCTTCTGTAAATATTCTCACTCCTGAAAAATTCTCGAGTCGTGAGCAGACAGGCTCCATCCTTTACCATGTTGGATTTCTTGAGTGACACTGGTCTGGTGGCAGTAAAGGTTTTCTGTCAGCTCCATAAGAGGTACCGTAACAACCCAGGCTCCAGAACGGGCGCGAGGGTCCAGGAGAGCTGAGTGAGTGTGAGGTTTTCAGCAGACTTTGTTCCCAGTCCAGAGCAAGCTAGTTTCTTCCAGCGCCATTATTTGAAGTAGTTAATGGTACCAAAACTGGCTTCCAGACCTATCAGAGAAATAGACCTCTTCCATGGAGGGCCTTGACCTTAAAGCTCCGCGGAGAGGTTCACTTATTTGGATAGCTTTTCATGAGAGGAAGGTGGGAAACGTTGCTATGAAATTTTAAGGTTTGCACTTCATTTTTCATAATTTAAAAATTACTCTGTTCTAGCCATTGAAAACATTTAGTGTGAAGTGTGAATAAGGATTGTAATTATTCTAGCATTTGCTCTGGGGAGAATGATTACTGCTCTGTATCTCTAAAATATCTTAGGGAGAAAAAAATACTTTTGGAAACAGTATTATTTTAGATGTGAAGAAATTGTTTCTGTTAGGTTAGGCATTTAGACCAAACAGAAGTAGCTAAGGATAGTGGAGTCTGGCTTTACACATTGCTTTGGCCAAACCCAGCCAGCAGCTTGAGGCTGTGATTGTGGGTGTGGGCTTGGGGGCCATGGGGTGAGTTCCCACCATCACTCTTTAGCTTTCCATGCTTCCTCTGGGCCTCTCGCAGGCCTTTCTCTGTAGGGAAGTGTGCAGAATCGGATCACACCCCAGGAGGCAGCCTGGGGCAGGGCACACTGTCACTGTCACCTCTGCCTTTAGGGACACGGAGTTGTCAGGACAGGGGACAAGCCCTTTCGGTCTATCCTGTTGACAAGCCTTCATACCTTGTTATGCTGGCGCTTGCCAAGATTTCTAAGACAACCAAAGCACTGCTAAGAATTATTCAGTTCCCAGATGGACTGTCTGATGAGAAGAAGAGGTCAGCATTCTTGACAGATTGCCCACTCGCCATCTTTAGCGTGTCTGATCAGAGGTTCCCCATGCCTCCTCTAGGAAAGGGAAGTTCTTTCAGGATAAATCCTTACGTGGATTACTGGATAGTCGTTGTACCCCTTCCATCAGCCGAATCAGGCCCAATGATGGTGCTCAGTGCAAAAAGGTGTTTTGCTGTGAAGCTGTTTCAGTGTTTCCAGTTTTCCCTAGAATGGTTTAGTTGGTTACAGTTAGTGCTACAATCCTGATGGGGTAAACCCACTTAATTATGGTTTAAAGAAGCCAGCTACTTCTCCTCTTCATGAATGTATTCAAATATAAAAAAATGTGTTTTGCGTATTTAAGCCTGGCAAATGATTAATTCAGATGATAAAAACTCACATAGTGAACAGACATATTTTAGTAATTTAGACCGAGTACTCTTGATGAGAATGCTCAGGTTGAAAAAGGCTGGTCTCACCAATCCAACATCTATAGCAATGTGGTCGAATTCATCAACTCATGTTTTTCACTAATTTGATGTGTGCTGTGACCTAGGGGGAGTGAGGTGATGTTTATATTTGAACTGTCTGTGGGGCGTGGGGAGAAGGGATTGCTTAAGCAAATAGTGGAATGATTGTGGGGCAAGATGTCTCCGAAAGATGAGACGTTTTTCTGCATTATAAGAAGCTGTCTTTTACCCATGAGTGATCATGCTATCTATAAATAATTGATATCTATCTATACATTAAAGCAGGTTCCTTTGATTAGGCAACATTTGGTTAGCCACGCCGAAGTTACTGTTTGTACTTGAAAGTAATAAAGCCGCATTTCCTTAAAAATACATTCTGTAGTCAAGACTATTTTCTTGCTTTTTTTTTATCCCCAGCCAGTTCAGAGGGGACTTTTCAAACATGACTGTGTTTTAGAATGTGTTTTTAGAAAATAGAACTGCCCCTCATGTGATCTAAAGTGGCTCTGTTCTTTTTCTGCATGTACTAGAATGTAAGCCCAACAATAACGATTTTTGAATGAGATTCAAGAGGAAAACAATACATTTAAAAGTAAAATGCAAGGAAGGAATTTGGGCGACTTTCACGAATAGATAGATTCAAATGGGGAAACAAGTACCGTTACGCAGGTCAAGACCTTGGACTCGGTTTCCTCTCTACTCAGCACAGGCCTTACTTGGTTCATTCTTCTCAATTGAAGTTTGTAGGACTCCTTGTCATCCTGTACCTTTGATCCCCAGCAGCCTTTACAGGGCAGGTTGTCATTCCTCCTTTACAGATGAGAAAGCCAAGGCTGGGAAAACTGGCTCCTTGCTTAGAGGAGTAATAAGTGGTGAGGCTGAGGCTGGGGCTCTGATTTTTAGCCTTCACGGTCCTGGATTTTTCCTGCCTGTCCTTGTTTCCCTTCCCATCTCTTTCAAGTCTCTTCATACCAGGACTTCTACCTACCTTCCCCGTTCACCACTTGTGAGCACCTTTCGAGCCGTCTTATGCTCTGCTTCCAAGGCTTCTCCCTAATTCTTTGAGCACGTGTATCCTCCGTTCAAACAACCTTGATGACTCCCTATTATCAGCAGGAGGTGTCTAGATTTATTAACCTAACATAGACAAGCCCCAACTCATCTCTCCAAACAGTTATTGCTCTTTTTCTTCCTTCGCACTTGGGCTCTTTCCCTGTCCTCATAGGAAAGCCCTCCCTGTGCCTTTCCATCTGTCCCAGGGCCAGCGTGTAGGACCCACTGACCTCCCACTATCTTTAAAGCCTCTGCTGACTACCGCCCCCCACTCACCTGACTCAGTGTTTCGGTCCAGGGTAGTTAGTTGTGCAATATATTTGGCAGTTCATCATGTAGTACCTTTTGTAGTTGGCAAACCATTAACTTCCACCCTTGTTGCATAAATTTTTCACAAGCTGGGTGACTACTTTGTCTCCCCAGCAATATTGTAAAACTGAGTCCTTACATGATGGCCAATAAGTTCTTGAGAAGATACTTTAATAAATTCCATGGATTATCTTAGAGGATATATGTTACGGAGGAAAAAGAACTTTGAGGATAACGGAGCATTGAGGCAAAATGAAAGACCAATTAGACACAGCTCTTCCCCTCTTAGACTTCCTTGTTCAGCCATGTCCTACGAATTCTAAAGTGTCCTGAGCACATTGGGACAGAATGTGTGATGATCGCTCTGGGATTAGACATGGTTAGTTCTTGCCAGTGGAATGGAATGTTCCCGTCCTTTGCATTTTAACCACATGTCTGTTCTCTTTGTGGTAAAGATAATCTGACAATAATACCAACTGATGGAGAAAATTACCCAGAGCTCCTTTATCATAGTGATTGTTAATATTCACTATATTAATATTCTAATCCTTAGGCACACGTGTGTAGATTTATGCGATGCAATTCCTCGTTCTGTATGGTGCTGTCCGAAATGTGCTTTAAGTCTTTGTAATTACCACTGTACTCTGTAATATTCCTTTTTACTATAATTTGCTAAACCATTCCTGTTTTGGTGGATAATTAGGTAGTTTCCAGTTTTGCTTTTTAGATAATGCTATGGAGGACTTCTGTGCTCATATTTCCTTGCAACAAGTTTTACTTACTGGTAAAAGTAAATTTTTGTTTACAGACACAGGAGAGCACATAAAACACACACAGTTTACTGAATAGTTATAAAGTCAACACCAAGCGAAGCACTGCCCAAGTCAGGAAAGAACATTTCTGGCTCCCCAGAAATGTCTGTGTCTAGGAAGATGGCATTCGCTTCATATTTATTATGTGGTTTTCCAAATGGGTGAAAGGGATTTATGTCACCTTGCTGGTTGGAGTGAGCATGTTTCAACACAACATCAATTTTGAGTGGTTATTGTAAACATGTTTGCCGGTTGAGTAGGTATAAAGACTGTACCTCAAGGTTGCTTTAATAGACATTTCTTGAACATGTGAAGACAGATATGTGTATGTATGCTTATTTGTATTTCTTTTGAATTCTGTCTTCATCTTTTACTCATTTATTTTTATTATATTTTCAAATACTTGGAAAACATTGTTTGAGATGAATTATAGTCACAAATAAAATTTCACTCATCTAGGCACCACTAGTTTGGCTATAATAATTCAACACAAGGCAGGCATTGGCATTTTCTTTCATTACATAGAAAGGATTAGTATCAAGCTAACCCTTCAATAATTGCTGTTTGCGTCCCAGTAATGAGCGTCATGTGTCCCAAACCATGCATTGCCTGTTAAAGTTGACCTAGTACGACCCAGCGATTCCGAAGACAGCTGGCTAACAGGACTGGGTATCTCTATGAAACCTGTATTTTTAATTTTAACTTTTCCTAATGAAGATGGACCACAGCTGATCAATAATATTTAAAGGGAAATATGGGCAATCGTGAATCAAAAGGTTTTTCCCCCCAAATTAACCATGTGTTGAAATTTAAATGAGGGATTAATCCAGAAGGCAACCAAATGCTGACTCCAAGAACACACTCATCCTAGTGTTTTGTTTTATGCGGAGTCAGGGACGGGAGTGTCACATGTATTTTTATACCTCAGGCCTCTGTGAGTTCAGAGAGGAGATTTTCCATCTGTGAGAGTTTCACAGAAGAGCAAACAGTCCTGTTTGTTAGTTGGGCAGATTTCGCCATGCACGGCTACTCTGGAGCCCGTAGCTCATTCAAGCTTTAAGGGCAAAAGCTTGAACTCTATTTGGGAGGGAATCAGAAAAAACAAAAACATTATGAAAGCTGTGAGTCAGCCCTAAGCGGACAAAAGTAAGTGTTAGAAAACACTTTTATTTTCTTCATTTCTTTTTTCTCCCCCACAAGACTATGTCTGGAGGGCAGGAATTGTGTCTTGTTCTCTGTGCTCATATTGCCTAGAACTGTTACAAAGTAAACTGAAGGAGAGGTGGGATGGATGTATGGGCGAATGGCCCTGGGTTAGTCTGCACTGATTCCTGTAATCCAGTGTTCTCAAAGTGTGGTTTCCGTCCCACACATCAGCATCTTCTAGCAACCTGGTAGAAATGCAAGGTATTGGGCCTCACCCCAGGCCTAAAGAATCAGAAGATCTGGGACTGGATGGAGTCTGGCAGGTGGTTATGACGTCCCATGTGGGTGAGAACCACTGCTATTCTCTAACCCCTTCTGCCACCTAGTGGAATTTGGGGGAATAACATCTGGCAATGCGGCCGAATTTTGTTGCTGTTGAATATATTAATTATACTAAGGACTTTCTTGCACTTCAGGTTACAGCCCCTCTGCGTGTGTTCTAAAACGGAAGTTGTCTTCTACTTTATTTCCAGTTACTATAGGGCATGTCATGGCAGGACCTCAGCCGGCAGTCTGCGTAAACTCATCCTTGTTGTTTTAGAAACGCCTTTATTTTTGTACTCAAATGTCTGTGGTCATAAACACTGGACTAATACACAGCTTTAAATAATGCTATGAAGAATAACACGTGGGCAAAGGCAGAAACATAAGTGGAAAACAGGATTAAAAAATGGCATACAGCATGATTCAAAGTAAATGGGTTAAATATATATAGGAATAAAATGAAATACACCAAAAGGGTAATAGTGGTTCTCTCTTAGGGATGAGCTAATAGGTAAATATTTTATATATGCTTTTTTTGTGTGTAGTTTCTGATTTTTCTACAGTGAGCATAAATTATTTTTAAGAATAATTAAAATTGTTATGTAATAGAGCTGCAGGTATCATATAGCTGAAGTTCATTCTTTCAGGAAATATTAGGCCCCTGCTGTGTACCAGGCATGGTGCTAGGGCCTGGGGATACAGCGGTGAATTGTGTGTGGTTCTGCTTCTGGGAGCTCATGGTTCCCTGTGGTAGTACACATACAAAACCCCAAGAGCTATAATGAAGGGAGAAGTTCTACTTAGGGCTGATAATCAAGGTTTCCCAGAGAAAGTAACCTTCCATAAAGTTTCCAAGCTAAGACGAAGATTCTAAATGCAGACATTCTGGGGGCAGCCGGTTAGCTCAGTTGGTTAGAGCACAGTGCTCTTAACAACAAGGTTGCCGGTTCGATCCCCACATGGGCCACTGTGAGCTGCGCCCTCCACAACTAGATTGAAATATCTACTTGACTTGGAGCTGATGGGTCCTGGAGAAACACACTTAAATAAATAAAAGTTAAGTGCAGACATTCTGTAAATTGCTAGCCTTTGTTAGCTGGCTCTAGGATATATGTGGTTGTCTGGATTGTATTACTCCTGAGTTTTATAGTCAATATAGCAACATATAAGACGCTATCAGAATTTGAAGATAAAATCATTCAACAACTGAAATTCCACACGAAAGGGAGCAGGTTATTGGTGGTAGCGACATAGTTCTTCAATCTCTCTGAATCGCTATATAAAAATAGCAACTAAATAGTAAAACCAAGAAAACACAATACTTATAACAGAAGTAGTTCACAAGGTAACCCCATGAGTCCCAAAATATAAGCAACTGGGACAAATCAAAAGCTTCTACAAAAACAGCTTTATATAAAAGGAAAAGGAAAAAAGGAAGGAATTAATATGTAGATGATGGACCTGAAAACAGGAGAACTCAAAATAGGCAACTGGTGATCACTGGAGACTTGGGCAGCCAGTCTGAAAATGTCAGCTGAAACTGGGAGAGCTTCTGTCCTCTCCAGCAGTGGGTGAATGCGAGGGCCTCTGGTAAGAACACCTGAAGGCTGGAGCAGGGCAGCTGTGTACGCTCATAAGACTGACCTGCTGTCTTCTGCGAGGGCCTCACACTAAGGAAAACTAGGACTAAAATCACAATCGAGCAGGACAGAGACGAGAGAGAGAGTGAGAGAGAGAGGCAGTGTTACTCCTGGGGGTCTTTATAGTCAATATAGGAACACGTAAGACACTACCAGAATTTGAAGCAAGGAAAGAGATGGACCAGGCCCAGGAAGGGATAAGGACAGAGGCAGGAAGTCCCAGAGAGCAAACTGCCTTAATTTTAAACCACACAAAAACAGAAGAGGGGCCTCTGTGAAGGTTGGAAATCTTTTCCTGAACGTAGCCGTATGCCAAAGCGTCAGGAAAAATAATTTCACATAAGAATGAACAATAGAAAAGTATCAAGGCCAAATTCCATACAAAGTTATTAAAAGAAAAAGGGCTACAAGGGAGCAGAGTGATATGTAGGCAAGGAAAACACACCAAATTAAAATGAGACTCTACCTCATATTAGGATGGCTAGTATCGAAAAGATAAGAAATAAGTGTTGGCGAGCATGTGGAGAACTGGAATCCTCAGACATTGCTGGTGGGAATGTGAAATGGTACAGCTTCTGTGGAAAACACTGATGATTCCTCAAAAAGTTAAACATAGAATTACCACATGACCCAGCAATTCCACTCCCAGGGATATACCCAAAAGAACTGAAAGCAGAGACTCACACAGGTATTTGTATGCCAGTGGTCACAGCAGCATTTATTCACAAGGTGGAAACAACCCTAGTGTCCATCGACAGATGAATGTATGACAAAAAGTGATATATACATAGAGTGGGATATTTATTCAGCCATACATAAAAACGCATGAAGTCCTAACATGCTATGCCATGTATGAACCTCAGAGCATGCTGGGTAAGAGAAACCAGACACAAAAGGACAGCTATTGAATGATTTTACTTATGTGAAGTACGTAAAATAGGCAAATGCATAGAGACAGAAAGTAAATTAGAGATTCCCAGGGGCTGGAAGGGGGGGTCAGAAATGGGGGGAGTTGTTGCTTAATGGATACAGAGTTTCTGTTCAGGGTAAGGAAAAGTTTTGGAAACATAATGGTGATGGTTGCACAGCCTTGTGGGTGTGGTTTATTGCAAAGCTGGCTATAGAACTCAGCAGTAAAGGCATTTACTTCTTTTATAACTTTTTTTTTTTAAAGAAAGGCTGCATAAGCGGTGTTCTTGATAGCGCAGACGAGATGTTGAAAGACAGACATTGACAATCTGGACGCAACAAGTGATTTCAAAGAGCTGTACTCTGATTAGGCAAAAGTTTTGGGAGCATCCTAACCAAAGTATTTTACTATCAATAAATGGATAAACAAAATCGCAGTCTATCCATACGATAGGATACTACTCAACCGTAAGAAGGAAAAACTAGCAACACACATAGTAACATGGATGGACTTCAAAAATCATTACGCTGAGTGAAATAAGCCATTTACAAAAGAATGCAAACGATATGATTCTATTTACACAAAATTCCCTAAAACGAAACTTTAGTGACAGAAAGTAGTTGTTTGAGATGGAAGGGGAGGGAAGGATGGCTTAGAGGGGCTGGAGGAATCTTTGGTGATGGAGGTGCTCACTGTCTTGATGATAGTGATGGTTTCACAGACGGATACTTATGTCAAAACTCATCAAATTGACCACTGTCAATATAGTTATAAAATGACTTACTGTTCTTTCTTTTTTTTTTTTTTTAAATTGGGGAATATTGGGGAACAGTATGTTTTTCCAGGATGAGAAATTATTGTTTTTCAATCTAGCTGTGGAGGGCACAGCTCACTGGTCCACGTGGGACTCGAACCAGCAGCCTTGGTGTTAAGAGCTTGCACTCTAACCAATGGAGCCATCTGGCCACCAGCGATTTCCTGTTCTTGCCTTGTATTTTGAAGTGCCTTGTTTTTCTAAGTGTATTTACCATGCATGTCCTTGGCCAGCCTTTCCCAGTCATTTTGCTTCAGATGGTAGATGTTTGTCCTCCTTTTATGTGGTTGGGCTCCTCAGGTGGCTAATTAGTTGGGTCTGCGAGCTCATGTTCCCTTGGGCTATCAGCTCCTCTGGGGAGCAGTATTTGGGGGAAGGGTTGAGGACCAGGCTCCAGTCTGTGTCCTTCCCACTGGGTTTAAGGTTATGGAACCCAGGACCCACAATCACTCCTGTTCCCTCTGGTTTAATCCCACCTGGAAAGGTGGGATTAATCCTCTGCCTAGAGATAAATTCATAGTAAGCAGCAGCCTGGGAGGAGCCATCTCTCTGGGGTGTAATCTCTAGCTCCATTTTACCTTTCTTCTCACTGGGGCTTTTTGCTTTTGTGCTTGGCTGACACACATGGCCTGCCCGTGATGCTGGTCTCTAATGGAAAGGGGAAGGCAGTGGTTATCCCAAAACGACACTGGGTGGGCAGTAGCTGACCTTCAGGCCTTTCCTCAAGCCCCTCCCTTCTCTGCTCCTTCCATCAACGTTTTCCCCAGGCTGCCAGTACCCCCATCCCGCTCCCAGGAACACGCCAATTCCACAGAGACTTCTGCTCCCCAGAGCCTCTCCTAATATTTTGTTTTGCAAGCTCTTTAACTTCATCCTTCCATTTCACTTCAATAATTTCTCCAGCACGAATTTTGAGAAAGAGAAAGAACCCAATGTTAGTTTATTGTCTTATTAGGGACCCCACAGTTTATTTGATCTGATTTAAAACCATCTAATTTTATTGGAAAGGTAGTCTACATCTGAATATCAGGTTTTGAACATTGTAAGAGAACACTAAAGACAATAAGAACTACAGAAAAGTAGAAAAGGGTTTGCTGATTCAAAATCCAGAAAAATAACTTTTAGACATATTTCAAAAAGTACTTGAGGATTATATCCATTAGAGTTAGTGTTTAGCGACTGGGTGACTGACATTACCTTGTTCTGAGTGATGGGAAAACTGAAATACACAGAATTCTAAATGAGCTACAATGTTATCTTAAATTAGTACATATTAACATTAAACAAATCCCACTGCCCTCCAGACTCTATTCTGAGTGTACTGAGATTTTTCCTGCTTTGGGGTCTTTGTGCTGACTGTTCCATTTTCTTGGAACACACTTCTCCCAGATCTCCACAGGTCTTGTTCCTCTCAGCATTCAGGACTATCCTCAAGTTTCACCTTTCTAGAGATTTCCATGACCACTCTATCCTCAAAACATCCATGTTGAACCTCAGTCACTTTTGAACTTATTTGCTTTTTTTTCTTCATAGTACTTGTCTCCCTATGAAATTACATATCGGTTTACTCATTTATTGTCTGCTCCCATATGAGGTGGGGGGCCTTCTCTTATCTTGTCCAACAGGTACAGATCCCCAACATTTGGGATATATAATACTTGGTACAGTGGGCACTCAGTAAATAACTCTGAAACTTAGTGGTTTAAAACCACACTCTATTATTTCTCACAGTTTAGTGTGTTGACTGGGTCTGCTGGACTGACCTGGGCTCACCTAGGCAGCTCTAGTCAGCTGGTTGCTGGTCCTGTGATGGTCTAAGATGGCCTCCTCTACACGCTTGGGGCCTCTGGAGGGGCAGCTGGACCTCTCTACATGGTCTTTCAACCCAGGCTTCTGTGCTCGATGGCAGAAGGCTTCCTAGAGGGCAGAGGTAGAAAGCCTTGGGCTTCAGAACCCCATGAGTCACTTTTACCATGTTTTCTTGGTAAAGCATGTCAAGAGACCAGCCCAGAATCAAGCAGTGGGAAAATGGACTCCACCTCTTGATGAGAGAACCTGCAAAATATTGTAACCCTGCTTTTTCATCTACGACATTGCTCCAAAGCAGCTTTCATTTGTAAAAGGCAGAATTAATCATAGGGATCATCACTGTTGTTGGTTTGGTGAATGAATGAATGTCATCACTGATTCCACTCCCTTCAGCAATGTAGGCCTGCTTCTCTAGACACATTGGCTTATACTGCCCCCCAGTGGAATGTGGTGATTGATACTTCCAGCCTGGGGCCTGGGATTAGTTCCTTCCTTGGAAGATTAAACTGTAGGATTCCTGGTGACAGATTAGGGCAGTGGTCCTAAATTTACGCATAGATATGAAGTATCTGGGGATCTTATTAAGGACGGAAGATTCTGGGCCCCATCCCTGTATGTTCCGTAAATCTGGAGCGGTCCTTATTCATTGAGTCCAGGTCTTTATTTATAGGCTTTGTGATGCACGCTGGTTGGAGAGTGAAGCTGCTGAGTAGGGAATGGGACCCTAGGATTAAGGGCAGAGAGAAGACAGCTCTGCCCCTTTATATCTGTGTAACCTTGGGAAACTCAGTCTCTCTGATTCTCAGTCCTGTCACCTGTGATATGAGGTTAATGATGGCTATCTATAAGGTTGTTATGAGATTAGAAACAGTGCCCAGGTACAGTGCATAGCAGGTAGGCCCTGTCTCCACTAAGCGGGGTCAATGCTGTAATACAACAGACAGAGGCCTGAAAACGTGTAGCATATAATAGATGTTCAACAACCATTAGCAGGATTTAAGTACCTTAAGCACCAGAAAAACAAAAGTCATGTCTGTTCACCATTGATTACCAGGATCTTCCGGTAGTGTGTCGAAAATGCCAGAGCGCAGATGCTCAACAAACGGTGTTTTATGAATGAATGGGATTTTCATACCCTATTCCCATCGGTATGAATGTTCTCAGTGTGTATTTCCGTGTGTATTTCCTTATCAGCACTGGTTATATGAGAAGTTCGGGTTGTGTGTGTGTGTGTGTATGTGTATGTGTGTGTTTTAAGTTCTTTCAAGTCCTCTAAAGATTTCCAGGCACAGTTTTGTGTACACCTCAACACTAAGTTTGTCAGGTCAAGTTATTTATTTATTTATTTATAAGTTTTTTTTCTATTGGGGAATATTGGGGAGCCCGTCCTTCGATCTAGTTGTGGAGGGTGTAGCTCAGCGCCAAGTCCAGTCACCGTTTTCAATCTTAGTTGCAGGGAACGCAGCCCACCATGCTGTGCGGGGAATTGAACCGGCAACCTTGTTGTTGAGAGCTTGTGCTCTAACCAACTGAGCCATCCGGCTGCCCCAGGTCAAGTTCTTTTTAGAAACCTTCTTTCTAATGTGGCATCATGAATAGAATACCATCTTTGAAGACAGAAAAAATCCCAGTTTTGACTAGCAGTGTTACTTTAGGCAACTCACTCACCCTCTCTGAGCCTCACTTTCCCCATTTGGAGCATGAATGTGTTGTTGCCCAGGACCAATCATGCTCTAATGTATTAGGATTCTGTTTATCTAATTCAATGTTTTAAATAACCCCTTCATTAAAAAAGTCACATTTGTTCATTGCAAAACTTTGGAAAACACTGAAAAGAATAAATAAGGAAGTAAAAATCACTGCTAATACCATTCACGTAGAAGAACCATTGTTAATATTTTGGTGAATATTCAAGTCCTTTTCATATCTCTGGATAATTTTAAGCAAAAATTTGGAATCAGAATGTATATCCTGTTTTACGATGTGCTTTTCTCACTTAATATATTATCAGAATTTTAATATTATTAATGTTCTTCAAAAGCATGATTCGCATGGCTGTGTAGTGGTCTGTCGTGTGGATGAATGGATTATAATTCATTTATGTAATTCCCTGGTGTTGGATATTTAGGTCGGTTCCATTTTTTAGCATTACAAATAAGGCTTTGATGGCGAGCCTTATACAAATCTGTACCCAGATCTCTGAGTTTCCCCCTTGGGTTAAATTTGTAAAGCTTTTGATATCTGTCACCAAATTGCCCTCCAGAAAATTTGCCCAAATTTACACCCTCCTTAGTAACATTTGAAAGTGGCCATTTCCTCATTATCTCCTGTTAGCTACTGTGGTTTAAAAAATCTTTGCCAACGTCACCGATGAAAAGTAGTGCACCCTTGTTTTAATCCAGTGTTATTCTCATCACATTGTTTTATTCTAGTAGAATGTAAATTGCACAGACACGTATTTTTACAATTTTGGAAAAATACATGTACATATCAAGTGTGGGAGGGACCATAGAGAAATGTCAGTAGTTGTACAATGGGATTATGATATAATTCAATTGTTATGCATTTTTTAAAACTAAAAAACAACTTTCATAGCAGATGACTACTTGTTCTTCCAACCCCCTCCTCTCCCTCTTCCTGGGCAGAGTAGAGACTACGTTTCCTAGCCTCCCTGCAGCCGGAATGTAGCCAGGCAGTAAAGTTTGGACTAATAGGATATAAAAGGAAATGACGTGGACACTTTCTGGGTCATCTCTAACTCAAGCTCTTTATGTTAAAAGTTAGCTCTTTCCCCTTTCCCAGGAGTAGCGGCCCAGCTTTAATTAAGCAAGTGCTGACACACTAGGGGATGACAGAGCCACAGAGAATCTGGTTCCTGTTCAGAGCAGAGTCACCTCACAAACCTAGGCTGGCTGTGGTGCTCTTTTAAACTCTCTCTTTTTTTAAGGAGGGCACACAGTTCACAGTGACCCACGCGGGGATCGAACCGGCAATCTTGGTGTTATCAGCACCACGCTCTAACCACCTGAGCTAACCGGCCACTCCATGTTGTGCTTTTTAAGAGAGAAATTTATCAATGATGATGTTTGGGCCACTATATCTTGAGTCTCTTTGTTACAGCAGCTTAGCTGTGACCTTAACACATCCAACCTCAAACTTCTCCCTGACATTGGAGACATTTTAGAGACCATTTCACAATTCATGGAGCTGATTAGCCCTGGTAGCAGGGCACTCAGAAGCCAGTATGCACTTTACAGAATACCATAAAATATTGGTCTTTTTACATTTCTGCATATAAACTTTGATTTAACAAAAATTATGTATTTAGCATATTTTAAGTTGAGGATATTTAGAAATAATACATATAATGTAAGTTGTTATTTATTATAACATAGATTTAGTTGTATTTATTGTATTATATATTATATATTACATATAATATACATATAATGTATATAATAAATATATATTATGTATTATAGTTATGATAAAGAATCAATATAATCTAAGTGTATTGCTAGAACCCAACACAAGAATCACAACCACAGGTATACAACTGATATCCTCCATTGGGGCTACATGTTCATCATTGGTTTTGCTACATGTGCATTCTTAATGGTTGTATAACAATAGAAAACATACATTAAAAAAAGAGTTTCACACGATTGGTTCAATTGAATGCATTCACAATTGCTGCAGTTGAATGTATTTGCATTCACTGCTCTGGGAGGTACAGAATCAGGCAGCACCCTAAGAAGTCCCCCTTTGTCCCAGATGCTAAATGCTGGCAAGAGACTCCCACACGGCACACAGGAAGTTCAGAGGGTACCCATCCCAACAGGTCACCCATTACCTTCATGAACGACTGGTTCCATGGCCCCCAGATGGCCTTGGTCCCTGATTATCATAACAGTCACGCAGCCCTCTGTGACCCACCCTCTAAGGAGTTGCAATGTGACAGCTACTTCTCCTTGTCACTTGGGAGGAGAGCCCTCCTTCCTCCTCTGAGTGGGTCTTCTCATGGCACGCTCAGTAGTGCAGGCTGGCAGTGGTCCCCAGCCCGCTCCTTAGAGAGGATGCCCAACTTCTGTTGATCATGGTGATGTGGCTTAGACGGGCCAATCGAGGCCGGAGGGCATGGGGGTGCTTTCCGGCTCTACTTACAATTGTGTGAACCATCGTGGGTGAGTTATGCCATTTTGCATTTTGTTGTATTATTATTATTATTTTATTATTGGGGAACAATGTGTACTTCCAGGACGTTTTTCCAAGTCAAGTAGTTGTCCTTTCAGTCTTAGTTGTGGAGGGTGACGTTCAACTTCAAGTTGTTGTCCTTTCAGTCTTAGTTGTGGAGGGCGCAGCTCAGCTCCAGGTCCAGTTGCCGTTGCTAGTTGCAGGGAGCACAGCCCACCATTCCTTGCGGGAGTCGAACCAGCAAACTTTGTGGTTGTAAGGACGCGCTCCAATTAACTGAGACATCTGGGAGCTCAGCAGCAGCTCAGCTCAAAGTACCGTGTTCAATCTTAGTTGCAGGGGGCCCAGCCCACCATCCCTTGTGGGAGTCGAGGAATTGAACTGGAAACCTTTTGGTTGAGAGCCCACTGGCCCATGTGGGAATCGAACCGGCAGCCTTCGGAGTTAGGAGCAGGGAGTCTAATCGCCTGAGCCACCAGGCCAGCCTGTATTATTTTTTTCCTTTAAGATCATTATTAGCAATTTACTTGTTGTTATATTGCCTTCATAATTATTATTTTCACTGACTGTCTATTATTTCATCAGATAATATAAATGATCTAAATAGCTCCTTATTGGGGACTCTAAGTAGTTCCAATTTTGTGCTATTGTAAAAATTGCTGCAATTAATATCTTAGTCAATATAGCTTTTTGCTTAGGTTGGATAATTTCCCCAGGAAATGGGGTAAGTTTTGACTACCTCTTATGGAAAACTAGAAGGATGTTGTGACAACATTTTTTGAGTTAGCATTCTGCATTAGCGGAAAAAACAGGAGGGACCAGAACCATCTTTCAGTAGAAAGGGCTTAAATAAACTAAGCTCCATCCAATCAGTGGAATACAGTGCAACCATTGAAAAAAATGAGGATTATTCATAATTGCCCTAAAGTAGGAACAATCCAAATGTCCACCAACTTATGACTAGATGGACAAAATGTGACATAATATCCATACAATGGAATATCATTCGATCATAAAAAGGAATGACGTTTTTATCCATGCTACAACATGGATGAACCTTGAAAACATCATGTTAAGTGAAAGAAGTCGGATACAGAAGGCCTCATATAACATGATTCCCTTTATATGAAATATCTAGAATAGGCAAACCCATAGAGACAGAAAATTAGTACTGGGGCTTGGTAGGAGGGGTATAGGGAATGAGTGCTAATGGGTAGGAGGTTTCTTTTGGGGCTGATGAAATTGTTCTGGAATTAGAGTAGTGATGGGTGCACAGCTTGTGACTATATGAAAACCACCGAACTGTACACTTTAAGAGAGTGAACTTTATGGCATGTGAATAAAAACAAGAATGAGGAATCTGTATTGAAATGATTTGTCATCCTTTGAAAGAAGCAAAGTGCAGAGCAATCTCTAAAATACACCATTTAGGGAACGTCTTTTTCAGTGGTTGAGATTGCGAGGCTTCCTCAGGAATCCACCGGTCCTGCCCTCACTCTGCCCCTTTCTCTGGACAGCAGAGAGCATCTGCCGTGGGCCTGGCTCTGAGATCATGTACAGTGATGCGACAGCAGGCATGGAGCGTCCTTCCCATTGTTTCAGGTACGACACTGCGAGGTAAGAGACCAGTGACTTGCCAAGGTTATGCAGCCAGGAACATGGCGCCACCAGGAGAAAAAACCCAAGTCTGTGTAACTCCAGAGAAGGTGAATCAGAGCCCTGGGCATGTGCAGGCTCGTCCTCAGCCTGGTTTGTTCCCTGCGGCCGGGCCGCCTATGGGGCGTGGAGGCTGCTTCACTTCAGCGAACATAGCTTACGAGAATGCTGGTTGATGATTTACACTGAGAAGTCTTTTGTGGTCCTTTATTTGAGGACACTACAGAGGGGATTTCAGGGAGTCATCTAAGGACTAGTTAGTCCCTTATCGTTTGACAGAAACATTTCGACAGTTCCTAACCGGTCCACTCATGCTGTTTGAACATTCCATGCTCCACAAAGCTGGCCTTGCTGCTGTTTCTAACTAGGAAACTTCCTGCCCACCAGCCGCTCAACAAACTCCTACTTACCTGTCAAAACCCAGCTCCTATGTCCCTTCTCTTATTTTCTCTTCAACAGCACCATTTATAGGAGCCCCTCCCAGCGTCTTTCTAATAATGCTAGTAATGTTAATACTAGTAATTATCATTCAGTGAGCACCCACTATGTGCTAGGGTGAGTGTCGACGTACTTACTCTTTTTAATTCTCATAGGAATTATGTAATAAAAGTATAATCATTTACACTTTTTACAGATGAAGAACCAACCTAGTGAGGTTAGGAAATTTGCCCAAAGTCACACAGCCAGGATGTGAAGAAACCGATCTTTCTGACCCCAAAGTTCATCCTTTTCCTCTTGCCCCACATCCCATCTCCTGCACCAATCCCCTTGAATTGCAAATGCCGCTCCGTGTCCTCATCACCTTTGAGCCCTAGCAGGCAGGTGGTGGCTCTGATTTCAGGACTGTGTGACTCACTGGCTCTGCGCACAAGTGCCTGATCCTAAAAGCGCCTGCTTTTTTTAACAGGAGTACAGAGCACATTGTTCCATTTGCAGGGACCCAGCCTAGAAAGTAAAAGCAGTATGTTTGTCCTCTTGCTGTTGATGGGACAGGCCCACTATCTGTCCTAGAAAGGCGATAAAGGGGCCGGTCACACCTCCTTGAGGACTTGCAGATGTTTCCTGAAGCCGTGAGAGCATTTCTGCTTCTTGCCTGTTCATGTGAGCTGCTGGGAAGGCCGGCTTCTGCTCTTCTGAATGTCAACAACCAACTCGAGCCAGCTCTCTGGAAGTTGCCCTGAAATATGAAGGCCAGTAGAGGTCCATGGAAGATGGGGCCCCGTCACTAGCCTGTTGGTTTCTTGCCGAAGCCCAGCAAGGGCTTGTGTGGTGCAGACAGCAGACCTGGGGGTTGAGAGGTCCTGCTTGGCTTTCAGCTCTTTGAAAACCATCTTTGCCACCTTCTAAATCTATGGGGAAAGTTCCTCCGTTTTTCTAAACCTCAATTACTTCTTCTTTTTTTTGTAACAGGGAGTAATTTCCTCCTTTTCAGAGTTATGTATAAAAAGCTATAATGCATATGAAACCCTCACCACTAAGCCTAGCACAGTGCCTGCATGCAATAGTGACACTAATGATGGTTAACAGTAATAATAATTATTAAACTATCCGTAGTAGATTTTTGTTGTTGGCGGCTAAGAATCCTGACTGACACGTTTAATGTTATGAGTTGGAGAGCAGAGCAGTGTTCTAGAAGTGCAGCCCACCAAGGCCAGATGCATGGTTTCCCCTGGTCTGGAGCAACTGCTGTCTGACAATGTGCTCTCCCTTCCTTTGGGGGTGAGGATATGCTGTTCCTCCTCTGGACCCCAACTCCTGGGGTAACCTTGAGAAGGGAGAGGCCTGGTCAAGACTCAATCTCCAACTCTTCTGAATCTCAGGTAGCAAACAATCATTTCTCTGTTGGGACCACCTAACACAGAATTGTGTAATTAGCAGTTATTAAAATTATGTGCTATTTTTTGAAGAAAGTGAATTAATTTTACATTGAACAATATTTAAATGTTAGAAAGCATTTCCACAGGATTATTTATTTGTATTGTCTAAACATACACATGTCCACAAAAAAGGAGATGGGCTTTATTTAAATTTTATTTAAATCTTTCTTGAGCTCTTTCAGTTTTCATCTACAGGCCTCAGGGGAAGAAAATGATAGATGTGTGCAGTTTTGGTTTCTAATATTTTCACTGGACATTCTGTCATATATACTTTTCCATATCTTGACTGGATTTATGTTTGTCTTTTTTAAGCTTGTTGTAGTATTCCTTCAAGTGCATGGGCCAGGGTTTGTCCCTCCACCTGTCATTTAGCACCTGGGTAGTTACAATTTTTTGCTATTCTCTGTAATGCTATGCACCTTTATGAAAGCAGCCTTTTAAAATAATCTTTAGAAGTCCTTCCTTAGGACAAACTTCTAGAAGCCGACTGAGGGACGAAGGGTAAGAACAGGTTTTCTTGGCCTTGTTTAAGGAGAGATCATCCCCAAGAGAGATAAAACCAAGTTGCCGAGATTGCCCATGTGTGCTCTCCTGGTCTGTAATGGGAAAGAAATACAGAAGCAGTGCCAATGAGATGACAACACAATTTGCTGAGCCAGGCAGAATTTTCTGGAAGGAGCTGGACTTTTCCATGAGAACACGCTCAACTGATATTCCTCTGACTGTCAGCTGATTCAGAGCTACACCACCCCTGCCTCAACCACCTCTGCAAGAATGGTGGGTGCCTTTGGCAGTTACTGTGGAGCTGGGCACTCTAGAACCTCCCATGAATTCCCAAGGGTCAAGGGCCTATGGTAGGTGGGAGTACGCATTTTACCTGAACAAGGCAAAGTAGCCTGATGGAGCGAATACCGCACCGACTCTTGAGTTAGAAGACCTGGCTCCAGGCAGAGCCACGGCATCAACCTGCTGACTCACCGGGTGCTTCCTGCCACCCTCACCCGGATGACAGGTGACTGAAATTACACAGTTCTAGATGCATTCCTACACTTTGGGACTTTGACTCAATACAATACAGGACACCTGGGAGAAGGTACAGTGCCATTTAGATCCCACGATGAACTGTTTTATCTTAGCGGACTTCGAGAACAGGCCTGACTGAGGAAGGAGGTGAAGCGCCCCCGTGAAGACTGACAGCAGGGAAGGTGCCCCACGAAGGAGCTGCAGCTCAGCCTAGGCTTTCACAAAAGCTCTTAACGCCCAAGCTTCCTTCTCTAGTTGGCTGTGACCTGTGGGGCTCCCCCAGGAGAGCAGAGTGCCCACGAAGCTCTGGACTAGCCTTGAGGCTGTTTGGCTTGGACAGAAACCAGGATGAAAGTTTCCTGATGGCTTTGAGAACTCCACCACAGGTCCCAGTGAGTGGCCCAGTGACCCCACCACAGCCACACTGTGTGTGAGCCCTTGGCCTGCACAGCACACATCACCCACCGATGCTGTGATGCCCGCTGTGTTGTGGCTCTGCTGCTCTGGAGGTGGACTTGTCACCATGATTTAATCTTTAGCCACACCCAGTGTGGTGGGCAGCGGCTCAGACCACAGCCTCCTCGCACAGTTTCATCTCCTTCCCACTTCCCCTCATTCACTGTCTTCTGTCCATTCTGGATTTTCTCTTCCTCAGTCAGACACACTAAGCCTGTTCCTGTCCAAGAGTCTTGGCACGTGCTGCTCCGTCTCCTTGGATCTTCCCATTGCTGCCTACTGGTCCTCATTCAGGCACCTTCCCCCGAGTGGTCATTCTGCCCGAGCCATTCTCTATCCTGTTATCAGCCTGTGTTTTCTTCTTAGCACTGCCGTTTCCTACAATTATCTTCTTTACTTATTTACCCAGATACTGTCTGACACCCTAACCAGAATGTAAGCTCCAGGAAGGCTGCGACAAAGGCTGTTGTTCTTTGCTCAGAGCTGACGAAGCTCACATAGGAGATCCATCCAAAAATCCCAGGCAGAGCCGCCCTCACTTGTCTTCATTCGGTTTTCACACTTTTTCTCCGCAGTGGGATGGGCATATCGGCTTAGTAGTAGAGAGAGCTCTGGTTGGGCTGCATGCAGATCGGGGTTCCCGCTCGGTTTCACCTGTAGCATGACTTGGGCCACCTCCTACCCAAGTCTGCAGAAGGAACAGACTGGCCCCAGTGGGCACAAGCTCACAGAGACACACTAGTTTGCACAGAGCTGACAGGAGACGAGGGTGACGCTGCTGCTTAGCTTCACGCCGAGTCCATTCCTCCACAGCCCGCTCCCCACCCTCCGCCCCAGGGGGCCTGCCCACCCACTTGCAGGCTCACTGAGCTCACTGGCTATTGGGACTACTTCTCAGCCAGGATGCTGGGGAATAGATCAGATCATCTCTGTGGGTCATTTCATCTCCCGTTTCAGGGGCTTGGCTGAGAGCTGTTTATTTCTAATCCGCAGCCTGTGGACTGCAGGGCTTCCAGGGAGGAGAGGGGCACAGCCTGGTTAAGATGCTAATGGTCTGTCAGAGTGAAAGCTCGGTGACCCACAGCCCAGCACGCTAGTTGGTGACCACATCTGCCCCACCGACTGTCTGCTTTAACGGAAAGCTGATGGTCTGAATCAGGAATGCAGCACCTCGAAGAAATAGGCACTCCAGCCTGCTTCTGCTGCCCAGTGACTCTGGGAGCTTCATTGCGTCCTTTCCTTCTCTGAGCCTTGTAATTTTCTTTTCCTGGAAAAACAAGAATGTTTGGATTCGATGCTTTTTAAGGCGCTCTCTTGTAACCCTAACATGCTAGGATTCTACCGGTGAGCCTCAGATGTGTGGACAATCGAGTGTTCGTGCCCAGACTCCAGTTCTTCAGCAAGTCGTCTTTCTTGGTTGACAGCCTGGCGAGGAGCCAAGACTCCTGACCTTCAGCAGTAGCGGCTCAAGTCTTCTAGAGTGTCTGTGTTTATTCACAGCTCTGGCTGGGCAGATGACATCAGTATGTGCGCTGTCAGTGGACAGAGCCCGAGATGTCCATCATGAGAGAGCTGGGCTGAATCGAGTCTACACGGAGAGTGACTTGGAGCCTGTCCCACCAGCACCCAGACAGGTCGGCTCATCCAGAGGGCAGGAGAGGGACTTTGGGCCCCTGTCTCTGACCGTGCAAGGGACTCCTTGGACAGCATCTTTGCCAAGACCTCCCTGGATGGGGCCTCCCTATGGTCCTGAACCTGGAGCAGGAAGGAAAAGCAGTAAAAAGATGCCTTTTCACGATGCCCTGCGATAATTTCATGATGTTCTACAGTTTCACACTGCCTTTCTGAAACTTGTGTGAATTAATCTGAGGCACAACCGCATAGGAAGAACAGGGGAGCTTGACACTGAGTTCCCGGGGCCATTCTCTGTCCTGAGCCAGCATTTTCTTTCTCCCTGTAGGATCCCCAAAGGAATGAGAGGCTCAGAAAGCCCAATCGTTGAATAAACATTTCCCAAGCATCTTCTCTGAGCTAACTCCAGGTTGGGCATTAGGAATTAAAAATGAATCATTAACTTTTTAATGCTCTGTAAAATATATATACTTATACAAACATAGGGTATAGATTCTCAGAGAACTAGGCTTTTCACGAAACGTAAGTCTTTCAGGTTACCACTGAAGGGACGATACAGTGGCTTTAAGGGAATATACTTCTCATGTTTAAATAAATAAATAAATATTTTTTAAAAAAAGAAAAGAAACTCTCTGCTCTCAGGAAGTTGGGATAAATCTATTCACCCTTCTGAGCCCTAGGTCTACAAATTGGGTTAATGTTTCTTGTCTACGGTTGTTAGATGTGGCAAGTGAAAGTACCGGATGTTTAGTTAAATTTGAATTTCAGACATGCAATGAATAACATTTTAGTATAAGTATGTCCCATACCATATTTGGGACATACTTACACTTACAATGTTTTCATTTATCTGAAACTCAGATTTAACTGGCATCTCGAATTTTGTATGACAACCCCATCCCTGTTCAGAAATGTTATGAGGTGCTGCAGGAATAATACGTGAACTAATAATGTATGAAAGGGCTTTCCAGCTTGTAAAGCTCTGTGTCAGCCAGACGGGTTTGGATTGCATTGCTTTGATGGAAAAGGTTCTCTTGCAGGCCTAGAGAACCATGTTCTCACTATAGAGGTCCCAAGGCGTGAGGAGAAATATCCAACGCTACATCCCAGATGGACGCAGTGGATCCAAAACCAATGGCACAGAACGGAGCAGCACGTGTGAGGAAGTCCCGCGGGTTTGGCTTTGCAGAAAACTCAAAACAAAGCCCCGAAGATGTGAACAGCACCTGCTCCTTCTGACGCCATCCTCGGAAGTCTAGTGTCCAGAATGCTGGAGTGTCCAGAGTCCCCCTGGAGGACGGGAAAGTACAGGAATGGGCTGGATTGAAGGGGCCTGGAGACCAGTGTCCTGGCAGGGACAGGAGAGAGGAGATGTGTGTGACTTGGAGATTGTGGACTCAGGAGACAAATGGCTCCACTCCAGCATGGGTCCTGCTTCTGGAAGGTGCCACTCGCACCCAAGGTGGCATTCTGCTTTGGTAAACGGCCTCACACAGACATTCCTTTGTCATCCAGCCGAGAAGCGGAGCACTGAAATCAGCAGCAATTGTTCAAAATGGGAAGGCTGGAATATCCACTCCTTAGAAACTCCACTCCTCCCTCATTCCATCTTCCAGATGGAAAAGACCAAGCTGGAGAAATGACTCACCGAAAACCATGTAGTTAGGGCAGAACTAGGATGGAACCCAATACCTGCTGCTTCTCAGCTCACAGATTCTCCAGCCCTCCCTCTCCTGAGATGCCTTCTGTTTGAGCAGGCCCCCCAAGCAGCCCCTGTCCTCCGGGGCATAATCCAGACACTGCTGAGAAACCTCTGTTTGCCACAGAGGGTGGTTATTTAATAATAGTGATGATAATCTGTTGGGGGCAGTACTTTGTAGTTCACAAGATCCTTTCATGTCATTTATCTCACCTTCCATCACCATCTGTTAATACTGTCCTACACCCTAAACTTTCTGTACTTGTCAGTCCCTTAGCATGCAGCTCTCCCACAGAGAGGAAGTTTAGTGTGGTGGTTAGAGCATGGGTTCTGGAGCCAAACTTCATGAGACTGAAGCCTGGTAGGAGATGGCGTGGTCTTGGGCAAATTATGTGACAGAGGTGAACTGTGCCTCAGTTTCCTCCTCCATAAAGTGGGGATGATAATAGTATCTACCTCAAAGTACCCATGTGAGGGTTAAATGAGTTGATTTGTATTTATAACAGTACCTAGCACATTGTTAGGGCTTCACAAACGCCCGCTACTACTCTTATTATTGTTATTTCGGCACTCGGTTCTATGACCCCAAAGCCCTTCTCCTTATTCCTGTTCCTCCTTCAAGACTCTGCTCACATTCTCATCCCCTGGGAAGACTTCTTTGATCCTTTTTCCTCAGCAGAGTTAGTTGTTCTTTAACATTGACTGTACTTATTTAAATGTATAACTTTGCCTATTTTCTGGTCTCTCTCCCTGACTAAGCTGTGATGTTTCTCCCCATCTTTAGCTGCAACATATATGTGCTGAATTGATGTTTGTTGAATGAATGAGTGATCACATTAATGCCCTAATGTAGGAACCGTTCTTGATTTCTTTCTTTCCCTCACCTCACGCCCAATCCAACAGCAAGTCTTGACAAGTCAACAACTAAAATAGATCCCAAATCTGCCTCTAGGCCAGTCCGGGCCACTATCTTCTCACCTGAAAACTCAGCCTTTTCACTGGTTTCCAGGCTCCTGCCCTTGCTGTCCTATAACCCACTTCATCCCCGTCCTTGAAACTCTCCCTTGACTTCTCACTGTTCTTAGGAGAGAATCCAGTCTACCTACAGGGCTCGGGAGCTCTGCATACCTAGCTGCTATGCACCTTATGGTGTACTCCCTCCTTCATTAATATAATTCATCTGTTCTGGTTTCCTTTCAGTTCCGTCCCCACCTCATAGCCTTGTGCTTACTGTTCTTTCTGATCTTTGTAGAGCCAGCTCCTTCTTTGGAGTTCAACTTCAATGTTACATCCTCAGAGAGGTTTCCCTGACCACCCTAAGGGAATACCTCCGAGCTCTTCTGTGTCACAGCACCTTTCTGATCTCCTCTGTAGCACGTATCATAACCTATAAATATCTTGCTCGTTCATCTGCTTACTTGTGAATTGATTATCTCACTGAATATATTACGAGCACCATGAGTGCAGGGTACAATTTTTTTGTCTGGTCTTGTTCACTAGGGTGTGTGTAGATCGGCGCTTAATATATTTCTACTGAATGAAGGAATGACCCCTCCTAGCAAGACGATGAGTAGACCCAATATATGTGCTCATTTTACAGATGACAATACTAAAGTGTAGAGAGGTTGCTTGTTGCCCGAGGTCACACAGGCGGGAAGCAGCATACCAGAACCACTAGACACTGGGCTTCTCCCACTGGACCGTTTCACCTTGAAGGGAGATAGACTCTGGGCTGGCAACCTGGCTTGGCTGATTCATAGACTAATTCCCCAACATGGGACTGCATGGCCAGGATCCCAAGGTTCCTCTCTCTAAAGAAGTAGTGCTACCAGTATGTGGCGAAGGATAACATCCAATTCCAAATTTCAAGCTGCACTTGAGGCATTGTGCACACCCAGTAAACACCCAAGGATCATAAGAAAAGTGCAGTGATTGTTTGAGAAAGGAGATTAGACCCACAGGCCTGAGAGCAGGCTTGATCTCCCAGGACCCTCTTCAGAGCTGTTCTAATTTAGGCCTCAGGGACTGGGAAAGATGTTGTTTCTAGTTCCCGTACACGAATGTGGCCTAATTTGGAAGATTTTGCCTTTCCTGAGTTTGTGACTGCAGCCTGAGAGCCGACCCTCGTAATTGTCATCATTTAAGTCACTGCCTTGGCCAGCACCAGGACACTGTTTCTGTGATTTCAGGTGGGAAGTTCCTAGAGAGGGAGCCGGGTGATGTAAAGAGAGCCCTGGGCCAGAAGTCAAAGAGCAGGACTGTGGGTGGGAAGGAAGGCCCTCGGGTTTGCAGCCAGCACACTCTAAGTCTCTGCCGGACCCTCAGCTGCTACCTGCTGGAAGGAATGACTTGGGTTTGGATCTGACGCTGGCTCTGTTGCTAACACGCGGTGAGGGGCCTTGTCAAGGCCCTTTCTCTCTCTAGGGCTTGGTATATCGTTTGTACAAGGACAGGTTTGGATGCAGCTCTAGTATTTGCTCTTTCTGTGGCTTTTCTAGGGAAATGTTTCTAGGGAAATGTTTGCTCCTTTACCAGCCGGCTTTCCCTATCATCCTCAGAAGCCAAAATGAAATCAACAGGGCTACCTCAAAATAATTCAATAAAGAGCGTCTTAATCCTAGAGACTGGGATTTCTCAGGGGCTCTCTAGAGGTCAACTGCCCACTCCTGTCACTCTTCCAGCCCTAGGTGCTAGCGAGGTACATGTTCCGATGACCCACTCCAGTGAAGGAGGATCTTCGAGAGGGGGAGGTCACAGACGCAGGTGGGGGAGTGTGACTCTTCTAAGAGTCTAGAAGTTCTGGGACCTGAACCCCAAGGACATAATACTCTCCTGGCCTTGAACCACGATGAGAGAAGACAAGGTTTAGGAAAATCAGATATGTCCCAATGTCTTTAGAGTGTTTGCTATGGGGCAGGTTTTGGCTCAGCATTGTATGTATATTGTTTTGTTTGACCTTGATTCCTGGGAGATAGATACTATGATCTTCATTCTGCAGAGGAGGAAGTTGAGACACAGAGCTAAAGTGACTTGTTCAAGGTTATACAGCTAGAAAGAGCAGGATGGAACCCAGCACTCTTGACGGCTAAACTACTGGCTCTCCCAATAACAATGGCAATAAAAATAAAGTTGAGAAAGTTCAGTAAGCAGTTGTGGAAATTACTCTGGACTTGAGGACTAAATACATGGCTATGAATTCTAATTCTTTCATTTATTAGCTTAGTGACCTTGGGCAAGTCATTGGACTTATTTGCATAATAAAGTATACTAACATATAAAGTGGAGATAATCATTCCTTCTACTTCACAGTATAAGATTAAAAGGGATAATGTACCTGAAGTCTTCAGCATTGATGCCTGGCCTATAATAAGTGTTCAGTAAATGTTAGTTACGATTATTGTTATTGTTACCACAACCTTCTCTTCAGAGTGGTTGCAAAGCTCAGCTGAGATAATGATTGGGGAAGCTCTGTTTGTTGTGCACCTGTCAGTGAATCCCCTTTATTACCATTACAGCAACGTAAAGGAAAGAGTTATTTGTGAAGCTCTGGCTCCATTCCTCCCCCAAATGGTTCAGATTCTTTGCTCTGCAGCCAACACTGATGACGAGTGAGGGTTTGACTTGGTGCCCTCTATGAGTGACGGCCTTTAGTAGATCTCCAAGAACTGCAGCAAATGCTTTTCAGAGCTTATTTTTAGCCCCAGAAGGACTTTGAAGCAGGATTTCAGCATTTAGCATCATTGTTTGAAGAAGGTGCTTTGTAATTAATGTGAATTTATGACTTAGGACTTTCTCCCCCTCATCATTTTAAAAAAGACAGCATGGAGGCGGATCAAGGAAGGGGTTGGCAGACTTATCTCCAGATGCAATGAGTTCTAGTGTTGGTTATTCCTGATTATTGAAATACTACTCACATGTGCTCACTGTGAACAAATTTGGAAAATGCAAAAAAAAACTATGAAGGAGAAATAATTTTTAAATACTTATAATGCAGTTATTTGGAGACAAAGATTTTTCATGTTTTGGTGCATATTCTTTTGGTCTTTTATACATCTATTGTTTTTACCTAATTGGGATCCTAGTGGAAGTAGTCACATAACCTATGTTTTATAAGCATTTCTATTTTTAGAGCAGTTTTAGGTTCACAGCAAACTTGAGTGGAAGCTACTGAGATTTCCCATATCCCCTCTGCCCCCCCACACACACACGCGCAGCCTCCCCCATAATCAACACCCACCACAGCGGTACATTTGTTCCAATGAATGAACCTGCATTGAAACCTCCTATTCACCCGAAGTCCATCGTGTACTTTATGGTTCACTCTTGGTGGTGTACATTCTATGGGTTTGGACAAATGTATAATGACATGTGTCCATCATTATAATATCACACAGAGTGTTTTCACTGCCCTGAAAATCCTCTGTGCTTTCCCTATTCATCCCCCACCCCAAAACCTGGCAACAACTGATATTTTTATTGTCTTCATAGCTTTGCCTTTTTCAGAATATATTGCATAATTGGAGTCATACAGCATGCAGCCTTTTCAAACCTGCTTCTTTCCCTCAGTAATATGCATTTAAGGTTCCCTCATGTCTTTTCATGGCTTGATAGCTCGTTTCTTTTTTTTTCTTTTTAAATTTATTTTAAGTGTGTTTTTCCAGGACCCATAAGCTCCATGTCAAGGAGTTGTTTCAATCTAGTTGTGGAGGGCGCAGCTCACAGTGGCCCATGTGGGGATCAAACTGGCAACCTTGTTAAGAGCACCGTGCTGTAACCCGGTGAGCTAACCAGCCACCCCGCACATTTCTTTTTATCACTGAATAATATTCCGTTGCCTGGATGTACCACGATTTGTGTATTCATTCATCCACTGAAGGACACCTTGGCTGCTTCCAAGCTTTAGCAGATATGAATAAAGCTGCCGTAAACACCCGTGTGCAGGTTTTGATGTGGACATGTTTTTAGGTCCTTTGGGCAAATACCAAATTGCTGGATCATATGGTAAGAGTATGTTTCATTTTATAAGAAACCACAAGACTGTCTTCCAAAGTGTCTGCACCATTTTGCATTCCCACCAGCAGTGAATGAGATTTCCTGTTGCCCCACGCCCTTGTCAACTGTTGGTGTTGTCAGTGTCCAGATTTTGGCCATTCTGATAGGTGTGTAGTGGCAACATAGTTTTTCACAAAGAATTTCCTTCATGAATATCATTTTTTATAGATACGTAGTGTTACCATAAGGACGTCATAGGGCATGAAGTATTTAACCCATCCCTTATTGTTATCTGTTTAGATTTTTCTGTTTTTCACTATTATCAATAACATTCTAATGAACATTTCTGTACATAAATGTTTATTTATTTACGTCTAATTATTTATTTCGCTTGGAGATGTTCTTCAAAGTGGAAATAATCAGTCAAAAGAGTACAAATACTGTTCAGGCTTCCTGGAAAGGCTCAACCACTACATTCCTACCAATAGTATGAGGCACTCCCTTGCCAGCAACGAGTATTACCAGTTGTTTTAAATACTTGCCAAATCAATAGGTTACAAACATGGTAACTCATTGTCTCGATTTGCAAGCCGTTGATGACTTAAGTTGAACATCCAATACAGGTATTTCATGTTTCTTAGCCACTTGTGAGTTGTGTTCATGTCCTTTGTCGAACAGACTGTGTTAATAGAGGCCCCCGTCATCCCAAAGTTGTGTGCAGATGACGCCAAGCCATGCAGGTAGCCACGTCTGATAGGAGGCTAATCTCCGCAGGATTCGAAATAGTTCGTGTCAGCACTGCTGTTTCAATGAAACCAGAAAGGGTAACGTTTCCGTGTTTTATTGGAATCTGGGAGCTGAAGTTCTTTTTCTGAGCCACATCTCTTACATGATTATGCCTTCTTTGCTTTTCTTACTCCCAAAGCTGCTCCTTTCTTCGGTTCTGCTCTAGCAGGAGACCTGAATTTGGTGTGTACGTATGCCTTCTTTCAGTACCTATGGGGAATAAATGTGTCATGCATGCAAAATTCCCGGTACAGTGTCTGCCCCATCGTAAGATTCCATTGAACCTAATAAACAATTCTTGAGCCCCTTCTGTGTATCCGACATTGTGCTAGATGCACACTCAGCATGAGTATGCGAAGAAGAATTGGCCTTTTAGGGTAGCTGCGTTGCCTACAGGAGAATGGTCCAGCTGTTCATCCATTCTGACAAGGCCCTCTCTGTCCCCTGCTGTTCTGTGGCCCCTCATTAAGTCCTGTGGACCCAGGTGTCGTGGGTAGGTTGGCAGTTCTTTTCAGAGCCCTGGGTCTTAGCTGCAGTTCTGGAGCAACAGGAAAAGTGCCAGTCAAGATTCTATTACTCAGAGAGTCACTGCTATAATTTTTATTTTCTCTTTTCTTTTAAACATCATATCATAAGCATTTCCCCTTTAACGTACAGTCCTTAAGGGAACCACTAGAGCCAGCCAGCTTCAGTTTGATTTCAGGCTCCATCACTTACTAAGTGACCTTGGGCAAGTGGCTTAACCTATCTGTGCCCTAGTTTCCTTATCTGTGAAATAGGGATAATAATAGTACCTACTTCCTGGGGTTCTTTTTAGGATTAAACAAAATATTTCATGTGTAGCTCTTAGTATAATGTTTAGCACATAGTAAGAGCTCAATGATCTAGTATTGCTATTTAGTCTTCTTAGGCACCTTTACAACGACTTTCTGTGATTAAGTTGAACGGATATAATACCTTTCTCTGCTATTGGACAATTAAGGTATGTCTGATTTTTAAAGACAATGAAAGTATTTTTCCTAAGACATTTTTAAAGTTATCTTGTGGTTTAGAGATAAAGGCAGGGTAAGAAATTTAAGAATTGAATGCTGAATGAATAACATTAATACACTTAAATAGCCTTTCAAAAAATTCTACATTTCTATACATACTCCAGGGTAATTAGCCCATCTTAGAAGCAGGGGGATCCCTGTCTGAGGCAGAGAACTGGCCTGGATCACTTAGGCAAGGTCTTCTAGTCTTTCTCCAGGCAAATAAGCTGCATCAGTTCCTCTCTTCTACTGCCGGAGAATCTCTGATACAGCACAACTGAGGGCCAACCCAGCGTTTTCAGCTATACTTGGGGAGATCTGGTAGGGCAACTCCATGTCACCTGATGGGGAAATAATGGGACAGAGGTTTCTGCTATGATCCTTCAGCCAACACGGCTCACAGTTAGCACTGGTATACATGAAATATGAACCTACACAGATCTAGCATCTTCTGTAAAGGCTGTGTAAAAACATTCTCTACCATCCTTAGTTTAACTAAATAAAACAGAACTTATTGGCCCCATTTTATAGATAAGGAAACTGAGGCTCAGAGAGGTGCAAGGTTTCCTCCAAGGTCACACAGCTGGCAGAGTCATGACCCAATTCTGTCTGACTAAAAATACAAGCTCTTCTGGTGGCACCACAGGATTTCTTTTCAGTTTAATTCAATTTAATCGGCATGGATTAGTACGCACACGAATTACCCCTGCTATGAACTGAAAACAGAGGAGCCTAGTAGTAGACGGATGCATGCCTGTGAGAAATAACAAAGCCATGTGGGCAGTTCAGTTCACCCTGTTGTACATCTTTCTGAAAGCCACCCTTAATCCTTTTAGGAAGAGGCGGGGAGAGAGAGATTGATAGATCAGGATTTTAATCGATGAATAAACAAAGGGCAGTGGGAAAATGAGGCAGAGATTAATTCCTGCTCGGAGATCCACGAAAATCTTAGAAGATAGGGTATTTTGGTTGGGTTTTGAAGGTGAGGAAGAATCAGCAAGAGAATATTGGGAAGGAGCATGATCTATTCAATCCCTTCCCAAGAGAGGTGAAAACAGAGTCTTGATTTGTGCTTGCCAAGTATTGGGCTGAAACCAGAATACTCACGCATCTCTCTCATTTTGCCTGGCCACCCACTTCATATGTAGACCCACCAAGACACACCCATAGATACTCACCAGTGCAAAACCCCACAGAAAATATATATAAAACACACACCAGTACAGATGTAGATACTTAAAACACATAATATACACAGATTCTAGCTCCCACACTGATAAGCTCACGCAGATACATATAATATTCATTCATACAGACCCACAAAGATATTTATGCTTCCATACACAAGCATGTACATATCCTCTCCCCACTCATTACTCCTGTATGTAAATACATGCATTTTTTCATGAACATGTGCACAGGTTCCCACGGAAACCTCATCCTGCCGCTCTGGTTGGAGGCCAGGGGCTAATGGGAAGCCATGCAGAAGTATCCCGCAGCGGAGGGCCAGGAATGGGTTGGCGGTGGGGCTGGGATTAAGCCCCCTGTCGGATGACAAACCCGCCCCGCCTGGCTCCGTCCGAAAGCTGCTGAGCCGAGGATGCGGCGCCTGAGCAAGCGCTGCATCCTGGTCGGATGGTGCGAGGCTGCGCGCCAGAATTCCAGCCTCACACAGGGCGTAGTGTCACCCAGGGTCAAGCTGTGCCATCAGACCCACCGCAATCCCTGCAATAGGCCAGCGGCTCTGGGGACGACAGGGCGGTGGCACGGGGCTTGTCTTAACACTGTCCACTGAGAGGAGTTAGCGTGAGTAAGGGCTTACTGCGGGCCAGGCACTGGACTGAGCCCTTTCAGTACATAATTCTCACAACGGCTTTGGGGCTGGGGGACAGTCTGGGTGAGAGTGGGTTACGTGTGTAACGTCCTCATTATAGAGGTGAAAAACTGCTCTCGGGCCACACAACCACACAGCAGGAGACAAGAAGCTGAGGTTCCACCCGCTCCGTCCTTTTTCAGCGGGGTTTCGGGTGAAGTGTGCATGTGAGCCTGTCTCCCCAACGCGGGAAGTTTGCACCTTCCGCTCCCGACGGGTCTCTAGTCCGCCTGTCCTGCCTGGCACAGCGCCTGGGCCACAGCAGGTCCCTGGTGAAGGCGTGGGTCTTGGTTCAATAAGGCCCTCAGCAAACGCCTCAGTTTCCCCATCTCTGAAATGGGAATGGCAGCGCAGACCTCGCAGGGCCGAGAGCAGGCTTTCTCGGGCAGCTGAGGCAATGCTGAGCTCTATAGCGTCGCTGCTGCCGCCCTCGCCCATCGCGGGGGTTCCAGCCCAATCCCCACCCGGGTGCGGCGCCGGCGCCCCATTGTTCAAGAGGGCGGGGAAGCTCCCGCCAGCGGATTCCCCGCCCGGGTCGCGCTCGCTGCCCAATGAAGCAGACGAGTCGGCCCGGCGTCTGCCGCGCGGGGCGCGTCCTTTGTCTGCTCCGCGGCGCCCGGTGCCCGAGGCCCGCGCCCCACTCCTTGGGCAGACAAAGCCGGGGCTGCTGCAAGCCCGATCGGCTAAAGCGGGGCTCGCACCACCCTCCTCCCGCCTAGCACCGCCCCCTCCCCTCGACGCCCTCTGATTGGCCCGCGAAGCTACAAAGAGGCCAGGGAGCTGGTGGGTCACGTGGGCTAGCGTGGTCTCCCATTAGTCGGCGGAGGCTGCCAATCGGAGAGGGCGGGCTGTCCGCGCACGGCCGTGTCGCTGCCTCCGCGCTGGGGCCCGCCCGCGGGGCCGGCCGCCTGTCAGAGGGAGGTGGCGATGGTGCGCGCGGTGGCCGTGGCGGTGGCGGCGGCTTCCCCGGTCCGAGTGCAGGGAGGAGAAGATGACTGACCGGCCGGCTGACTGAATGAATGAATGGCGGAGCCGAGCGCGCCATGAAGAGCCTGCCAAGCCTGGGCGGCCTCGCCCTGTTGTGCTGCGCCGCCGCCGCCGCCGCCGCCTCGGCCACCTCCGCGAGGAATGTCACCGGTGGCCCTGGGGCCGCAGGGCAGGTGGACGCGTCGCCGGACCCCAGGTCGGGGGGCGAGCCCACTCCCCCTTTCTCTAAGGCGGCGGCTCCCACGGCCCCGGCCCCGAGGACCGGACCCCCGCGCGCGACTGTCCAGCGACCCCTTCCTGCGTCCTCCTCGGCCGCGTCTCCGGGGACCACCGCGCCTCGGGCGCCGGCCGGACCTGCTGCGACCACCGTGCCGGCGCCTCTCGGGCCCGCGGCGACCGCTCCTCCCGCGGTGGGACGCGCCCCGGCCACCACTCGGGCGCCGGCCAGCCCCGCGCCCGCCGCCCCCCTGGCGACCACCGTGCCGGCGCCCGCCGCTGCGCTGACCCCGACCCGCGTCCCCCCGCGCGGCAGCGGCGTCCCGCCCACCCCACCTGCCGCCGAGGTCCCCACGCCCCCCCCAGGTGAGTCCCCGCGCGGCGGCGCCTGGCCGAGCCTCCCCGGAGGCCCCCGGCCCCTCCCCGGGCTGGGCTCCGCCCCGCGGCTCGCCGTGCCCGGCCCCCAGGGCTCCCCAGGCCGCGGCTCCCCAGGGGCGGTCCCCGCTCGGCTGGCCTGCCTCCCCACCCCCCGTCGGGAGGCTTCTGTCCCCCTGGGCTGGGCCCCCTCGGGAGGGGCAGGTCTGCGGGGTGGGCGGCGTCGCACCGCCTTCCGCGCGGGGCTCTGGCTGTTGTCAAGGACCCGGCGTGGGCACGAACTTTTGGGTTCTGTTCGCTCGCCCTGCCTCCCCGCCTGGGTGATTTGGGGGAAGTGGGAAAGCCAGCACAGCCCGTCCCTCACCCACGGGGTCAAAAGCTGCCTGTTGGAAGGGATTCCTCCCCAAGCTCCAGTTTCCTGTTCATTTCTTCTTGTTTTATGTAAATATCAGATGTGCATGTGACAGGTGGAAGGGACATTCAGAGGATCTTGTTTACAAACAGCAGTACAGACCACTTGAGTCCCCCCCCCCTCCACCCCCCCAAAGAGAGACATTGTACCACGTTTTCCCTGCAAATAAGTGGATTCAGTAGGCCATTTGGGACAGGTGTGTATCTAGGTTGAGCACATTTATAAATTAGGTTAAATCCCTTCCTTTGCACCATTCCTCCCCCACCCCATGACAAGGTCAGTATGTTTGGACAAATACACAGTTTAAGTAGGGATGCCCATTTTTTCTCTTAAGCTAGAATGTTCAATTTTGCTGATACCGATAAACGCCAATTTCTGTTTGAGTGCGTGTAGAAAATAAGACAACTGCTCTTCTCTCTCCCTTTCGATCTAAAATGGGGCTGGAACTAAACAAATAAAAAACTTACCTTGTCAGGACGTTGGACAAGAGTTTCTGAATTCCTTTGCTTTGAGTTGGGGTGGAGGTTTGTCCACACCATTTGCCTACATGTATTTATGTTAATGGATCTCTGACCTAATTCTTAGGCTCAGCGATTTACTGTGGAGTCAGGTATGGACTTTGGACTGTAATTGAATTTGCAGAGTTTTCCCACATGATTATTAGTCTTAATACAGTCTTGAATCTTGGGTTGGAGCTTAGCATTGACTTAAGTAGGAATGCAGATTATTCACTCACAAAAAGCTAAGTTTGAGTCTCTTCTAGCTTCAAGGAATGTATTAACTAGCTGGATTTTGACTGTAACCTTTTTGGCCTTGGTATGGAGAGATTGACATATTACTGAGAGACAGGAAGCATAGTGGTTGAGAGTCTGAACTCTAGTCCTGCCCCTTATTAACTGTAATCTTGGGCAGGTCACTTAACCTTTCTTCATCTGTGAATTGAAGATAATCATAGGATTGCTGTGAAGATTAAATAAGTTAATACATTTAGAGTGCTTAGAAACAGTTCCTGGTACAGAGTAAGCGCCGTGTGTGTGTGTGTGTGTGTGTGTGTGTGTGTGTGTGTGTGTGTGTCATCCTTATGACTAGGCTTTGTTTTTGTGGGATAGAAAGCATTTGAAGAACCTAGTAGGAACTTGTGGTGATTTCTATTTGTGTTAGTAAAATATAACAGAAAAAGGATAAATTAGGTGTTCTAGAATTTGAAGCACGCAGTAGCATTGAAGCACACAAGTAGCAATATCACTTATTTGGAAGGTTAGTATATGATAAAAAAGTCTGTAATTGATGTTATTTTACTTTTATTATTTTTGTGTTGTTATTTTTAAATCACAAAGGAGCCATTGCTTGCAAAAACAAAACAAAAGAAACAAACAAAAACCCCAAACAATCAGAAGTCTACCAAGGAAAAAGTGAAAGTCACTCCTTTACTGCCTCCTGGTTCCAGGCAGTCCCTAGAGGTTACTACTGTTAACAGTTTGATTCTTTTCAGTTTTTACAAACTCAAATTGAAATAATTCTATATTCACTTAACTATGTATCATAAACTTTTCTTTTTCCATGTTAGTACCTAACGTCTACCTTTTTTTTTTAGCAGTTGCAGTTTTCATTGTAAGGATGTATCATAATTTATTTAACCAATCCCTTATTTACGGACACTTAGATTGCTTCTTGTCTCCACTTTAAAAAGCACAGAGAAGAATGTGTTCTTGTTAAGGCCATCACGTATATATTATATTCTCTAAAACTTTGGCTGGAGTTTTGTAGACTCCAAATCAATTTTAAATGAAGTAAAGCTGGCTTGATTAATATTTTCCATATGAACTGTTCAAGGGTTTTCATGGACTACCACATACCTATAGTCTTTGGGTGACAGAAGTTTTAGGAGGATGTCCCACTTCGCTAACTCTGTGTTTTAAATTTTCCATAGTTTGTACTTCTCTGTGAATTCACTAAGTTCTAAGTGTCTAGTTCTAAGCAGCTGAACTGAGTGGGCATATTCATAGGCATTTTTAGATTTACAGTGATACATAATCAAGTGCCGCCTTTTTATCTGAGCATGGGTTCTAGTTTACTTCAAACAGTAAACACATCTCTCTGGCCCAAGAAAAACTTCTACCTGAATTTGAGAGACCTAGTTTGGCTCAATGTTGGATTCTCTGGCATTTGGGAAGATGGTTGTATAGGGTGTTTTATTTTAGTGCTCTCCTAAGGACTACGTGCCATTGATAATATGTTATTGGATGGGTCTTCTAGCTGCTCTTTGAATTAATAGGAATTTCTTTTTTTTTTTGAATTAAAGTTTATTAGGGTGACAATTGTTAGTAAAGTTACATAGATTTCAGGTGTACAATTCTGTAATACATTATCTGTATCTCACATTGTGTGCTCACCCCCCAGAGTCAGTTCTCTTTATAGGAATTTCTTTCATGGAGGTCTAGCTGAGCACTTTTGCCTGCCCCTCAATTACGGCTCTCTTTTATTTACAGAGACACTGATCGCAAACTGAAACTAATTGCCCAGCAAGCAGGCACTTTCCTCCCACAGGCCTGGCAAAACGTTTGGCTGATTGGTTGACTGGGTAGGACATTTTAAGAAGGGTGAAGGGTGGAGCTGTGATACTAGAGAATAATAATTATCAGCAGTAAGAGACTGAGGTGATGACAGATGTTTGATTATTAAAATTATGGGCCTTTAATACATCTATTGGACAGACCTGGAGCAGTTACTGTCTGCTGCTAAGGTTCTCGTGCAGACGCAAGACAAAAGGGGTCCTGCACTTTGTCAGTCTGATTGTGGCAGCCAAGATTGAACGGGGGTATACAGCAGAAAAAGAAATGGACCTTTTGGGCTAGATGGGGCTTTAGAAGCCATTACCTCCTACATGGCTCTACATTTTAAGAAATACTTCTACGTGTGGCTGAAATATTTCTCTCTGTAGTTAACACAGACTGGTTCTGGTTCTGTTAGGGATTTGGGGACAGTAATCACGTTCCCTCTGAGCCTGGACTAAATAACTTCTGCTCCCTCAACTGTTCTTTATGTGACATGGTTTCAGATTCCCTCACTATCCTGGTCACCCCTCTTCTGGACTTTTTCAGTCTTTCCGTGTCTCTCCCAAAGTGTGGAACACAGGGCTGACAAAATACTCCAGGTGTGCTCTAACTAGCTGTAGTAGAGAGGACAGTTACCTCGGTCTTTCTGGGGGCTATACTACTGTTGATGTAGCTGCTCTTTATCAGAATGGCTTTGTGGGCAGCTATTACTTTATTGACTCATTGACTCCATTAAGATAGCTAAGTCTTTTTTTTTTTTTTTTTTTTAAACATGTGCTAGATAAGTCTTCTTTCATTCCGGACTTGGAAATCCTTCTGATTTTCTAAAGTATAAGCTGAGAGATTTGCCAAACATGTAAGATTTATTGTGTTAGGTTCAAGACATCCCAAGTCTGTCAGTGTACCGCACCCAGTTTGTTCACATTCACCTACAGGGTGTTCTATAGACAGAGTTTAAAGACAAGTTAGAGCAGGTTATTCTTACCTCATAGGGGAGAGTCCGCTTATGGATGTTAAGCAGTTTGGGAGGAAAGGAAGAGTAGTTTAGATGAGCTCTCAAGGGTCTCTTCCAGCTCTAAAGTTCTGTGATGATTTGGTATGCGTGATTCAGGGCCCATGAATGCCCCCACAAAGAGCCTTAATCATTATTTGTGATATAAATTAAGAGAACAGGCTTTGTTTAAGCAAGACTTAGAATTTAGAGTTTGAAAAATCTGACTACTATGACATGTACATAAAATATTACAAATACATTTTTTTTTTTTGAAAGGAACATTCTGGGAATGTTCTCCAAAGGTAATGTAGGTCCATAATCTTATCCAAAAACTGTGGGGCTGGATGTGTTTCAGTATTTAGAATTTTTCAGGTTTTAAGAAGTTAGTAAATACATTCCAGTGAAGTCTGGGGCGGCATCCTATAATCAAACACATAAAAATATCTGCAGCAAAATGTGTATGTGTGTGTGTGTGTGTGTGTGTGTGTGTGTATTATGATAAATAAAAGACTATAAATAACCTTGTGTTTGTTCAGGTCACGTTTGGCTGCCAAGTAAGTTATAGAAACAAATTTTGGTTTTTGGATCTTTTGGTATTTAGCATCAGGTCTGAGGGATGTGGACCACTGTAATAGTAATCGCAAACACATATACCGTGTTTCCCTGAAAATAAGACCTAGCCAGACCATTAGCTCTAATGCGTCTTTGGAGTAAAAATTAATATAAGACTCAGTCTTATATAAGACCAGGTATAATATATAATATAATATAATATAATATAATATAATATAATATAATATAATATAATATAATTAATATAATATATAATACAGTACCGGGTCTTATATTAATTTTTGCTCCAAAAGATGCATTAGAGCTGATGGTCCGGTTAGGTCTTATTTTTGGGGAAACACAGTAGTATGTACTGTTCCAGGCAATTTTTTAAAGTGCTTTAGATATATATGAACGTTTCTATCCTCGCAACAGTTATGTATAATCAATTTATTATTATCCTCATTTTATAGACAGGGAAACTGAAGCTTAGAGAAGCCCAGCTGTGACAGAACCTGGATTCAAACCCAGTAGTTCTGGTTCCAGAATCTCTATTATTGGCATTTAATGAAGTAGTTGCACAGTAGAGAAGAGAAGGAAACCATTTTGCTAAAAGTATTGGTTCTTGGATACTAATCTAAAAAGATTTCTACTGTTCTTTGGCATTTATTCCCTTCATTTTATTGTATACTATTCATTCACCTCTTCAAATTTTCTGTTCCACAATATTTTACAACTGCGATTTGAAATTATAACTCTAATTCTGCCTTTGATATGGTTCTAATATGGTCTGTAATAGAGAAAAATTTGACTGTAGTCTTTTTAAGTCCTGGCTCAGGGACTTCTCAAATTCACTATATCTTATTCCTGGTGTTGTCAAGTGCCTAGCTTTCTGTAGGAATTCCTTAGTCTGATTAGTTTCTGGAACAGCATAGTTAAACTCTAGAACATTAGTTTCAAATCTTTTGAATTATGTCCCCAGGAAGTCTTCTGGCTAACTGAAAATTTACACATTGAAATGATCTGACTAGGTCTTTTTATCTTGATTTTTTTTAAAAGACCCATAAAATTAAAGTACGTATTACTTTTCATCTCAACATTCCTAAACATGTATATATATTAACTCCCAGACGTGCTGGCACCCTTATGAAAAGAATGGAAGAAAAGTATTATGGTGCTGTTTTTTTCTAATGGGTAAATTGTGGGTAGAGAGATTATTGCTCTAGGGCACTTAATCAGAAGAGAAAAGAAATATAAGATCTTGTTTGGCTGAAAGACAGTGTTAGATGATATTTTTAGTTATAAATAGCTTTAATATGCTTTTTGCCTTGATCTTGATTTTTGTTTGTCTTCCTTAGATATGATATAAAAATCTTTATTACTCAAGTTGAGATTATGCTACAGGCACCTCTTCTGTGGTCACTTTGTCTTTTTTCAAGAATACATTTTGGTTTATCTGTTTTTCACCGAAACCCAGATACCCTAATTATACTGGTAAACTTTAAAGGGAGATATAAAAAAATTATGATGAAAAAGATAAAGATTATGTCTGGATACATACGTATTTGGATCACAGTAAAGGTTTACTCACAATAATTATCCTTTTAGATGTAGTACACGTGATAAATTTGTGTCAAACTCATCCCTCTGGTAATGCCACTGTTTCACAGATAATTATTATTGTCAGGACAAATCTTTCCCTATTACTTTTTCTTCATCAAAAAGAATCTTTCTTCTGTTCCCCTTGCTCATTTTTTTTTCCACTTTAAACTCCTGTATGTTCCTCTCGCTCTTGTCTCTTATTCTTAGCCTCATCCATTCTTTCAAGTTCTTTAAGGAACCAAATTATTCTCTCTATTTAACAATTTACCACTTTGTCCTCCTTCAGAGCCTCCTCAAAGCCCAGTTCTTCCAAGACGTCTGTCTAGAGGAACAAAAGGTCCTTGAAGGTGTCCTGGTAACTGGGTGCATGAGGCTGAACACTTTGCACTCAGAACAAAACCTGTTTTTCTCTGTGACTTTGACTTTTTCCCTTTGAATTTGTTTTTAGTCTATTTAATTTAGATTATTAAGCCCCCTTGATAAGAATATGTCATCATTTATACAACATTCACGACATGCTATTACTGTAATTCTCTCTTTCTGAAAAAAGTGAGAGAAAAGATTTTGTTTTTGCTCTGGATCCTTCTTTATTGTCCAGCTTTTTTTTTCTTTCTTTTCCCTTCTCCTGAAGAAAAATACAGAAAAAACTGTCATAACAGAAGTTATTTGTCTCAAAAAAAAAAAATGAGTACTTTGAATAAGCGGCAAATTTATTTTTCTATATATGAATTACGTGAGCTGGGTTTTTTGGGAGGTAGGTGGATTGGGGCTGCATACCAGTATAAAAGGTTGAATTTAGTTGAGAAACAAATGTTTGATCTTTTGAATGACAGAATTTCCCCTGTAGAAATCTAATTAAAGTTAATAGTGAACAGAGTGCTTCTAATAATTAACAAGTATGCAGTGTTTTATGGTTTCTAAGGTACTCTTAGAATCTCCAAGACTGACATCCATAATTTCTGGATATTATATGAATGGATAAAGGCTTAGCTTCTGTCCTCTGTTGGTACTTTTATTGGTGAATATTGACAAAATCTTTATAGGGTTTTGGTGGGTTTCACATTTGATATTTTGGATTTCAAACTGTTGTCTTTTAAGTTTATTTTGTTGAATGTCAATCTTTGACTGGTTTGCTACCCATATTTACAGGAAGGGAAAATGGTATTTGGAGAAGAGGATTACTTCCTTCTGTTTTCCAGGCACCATGTTGGGCTGAATGTTATGGAAGGAGCCCAGGAGTAATTGAAAGTAAACGGTGATGGAGCTAACAAAGGGGAACTAGGTGAATTGCAGAACTTGACTGGGAGGGCGCGTGAGAAAAACCTCATTTCTTCAGACTGAAATAGGATTTACTTCTTTCCTAGTATAGGAATTTGTTTGAAATTATCTTAACGTACTCTTCCAGTTGTACCGCCTCATATCAGTGTCAGTAGCAAAGAGAAGTGGTACTCTCTCACGTCTCATTTCTAATCTAATGTTTAATACTTCGATAGGCAAGGTAATTAATATTAATTGAACACATATTACATGCGTAGTTCCTTACCAGGATTTTTTAAAAACATACATCATGTTATTTAATTCTTAAACAATGCAGTAGTTAAATATTGTCATCCTTACTTTATGGATGGCAAACACTCAGATTCAGGAATGTGAAGTAGCTTGCTCAAACCGACCAGGTTTATAAAGTCCATAAGGGCAGGGAGTTCCGTTTGTTTTATTCACAATTGTATCCCCAGTGTCCAGGCCAAAATAGATTCTCAATAAATATTTGATGATTGAATGAGTGAGGAAGAATGAATGGTTTGTAGCTATAGTACAACTGCAGTGTATTCGTAAGGAAAATAATTTAATCACATGACCTTGTTTCTTAGGTTAGAGGTGACTTTTTCTCTTTTTCCTCTTTACTACTTAGGGCAAGGGAAGTTCTTTGAGATCTAGCAAATTACATTCATTATTCATTTTTTTTTGTTATTACATAACTTTGTCCTTTTTTTCTCAGTTAAAGGAAGAACAGCAATGACAAATGAACATCTGATGACTTTTGTAGAAAGCGTTGAGAAAGCTGAGCACTTGTCTGTAAGACATGGGACTCTAAGTTCTTTCTTCGTTCTTTTACCAGTTCTGTGATCTTAGACAGGAAATTTCATCTGAGAACATTAGACTAGATTTGTGGTTTTTAAACTGTATTATTTGGGCACCTTGGGTTCCTCAGGTGTGTTTGGGAACCAGTATACGGAATATGGAGGCCAAATGGGTCTACTTCTGGGCCCTCCACCCCCAGCCCTCACCCCCACATCACACTTCAATCGACTACATTTTCGTCTGGTTTATATACTGAGTTTCTTTTGATAAAGACTTTTGAACTCGGAATTCTACTCTAAAATCCTATGATAAAGAAATTATGGTAATCTGTGAACTATTCTGGCATTAAAATGCTTATATTACGTTTAGTAACTATACATAGGAGGAGAGAAATATACCACATGCTAAATGGCTAAAGCTAAATAATGGGATTATGGGTCCCATTTTAATTGCCTTCATTGTGTTTTTCTGAATTTTCCAAAATTTTTAAATTAATGTTTCCAATTTTAATTTTGTAGTCATAAAAATAAATGAATAAAATGAAAACAATGAATAAAAACTTGTGGTAACCTTGGTAAGTCTTTACTTACATGAGCTCGTTAGGTGATATTACCCACGGCCACTTATCTATAATTTCTGCCACTGATTCAGCAATTTTGATTTGCATCAGAGATATTTACTTAATCTCAGTGAGTTGTGTTTCTGAAGAAAGGAGATTGCTGAAGACAATGCCCAAGAAAGGAAATTTTCCTGAGGCCTGACAAAGCTTAAACATATGGGAGGATGACATATCTAAGATTTGGTACCATTAGGAGAGGTTTAACTAAGATCTTAGAAGAGACTAACACAGAGCTGGTTCTGTCTAGGGAATTTAAAGCATGCGCTGAAAAATTAAAGTAGCTTATTGAAATACATCTTGTTTAAATTGTGCAAAATTTGAATTCATGGCATTGTTCACAGCCTTTACCAATTGAAGATCTTTGATTAGTTCTTCCTTTAAAGATACAGAACTCTGAAAAGTTTGGTTTCAGTCTGTCCATATGTTTTGCAATTAGATCAAATGGGATTGCTTTTATACTGGTAATATAACAGCTGTTCTATATGATATCCTTGCCAGGAAGACAGCTAGGCTCTGAGGGAAGGGAAATTTATTCAATTGGAAAACGGAATGTATTCTGACTAGTCACAGGGAAAATGATAAGGAGTAGGAATGTTTTCAGCCTGGCTGGAGAATGTTAAATAACCTTTATTTACTAAAGTTTAGACTCTTTAGATAACTGATTTTGGAAACCTTTGTTTCAATCTTGCATGATTCCTAGACACTGGCATATTACCAGGGATCTTATTAAATTTGTATTATTTATTTTTAAAGTGCTTTTACTTTATGTATGTGAGCAAAAAAAAAAAAAGAAAAAAGAGCTTAGGAGTAGCATTGTTAACTGTAAGGAGAACATATTATCTATGACCTTTTCAATTTTGGAAATGGTTTTTAAAGGTGAAATTCCTTTAAAAATATACTATTAGGTTTATGCAAAAGTAATTGCGGTTTAAAAGGTTTAAAAAAGCTGCAATTATTTTTGCACCAACCTAATACTGTGTTTCCCCCAAAATAAGATCGGGTCTTATATTAATTTTTGTTCCAGAAGACACATTAGGGCTTATGTTCAGGGGATGTCATCCTGACAAATCATGCGAGGGCTTATGTTCCGGTTAGGTCTTATTTTGGGGGAAACATGGTAGGAAAAGTTTAGGTGTTGGCCTCTCTGAAGGAAATTGGATGAACTGAGTAGCTTTCAGGTTCTCGTCAGTCTTGTCTATCATTTTGTAGGGAGGTAGTAGCAGTTTGGGGAGGGTTAATGGCGATTATGGCGAGTAAGGGGATGCTTGGTATTCTAACATATTTATCCTCCTTTGTTGTTTATTGAGGCTTGATTAGAGGACGACATTGGGCTTTTTCTGCTGTAGTTTTCTCATTTGACTTCATAGTCATTAAAATCCGTGTATCCATTCTATATGAGCTAAGTCCATTAACCACGTGGCCCCACCATCCATTGATGTGGGGGTTAATGAATAGTTATAAAGCGTAGCAAAAACACAAAGCAATCTAGCTGTTGGGTATTATTATACTGAATTGTTGGTATATTGCCTGCAAACCTACCCTGTTCAACTGGTTTTAGTTTTTGAGTTAGTTTGTTGCTGCAACTTGTCCACAAAGGCAGAGCTGAATGGTCCAGCTAATCAGTGGAATAGCAGTCAGAAGAACTGTATTCCTGTCTTTATTCCCATTCCCTTTGTGAGTTCTTGAGCACATTTTTAAAACTGTCTGTCTCTGTGACGTAGTTTCTCTAACTGTGAAATGAAGCCTATTACTTACTTCCAGCCTCCCAAGGTTTTTGAGAAGTTACATGTGTAAATTATGGTAGACTTTTGTCAAACACAAAGGCTTTAAAGAATTCAAACAGTTTTCTGGTATTCTTTCCTGATTACATGGTTTATATAAGTTACAATGTAATGTGAACAAGATAGCTTTTGATTAAACACAACAAAGAAGTAAATACATGCATTTACAGGTGGCTTCTTTATGCAAAAATATTTTTATGCTATTTTGCAGTTAACATAGTTGCATAGTTTATAGACAGTTATGTTATGGTATTTTCCAAAGGTTTGGGATCCTTCAATATTATTTTTCTTCCTGTACTACCTTGAGAAAATAAAATAATCCTTATCTCATGTAAAACTCTTAAAATAAATAAGTTGTGCTTTTATAGATCTTTTCTCTCTCTTTTTTATTAGTTTCAGGTGTACAAAACAATGAAATGGTTAGACATTTCACCCCTCACAAAGTGATAACCCCCCCTCAGCCAATCTATTGCCCCTCTGACATTGTATATATCTATTACAATTCTATTGACTCTATTCCCTGTGCTATACTCCATATCCCGTGACTATATATATTAAATTATAGTTGACATACAGTATTATTCAACTTCAGGAGTACAGTACAGTGGTCAAGCATCTAAACCACCCATGACGTGGTCTCCCTAATAAGACAAGTGCCCATCTGAGACCTTACGAAATCTTTACATTATTGATTATATTCCCCAAACTGTCTTTTATATCCCCTTGGCAATATTGTAGTTACCAATTTCTGCTGTCTGATCCCTTCCCCATTCTCCCTCATCCCCACCTCCCTCCTTTCTAGCAACCATCAGTTTTTCCTCTATATCTCTGAGACTATTTCTGTTTAATATCATTTTTAGTTGATCTCTTTAGAGTAGATATTATACTTAATCATTTTTATGATTATAAAAAAATACATATTCATTTCAGAAAATACAAAGAAATGTAAAGACCAAAAAAGGAACCCAAAGATAACTAAAGTTAACATTTTAGTGGTAACTACAGGATTTCTTTTTTTCACATCAATACTTATTATTTCCCCCTCCCTACCATTGAGATAATTCTGTTTGGATGTAGTGCTTTGAAATACACAATGTGATGTATAGATGATGTATTACAGAATTGTAATACGTCTGAAACCTGTGTAACTTTACTAACCATTGTCACCCCAATAAACTTTAATTTAAAAAAATTGGTCTTTGACATAATATATTTCAAATATTTTAACATTGTGAGACAGGACACTTTTTAAATGAAATTGAAAGTAGTTCTATTGGTGCTATTACTATAATTTAAATGATCAAACTCTGAGTGCTTATTATGTTTAAGTTACTAGTATATTAGGTGCCTCCTAATAGTTACAGAAAAAAACTACCGTAAAGCCTTTTAGTCACTGACTGAGTTTAATGTTTTATTACTGTATACATTGCTCCATTTCTCATAGCAATAAATGAGGTCACTTATTTGTTATGAAAACAGAGGTGTGGATTGGATTTAGCATTCTTCTGAAGTCAAGTATATGACAGATCAAAATGGGGAAAAAAATCACCACATTTAAATTATTTGTCATGTCACCAAAAAGACCATAAATCTATTTTGAGTAGAGCTCTCAGACTCCATACGATGTTTTACTTGAGACTTGGTACTCTTTGGCAGAACCAAACCAGTGACTATTTTTCTTGTGTCTGTTCCAGAACAAGCATGCTTTTTCTTGGGTTCAAGTGGGCCCTGAAAACCCAAAACAGTATGGAACCAAGCCAGGCATTTAGTATTTTCAATTTTGTGATGAGAGAGGTCAAGGTACCCATCTGCCCAGCCCCTGCATTGCCAGAAAAGGCCTGGGTGCTGCGCTAAAGAATATACTAAATATACAGAATATGACTCTGGCCTTCAGGAAACTGTTATCTGCCTTACCCAGTGATCTCTATTCTCTGAGATTTGTGAAGAAAAGGCTGTAACTTAAATCAGAGCAATAGTGAACCATAGTGTTATTAAGAGAGGCTTAAATTATTAATGCATGTAAAACACTTCAGAATTGCTTAATAATCAGCACATTGATTAATAATCGGCGCATAGTAAATACTCAGAATTAGCTATCATTATTATTAATAGTTTTTATTACCTATTCCCAGTGTTTGCAAAACAGCAGAGAAAACTTTATGAATTCTAGATTAATAAATTTACCAGCTTCCTCAACACAATCTGTAGAGTGGCACATTGGTGACCAGGAAGACTTGCACGTGGTCCCAGGTCAGTGTTTTCTAACAGGTGGTTCTGAGGTACAGAGCAGAACCAATATGCTCGACCATATCCTGTCCTTTCAGAGGGGTCTAGGTCAAGCCAGAATTATCCTATAAGACTCATTGCACGTACAACAGTGACTGTCCTGCTCAGAACTGGACTCAATGAAAGCTATTTTCTTTTCTCAGAAATTTTTAATTCAAGTGTGGTTGATGTATGATATTATATTGGTTATAGTAGTTTCAGGTGTACAAGATAGTGATTCAACATTTTTATACCTTACAATGTGAACACCCCACTAATTCTAGTAATCACCTGTCACCGTGAAAACGATCACTATATTATTATGTTCTCCTTCCCTTTTTCACCCATACCTCACCCCCGCCCTTCTGGTAACTACCCCTTTGGTCTCAAAAACGATGGTCAGAGGCCACGAAGTAGGTGGCAGTGCCTTAACTGTTGGTTCTGCATGTTGTCAGGCCCGAGAGTCTCTTCTATCCTTGTCAAGGGGAGTGTTCAACTTCTCTCCTTTCATATAACACTGGAAGGTATTTTCAAAAAGCAAATACAGAGATAGGACTCCAGGAATCCCTGAAACAGCCATTGTCCATTTCTGGCAGATGTATGCTCCTCTGGGATCTTTTGTAAGTATCAAGCTTGAACCACAAATGAGCCAGTAAAGTGAAAGTAAGACTGGCCTATAGAAGTCATGACCGCTCAGTTTTATATTGGTTACACATTGATATTTTTGAAAGCCTGCCCAAGACAACATGCAGATCCACAGTGCAAGTCATGTAATCTCTCTGGGCTTCTATACCATCAGCTGTAACCTGAGTATCATCGGACCAACCTAATAGGGTTCTTACGTGTTGACCTAGAATCCAAACCCAGCTCTGTCTGGCTCACAAGTCTGTGCTCTTTTTTCCTTTTGACTAAAACCGTGCTGCGTTGCCAAAGCAGATGGGACTAGCAGAAAATGAAATAAAGCAGGTGGTGGTTACAAAGCACATTTTGGGTTCAGTTTTTATCACTTTCCTTCACCGCCCCCAGGAAGCCCATACATTGTCCTCCTCAGCACTCGCTCTGAATTACGCAGTGACTTAGATTGGATTTCAGTAGCTACTGTGAAAATCAAACTCAGATCAAAGTGTTTCTCAGAGGTGGCTATGGCTGTGTAGTGCAGGTGGGGAGAGGAGATAAGGGTGGAGATTAGACGAGACTAGCAGGTAGACGACCATGATAAATGTAAGCAGAAGTGAACCGTGACTATGAGGCAGTGTACTCAGCGCTGGAAGGATTGGTGCTGACAGAGCCAATGTAATGCTTATTAGCATTGGGCAAGAAATTGCACACACTGCGAAATGGTAGTCTTCATTGTTCTTGCCTTGACCATCAAACCTTTCGTCTTTATCTTAATATGGACTCGAGAGCAAGATACTGGTGCACGAGACGATGTTGTAAAAAGTAGCAGGCGATATTTAATGTTATCAAAGTCATAGAGGAACCTCAGACTTGCAGACGTAATTCATAGTCCGCCAGTCACCTGACGATGCCCTCCCCCTGCCCATTTTGTAAACTTCCCTTGTCGCTCAAAGGTTCGTTGTCTCCAGATCAAAGGAGAAACTATTATTTCAAGTATAGACCCTACTTCTGATCCAATTGCAAACCATATGGACAGAAGACATACAGAATTTTGGAGGATTTGTGTTGACATAATTAAATAGCTTCAGATTATACGGTATCAGGACTGGACAGTAACATCTGTAAGTGTACAAGAGCAGTGGTCGGGTTGAATTATACAACTATAGCTGTGAACAATGCATGTACAATGCAAAACCTGGTCATATTCTCCTAGTTAATAATTTAAGATGGTAATTATGCTTCAGTATAATTCTCCAATTTAATCACATAAGTGATTCCAGCCCATAATGCTTAAGTTTCTTAATATGACTTAAAATGTCTCCATAATCTGAGTCTGTAATCATTCCCTACTACCCCTCTCCTTATGCTCTAAACTCCCGCAGAATCAAATTGCTTGTATTCCCCCCCAAAAAAATACTATGCTTACTATTATTATTAATGAAGCAATCATCTGTGTCAGATACTAAGAGCTTTAAATTATCATGACCTTGTTTAATTTTCAAAGAACCTAGTAAGAAATATGTCTTATCCCCACTTTACAGAGCAGAAATTGAGGCTTTGGGCGTTTACACTGAGCAAGGCCTCGTAGCTGGTCAGAGTTAGAACCTTGATTCACATTCAGGTCTGTCTAGCCTCAGAGCCTCCTCCTGAATCCCTAAGCTAACTGGCCTGCAGTTACTTTATGCTGTTCCCTCTGCCTGGCGTGCTCTTCTGTCCAGTTTTAATAAGGGCCTTAATTGTAAGTCACAGAAAACAATACCTGTTTATTTAATCAGAAATGGAATTTTTAAAAGGACATGGAAGCGTTCACAGAATCTCCGAGGGAATCAAATTCAGGACATGGTACTAGAGATGATGGCCAGTTGTGTCGGAGGTTCACTGAACATGCCACCAGTGAGCGTTAGAGGCAATAGCGTGCACTACCAACACGGCGAACACTAGGTCCTGGCTGCCATAGCAACTCTGCTGCCCCTTGTCACACTGCGGTCATCTTCCCCTCTGCTACCAGAGCCTCACGCTCATCCCTTTGAGTCATTAGTTGTTCTTCACAAGCCAGGTGAGGAAGCATGTGACAGTCAGAGCCTCAGTCACTTAGCCATGCCCTGGATGCGGGGGAAGCAGGAAAAAACACAATCTGGCACTCTGAACATATGCGGTGGGATAGCAAGGCTTGTAAGATTGAGAATTCCCCCAAATAGGAAGGAATTCTGAAATAGCAGGAAATTAGACGACGATGCGAGGCTGCCAGAAAGAACGACAGGTGCCTACCGCCTCCCTCTCTTTCACCTGACAAACTTCCTGTGCTTGGAAAACATTCATGCAGCCTTCTCTATTATTGTACCTTGTGTATTCTAATGTTACTGTACACCTTGTGTTGTTTGATGACTTGCTTATTAAGGTTCTTGTTTTACGTATTATTGGTTTCTGTAACTGACTCATCTGTACCTTGTTCTCAAGTAGCTTATTGGCTCTGTGTCACTGATGTGTGTACCCGTTAGCGTCTACCTAGGCCAGTGGCCAGCACAGAGTGAGTACTCAATAAATAGCTGCCTTGTGTAGAGGCATACGTCCTCCCCCCTCCACATACGTCCTCCCCCTCCGCCACCTCTAGAATGTAAGTTCCATAAGGGCAGGGATTTTTGTCTCTGTCTCTCTCTCTCTTTTATAACCACAGTATCCCCAGCACCTAGATTAATTCCTGGCATGTAGTAGGACCTCAGTATTTATTGAATAAACGTATTCTCCTAAATGGTAAATTATCTATCTCTGAGAAAGACACTGTCAGAAAGATCTTTGATTGTGAATGGCAGATTCAAAGCACTATATAATACTTTCCAACCAGACCACATACTACAGGAGGCCAGAAACTGCCTTGCTCATCTCTCATTACCTCTTCCTCCTACCCAGAAGCATAACCAGAAAAGGGCAATTTGGAATTCTTTCCCAGACGTAACCACTCTAGTCACTAGCCACAAAAATGGCCTCAAGTACCATACCTGTTGACGTCAAACTTTTTTGTGTTCCCTTTTGTATAACCAGCTATATCCTGAGATTATATCTATCCTGAGAAGAAAAGGCTGTTGGGTAAATTGTCTTATATCCTGTTTTAAAAAGTATAATAACCTAGGGCAGTAGCATTTTACTTTGAAGAAATGAGGAAATGAAGACCCATAATTGTGAAATTATTTGTACAAAGGCAGTGGAGTAGCAGAGATGTACTACAGATCAGACTTCTGTAGCTTTTAAAGGTTAGCTTTTTGGAGGGAGCACAAGCACAATTATCAAGCTGGAAGAGAACTTGTGTTCATGCTAACCAAAGAATTATTATTAGTGATAACTATTATCTCCGGAGCCAGACTGCCTAGATTTGAATCTTTTTCCCAACCACTTACTAGCTGTGTGACCTTGGACTGTGCCTTAATTTTCTCATCTGTAAAATGGGCATAATAAGAGCGTCTACCTCCCAGGGTTATTATTAGGATTAAATGATATAATGTATGAAGTACTTAGAATGCCTGGCATAAGTAGACTTTCTAAATGTTATCTGTTCTTTGTATTATTATGTTTCGAATACCTATTTACTTTCAACTACTTCTAATCTTTTTGATTCTTCACTACCTCTAATCCTTTCAATTCTGAATTAGTAGTGTTACCCTGTTTTACAGAGAACCAGAGTCTGAGATGAAGGTAAATTGTTTACCCAATTGTTACATAGCTGGGAAGTACTAGTTACTTGAGACTCAAACCCAAATCTGTCTTACTTTTGAAGCTCTTTCTATTATAGCAAATTAACATGCTAAAAGTAGATTGAGTTTAGTGTGCTCTATTATATCCTTTTAACCACTGTTGTTAATTTTAATACATCTTTTCCCCCTTGACACCTTCACTCTCTTTTCTAATTTGTAGTCATTATTTTTCTGTCTATTCCATAGAACTATTTACAACCCTCATTGGCTTTCCTCTTGATTCTTTGGATTTGTAGTAGAATGTATGCACTTTACCTGAAAGACTAGAGCATATCCTTACATACTACTATAACTGTCCATTTTAATTTCACTTTCATTTTTTTGTTAGCCTAATTGATCTGTACAGTGGATTGGTTTCCAGAACAGAAGACTTAGATATCTGTTATAGTCAGATAAGTAATTTTATACATTAGCTAGGATGGCATTTAAAGGCAAATTGCATAATTCCATAAATTTAGGGCCATTTCAGTTAGTGTAAAAGATGACACACAAGTTTATCAGAAATAGACAATCTCAAATAATGATATTGAGTTGCTACAAAAACTTTGCAATTTAGTACTTTTGTGTTTATTAATCATTATTTAACTTGTGCGTAAATCTTCTGTTGAGAACTTCCAAATGGACTCCAGGTAATTGCAAAAAAAAAAGTTTACTTAAACTTACTGTTTTAGAGAATTATTTTTCTTAGCATATGATCTTTCCTGTTAACAACAAGTCTTTTAACAGTTTATCAGCAGTAAGGATTTCTCTTTGCTATATTTATTTTGGTTGATAATCTCACGTAATAGACGTCTCATTTAGAAGTACACACTCTTACAATCAGTGATTAAATAGTTTTCAGGGACTAAAGTCACAAATGTCAGGAAGCTATTACTTTGTATTTCCTTATTGCTTACCCAATCTTTTTGCTTTTTCTTCTTCTCTCTCTCTTTTTTTTTTAACCAGCCAAGATTTCAGATCCTCTTTTCACCTGATATTTTATTATCTTGCCATGTTCAAATTGGCCTTCAACTGTGTTTCACTAAGATGGTTCACTTTGTATTCATTTTTATTTAAGTAATAGGGAAAAGGGGATGCTTTTGTCAATAAGTTTGCACTGGGCTTTCCATGTTAAATTAAGCTTCCTTTATTTGTTTATCAGATCTTTGTTATTCACCTGCTGTGTACCTCGTGCTAGGCTAGAGAGGTGCTGCATAGACAAATAAGATATGGTTTCTGTCCTTGAGAACGTAGTGGAGGACACAGAAAATCAGACTAGAGAATAAGTTCCATCACAGTGGAGCGCACATACTACAAGAACAGAGAGGAGACTCCTCACCCACATTTCTGGGGAGTGTGTGTGAGGGATGATGTCAGAGAAGGCTTTTAGGAGGAAGTTTTCTCTGAGCTGAGCTTTAAGGTGGAGGAGGGAGACTCGGACACTCTGTGGAGGGAGGAAAGCACGCATACAGACTGTTCAGGAAGCTGAAGCCCTGAGTGCCCTGAATAGGGGAGGAGAGGACATGTGAGGGTAGAGCAGGGAATGGTGGACCTTACAGCTGGAATTCTCAGCAGTTGTGAGATAACGAGGTACTTTGTATGTCATGCTCAGAAGTTTCTTCTAAAAGCAATGAAGAAGTATGAGCCCTAAAGGGACATGGTAAGGTTTGTGTTTTAGACCAGTCTGGAAATTTCAGTGAACTCCTGAAAGAGTAAATGAACCCCAGCAAAGATAATTAGAGGCCACTGACTGTCTCTCTAAATTTTTCCCAGCATTAATTTTGGATTAAAGGGCCTACATGCTAAGATAATATAATAATAGGAGAGGGATATGAATTAGTTTTCTGTCCTCTCTTATTAAGCAAACATTTGAAACCTATTTTGCTTGTTGGTATAACGCATAGACTTGACAAATAAAGCCAGCAATTAGTGCTGGACCTCTTAATGGATCTGCTGTTAGACTGAAGAAATCCAAACGCCTCCTGTGTGCTGGGTGCTGGGCCAGGAGCTGAGGATAGAATGGGGAGTGACAGGCATTTACGGTCTGACGAAGAACAGACTTGTATGAGAATGCTTTAGGAGACTTACACACTGGATTCCCTTACATACATTTTTCCTTTCCATCCTTCCCTCAGACCTTCAAAGTATGGATGAAGAAACCAAAGATAAGAGGTTCCCGCCCCCCACCTCAGCTTTCTTGTGACATAATTGACTATAACACTGTGTAAGTTTAAGATGTACGGTGTGATGATTTGATACACATATAGTATATCGCAAAATGTTAACATATCCTTCACATGACATAATTACCATTTTGTTGTTGCTATGGTGAGAATATTAAGGCTGTACTGAGAGGTGTTGAATTTAGTCAAGGTCATGTAATAATGAATGGTAACTAGCTCTAATTCAATATTATTTGACCTACTACCTGACTTCAAATTTTTTCCATTCTCCCCCCACCATATATACTGCTTCCCCTGACAAGGCCATGGGTATATATTTTTCGAGCCGAAAGTAGTTTTCTTCTTCTCTCTTCTGAATTCTTTCCAACACTACCCAAACCAGTAGTGTTGAGCCTTGAAGCGTCCAATCATTGGTGGTTAGAAGAACAGACTCTAAAGTCACATCGTCTGGACTCAGATCCTAGCTCCATCTCTCACCTCTCGAGTCTGTCAGCCCACTTCATAGTGTCGTGAGGACTGTTACGAAATAATGTTGCTAAAGCACTTAAAACAGTGAAAGCGGAGGGAAAGAATTCGAAGTCAGATGCCTTAACCATTAGGCCCCGTGGTCTCGCAGTAGAATTCAAAAAATCTTAGTTGTGAAAATCGTCTTTGCAATAGCAACTCATCTGTTTTCCAGACGTTAAGGAAATTTTGTTAAAATGCATTCAAACCAACCTACCTTATTCAAGTTAATCTTGGTGAAGAGCTTTTGCCTAGCATGCCTGTTTGAAATCTAACCTCTTGTTCAGGGGATCAGTGAATGACCTTGCAATCACAAACAAAAACCTAAGAAAATAGGCCTGTGAAACTACCATAAATACACTTTTTTATTATGGAAAAATTTGAAAATATACAAAGGTTAACAGAATAGTGCGAAGACCTCTCTCATACCTATCAACCGCCTGGACAATCATCCAGGCCAGCCTGTACCCCCAGGCAGCTACCTTGCTGTTGCATTAGTTTGAAATAAATTCTAGACATTTTGTCATTTTGTCTATGAATATTTCAGAATGTATTTCTAAAATATAAGGCTTTTTTAATTTTTCTTAAATAGCTGTAATGCTGTTAGCATACCTAAGCAAAAAAAAAAAAAAAAAAAAGAACAACAATGTCTTAGTATCATCAAATGGAGAGTCAGCAAAATGCTTTCTTTATGACGGGGGGAAATAGCTTCTTCTTTTTTTGAAGTAAATATAGAGACTTGATTGATCAGCTTTGAAGAGAGGTAATGAAAATTGGTAGCTTTCTGTTGTTTCTGACGTTGCTAACTATTTAGACAGCCCAACCGAGGATGAAAACTAGCAGCGGAAGGACTCCTTGAATTGTTTGGGTAGGATTGGTCACAGATTATCATCCAGTTTTCACATGTGAGTAAACTGACTCATAGAAATGATTTTTCAGAGGTCATATTAACTGCAAACAACTTGTGCTGAAATTTGTCATTTGAACCACATTTATTCCATAAATATTTATTGAGTTCAAGAAACTTACTGTTTATATGTCTTTTTAAATGTCTATGACCTATATTATTTTTACAACAAGGACATTCTTCTCCTTGACCACCTAATTTCTCCCATCTTTGGCTGCCTTGAAATTTTAAAGTACTTCCCCCCCTCCTCTCTTCTATCCTAATTTTCAGCTAGCTGTACTGTGACGGCAGTAGGGCTAGTACAGGGGACACTGTGGTCTCCAGCAAAGGGTCAGTGCTGCTATGAAAACAACTCAGGCAAATGGTCTATTGCTGGTGGAACTTTTCATTGTAAAAAGTTCTTTTTCAAATCCCAGGATGTTGGTTGCTTGGTCACTGAAGAGTCTGTACCACCATTCACTAGCACCCTGGCTGTCTGACAGACCTGGTTAGGAATGTACCGCTCATATTGAAGGAGGAAAAGGGATAGAGAAGCTGCCTCAAACATGGCATCACCCAAGTGAAACATTCTGCCTCTGATATGTAGTTTGTACCAAACATTCGTCTTTTAGAATGTACCCTAACGTACAACTAATTTTCATCTTGAGTGGTTCCACCTTTGACTACAGCACATACTTTTTTAATACACACTTGACACGCACAGTATGACTTCTAGAGTGCATTGATAAAACCTGATAGCCTTCCTGGTCTCTGTTGGTGAGTAAAATTGTTTTAATGTGTCAGTCTGGTGTTGTCAACAAAATACCCCAGTGTATCAACCTTTTTTATTACCGTTTACAAATTTTTAAGCCCTTGGACCATTTATAATTTCCCCAAAGTTTTGTATACTGTCCACTGAACACTCAGCAGAAATGCCAGTGCTGATGAAGTAAGTCTCTGATACTGGTTCAGTTACATATCTGAAATGTTTATGCCCCTGGGCTTTCCAACGAGGGAGCTGGGCTTGGACTCCCACTTTGGAAAGTATCTGAGTGGGCAGCCTCGTGCCACATTGCCCTCATTGTCTGTCTGTGTTTATTCAGCTGAAAAGCTGTTCTTACCCATGAGCCTCAAAGTTTCAGAAGCTGTTAAAATGGGTAGAAACATTGTTTTGGGAAGGGAAAGGATGAAAATTGTTGTCAGATATTGACATAATGTATAATGAAGTTGCTCTTGTACGGAACAACATAATGACATTAGGTGGTTAGAAAGCACAACTCGGATCATGTTTTTTATGGGCCAGTTTTATTAGAGTCTTTGATCTTATACAATTTCCTTACCTTCCAGATAAGAGACATTGATAATTCACTGATGCATCTGATTTGTTTTTGCTATAATCGAAAACCAACTTTTAAGGACATGAATATATATCATCCAGCCCAGGTAACGATCCATTTCTGGGGGTCTTAGTGACACGCACATGTTCTTGGCATACTCCTACGAGGGCTCTTTGCCTTCATTGTTTCCCCGTCCATCCTTACACTGCAGTCAGAGATATCTTCCTGAAATGTAGATCTGATCGTGTCATTCTCTCGTGTAAAATTCTTCCATGGCTCTCCAGTTGCCCCTAAGAAAGCCCTTCACCTGTCACCACTCCTGTCTCCTGTTCCGTGCTGGAGCCACAGTGCACCTCACTCAGTTCCGTGTGGCACAAGGCTCTGTGTCACCTCCCCGTCATCACACATGCTACCTCCTCACCTTAGGCGCGTTCTTCCCCACTGCTCTTAGCTTCACCATATTTCCTTATTCTTTGTGTCTCTGTGTAGAATTCTTCCCCTGGAAAGTTTTAATGAGGTGTTTGTCCCTTCGCAAGCACACATACCATGTTTTGCCATAACATTGTGTGCATATTTCCATTTTAGTACTTAGCACATGTGCTGCTGCTTTGTTTTTCTCTTGCTCTAAGACTGTAAGCTGTATATGGACAGGGACCATGTCTTTCTTCCACCTTGTTGGGTCTCCAGCATCTAGACATGATACCACCCATTTTTTGGTATAATACCAATTTGTTGAATGATTGAATTAATGATCACGTGTTTTGCCAAGAGTCATTTCTCCGGTAATCTAAGAGAAAACATAAGAGTTTTCTGTTTTCATGTTCTTGATGTTTTTTTCCCCATCTTCTAGTCGTCTTCATTCAGTCATTTATTTATTCATTCAATTATCCAAAGGAACATTCCTTGGAACCTTTTAAACCTCCGTATCTGCCTGGAAGCATGTGTAAAGAACATGTAAAAGGAAAACTCTTGCATATACTTAACCATAGGCTTCCGTTGTATGTCCTACCTAAACTTGCACGCACACATATGCACGCGCACACGTGCGCGCCCTGTCCCTCCTCTTGCCCATCTCGTTTCCCTTGCCTGTATTGCTTTTCCTCTTTACCGTGTAACTGTTTCCTAACATACTAGGTATTTAACAAAAGTTTCTAATTGTACACCTCCCCACTGCTGACATGTAAGAGGCAGGAGGGCACGAATGTGGGCGCATTTCCTTTCCTGCTGCATGCACAGCGCCTCGGCAGTATCCGGCCCAGACTAAGCCAGTGTGTATCCGCCAAGTGAATGAATAAGCCCGTGCCCTTGGCTGTGCGTCCTGTGTGTTGTCACCCTTCTGTTTCCAGCACGGTGCAGTTTGTTTTCTTTTCTGGTTTTCATTTTTCAGACTTTACCTGTCGTCCTCTTTGGAGGCCATCATCTTGGCTGCCCCAGGCAAAGATACTATTTACCCATCTTGCTGCTTCAGGTAACCACCATGCAATTTAACTCTGACTTCTACATTGGCTAACCTTGTTCTGGAGCCCCAAGAGCCATGTAGGCTTGTGTTGGGGAGGCGTGAGGACACATCCAGAAATAAGTCAGATGTAAAACCTGTTCTTCTATAACCGAGGTGGGACAAGTAGATAAATACAGTACAAGGTTCAGTAGGGTAATATTTACTAACGAGAAATGTTAACGAGAAGAAACTTATGTCTTGTAAAAATGATGAAATATATCAACTTACAGAAAAGTACAGAAAATAATGTAGTGAGCATTCCCTGTATACCTACCTCTCACCTTCGTAATATCTGAATTTTCTTCTACATTTGCCTTGGATTTTTTTTTGGAAATAAAGTATTAGATATGATTAAAGCTTCAAGTGTTCCTCCTTTATCTCATTTTATTTTTTCCCTACTCAGATGTAACCACTTTCCTGAATCTGGTTTTCCTGAATTTAAAAATGTTCCCATTGGGGTGGCTGGTTAGCTCAGCTGGTTGGAGTGCGGTGCTCTTAAAAGCAAGGTTGCTGGTTCGATCCCCACATGGGCCACTGTGAGCTGTGGGGTCCTGGAAAATAAGGCATTCAGCAACTAGATTGAAACAACTACTTGACTCAATGGGTCCACAACTAGATTGAAACAACTAGATTGAAACAACTACTTGACTTGGAGCTGATGGGTCCTGGAAAAACACACTTAAAATAAATAAAAGTTTTAAAAATAAATAAAAATAAAAATGTTCCCATTAAACAAAATTCCTCCTTTCCCCCTCCCCAACCTAATCCCTGGTAATTACCATTCTACTCTCTGTTTCTCTGAATTTGACTACTTTAGATACCTCATATGAGTGGAATCATGTACTATTTGTCTTTTTGTCACTGGCTGATTTCATTTAACATAATGACTTCAAGCTTCATCCATGTTGTAGCATGTGACACGATTTCCTTGCTTTGTAAGGCTGAATGCTATTCCATTGGATGGATATCCCACATTTTGTGTTCATTCGTTCGTTGATAGGCAGTTGGGTTGCTTCCATATCTTGCCTATTGTGATTAATGTTGCTGTGAACAGTACAAATCTCGCTTCCAGACCCTGCTTTCCATCCAGAAGCTGGATCACATGGTAGTTCTAGTCTTAATTTTTCAAGGAAACTTTGTACTGTTTTCCATAGTGGTTGCACCGTTTTCCCAACAGTGTGGTGCTACCTTTTAACAGGACAGAAAGTAGTGAAATCAGAAGTGAAGTCAGAAGAACAGGTAAATTCCAGTAATGTGGAGATAAATTTCACTTAGCCAGAGCGTGTTTCCCTTAGATACTTTAGCTACCATCGCTTGCTTCTCTAAGACTATTACTTCAGGAGTGGAGGAGGGAGACAATTGTTTATTTATTTATTATTGACCACTGGTCCCTGAGAATTTCTGAGATTGCTTACTTCCTGTAGTGCCTTAGCGGTGATTAGCGGAAGTTTGAAGGTTGTGTTTTGTATTGTTTGCAAACTTGAACGAGGTCTTTGACATCTTGGTGCTCCCAAATTCTCATTAAAAAGAAAAAACAGAAAAAAATCAAGCCTCCCAATCTGTTTAGACCATTTCTGACCATTTCAGTTTTCTTTTGAGTATCCTGTGTGTGTGTGTGTGTGTGTGTGTGTGTGTGTGTGTTTGTGTGTTAGGAGAGGTCATGAGTTTCCCCAATGGTGTGTATAAGAGCAGGAGTGAGCAGTGGATTTGGAAGAGGGGTTTCTTCTCTCTCATGCTCTTAGTTTTGAATCTGAAGTGTTACCCAAATGCTTAGTCATGATGATAAAGCAAAGAACTAGAATAGTGTTTATACTGTGTAAGTGTTTGAATAGTGAAGAGTGGCAGGAGAGTGGGAAGAATTTGTCAACATGTTTTGAAGAGTAAGAGGATTAGATAGGAAACACAAAGTAAGATAGCCCACTTCCAGTTCCAAAAGAAGAAAGTACTTCTTTTAAGTGTCCTTTGGAATAACTCAGCTATTTTACTTGGCTCTTAACTCCAAATCTGTTAAACTTTTCGCACTTCAGACAGGTATATGTTCCACCTCGCAGTGTTTATTTGTTCTGAAAGCAAACAGACTTACTATCACTGTATACTACACAGACAGGTATCTGTGTGTTTGCAGAAGCATTACAACTGGCACTGCCCAAACTCAGGTTTTCCTGTGAGACTGCTGCAGGAGTTTATCAATAAATCCATCATCTCCAGTCTCCGCCCCTGTCTGTTCTTCATGCTGCTGCTAAGGGTAATCTAATCCCAGCTGGATGCCTTATGGCCACCTGACCTTGGGGAAATTGGTTCATTTCTCTGTGCCTCCATTCCCTTATTTTATTCCCTGTATCACCTTGTAGCCACCGTATAGGTTCCTCGAAGTTGTTCATGTTCATGCTTGTAAAGTGCATACAACAGTGCCTGCCATGTAATCAGTAATGAAATACTAGTAGAGAGAGAAAATGTTGGCATCATTATTGCTATTTTTGTTTTTGATTGCTTTTACTTCTGAAACCCAGCTCTGGCCACATCATTACTCTGCTCAAGAATTTTCCGTGTTTCCTTTTCTCTTAACAGCAAACTTTTTGGGTGCATCAGAATTACTTTCGAAGCTTGTAAAAAATGCATTTCCCTGAGTTCCCCCACCAGAGATTTCTATTCTGTAGGTGTAGGGTGTGATCCAGGAATCAGTGCTTTGCTGTTTTCCCTGGTGCTTCTGAAGCAGGTGGTACTATTTTGGAGAGTTATGTAGGATGAGGTACAAACTCCTTAGACAGGAATTCCAAGCCCCACTATACCTTTCTAATAGGTATTTCCTTCTGTTCCTTCCTGTCAGACTTTGTTACAATCATGTAAGTAGATTTTCTCTCCATTTACGCTTCCTTGTATACCCCATGAATTTCCCCAGGATGGTATGGCATAATTGTGTGATCAAATACATATTTGTTTCCAGTAATCCACAAACCATCTACTTAATAATATGTTGGAAAATTGTCTGGGGATGAATGGTAAACTATAATATGTGGGACCAACCCTACCTGTTTTGAAAATTAGGATATGGTTCCTAGGTTACGTCACTGGGTGCCTTAGGATATTAATTATTTTTAAATTGACCTTTCCTCTTGCTCTCTATGCACTTCTTTTCTCTGAATTAATTTTCCAGGCATTACCATGAGCAAACACATAGTTCTAACCTTTGTTAGAGAAGTTGCACAGAAGTTGCTCAGCTGTGGTCTGTAGACAGAAACACTGAGGCAAATCTAACCCCAAACTCAGAAGCAAATGGCAGTACTTGATATTGAAGTTCTCTTCTTTTTCTTACCTTCTCTGTCCTATTGCTACAAAATTAAAGCATTAATGACTTTATTTAGGGTAATTCCTTTTAGTGCATTCAGAAATCTCTGATGATCCCTTTTAGTTCTTAATTCCTGCAATCTAAAAGATTGCTTATCGTAAAAAGGTAGGGTGGGGAAAGAAAAGGTCTTGTCTCAGGTATTTCCTTTGCTTGTCTCCTCTCATTCTTACACCTTCCTAAGTGAGATATTATTACCCCCATTTTCTGAAGTTGGACATTCTATATTTTAGAATAATAATAATAGCTAAAATGAATTGAACACATGCTAGGCATTATTTTATGAAAAGTCTTTACAAAGAGGGCATACAATTTAAGAACATAGGGCTTAGAAACAATGGCTGCAGTATTGAAACCCGGGCCCCTGGACCTCATAGACCGATCTCTTTCTGTTGTGGCTTGGAGCCATATTTTAAGTTGTTCAAATTCATTTTTCTGTATTCCCTTCCCTTCTTCATCTCCCCTTAAACTCAAGGATACTATGAAAATTGCTGTAAGTAAAACTCATATAAATCCAAAATTTGATAGATTTTTCTTTCAAGCCATAGAGGTAGTATTTGGTTAATTCCTTTAGTGCATTCTAAATTTAAAAGGAGTCTGACAGAATAAAATGCCCTTTCAAAAAGGAAACAATTAACTCTTGTTAGATGGCAAAATTAGTGGGTTTTTTGTTTCTTTTTTTTAAAGCCTTTAAAAATACAAATGGTAAAATAGTGGCACAAAAAAAAAATATTTTTGCCTAGGTTCAGGTAGCAGTTGGGCAGTTTAGCATAGTTGATATGCAGAATTTATAGAGATACTGGGTATATTAATTAGCAGTTTTATTTTAGCTATGAGAATGAGTTAAATAAAACAAACAGATCCCAAATATTAAATCATGAGTGTGTGTCTTTGGCACTGAACAATATATTAAGACTCACCAGCTAAAAGTAAATGTGAGGTATTTTAAGTCTCCAGCTGAGATTTTTCTATCTTGAGCAACTCTTTCTCCCCTACCCTACTGTTTGTTAATCATTCAACTCGATGTTACTTGCTTACAAAGAAAACAGATCGAACTCCAGCCTCCATCCCCAACCTACCCCCCAAAAATCTGCATTTAACAATGCTAAGTGGAATTTCTTTCTTTTTCTTTTCGTGACTGTTTTTTGTTGTAACTTCTTCCCTTCCTTTCTTTTAAAGGAAGAAAGCTCTGTGGTTAAATGAAATGAGGAAGGGCATTGGAGTAAGATAAACCTGGGGTTTGAATGCTGTCTCAACCACTTAACTGTGGTCTTGGGCAAGTACCTAGCTCCTTTAAGTTCTAGTGTCCCTATTTATAAACAACCATTGCAAGGTTGCTTTGAAGCTAACTGTTCATGCAAGTACAGTGTCTGACAAAAGCTAAGACATTGTAGGTAATAGTAAGTGTTAATTGCTTTTAGTGTAATTAATAATAAGGCTGGCCCAGGGATTAAGATAAGCAGTTGTGTGAAATGGTTTGCTCTATTTTACCAACAAACTATTATGGTTGAGGAAACTCAGGATGATATCTGTTGTTAGCCAGGTAAGCTATGACCTGCAAGGGGAGAGCTCACTCCATGTAACTTAAAAATAGAAGCCTTAGTCAGAAGAATCAAGGGAAAAACTATGAGAAATAAAAAGAGAGTTTATTAGAATGACTATATATACCCCCAAAATCTAAGTTAATAAGTATTATTAACTAATACTAATTAGAAGAGATAATGGGAAAAAGATCATAATTTTAACCATTACTACTAATGATAAGAAATTTAGACATAATCTCAGCAAGATCTGTATGAAACTCATATACATGTGTTTTTTAGTTATGAAATTTCACCAAGAGATATAAAAGAAGACTGAATAAATGAAGAAGCATACCAGTTCTTATAGATGGGAAAATTGAATATTGTAAAGCTACTAGTTCTTAATACGATGTTTCCCCAAAAATAAAACCTAGCCAGACAATCAGCTCTAACGTGTCTTTTGGAACAAAAATTAATATTAGACTTGGTCTTATTTTACTATAATATAAGACTGGGTCAATATAATATAATATAATATAATATAATATAATATAATATAATATAATATAATATAATATATAATATAAGTAATATAATATAAATTGGGTCTTATATTAATTTTTGCTCCAAAAGACGCATTAGAGCTTATGGTCCAGCTAGGTCTTATTTTCAGGGAAACATGGTACAACTTTTAGAGTAAGTGGAATTGGGGAAATTACAATAAGATCGTTTTTGGAGGAAATGTGGCAACAGAGTTCAGATGGAAATATAAATAACTATGAATAACTAAAAGAAAATGTAAAGAGGAGTAATATGTCAGTGAAACATGTTTAAAAATTGTACTGGTACAAGAATGGATTTAATAAATCAGAAACAGATCCTGATTTGAAAAATGTATTAATATATGATATAAAAAGAACCACAGTTTATTTAACAATTCATCACTTGAAGGACATTTAGGTTATTCCCAGCTTTTCGTGATTATGAATAAAAGTGCTGAAAACATGCACTAATACTTACGTGAGAACATAAGTTTTCATTTCTCTTGGGTAGATACCCAGGAATGGAATAACTGGGCATACGTTAGGTATAAATTTAACTTTAGAAGAAATTGCCAGACTATATTCCTATCAGCAATTTATGCGAGTCCTAGTTGCCTAGAATCCTTGATAGTACTTGGTATTGTCAGTTTTTTAAAATTTAGCCATCCTATTAGGTGTGTAGTAGTATGTCAACATGGTTTAATTTGCTTTTTCCTAATAAAAGACTTGAACATCTTTTCAAGTGTTTACTTGCCATACATATATTTTCTTTGGTGAAACGTGTGCTCAGACTTTCCCCCCATTTTTAAATTGTGTTATTTTCTTATTGAGTTTTGAGAGTTCTTTGTATATTCTTTATACAAGTTCTTTGACAGAAATATGGTTTGCAGATAGTCTCCCAGTCAGTGGCTGTGTTTACGTTCTCTTACTAGTCTTTTCAAGAACAAATATTTTAATAAAGTCCAATTTATAAATTTTTATTTTATTTTATAAAACTTATATCTAAAACTTCTTTGCCTAACCCAAGGTCAATCAGATTTTCTCCTATTTTTTCTTCTAGAGGTGTTATAGTTTTACATTTTACATTTGGGACTACGATCTATTTTGAGTTAATTTTCGTACAAGGTATGAGATTAGGTCAAGGTTCAATTTTTTTGCATATGGACGTTCAACTGTTCCAACACCATTTATTGAAAAACAGTATCCTTTCTCCATTGAATTGCCTTTGCGCCTTGTCAAAAATTAGTTGATTGGTATTTGAAAGGGTCTGTTCTGTGCTCTCTATTATGATCCATTGACCTTTGTGTCTGTTCTTTCACCACTAACACATTGTCTTGATTACTGTAACTTTATAGTAAGTCTTGAAATCAGTTGTGGAGAGTCCTCCAAAACTTTGTTCTTTTTTGGCTATTCAAGTTTCTTAATTTTTTCATATTTATTTTAGAGTCAGCTTGTGAATATCTACGAGAAAATCCTGCTGGGATTTTGATTGGGGTTCACTGAATTTATAGATCTAGTTGTCATGGTATGTGTCTCTATTTATTTGTCTTTTTGGTTTCTTTCATCAGTGTTTTGTAGATTTTTTTGTTTGTTTGTTTTTTTAAAGATTTTATTGGGGAAGAGGATCAGGACTTTATTGGGGAACAGTGTGTACTTCCAGGCCTTTTTTCCACGTCAAGTTGTTGTCCTTTCAATCTTAGTTGTGGAGGGCGCCGTTCAGCTTCAAGTTGTTGTCCTTTCAGTGTTAGTTTTAGAGGGTGCAGCTCAGTTCCAGATCCAGTTGCCATTTCTAGTTGCAGGGGGCGCAGCCCACCATCCCTTGAGGGACTCAAGGAATTGAACTGGCAACCTTGTGGCTGAGAGGACGCGCTCCAACTAACTGAGCCATCCGGGAGCTCAGCAGCAGCTCAGCTCAAGGTGCCGTATTCAATCTTAGTTGCAGGGGGCGCTGCCCACCATCCCTTGCGGGACTCGAGGAGTTGAACTGGCAGCCTTGTGGTTGAGAGCCCACTGGCCCATGTGGGAATTGAACCAGCAGCCTTCAGAGTTAGGAGCAGGGAGCTCTAACCGCCTGAGCCAGCAGGCCGGTCCCAGGGCCGGTCCCAGTGTTTTGCAGTTTTCAGCATAAAGATCATACACATGTTATGTTAACTTTATACCTCAGTATTTCATATCAATAGATGGCAAGACTCATCCACATTTTATAGATTGATATACTAAACTTCAGAGCTTTTAGACTTATTGAAGGTCATAGAGCTGATTAATTAGCAGCACATTCTGGTTTTAAGGTGTCATCTGCCTAGTGTTTTTTTTTTTCTACTCGTTTTCACAGGCAGAAGCTTCTCATGGTGAAAAGATGTGGACTTTGGAGTAACTCAGTTTGGGTTCCAGTCTATTCTCCAGTACTGTTTAGTTGTAATTTGTTTCATCTCTGACTCAGTTTCCTCATTCAAGGTACCTACCTCACAGGTTTGTGGTGGACTAAAGGAGATGTAGTTACAAAGTTTCTAGTGTGCTATTTGATGTACATGTAGGACAGGCTCAATAACTTTGTTACTATTAGTAGTAAAAGCTAGTTGTTACAACCCTTGTCATCTTGTGTCATTAGTTAGATGGATTATCTGAATTGTGGAAAACCGACAATGAGCCAGGGACAAGCACTAACAACATGGTCCTTCAGTGTGAGATGGAAAAATTTCTACAAAACCTGTGTCCCGTTATCCCCGTTTTTTCATATGTTGACCATAAAGTAAAAGAAAGATTTTGTCATTGTGAATTTTGATTGGGAATTTTAATGGATGTAGTTTTATTTTAAAAGGTAAAGCTTAAAGTTTTTCTTGAAAAGTGGTGCCTTTGAGACTTTCCACATTTCTATAAAGTCTGCTTTAACTCAAGAAACTCATCAGCTTTAATATTGAGTTTCCCAGCTTTGCAAAGATTTGTGACCCTGCCTTGGCATAGCATAAATGTGAAATGTAATTTGAGTATCAGTGTTACGCTAGAGTAAGACCTTTTACAAAAATGAAACTCTGTGTTGATAATTCCTTTTCCCTAGAATGAGGCCTTTCCGAGATTCCTTTACTCTAAACCTACCAAGATGAAATATGGGCCTAATAAAAAGTCCTTTTTGAAATAAATACACCATACACTTAGGGAAACAGGCCTATAGTGAATACAATATAATTCATTGTTATTTTCTGTTCCTTTAATGTATAGGCAGAGGTTTGAATGAAGTATTGCTATTCTTGATTATGACAGTTATTTTTCCTTTTCTTTTCAATTTGAAAATCAGAAAAGATATTATTTTTGTAGATGCTATGCTAAGTTTGTGAAAAAGGGTGAAGTTCTATGTTGGATAGACAGAATAGATTCAATGGTCTTATACTTAGATACATTTTCCTGGTTTTTGTTTAAATAGAGTAGGGCTTTTAATAATGCATCTTGAAGGGAAATAAACAATTATATGAAAAAAGAGTGGATGGAAACCCCATACATCTTTATCTTTCACTTTTTTCTCTTTTCCCTCATTCTGCACAGAAGTAATTACAGCCCAACTTAAGTGGGAGCCAAAGGGAAAAGAAAAGATTCTACTTCTTTTGGTTAAATAACATTTTAAATCCTAAAATGTTTCATACTCCTTATGCAATAGTCAGCTAAAGCATTAATCAGTTTTTGCTGTTAACTGTAACATTAAAAAGACTAACATTGAGAAAGACTAAGTTATTAGTTGGGTCTTATGCTGACTTCAATCCAGTAAAGGAGTTATTTGTGGCACACCAAGTCTTCCCTCTGGCAAAATTTGAGAATCTAGTGTAGTAAAACCTCATTGCTTTTTTAAAAAAAGTTTTTGTTTGTTTTTAAATATACATCCAGTAAAATTACTCATTTGGTATTCAGTTCTATTAGTTTTGACAAATGCACAATCAAGACACAGAACAGTTTCATTACCCCCAAAATTCCCTCATGCTGCTCCTTTGTAGTTACCCCCAGGTCCCGGCAAAGCCCTGATCTGTTCTCTGCTCTTGTAGTTTTGCCTTTTCCAGAATATAAAGTGGAACCATACAATAGGTAGCTTTTTGAGTCTGGCTTCTTTCATTAAACATAATGCCTTTGAGATCCATCCATATTCTTACATGTCAGAGATTCATTCCTTCTTATTGCTGAGTGGTATTCCATTGTAAGAATGTACCATGGTGTTTCCAATTTACTAGTTGAAGGACGTTTGGGTTGTTTCCAGACTTGGGTGATTAGGAAGGTAGCTACCATAAACATTGTATACAAGTTTTTGTGTGAACATAGGTTTTTATTTTTCTTGGATAAATACCTAAGAATGGAATTGCTGGGTCATATGGTAAAGTATATTTGACTTTATAAGAAACTGTTAAGCTGTTTTTCAAAGTGTCCGTACTATGTTGCATTTATACCAGTAATTTTTTTATACCAGTAATTTTTGAAAGTTCAATTGTTCTGCATCCTTGTCAGCACTTGCTATTATCAGATTTTTTGTTTATTTAACTTTAGCCATTCTAATAGGTGGGTACTCATTGCCTCTTAATGTGCAATTTACTCTTTGATTTCCATTCAATGGATGTTGTTATAATGGTTGCATTGTGTGTAGAGAGAATAGAACTACATCTATCGACTTTTGCAAGTTAAACCGTAGTTTAACACTCTAATAACTGATATCCATTTTGCACTTAGAATTTGAATAAATAAATAAATAATATTTTTCAGCACTCTAGATATATGCTCACCAAGTGGTCATGCTCTTCTAATAAAGATACTAAAGTATGTATCCAAATATTGAAAATAGTATTTATTGTTACATTGTAGACCTACTTTGCATTGTATTTTTTATCTCATTTAATTTTCAAACAATAGACCACAATTAATAGAGAGAGAAAAAAAAAGGAAAGGGAGAACGTATAGGGTTAGGAAGTTATCCCCTGGATAGTTGGGAAGATGTGTTTTCCCCTGGCTTTAGGGTAAAATGCAGGAAATGGTAACAATTGTTCCAATATGATGGGTAATATAACATGGCTCCTGTCTTAGGACCTCAGTCCATAAAGCTCCCCAAATATTTTATATTCTGGAATCAGTTTATTACTATTTAATAATAAGCCCAAGAAACTCAGTTTCTCTGTAATTATAGAGGACCTCCTGATATTGACTCACAAAGTAATTGTTTTCCTGCTGAAGGTACTAAAGTGTAGTATGCAAATAGAAATGTAATTCCCAGGCATTTTGAAACCCTGGGCATAAATCTTTCCCCTATTTTAGGGAATATTTAGAAAAATTTGAAAACTGGTGGTACTTAAGAGAAACACCTTTTACTGATACTAGGTAACTTAAGAACAAAAAGTACACCTTACAATAGTTTGTTTATAGCTTATATTGATAATGTTTTTAAAATTTTTCAGATAAGCTTAAACTTACTAATGAATTTTTAATATTTTAAATTTGGTTATAAGATTGAGTACTGATCCTTAACACATTTTTAAATACTTATTTTCTAGTTTTTGCTACTGTGAGATTGAACAGAAGATACTATCAATATTATGGTACATTTTGTATGTCTTCTGAATATAGAGAAGAATGAAAAGTTTTGGAATAGCCTGGAGCAGTTTTTTTATTCTTTCAATATCTGAAAATATTGAAAAGCAAGAGTGAAATCATTGTTGAAGGAATGAAAAAGAGTCAGAAATTGAGTTTTGCAAATGTGTTTCCACAGTTTTGCAAGAGGCTATAGACAGAATTTCAGCCTATATTCCTGAACCAGATTCTTGTGAGTACCGTTAGTTATACTTACAAATATTTTCCAGTATTTATGCAACACTTGTTTTGTAATCATTTTAGTTCAGCAATAATGCTGTTATCACTTAACATTTCTTTGTTCTGTGAGATTTGCATCATGAATTGATGGAGGATACATTTTTTACTTTCTTATTCAAATCTTGTATTTACTGCTTTTATAGTTCTTTTTTATCTGCAAAAAGCTAACTCGCTCTTGTACCAAACTGCTTGAGTCTCCAGACATCAGTTAACTGCAGCACTCAGAGAGGACTTCAGAAAGAGGTACAGAGAGATAGAGGACACGCTAATTAGGACGTATAATCACAATTAATATTTTTCTAAAAACTCTCATCAAAGTCGCTACAGATACCAATACACAATTAGAATTGGCTGGAAGATATAATGGGCTTTTTACTGAGCCAGGGACATGAAGTGTTAAAAGTGGGATGCAGAGAGAAGCCTACCAGGTGTGTGAAAGGCCCAGAAAAGGTTTTTGGTAAGTTCAAGGAGATCATCTCTTACCAGGACAGGAGTTTGTGCACAAAACAGGAGGGGGAGTGGGCTTAAGGGACTCCCAGTGCTTACAATTTTCATCTCTCGGCCCTTGGGAGGGGATGCTCGAAAAGTGCAGTGTTTGATTTAAAGGCAATGATTGCTTTGGATACTTTTACATCAAAATCATCCCATAAGTTCAAGGTCTGTTGTCTTTTCTTTGGGTCGTTATAGTTCTACTTTCAAACAGTTCGGTAGATTTCAGTTTCTTGTTCTTCTTCAGGGTCTAAATAACTGTATTTTATTGTTCTTTGGAAGCCAAACAAAAAGAAATAACATTGCCAAAGACTGCAGTCTCTCTGCTAGCGTTTGTTACTCTTGTCTAATTATTTCTCTCTAGAGTTTTTCTAAGAATTATAGGGCATTGAAAGGAAACCGGCTACTGAAATGATGGAGAGTTTATCCCATAGTTACTCTTAGGCGGCCAGCAGGAGCTTTTTGGCACTTCATTCCGACTTGCTTGTGATTCGCTTTATGCGTCCTCTTCATATTGTTTCATTCTCATTAATATCCATTAGTCATGTCGCAGGCTCTTTTGTGCTGCTCTGGTGTCTGTGATTTCACCTCATTAAAAAAATCAGCGCTTCATCTCTTGTCTTTGGCTGTAGGTCCTTGGCACTGCTTCTATCCATTGAAATTTCCTTTCTTCTTTTTCATTTTGCCAGCCTCCTAGTCAGTTGCATTGTTTCTGATTAACTCCTATCTGGTTCCATATGAAGATCAAGAACTGTGAAGGCCCTTAGATTTTGCTCTACTTACGAGCTAGCACGTTATCCTGACACAACTTAATGGATGGTCACGGTGGCTCTACGTTTATTCCTGGTGCTCCTAATAGTCACTTAACTTGAGTTCATTTTGTTCGAGGTCAGTCTCTGGGATCGGGCCTTGAATCTGAGCTCCACACAGGACAGACGCACGCGTTCCCTGGACTTGGTCCCTTCATTTCAGCTTCCCTTCCCTTGGTTAGTTTGGAGAGGAATGTGAACATGATAGTGTATTTTTGTCTTGACACTTCAGCCCCCTCCCTGGCACTAGGGTGGTCTGTCTTGCTGAAATAGTTGCCATTCACCTAAGCTACTGTTAAGGTGATTAGTAATCCATAATTGCTCTTTTTCATCCTCTCAGAAACCACCTCCTAAATAAACCCTTCTGTTTTTGTCACTGTATTCATGGGCACCCATAGTGGTAATGTATGGAGCCCTGCATAGGTGGGATACCCTCTTATTCTCTACTTAGATGGCCCACAACTTGGATTTCTGGATGTCAGGACAGTCTGTTTCCCAGACATTTTCTAAAACTGCCATGGTGATAAATCCAATCCCAGGCTCTCAGATTTTATCCACAGGGTATAACAAAGCTGTGGCCTATGAATCTGACATCTGAATTGTGTTTATGTTATTTTATTAGTATCCCTTTCTTCCAGCGATCATATTAATTATTGCAGTGCTCCTAACCCCTTCCAGCTTATGTGTTGAGGCTCAGTGTTGTTACACGTGCCATATTACCTATGTCCTTTTTACATACAAGAAAAGGAAGGCAGAAGATTAGCTAACTTGCCTAAGGTCATAAAGTTGGTAAGTGAGAGAGGTGGAGGTAAACCTGTCTGCTCTACAGTCCATGCCCATAACCACTTCACTTTACTGCCTCTTCAAATGATTGTCCTATGAGAGTTGTAAGTCGCAGATGTTATAGATTCACACTAGAGGCAATAGAGTTAGGGTTGATGGAGGAGTAAACTGCAGCTGAGTCTTGACATAGGGGATAGGTTTGAATATGTGGAGACGAGAGCATTCCAAGAGGAACAGATTGAACAAAGGCACAGAGATGGGTGTAGAAAGACTATGTTCAGGAGATAATAAGAGATTGAACTGGCTCTATAGAAATAATAACTAATGAACTTGGTTAGTACTGAAGGTTTATCCATTAGAACTTTACTGGGGAAAAACAAAACCTTCGTTTTCGTTTCAGAACTCTTAGACTAATTGGGTTCTTAAAAAAATATACTAATCTTATCTCATTCATTAGGAACACTAATTCAGGTTTCAGACGAAAGTGCATTAGTAAGAAAATAATAGAATAAAATTCTCAGTCTTTGTTCTAGAGTTTCTTAATCTGTTCTTTTTTTTTTTTTTGAGCTAGTTCTGCCCACACCAGTGTAATTTGGTTAGGTAACTTGTGATGAAATTGGTCTAACAGGAGGAATTGGATGTATGTTGAAATTATGCCAGATTTTGGAAGAAAAATGTTATTTTAAGCATTCTGGTCATTTTTGGTGGAGTAAGGTCTTGCCATGAAGTTGTCATTGGCAAGTTTACAGACCACTAAACACAGCTTCCTTATTTACAAAAACCGCACACACACATACACACACACATTCATATACACACTAGAAGTAATGTGAATACATGTAACTCTGTCAAAGAAATGTCATGCTTACATAGCCTAATAAAAATGAGAACACTGATTGAGATGGGAAGCTGATTCCTTTCCTAAGTTTGGGGCTGAAGAAATCTGAACTCTCCTCTAGGTTTTGTAACTAACTCACCACTCAAACTTGAAATATATATAAAACAATCACTCTCCCATATAGATTCATTCATTTGGTATATTCACAAATTAGAAGAGGTGTGAAGAACAGGAAGATAAGCTAACGCCAAAGGTTAGGAACTGAAGAAATGTGGGAGGCATCAGTTTGGTATAGGGTTGACCAAATGGAATATCTTTGTGGATTCCTTTGTTTTGACTTGTGTGGATAAGCAGCTTATGATGACATAAAGAATTTTAAGGTTGATTTCCTTTACTAGAATAGAGAAACAAACTCCTTCATAACTTTCTGTTCAAGTCTCTGGATTTGCAGCTACCTAGTAACACTTAAAAATCATCAAAATTACATTAAAGATTTTTTTCCCAAGCTAAACTTTTATCATTATAGTGCTATTTTATATAGTGCATTATCTATTCAGAAGTATAATTTGTACTATAGATTTCTCTGGGCTTTTTAAACCTAGATTCATAGCTATTTTGGAATGGTTTTCTTTTATCTGCAGTTGATTTTAACTATAAGTTTTTGCACGTTTCCAAAGTCCCATGTTGATACTGTGGAAACAGTTATTGTCAAACTGTGTTGAAAATAATTTCTTTCTGATAAAATGAGTATAAACAATAGCAAAAACCAAATCCTAACTGACCTTTAAATGTATCTGCATTAAAAGACTAAAGCCAAGGACTTCTAAATATTTTCATACGAAGAACTATTTGAAATGTATCTAAAGAAAATGTTTATTTTCTAAATCTTTTAATTTGGGAAAGAGATTCAAATCTGGGAAAGATTCAAATTGTGGTTGGTTTTCACTCAACTGATCAGGATGACCTGTAAACTTTCTCATCCGGGGTTTATCCCATCATTTTCTTAAAGTTTCAATTCTCCATTAATTTCTTCCCGAGAAGAACACCCTGGCTTATGGTGCCAGCCGTAGCACAATCTTGTCTGACCTATATCAATGGTCACACTTAGCCATCTGAGCCTGGGACTTTTGCAGCTATCCAGTGGGATTATTTATTATTTAACATGTCATTTCCAGCGTGTGCTCTCAGTGCCATGTAGATAAGCATAGGTCCTGCCTTTGGAGATTTACAATCCAGAAACACTAATATCACACAGAGCCACCCACACATTGGAGTGTAGGGTCAAAGAGCTAGAAATGAAGAGTACTGGAGAGGAGACTGAGGATGTTAGTTTTATCATTACGAATGGTACCTAGTTTTATGTACTGTACTGTATATATTTGCCAATGTAAATAAAGTGAATGGCATAGAAAATGGATTTGAACTAGAATTAATTTTATTCATCCTTACAAAGTTGTCATGAACATTTATTGAGAAAATCAGAGTTCATTTTATTAAGAAAGCATTAAATCTTAGTGAATGTCTCTTTCCTTCTTTCCTTTGCAGAATACATCTGTAACTGCTCTGTGGTCGGAAGCCTGGATGTGAATCGCTGCAACCAGACCACAGGGCAGTGTGAGTGTCAGCCAGGCTATCAGGGGCTTCACTGCGACACCTGCAAGGAGGGCTTTTACGTGAACCGCACTTCCGGGCTGTGTGGGCCCTGTGACTGCAGCCCACACGGAGCCCTCAGCACCTTCTGCAGCAGGTAAGCCGCCTGCCCGCGGTGGAGGCGACCCAGCTGGCTAAACACTGACAGGGAGGGGCCGCAGACTTCCCAGATAGTTCATGTGCTTCTGTTCCCTCATTTTGTATATCGTATTTAATGTCAAGATTACAAAGCTTCTGATTTATAGATTTAGTTCTTCAGAAGCGCCTGAGTCACCAGTTTTGCTTTGTGATAGGTTCTCTAAATTTCATAGAAAAAAAATTATTGAGAAAGCAGTCTGCTTTCTGGAAGCAATACATTCCAGGCATTTCCAGTGGAAATGTTCCTGTTATGTTTATTAGCATACCACTGGAGTTTCAGGAAACATACTCTTTGGTTTATTTTTCTCTTATCAAAATTCTAGAACTGTTTCTTTGCATACCCAAAGCTTAAACTGGCTAATGTGTTAATTTCTTTCACTAGTGGGGAAAAGGACTGGTTTCACTCTATCTAGCAGCACAGTTTTGGGGCCCAAAACTGGATTAAGCAGGAATTGTCTGAAAATTACTTTTATAATAGTATGTTAGTTGGAGGTGATTTAATCTAATAGAACAGCATCCCGGAATCTGAGGATTTGCCTTCTACTCTACTGAAAGTAATTATTCTTTGACCTTGTATGAGACACGTAGCTTTTTGTGGATTCCAAGTCAAAAAGCTGAAGAGATGTTATTATGTAAAGAAAAGAACATGGGCTTTAGAATCAATCTAACCAGGAGGGGGATCCAAGAACTGCTACCACTTAGGAGCTTCGTGTTTTGAGCAAGTTATTTCATTTCTCTGATTCTCAGTTTCTTCTCAAGGTTGTTGTGAAGGTTAAATAAGTAGAATGTATATAAATACATAGTATACATTACTGAATAAATTCTGGTTTGTTTCAGTTTCAAGGGAATATTGTTAGCTTAATGAGGGAATATTTTTAAAGAAAGTTTAGCTCCTTGGCAGAAAAGCTTCTTTATACTTAGCTATAGATATTTTGTATGCTTCTTTATAAATCATAGTGTGCTATTATACAATATAGTGTCAAATTGTACTTCCATTAAAAATATAGAAGTGAACTTGGTTAAGAAGTTTATCATTTCAAGTGCAACAGTAATACATTTATGATGCTTGGTTTGTTAAAATAGTTATTTGTCTTCATTCTCACAATAACTACTTTTACATAGGTTATTATATCACAAAGGTTGTAAATGGCAGAGAAGGAATTCCAAATTAGGTCTTCCAATTCCAAGTCCAGCATCCTTACTAACCTGCTATATGGCTTTTATAATGAGAAAACTGATGAGCTCTGTCAGTTGAGGTTGAGAATATTGTAGTTGCTTACCATTGCTCCCTTTACTCCACAAAAACATGCCCACACAAGTTGTATTCAGAAGATTCACTTTTCTTAGTATTTTAAAAGATGAGATTTGTTTATTCTAGTATCTCATGGCATGTCCACTGCTTCTTTTAGGATAAGATTCTGCAAACATAACTTGTCTTGAGTACTTTTGGAGAGAGAGGAAAAGTGTTTACTACTAGGCCAAAGTGCCTTATCAGAGGAGAAAGAAATAAGGAGAGAATTGAGAGAGAGTTTTAGAAGCAGGAGAAGAGGGAAAAAATAATACTAATATTTATATAATATCTTACTGTTTTTATGGTTCTTTTTCAAATTATTTTTGATTCATCTTTTTCCTGACAGTGTCATTAAGTGGCATAAGCTAAAACACCCTTCAAAAATAGGTAGTAATTATAAAGCAGTAGAAAGGTGTGTAATTCAAAGGTCCAGGGCAGGGTGTGTAAACTGTAGCCCATGAACTAAATCCAGCCTGCTGCCTGTTTGGGTAAGTGAAGTGTCACCAGAACACAGATACACCTGCTTGTTTCCCCGGGATCTATGGCTGCTTTTGTGCTGCAGTGACAGAGCTGCCTGCAGTGTTGACAGAGGCCTGTACGCCTAGAATATTTACTATCTGGATCTTTCACAGTAAGTTTGCCAACTCCTGGTTTAGAGTTCCCATCCTGGTGGGTATTGCCAGGTAACGATATAGCTTTGGACAAGTCACTTTACTTCTTTTAAGCATCCTGTCTCTCTCCTGTATAGAGTTGTTTTGTCTTAAGGATCAAGCAAGACAGCGCATGTGTAAAGTTTTACAGTCTTACTTGCTAGGCAGACAATAAAAATAACAATGGGAACCATTTACTGAGCACGTGCCATATGCTAGAGCACTGTGCTAACTGCTTTATGTGCGTTTCCTCCTTTCATCTTCACAAAAACTCACCCGAGGAGACCACTATTACTTGACCACTTGGATATGAGAATTTTGATGTATAAAGGGTATAGTTGACTTGCCAAGTTCTCACACTTGAGCTGCCATTCAATCCAGTTGCACAAATGTAATGAGCCAGTGTTTATTCTGTGAAGCAGAATACTTCACAATTAATGTTTTTCCTAGTAGAAAACCTCTTGGCAGTTAACAAATATCCTAGAATGCACTTATCTCTCCATTCATTGTGTTTTGGCTAATGATCATATACCAAAAAAATTGTATTTATGGCCCAGACACTCAAAAAAGCCATATACAACATTTAACAAAATAATATGTGGGAAGTCCTGTGTTAAATTCCCAGTATAATTGGTAGAATGTCAGAATCACATGTGGACAGTTTGTCCAGTGCGCTACACGCCAGCAAAGCTGATGAGCGGTGTGTTACTGCCTGTGAACCAACTGTTAATCACTGATTGTTTTGGATCAGGAAGTGAAGCTTTAGGTATTTTATATTGTACATTGGAATTTGTTGCTTACATAGAGGTGCTTTACTGTGCTTTAGTTACACTGTAGGAAGTCGGTTTAGTGGTTTGGGGTTGATACGTAATGAATCGTAATTTTTCCATTTAAAATACTAGAAAATAGGTTCTGCGTTAGTATTTCATACAGAATATTCTGGTTTTCAGTAATGCATGATTGATGGTAAGCATGAGGTGCAAGACACCAGTATCATTATTAGTATTACCTAGTGTACATGGGCTATTTTCTAGATGTGCCCGATGGTTCTATTACCCTTAGGAGATCCCCGTTTTTAATGAGTAACACATGACTTTATATTATCTGCACACTGTCCAACTGTGTTGATTTCTCCTGTCGTTTGCCTTTTCATTGAAATCTGTGAGAACCTTGTTTCTCCCACCACCCTGCAGCCCTTGCAGGCGGTGGCTGTTTTCTCTCCCACTCCTCTTACCTGTCTGGATCTAGAGTTGGAATGCATATCTTCCTTGTTCCTCGCTGCCATTCCCGGAGTGCTCTCCCTTTTTCCTTCCTAAAAACCCCTCCTCTGAAGCTCATAGCGATAGACTATGTCATTACGTGTCCTTGCGGCTGTTCCCCCTTCTGGGCACTACCCCGTATTTTTCACATGACTCACTGTTGCCAGTCTGATACTACCTGTGTCATAATTGTGGATGATTTCAGTAGTATCTATAGACGATCCTACCGTGTTTCCCCCAAAATAAGACCTAGCCGGACCATCAGCTCTACTGCATCTTTTGGAGCAAAAATTAATATAAGACCCGGTGTAATATTATATTATATATTATATTTTAATATAAGACTGTGTCTTATATTAATGTTTGCACCAAAAGACACACCAGAGCTGATGGTCTGGTTAGGTCTTATTTTCGGGGAAACATGGTAACAGTGCTTTGGCCTTTCAGTTTCTTGACTTCTCTTCCAATAAGCTTTCCTCCATGCTCTATTTCTTGATTGTCTCTGGCCCCAAGGATAGGCATATTAAATTTTTAAAGATAATTCCATACTTCTTTTCTATAAGTTACTACAGAGTAATGTTTAATTAAAAAATTTTTAAACACTATTATTTCAGAATGTCAGGCAATTTGTCAGAACAAGCAATATATCACAAAAGTCACTTAAAAGGCTGCACTTAAAGGAAGTCTTTAGAAGGAAGGCATGGGATCTCTAAATCCAGCTCTAAGCACCACATTTCTTACTACCAGGAAGGAAGTTAAGTTGACCTGAGGCTAGAGAACAGAAATGGGAAATTGCAGAACTATGTGCTTTGGCAAGAACATATGGTGAACTATGAGGAAACACCTCTATGTTCTGCTCTGTTATAAATTATATGTAAGTGAGTTAGGGGTAAAAGGAAATTGTAGGCAAGTAGTGTGCTATGTAGTAGAAAGGAAATGGAATCTGAAATTAGTAGACTTTGATTCCATTCTTGGTTTAGCCATTTACTAACTGTACAGCCTTGATTAAGATGTTTGACCTTTCAGAGCCTCAGTGTTTTCATCTGTAAAATAGGATTAATGTATGTAACACAGGATTAATGTATGTAACAGAAAGGATTTTTTGTGAGAATAGTGTGTGTGTGTGTGTGTGTGTGTGTGTACCTGTGTACATCGTGACTGGCACGTAGGTTCAGCTCTGTGACTCCTTAGGAGTTGAATCTGTTTTTAAAAAAGTGAGGACTAGAATGGGTGACTCACACAGGAGGAGGGTGAAGTTGACCAGGCTCGGCTGCGAGTAGGGATTGGGGGGTTTGTTTCTGTTGGTACGTTGAAGAAGAAATTCTTCTTTCCAACAAGGAAAAAAAGCATTTAGATGAAGAAACCTATTAAACCTTTTAAAATTGTATATTCTATATTTTAGAATAATAATGATAATAATAATAATAATAGCTAAAATTAGATACATGCGAGGCACTATCCTAGGCCCTGTGCATGTAGTAATTCATTTACTCCTTACAGCAACCATATGAGGTTGGCATTACCATCATCACCATCACCACCATCATCATCATCATTTGCACAGGAAAAAAATTGCAAGTTAGGTAATTTGCTAAACTTACAAGGTAGTAGCCAGTAAGTGAAAGAGTTGGGATGAAAACATTTGCAATCTAGATCAAGAATCTGTTTTCCTATCCACTATGCTGATACAGCCTTTCTCAAAATCGCAGCTACTGAGCACAGTGAGTGCATATTTTAAGGAACTTTGATGCTGTGGTGCAGACTATTTGACATTTTATACGACTGTCTTCTGGTTGTGCTCTGGTCATCAGACCCTGACTCCAGTATGATGTAGCTCACGCTGTCTAAATAACGTCTCGGTAAGGAGCAATCCATTTTAGCTCAGTAGAAACTGAGAACATAGAGGACCAGCCCTTCAGTGAATAATTATCAATTACAATATCTATTATATTGTTATCCTTTTGAGTTGAATCTGTTTTGATAAAAAAAAAAAGTAAGGGATAGAATCACGAAAGGAGTAAAAACTTTGGAGTGAAAACAGTATTTCTTTTGTTCTTGTCAAGGAAGTATAACCTGTGCAAGACTAAAGGACACAGAACTACTAAAAGCCAATACACAACAGTTTATAAATATATGCTAAATTTCTAAGTGGGGTAGTTTAGAGTGGGAAAAGAACAGGGATAAGCTGATGTAATAAGGAACAGCTTTCCAGAGAAGGTGCGGCGTAAGATGTGTCTTCCAAGTTATGATAGGGGAAGTTAGAGAGATAAGAAGACTTTATCAGGAGGAGAAAGCCATGTGAATTCAAGTGAATTTTATAAGATTATACAATAAGATGAAAAATCTGATCTCCTAACACCTACTCAAATTCTCTTCTGTTTGACCTCCCTCTTCTCTTTTTAAAAATAAATAAAAATAGAAAAGCGGACTCAATTCTGTCCTGATTCTCTCATACATCTAATGCCCATGGAACGAACAGCTGGCTTTTTAAAAATTCATTTCCTTGTTCTTTATGCCCATATATTTCAGTGGGAGTTGTCCCAGAGAGCGTAGAATTTGGCTACAGGAGACAGATGTGGGTTGTGCAATGTCTTTGTGTGCAAACACAGAGTCCTTTATGTACTGACAGATGGCCACCCCCTCACATCGCCATTGGTGTTCCAACCTGTTTAATTGGGAAGGAGCTGGTCTAGAATATCTTGACTTTTCGTTTTTGCTTTTGGGAGCATTTCGAATGTTTTCCTGACTTACATTTGGACATATGTTTAATAAATGAGTGGCGAAATCAGACAGCATTTTATCATAAACAGCAGTATGCCTAGTGAGAGACTGGGTCTCTTAATACAACCCTTAAAATGTTGCCCGGACTGACTTCGTATGTAGGGAATTATACACAGATTTAAGATTTTTAAAAATGTATTCATAGTAGGTTAGTTAGTACCCAAGGTGCCTCATTCTGGACTGTCTCTCTAAGATAGAAAAGAAGTTTGTAGTGGTGTAATATCCTTTCCATAAAATCAGTGGTTGGTGCTATACAGTGTATTTTGAAATATTTACTACCTTGCATTTTTAATCATGAGACTATGCCCCAAGACAGAGAGCAAAATTTTACTCATAAAGTAAATATATGCTGAAATAAATGTCAATAGAAAGATGAGAAAACCTCCGAGGCTCATTCGTATTCCTGTGGGGCTCTGAAACTCATCTCTTGTGTAATAATCGGGAGTAACAACTGCTTGTGTAAATTCTTATTTATTACTTTGCCTGTAATTCTGAGAGATCAAGGGAAGATTATGTGCTCACTAGGTACCATCAACAATGGAGGAAAGCTTCATCATTTTATTTACTCATTTTATTTAATAAAGACATCACGTCTCCCAATTATGTGTCCAAAGGCATTTTCCCTGTCCGTGCTCAAGGAATTTAGTGTCTGGAGGGAAGACGGAAGGAAGTATGAGGACTTCCGTCCAAGTATGAGGACTCATGAAGTACACAGGCGATTCGATTCAAGGAGGTCTTGAGAAAGGAAGCTGTATTTAAATTGAGATTGGAAGGATGAGTAAAATCTGAATGAAAGAATAAGGCATCTTTAGTAGATTGCAAGTGGCTGTTTCTTGAAGGCTGGGAACACGTGGTAATGGTGGAGAGCAGGGGGTGAAGGAGGGTGGGGCATGGTAAGAGATGAAACTGCTGTCAGTAAATACTCAATGAATGGACAGAATGAATGAATGAAGAATAAAAAGGGTCAGGCCATGGAGGGCTTGATATGCCATGCTAATTAGTTCATCCAGTGAAGAACGTCGGGTAAGGAGGGCCCTCGGATTTGCTTTTTAGAAAAATCCTTCTATCGGAGGTCTGGTGGCAAGAGAGAGTAAGCTCCGGCAAAGAGACCAGTGAAAAGGCTGTTGTAACAGTCCAAGTCAGAGAGGTGGAAGGTCTGAACTAAGCCATTAGCCTTGGCAAAGGTGCTACTAGAGAGGAGAGAACCAGTGTAAGAAATATTTGGAAGAGAACGTCTATACGACGACATAGTTGATGGTACGTATAGTGTGTACAGAGTAAGGGAGAGACAGAGCGATAACTCCCACGTTTCTTCTCTGGTTTGGGCACCTGAGTGAAGGGATATTCTATTAACTGGATAAAGAACACAGGTAGATAAGCCAGGTGGAGGGACGTGATGACGATGTTAGGTTTCAAACACGTTCATTGCAAAGTGACTGTGGGCCATTCAGACAGAGATGTCCTGTGGACAGTTGCACACATGGTATGCCAAGGGCAAGAAGTCCTCTTAACTAGCATTTCCTAGCGCTAGCTTAGAGGAAAACAGAACAAAGCCTTGTAGTATTAATTTTATTTAAAAATAACTGTATTCTATACCTTCATTATTTTTCTTGCAATTATACCAATATCTAGTGTAAATTATCTTTTTTGGTGGTACTTTTCAATTATTTTTTTCCTTGAATGTAGAATTTTAAAAGGTAGTCATCTTAATCAAAAGCAGGTAACTGACCTCAGCCTTTGCTCTATTGTGGTTCATTTGTTTCAATAAATGTTTGTATAGTGCCCAATGGTTTATGTCTTAGAAGATATTCTAAGCACATTATACCAAGTATCATGCTAAATTCATGCTACAACAAATTAGACTAAGATTTGAATGTTAAAAAATGGCCAAACAGGGGCTTATTCAGAAAAAGGCACTGACAGCATGGATGTTTAAATGTAAACAATGCTATTAGAGTTTGGAAAGCTCTGAATGGTTTTCAGTGCATTTCTGTCTTCTTCCTCCATTCAGTACAGGGTGTGATCTGCCCTGCTGGGCTTCTAATTATTAACTAGACATCAGCGTTAGTCCAATGAATGAAAACAACCATACTTTTCCCCCACTCGGCTCTTGGTGACCTTTGTCAACATTGACACTTGTCTCAGAATTGATGCAGTTGCTGTTGAGCAAACATGTTCCTTCCCCTAAACCCTGTTGCAGACTCTTCTGCTTGTTTCATTTTATGAAGCCACTTCTGGGCCAGTTTGAAATATTTTAAAGTTAAAGTTTTGTTGTTGATGACACTAAAACACCTTGCTTCTTCTGAGAGGCTCCCCCAAATCTGTAGTTATGCTTGTGCTAATGCTACAAATAACCAAGTGCATATAAATGCAGGATTTGGTACCAAGGTGTTTATGTGTTCAACAAATTTGGTGTGGGATACTTTAATAAACTCTGTGGGAAGTAAAAGACAAATAATTCAGTGGGAAGACCAAAGGAGCTTCTTGTCTAATAATATCACAAAGAAAAAAAATCATATATACATATATAAATAATTATAATACAAAGTAAAAATTGACCCACGTCATAAAACATAAAGACAAAATGTTAAGGGGATTAAAAAACTGGGTGATATCACTTAGCGCTGGAAAATCAGAGATGATTTCATTGAGGAGATAGCTTTTGACTTCAGTTTTGAAGAAAGGAAAGGATTTAGACATACAGAAGTGGGAAAGATCTTTACAGAACAGGAAGCAGCAAGATTAACGTCTGAGAGATGTGCTTACACAGGATATAAGGTGGAAGAGGAGTGGGGGCAGAGGAGATAAATTTGGCAAGTCCTTCTGGGGTCAGGTCACAGAAGGCCTTAAGGGCCAGACAGATGATTTGGATTTTGTTCACGAAGCAATTTTTAAGCAGAAGAAAGATCAGCACTGTGTTCTAGCAGTAGTCGGATGGTTGGGGATTAGAGATAGAGTGAAAACTAACAAGGGCCAAAGTTAGAACAATATGAGTGGGAAAGGAGGAAATATTGAGAGACTAGAGAATAGTGAGAATGGTGATATGCCCCATGATAGCAGTGTTTCTCTGCATAATTGCCTAGAAAGTTTGTGATTTTTGCATTAATACATACACACAAATCTAAAGGTAGTTCGTATTACTAAGTTGAATTTAGGGAATTGCTCAGTCCCAGGGTTCCTTCTCAAGCTCAGACCCTCTCCCTGTGCTTACCATTCTTTCTTTGTTGCAGGCTGCAGGAATTGAATCTGCTTTCCTATGCTTCAGTAGTTGTTCCCACCCACTGTATCCCATGGGATTTTATTTCCCCATAAGCCTTGCTGCTAAGTGTCAAGCAGTGTCCCCATACCCATGTTCTTTCAGTGTTGCTAAAAATAAATCCAAAGGCCCTTTACCTTTTATGAGTTTTAAAAACTATTCATCTTTTTAGTGAGTTCTGTGGGGGTAGCAAATATTATAGGGGGATGTTGAAAGCTTATATAACTGACAGACTTTTCCACAAACAGGGTTCAAATATAGGCATACCTATTTTACTTCCACAGTCATTAATTGCTCTGATACTCATCGACCTCAGTAACGCAAGTCCAGTGCCTTCCTTTGGAGGCAACCCATTCTACAACAATTAATTACTAATTTTCCAATAACTCTAGGAGTTAATCCTAGTTTGATGCTAAGTATTAGGGGAACATAATTCTGATCAATTCACTGATATTGTCGTTTGTCACTCCTGCATGGAATTGCTGGGTTGAAGCCTGGCCCTGGACAACCTGACAGATGATGCTTGCTCACTATTCTGATGATGCTGGTCAGAATCATTGGCAGCAACAGTTCGTTGAGGGAGGATAAACCCCCACTTCCTTAGTGCCAAGTTCTTTCAAGAATGCTCTAAATTAGGGCTCCAAAGTTCGAGGTCGTAATCGACTCCTTCTGTTTATGTGTACAGCCACATCCCAGCTCCAAGAGTCCTGGCTGAGGATATTCCGTAGAATCTTTTACCTAACAAACCCCAAATCCCCCTTCCTCCACAATATGAAAGGTCTTGCTAAACCTTTACTGAGGACAGTGGAGCTTATTCCTTCTATACTTACATAATTAAGGGAAACCTAATAAATGATTCTGCACCCAGTCAGGAGAATCTGCTTCAAGATTATTTTCTGTCCCTGCCCAAATGGCAAAGCAATTGTAAACATCTCTTGCTAAAGAAGAAAGAAACCACAGATTTAACCTTTAATTAAATATCTCTCTGATAGGATATTTTACTACACTTAAACAATCTTAAAATCTTATAAACATGTAGTGTTTTTATGATCTGTAGTCTGACTTCCTTCTGAGATGAAAATACCAGACAACTTGGCCGATACTGCTACTATTACTACCACCCCCCCATCCTGGAAGGAACAGTATTAACATTTATTCAATGTTTAACTACTGTGTTTCCCCGAAAATAAGACCTAACCAGACTATCAGCTCTAATGCATCTTTTGGAGCAAAAATTAATATAAGACCCTATCTTATTTTACTATAATATAAGACCCAATCTTAGCTAACATAATATAATATAAGACCGGGTCTTATATTAATTTTTGCTCCAAAAGACGCATTAGAGCTGATGGTCCGGCTGGGTCTTATTTTCGGGGAAACACGGTATGTGCCAGGTTAAGTGCTTTCTATGTACTATCTTGTGAGGATAAAGTAACAACTGATTGAAGTGATATTATTCTCACTTTAGAAGTGAAGAAACTGAGACTTGAGTAATTTTCCCCAACACAGACAACTAGTAAGCAGCAGAAACGGGTTCAAACCGACACCCGTCTGTCTAACTGTAGTGCTTTTGGTAGGTTCCAGGGTTATTAACTGAGTGGCTGAGCCTCTGCTTATTTTCCAAATAATTAGTGTGATAATCATACTAACGTTTACTACCATACAGACAGATTCCTAGCATGAAAAGTTATCATTTGAGTGATCAAGATAATGTCAGGAGTAAGTCATACCGGCTGCCATGTGGTCCCTGATGTGATGCAATGAGAAGGGCACGTGACCTCTGATATTTATTCTTCCCCAAATTTTATAACCTCAGTCTAATTGTGACAAGATGTCAGACAAATTCAAAGTGAGAACATTTTACAAAATATCTGAACAATATTCTCCAAAAGCTTCAGATTGGAGGAGGCTAAGGAGACACCAGAAGTAAATGTAAGGGGGTTTCCTGGATGGGATCCTGGAACAGAAAAAGGACATTGAGATAAAAACTAGAGAAATCCGATAAAGTCTGTAGTTTCGTTAGTAGTATTATAGTACTGTTGATTTTTAGTTTTGATGAATATACCACGATTTTATGAGAAATTAACATTAGGGGCAGTTGGGTGAATGACATATAATCTATCTGTACTATATTTGCAACTTTTCTTTAAATCTAGTATTATTTCAAAATAAGAAGTAAATAGAATTGTTATTTGGAGCAATCAGTCAAGGGACTATGGATAATATTACTGTATTATTAGGACAAACTTGTTCCTGGTGATAATTCTAAGCCTTAGGTCCAGAAGAGGAATGAAGATAAGGAAATGAACTTACTCTGCTGGCCTGAATATCTGCCATTTTGGTTAGAATATTCAATCAAATTCATAGACTATTTTAATGAAATTTTTCTCTAAAGTTTTAAAAGAGGAGCTTCTGAAACTTCTGTTAGACTTAGGCTAAAATAGAAGGATGCTTGTTGCCACAAAGAAGGCTTTGTCTTTCCCTGTGTTCCCTTGAAAGAAAATTAAGTCAGCATGACTTTTTCCATCTCATATGGTTTTTTTCATAGCAAGAAATGTTTCCTAGAGGGTAGAGAGAAATATGGGACTATTCATCTTTTTTCTCTTTGGATTTGATTTCCACTCAAAATACCTAAATTTTTCAATCCCGGAGAGAGATTTGGACTTGAAGCGTCTCTAGATTTCCTATGAAAAGGTACATAAGTGCTTCAGCCATGATTATTCTGACATTCAAAGTGTATGGGACTAGCTTAAAAGCTGTTAATTTCATTATTATGTTTCTTTATATACTAAATGAATTCTCTGGTATGATATATTCCATATGTTTTAATAATTTGGGTTTTTCAGGCTTTCTCCTGTGTTTATAAATTCAGTACATTTCCAGGGAATGTAAATAATGAATTATAAAGTCATTTACAAATAATAGTATCCTTTTCTCCTGTACATTTTCTCATTTGATTCTAACACCAACTCTGAGAGGTAGGGAAGGGTGATTATCCATCAAATCACAGATGAGAAGTAATAATCGAAAGGTTACATGATGAGCCCAAGGTCGGATATCTATTAAATATCAGAGTGAGAAGAGTCATTTCGAGGTCTCCTGTTCCTTCTGTTTATTAACCTCCCCTGGTGTTCGGCTCTCAGTTAGTATATGCCCCTGTGACCACGGTCAGCAGTTCTTAACCCAAGAGGGGCGAAGCACATGGAGTGTGATGGTGAATATGTACGTGTTTTTGTGGAGGACATCTGTAACATACACTCAAATTCAGTACATTCTCAAAGAGATCTGAGATCCATGAAGTTTAAGTTTTATTCTAAATATACAGTAGAGACATAGATGTTCTCACAGTGCCCAAAACAGTCATGAAACGTGGCTTGTGTTAATAACAGAATCTTCTTTATCTCTTCTCCCAATTTCTAACACATACACTATGACCATTTCTTTAATTAAGTTTTATTTTTGCTGGTCTTGAATTGATTTTTTTTCCATTAAATGTATTGAGGTGACAATGGCTAGTAAAATCGTATAGGTTTCCAGTGTACATTTCTATAATGCACTGCATAGAAGAAAGCATAGGTACTGAACTTATGATCCCTGGGTTCAAAGAGCATTTTATGAATTTGACTTCAAAGGTAAGGGAGGTAAAAGCAAAAATAAATGAATGGGACTGTATCAAACTGAAAAGCTTCTGCTCAGCAAAAGAATTGATTTTTTAAAGAGTTCTACAGTTGAATAGAATGTCCAGTAAAAGACATTATACATATTTGAAAGAAAAGTTTTTGCAGGGAAATATATTAGCTTTTTGACCAAAGTAATCACCTAAAGAAGCTGCACAGTCCAGGAGAGGCAGCAGGAGGAACAGAAGGAAATTAACATTTGATGAACAATGTCAAACCTCTGTGCTTGACGCTTTACACATAACCTCTCCGACTTCTCAGAGCAACTTCGCTGTCTTGCTCTTAGAGGCTGAGTTACTTAGCAACATGGCGTAACTAATAAATGGCGGAGGTTAGATTTGAGCCCAGATCTATCTGACTCCAAGGCTTTCCCACCGTACTCTAAAATAGAATGGGCAAGATTAGATGTGACAACATGAGTCTCAGGTAAATACAGGTCTGGGTGTGGATAGTCATGATTCATCCACCTAGAGACTGGCTCCTGGAGACATGAATCTAGACGTCAGATCAGGGCAACAAGGAAAATAAATGCTGCATGGCAGAAGGTAACAGGAAGTAAGGCGAGTATGCATGGAGAATCATTTGAAAGACAGCAATGAGGACACCGTCTGTGTCAGAGCTGAGTCCACCTGACTTCCTGGGGCTTCAATGGCAGGCATTTGACCTGTGGGAGAACTGAAAGCAAGTTTCATGGACCCAGCCGTTGGGTGGGAAGTGGGAAGCAGGGCAGCTGGAACCAGGAGCCAGCCATCAAGAAATTAGGGATAATAGTTGCAGTTCAGCCATTGAGAATATAGGGGAGTAATATCAAAGGAGCCAATATGAAATGGGGTTTAATGACAGACAGATCGCTGAGGTTGATTGCATTAAGTACCTTCTTCTTAGGTCACAATTAATACCAAATTATGGGTTCAGCGCTAAGCCCGGAGGTGGAAATGAAGCAACTTTACCAGTCAAAGGTTGGAGTAAAATGTAGAGAGTGAAATAAGTGTAGTGATATTTTTCAGTTAATCTAGTGCAGTGGTTCTCTGAGTATGGTGCTTAGACGAATATCAACATAACCTAGGAACTGATTAGAAGTGCAAATACTTGCACCCAACCCCAGACCTATTGAATCAGAAATTCTGGGCTAGGACCCAGCAATCAGTATTATAACACGCCCTTCAGATGATTCTGATGCATGCTAACATTTGTGGTATAGGTTTAGGGATAGAGAAATAGATAAATAGAGCAAAAAAGAAAGCCTAGGAAAAAACCCATGTGGATAAAGACATTTGACATATGACGGAGGAGGTACTAAATCTTAGAGATAAAAGGATAAACTTTTCAATAAATTGTACTAAAGCTTTGGTTGTCTATAAGGAACAAAATGAGATTGAACCTCTAACTTACATCATATGAAAAAAAGTAAAGTTCAGGTGGATTAAAGACCTAAATATGGAAGGTAAAACAAAGCTTTTAGGAAAGCATCTGAATGACTTTGAGGTGGGGAAGGATTTCTTCAACAATAGTAATGTAATAGCAATACTTAATATAGTTGTTATTATGTGTCAGGCACTGTTCTATATGCTTAACACATAGTAATTAATTTAGTCTACACAACAAACCTCCGAGAGCAACACTATTTTTTTCCCCATTTTACAAATGAGGAAACTAAGGCATAAAAGGTTTAAGTAATTTATTTAAGATCACAGAGCTAGTAAGTCATAAAGCCAGGATTTGAATCCAGGTAATGGAACCCCAGAGTTCATATTTTAACACTTTGTTAATCTATAAAACTTATAAAAAGTGGAAAGACAGCCATGAACTAAGAGAACATAATCGCAGCACATTGAACTGACAAAGGATTGCTTTTCCAGAAATATACAAAGAATACATACAAATCAATGTCAAAAATACTTAGGCAGACTCTTTATAAGAGGAAGCTCAAATGGCCAGTCAACATGAAAACATGTTCCATTTCATTAATAATCAGGAGAATGGGATTTAAAAACCACAATTTGATACCACTTCAAGCTGCCAAACATTTTTTTTTTTTGTCTTTTGTGGTTTTTTTTTTTTGTTTTGCTTTTTTAAAAGATTTTATTGGGGAAGGGGAACAGAACTTTATTGAGGAACAGTGTGTACTTCTAGGACTTTTTTCCAAGTCAAGTTGTCCTTTCAATCTTCGTTGTGGAGGGTGCTGTTCAGCTTCAAGTTGTTGTCCTTTCAGTCTTAGTTGTGGAGGGCGCAGCTCGGCTCCAGGCCCAGTTGCCATGGCTCGTTGCAGGGGGCACAGCCCACCACCCCTTGCAGGACTCGAGGAGTTGAACCGGCAACCTTGTGGTTGAGAGCCCACTGGCCCCTGTGGGAATCGAACAGTCAGCCTTCAGAGTTAGGAGCACGGAGCTCTAACCGCCTGAGCCACCGGGCCAGATCCCAATCTGCCAAACTTTTTAAAAGCTGATGATATCAAGTGTTGGTGAGGACATAGAGCAAAGAGACCGCTAGTCCAATGGTGATGGGAGGGTAACTTTCCAACGTGGTGGAAAACCGTCATTGCCTAGTAAAGTTGATCATGCCCAGTATTCATTACCTAGCAGTTCCATCCCTCAGTATATACTCTAGAGAAAAGCGTGGCCATGTGGACCAAAAAACACGTACAGGCAGGTTCACAGGACCATTATCCGTAACACCGAATGAAAAGCCTCTGTCTAGAACAATGAATTAGTGAATAGAGTGATATTCATGCCATGAAATATAATAAAGCAGAGAAAAAGGAATGAAATCGAAGGAAACAATGGTTTTTATTAATATATAGTTTAAGAGCAGGCAAAAATGTATAATACATTACTTGATAATACATACAGAGATGGTGAAAGTCTTAAAGAGCTAAAGAATGATTAAAACTGAGTTGTTTCTGGAGAAGAGAAGGGAATGCAGTTGAGGGGAGACATACAAGGAGCTTCAAATGTCTTGTTGAGTGTCAAAATGTTGAGTTTATTGTTCTTTAAATTGTATTGTCTTGAAATGTATCTACTTCTGGATGAATGATGCATTTCACAATTTAAAAATGAAGATTAAAAATGCTTTGCAAGTTTATGTCAATAAAGCTGTTAAGAAAAAAAAAGTTTGCAAGGAAAACTGGCTGGAACGCGGAGCAACAGTGCTAAATGCAGGTAGGAAACTAGAGCTCCCAGATCTTGTTCCCGGATCTTAGAATTGTACTGAGACAGATCAGAAGCAATGTCTCATTTCTTTGGCAATTATTTTAAAATCTCATTCATCAGAGGAGATATTTAAATGACTGATGATTGAGCCAGGAGAAGATTAACATAAAAAGCTTCTCCTGGGTGTGTTGCAAGTCTGTTACGATGATCACATTAAATCCTTCTGGCTTGCTTTCATTTAGTACATAGAGGTAATCTATAATCTAGGAGAAAGAGAACAACATTGTATTTAGTAGGCGGAAGATCTAGGTTCTAATTCTGACGAACCTCTGGCTGTGTGACCTTAAAAACTGAGTCAGTTTACATTTCTGAAGCTCAACCAATTGGGGATGTTTGAGAGTACACATATGGAGCTTCTAATATTTGGAAGTTCCATATGTCACTTAAATATGTGACTTTAGCTAATTGTAAATCTTTTGAAACAAGAATTATTACTCTTATTTTTCAGATGTGAAAACTTAGCTTGCTCAATAATCAAACAGCTAGAAAGTTGAGACTAATAAATGTCATAGAATTATTGTAAGGACTAAATTAAGTAATGCACATATAAATATTGTGCTATGTACTTTATTTATAACCCCATAATAGGAGCTCAATAAGTGTTAATATTGCCTCCTGACCATTCCACCCCCTACAGGGTTCAGAACTCCAAGGCTCAAGACCAGGGTATAAAGGAGTTGGTTCTCAGCACTGTCAATGTCAGCATTTTGAGTTAAACAGGTTTTTGTTTGCTCATCTGGAAACAGCCACCACTTCTGCTGTCATTTCTGTAGAAAATGAGTTCTAAATTCTAAGCACTGCAAGTTAATTTTTGGAACACAGTATGTACACAAATCAAGTATTAATAATTACCCTTTCACTAAGTAAACCGTTTACAATGGTTACAAAAGAATACAAATGTTAACGTATTTGAGAAACATTTTTTTTTTTTTTTCCAGAAGACGATACTGGGACTTCATCCTTTTTCTTTTTTCAAAATGGATTTTTGAAATGCAGAAATCTCTAATCAAATAATAGAGTAATTGTGTGGGTTTGAGAATTCTCGTGGCTGTATTTCTTCCATTAAAAAATAAAGGTGAAGGAAGTAAGAAATAACTTTCCTGGTTGAATTAACTTAGCTTTTCCAAATTGTGGCTCTGGAAATAAGACACTTTTTATTTTTTTGCCATAAAGTTTTACTTCTGATTTTTCAAATAAACTTTTAAATTTGATTTTGGTAAGATCAGCTGTCGAAAATATTTTTGTACTTAGGCAGTATCCTTTTTGAGTCTTAAGAATTTCTGTCTAAATGTGGATTTCCTCTAAACATATTTTAGACTATTTGCCCTCAGAAATACAAGGAATGTTTAGCATAATAGCCCAATGTTTTCAGCAATAAAGCTATCTTTTTTTTCCTCCAGAAAACGAGTTTTGCTCATTGCATAATGGTCTTTTCCATGATTGTAGAAAGACAGTGAAACACTAAATGTAGATGGTATTTTGCCAAAATGTTTAATTATTGAGTTTCTTTCGTAACAAAAGAGGAGAAACTATTTCTCATTACCTTTATAAAATCATGACCCAAACATGAAATTAAGAATTGTTAATAACTTTTCATTTTGTTTATTTTCTCATGTGAAAGCTTTTTCCGGTTCGCAAAACTTTTTTTTGTTGTCTTTTAATATTACTTTTAAATTATTGAGAGAGCTTATAATCAGCAATTCTTTGTTAATTTCAGATTCTATTTTAACTAGTAATTTCAGTCTCTTCCTAAGCTAAATTGTTTTAAGTTATTAAAAAAGAGGAAGAAAAAGAAAATTGGTACATTTAAGTATCAATTTTTTTCTGTTTCTTGTTCTTTCCATGTCAGACTGCCAACACGTAAACTGTCTGAGGAAGGAGGAAAAGCAAGGCTTCTGAATAAATTAATTTCCTCTAATTAGAACTATATTTTTGATTATTCTGTGACTGCTTGAGTTAAAATTGATAACATGATATCTAAAGATATGCCATACACACAATTTATAGCTTGTAAACCTTAGGAAGAAAATAGACAATATTTTTGATAACACGAAACAAGCCAAAACATTTGACAATTTAGAAAAAAAAGTTAAATCAATTAGCTAGTTGGTACAAAAGCACATCAGGACTTGCTGGCTTTGGTCCCATGTAATGTAGTATTTTGCTGATCTTTTCCCTTCTCAATTTTTAAATTCTCTTTCCAAAAACCTTTTCTACCATGTGTTCATAATGTGCTTTCTTTTCCTAGCCATATTTGTGCTCCTAACTAGTAACTGCCCCATAAATTCTTGCCATTTTTCTAGGTTTGTTAACAGAATTTGAAAAGTAACTAACTTAGTGTTGTCTGCCTTTGCCTATTAGAGATTCTAATCCATTCTCCTTAAAATTCTCTAAAAAAGTCAAGTTCTAGGATCATTGTCTTTATCTTCAAACTTCTTTCATTTTCAAGTAGTGATTAAGTGTCGGACACTGTGCTCAGTACCCGCGTATGCAATCTTTAATTCTCACAGTTTGGTTTCATTGTCTTCATTTTACAAATGAGAATGCTGAGTCCACGATAGAATAAATACTTGGTCCCAGCTAGTTACTAAGAGCTGGAATTTGCACCAAGCTCCCTTTGTCTCCTTAGGCTATGAATTTTCCATAGACCCTGATACCTCCCTTCCTGTGTTCCACCCTACCCACCCTGGTCAGTGTGATTATAAAATAATGGAAATTCTGAAGATCCTCCACCCACTCATCTTAAACAAAACAGAACCTTTAAAAAGATATTTTGGTTAGTACTTGTATAACATACATGTGTACCCTATCTTGAGATGATACACCATTGAATTTCCTTTTGAAAAATTGATAGCTTCATGTCAGAAAACATATTATTTGTTTACCTTTTAAGAAATAATTTTTAAGTGTTCAAGCCATGTAATAGTTGCTCACAACTATGAGTGTGATAAATTCTCTAAGCACTGACACTATAAGAAAATCTGAGAATTCTGTGTGGGATAATTTAAGAAATCATAGTATATATTTGTAGTATGTGCTTAGTTATGCTTAGTGCAGCTTAGTTCCACAATGCTTGTGCTTCGTTTATAATTCTGTATTCTTCTATCTGATATAATTCTCCATACTACATTAGTACGTACTTTACTAGCAACTAACTCATATCTATAAAGAGTGACACCAGATGAGCACTTGTATTTTAAATTCTTTGTTAGTTGATCTGAGTAGTATGGATTTCTGACTTCTATACAAAATCCAGGTCTTTGCCCTTATTCTCCAGATATGAAGATGCAAGTCTTTGGTTCTTTCATGGATTAGCCTAAGTGGTTTGTTAACAGGCCTTTTTCTTTTTCTTCACTGCATTTATATCATTGACCTTTGCTTGAAAAAGCATTCAACAGTCTTTAACAGAGGGAGACCATGAAAGGGGGTGTTGTAAAGGCTTTATTCTATAAAAGAAGTCACACAGGGAAAGCTTTATATTTGCTGAGTGATTTAATTCTTATACAGGCAGAGAAATTGGCCCTGGGCCAGGAGTAACATGGTGGAAAAGCACTGGTGGTGGCGCCTCACAATAAAACTTCCCCACTACATTCTACACGTTTTTTTAAAAAGAGAGGAAAAAGCATCTCCTTCCCTGTGGCTTTAAAATCCACCCAGGAAAAGTGAAGCATGGTGTCTAGACTAGTCAGCTGCTTTATCAAGATTCACAAAACCGTTCATGGATTTTTTTTTTTTAATCAGCAACTATGGAGCAGATACTCTAGGGTGAAATATGTCTGCTTAAATCAGTCTTCTGAGTGCCCAGGGCAGAATATGAAGGTAAAGTCCACTTAGAAGAATAGCAACTACTTTGAGAACACTGACGGTCTCTTACATTATTAATAATTAATACTAATTATTATTAGCATAATTTTAAAATAATTATTAATATTATTAGGTATTTCAAGATAATACCTTTTTCTTGTAGGTGGTGGGTTGGGCAAACACCATCACTAAAAATAACTGTTTATTCTTCTGTATACTAAATAATCTAATGTCTGTAGAGAAATGAGGGGCAAGAGTATTTTGATTAACATTTTAATTCGCCATCCTCTGAAAAGTACATTCTACATTCTATCCTTTATAATTTTCTGACAGTATAGCAAGACTTAAATTGACTGATTCCTTCTTGTTGAGTCATAAGATATTTCTGAACTTCATATTTGATGAATACAGATTTACTTTACTAGATCTTTAAGTACCGTGGGATAGATATCCTTGTGTAAGACTGTACAAGTATATACACGTATTTATGTACGTGGATTTTTTTCTTTTTTAATTTTTTGCAAAGTTACTGAAGACACATGGCGGTAATGTAAATTTCTGTTGCATTCAGAAAAATAATGCTCATCTTCTATACTGTTATCAGTACAAATGTTAAGCTTTAAGCATCAACATATTTGGGCTTGTATCTCTGAGAATCTTGGACTTTGCTAGGCTGCAGCTTCTCTTTAAGCAGTAAGAACTCTTAGCTTTTGTTAAGGAACACCTGAAATTTACTGGCAGTGAGGAAAGAGATGGGGGTGTATTCTGGACAAGGCAAAAACAGCTCATTGGGGTCAGAACCTAAATAAATGGGCAGTTGGGGAGCTTGGAAGCTACAGAATGAAGCTTGATATCCAAGTGGGTATCAGATTGTTTGGGGAGCAAATTTCTTGTACAAATTTAAAGTCAAACTTAGGGAAGGGTGACTATCATGGTATAGTAGGGAAAGTCTGGCTTTGTATAAATAATTACAAGGTGTGGACAATAACGTTAACCTTTCTGAATTTCCTTGATAGTAAAATGAAGCTTATGACCTTCACCTAGTAGAGTTATTTTGAGGGTTAGAGAGAATACACAGAGGGTGCCAAAAAAATGTATACACATTTTAAGCAAGGAAAACTGTATTAAAATTGTAATACTCAGTATATACCGATAACAAAAGATGAATACAAGTCACGTTTGACTTCTGCAGTTACAAGAGGTGCTCAAAGTGTTACCATCAGCATCCAGACACTTCTGATTATGGCGAACTACTGCTTGAGCAACGCTGACCAAAGTGTCCACTTGTAGACATTTTTTGGCCCCCCCGCTGTATTTATTGATATAGGCCCTCAATAAACGATGGCTCATTGTTTGTATTATCATCATCATCACCATCACTCCATTTACATTTTCTGTAAAAGTATTTGTTAATCAAGAAACTGCATAACCCAATACACTAGGCAGCTTTAAGATAGAAATACAGATTTTGATAGGTGACTTCTCAGGATCCTGGCCTTCTTTGCCTTTTGGACTGGTGTTGTTTGATGAAAGCCTTAAAAAATGTTCCATGTAGGAAATTTTTTTCTACTTTTCTACTCCTTTTTGGCATGTCCTGAGATATTGCAGAGAGCCATGATAAGTGGGAGGGAGAAGTAAACTTCAACTTTAGCTGCTCAAAATAGTTTTATGGGATAGAAGGCAAAAGCCTCGTTATTTTGCCCAGGGGATGCCGATGAACAGAGAGGCACATCTCAAATAATAATAATGAAAACAGTCCTTAGGATTGTGTACTATAAGTAGAATACACACCGTTTAAAATTGCTTTACTTCCATTCTGCAAAGTTCAACTCAAAGTTCCAATAACTTTCAAATTTAGAACTTTTATTGTTGCTACAGAAATAGGAATATGGGAAGTTGTAGGGGATTACTTTAACTGATACATGTAAAAGCTGTGTAAGTATTAATAATTTGAGCTTGGGCTCCTGAACTAAAATTAACATCGTAAGGGCTTATTATTAGGAGCTGAATCTCTAAAAAAAAATTATATTGAAAAGTAGTTCTACCTTGGATTGTCTCCCATCTAGTATGATTGGTGCCAAAATTTTCTCAGATGAAGTCTAAAATTTTGAGGTCCAGAATGAGCATATAAAGAAGAATGACACCGTTAGAAAAAAGGGAAAGAATTTTAGCTGTTCTGAGAACCTTGGTAATTAGTGTAGTTTTTCATCTTTCTTTTTCCCTCCCAGTGCTTAGCTCTAAAACTCAGTTTCTGTATTTATTGAACATTTATTTATCAAGCATATATTAAGTGCCTACAATAAACCAGGTACTATACTAGATTCTGAGGATATTAAGATGGCTAAGGTATGGTCCCTGGACTCAGCAAACTTACCAAGTAAGATGTAAGAAGATGTATATAGTATATAGAATGGAATATTACTTGGCCATAAAAAAGAATGAAATGTTGACATTTGTGACAACATGGATGGACCTAGAGGGTATTAAGCTAAGTGAAATAAGCGAGAGAAAGATAAATACCATTTGATTTCACTTTTAGGTGGAATCTAAAAAAAAAAAACCCAAAATAAATGAATAAACAAAACAAAAACAAACTCATAGATACAGAAAACAAATTGATGGTTGTCAGAGGGGAGGGGGTTGGGGACTGGGTGAAAAAGGTGAAGGGATTAAGAAGTACAAATTAGCAGATATAAAATAGTCATGGAGAAATAAAGTACAGCCTAGGGAGTATAGTTAGTAGTTTTGTAATAACTATGGATGGTGTCAGGTGGGTATTAGAGTTATCAGGGAATCACTTTGTAAGTTATGTAAGTGTCTAATCACTGTGGTATACACCTAAAACTAACATAATATTATATGTCAACTTTAATTGGAAAAAAAGTGAAAAAAGAAAATAGTTATAGTACAATAGCCATAGGCTTGTGCTAAGTATAATAATAATAATAATAATAATAATAATAATAATATAATAATAATAATAACTGCATGATAATCTTTGTCTCAGGTCTTCAACCATTTAAGTAGAGAAACAAGAATTACATATATGAAAGAATGTAGAACAGACCATAATTAAGATTAAAATGTACAGTGCAGAGAATGTGAAGTCAGGAAGCTGAAAGATCTCTGTAGACCTGTCAGAAAAGTTTCATGGAAAAAGATGAGCCTAAAAGCAGGAAAATTTTTGAGAGGTGAAGAGGAGGAAAGACGTCCTAAGAGGGATGATTGTAGATAAAAAAACAATATCAAGAAATATTTTGAAACAAAATCGACAGAAATTGGTGATATATTAGATTTGAGTGATTGTAAGAGCATGGGGTGGGGAGTGAGGGCTTGAAAATGACAACAAAGGTTTAAGTTTCACTGATTGGAAAGAGATGACATTGATATAATAGACATCTAAGAAAAGAAAGTAGGTTAATAGGAAGAGATGGGATACTAAATATTTTTCTTGTTTTAGATTTTTAGTCATTTGGGGTTTTACAGTCTAGAATTTTTATATGGATTTAATCAAGAAAGCGATAGAGGTCCCCATTGTAGTCATTTTACATAATTGTGAATTTCAGTTGAATTACCAGAAATATTTTAATACAGACTGTATCTAAAATAGAAAATTACATTGAGTTTCCAGCATCTAAATGGATATTAGTTGACACAGTCATTAAGATCCTGGTCTTCATATTCTCCATCCAGAAGCTCGGTTGGGTGAAGGCTAGATGGTTTTTCTTCTCTTCTCCAGGTTGGGCAGCGCGGGCGCTGGTAGAACTGTGGAATGTTCAGGAATGAGGTGTAAACGCAGGCCAGTTCTGTGCCCTAGTGCTTCTTAATAAACAAAGATTTCTAAGCATCGGGACTTATATTCTCCATGGCTCCTTTATCATTTATTTTAAACTACCCAAGTGCAGAAGATTAAATTGTCACAAATTATTAGTGTTAGTACTATGTTATTCAATTTATAGTGTGAAGCGGTTCAATTTCGAAATCACAATAAAAATCACTCAGTACTTCTAATAACTAGAATCTTGTAACAACTTCTACATTAAGATCACCATATGATGGGATATTCAGCAACAAAACTTTCAAACTGATTTACTTTTGTTTATTGTCTTTGTTTTTATTTGCAGTTCTGGGAAATGCCAGTGTAAAGTGGGTGTCACCGGCTCTACATGTGATCGATGCCAAGATGGATATTATGACTTCAGTGAGCGTGGCTGCTTACCCTGCCAATGCAATAATCGGTCTGCCAGTTGTGATGCCCTCACAGGTACACACTTTCCTTACTGCTTACGTAGTTAGTCTTTGTTCTTTTCATTTTGAGGTCCTTCGTCTACAGGTTGATGCTTTCCAAACCATTTGTGAGGGTCTTTCTCCTCTAAGTTGGATGGAATAGGTCGTAGCAAGCCAAACGTCTGTAACAAAAATTTGAAAAAAAAATACATACGTTTCAAAAATCCTATTGATTGGAGTGCTATGGAATCAAGGAGGACTTGTATGAGTAAAATTCCTAAGTGAGCTGATGATCGCAGCCATTTCCTTTCCAGGGGACATTTGCTGATTCTGGGCACAGGGTAAGCAGCAGGCTTGGCCCAAGCAAAGAAATTCTTCTTGAGGAAAGAGATATAAGAAGAGCTTTTGGCTATCATATGGGGCTAGCATGATGGATTGGAAACTAGAGGAGCCCTAACACAAGGCCAGTTTTGCCTTAGGACATGAGCTGGCTGTGCAGGAGATGGAAGCCTGGCCCAAAAGGTAGAAGGAAATCTCAGTCTTGTGGTGCTTAGGAGATAAAAATCTCTTTAGAGAGGGGCTGTTACACCATACAACCATCTCTCTCTCAACATTGCCAAAGTTTGAAGGTACGTGGCGTGGGACCTAGGCTCAAATTACCAAAGGGAAACACAGATTCTGGTGCAGTTTTCGGACTGAGGACACTCAGGCCTGTTAGGTTGTCAGTCAAAAGCCTTAGAGGGCCATGGCCAAGAATAGCTACGAACCATAGTGAACTGACTCATACCAAAACTGCAGTCCATCCTCAAGCTATCTGTATTTCTGACTGGATTGAGATGATCCTCTTATTATATTTACCAAACACAGGAAAGGGGAGTCATTTGTGGTTCCTTTGTATACTGTCTGACATACAATAAAAAAAATACTAGACAATCCTCTTTGCTGTATCTACTGCGAGGGTGAAGACCATTGTCCACAATCAGACGGTGGACATTCTAGAAAATGTGGGCATCACTCTGAAGGAACCACAGTTATTGGGAAGGGCCCCAGAGGCACCCTGCAGGGGGACTTTAATCACATCCACATAGAACTCAGTCTCCTTGGAAAGGAAAGAAGAGGCTCCAGGGTGAAATGGTGGGGAAATAGGAAGGAGCTGGATATTGTCCGCACTCCCTGTAGTCACGTACAGAATACGATCAAGGGTGTTACCTGGGCTTCCATTACAAGATGAGGGCTGTGTATGTTCACTTCCCCATCAACATCGTCATTCAGGAGAGTGATTCTCTTGTTGAAATCCGAAATTTCTTGGGTGAAAAATATATCCGCAGGGCTCGGATGAGGTCAGGAGTTGCTTGTCCAGTATCTCAAGCCCAGAAAGATGAGTGAATACTTGAAGGAAATGATATTGAACTTGTATCAAATTCAGCTACTTTGATTCAACAAGCCACAACAGTTAAAAACAAGGATATCAGAAAAATTTTGGATCATATCTATGTTTCTGAAAAAGCAACAGTTCAGCAGGCTGATGACTAAGATCTAAGTTACCCAGCTACAGAAACACCAAGATGTCGAGTGATTCCTCAGACTTATTTGTGGTATTTTAAAGATGCAGTAAAAATCATGTATTGAAAAAAAAAATACTAGACAAGCTGAAGTAGGAAAATATGACCAATAAAGAGAAAAACAGTGGAAGCAGGCCCACAGGTGATTCAGGTGTTAGAGTTAGCATATGACTTACAAATAACTAAAATTAATATTTTAAGAAAATAGAGGAAAAAACAGACAAAATATGTGAAATGAGGCAAAATTTCAAAAGAATCGGAATCTATAAAAAACATCAAAAGGACAATCTAAAACAAAAAATACAACATCTGAAATTAATAACTCATTTCATGGGTTTAACAGCAGATTGTACACAGTGAAGACAAGGTTAGTAGGTTCAAATATAGCTCCATTAAAAATGTCCAAAGAGGAAAAAAAGGCAGTGGAAAGAACAGAACAGGAAAAACATGTGAGATACAGCCAAAAGTCTAACGTAAATGCAATTGGAGGCTCACAAAGAAAGAAGAGAGATACTGGAGCAGAAGCAATATCTGAAGAGATGATGGCCAAGAATTTTCCAAATTAATGAAATACATCAGCTCACAGATTCAAAAAACTCAGCAAGGGGCAGTGTAAAAACAAGAAAACCACATCTAGGCAAACTTAGTCAAACTATAAAAAACTAAAGACAATGACTTTTATGATCTTTCATTTTCCTAAATGTAAGGATTAGAGATACTTAATTGGAAATCTTTTCCCCAACCCCAAACTCAAGGCACACTAGTCTGACAAGTACAAGCGTTTTTTATGAGAGCAAGGCAGCAGAATATTTAAAATTGTGAAAGGACCCTGGAAAAATCTGTGTTGAAAGCTTAGTTTTCATTCTAATCCTCTTTTCTATGGGGAAACAAATTTATTTAGAAGAAACTGTGTGGTGTGCTTTTTTCCCCATTATGTAATGTGGTCTCTGCCTACTTGCCAGTTCCATCTTGTGCCGTACTTTTCCTTTACTGTCTGTGATCCAGTCCTACTGGCATCTATTCTCATACATGGGGTCTCATACATGATCTTGCCTTTGCCTAGAACGGCGTTTCTCATACACCTCTGGCCCCACCTCTGGCCCCTTTACCTTAATAAATCATGTCCTTGCTTTAGGCCTTCCGTGTAAGGTTACTTCAATAGAAAGCAGTTCCTGATGCTCCAGGCTAAATGGCAATTCCCAATTATGTACTCTCATATACACTTACATTTTTGTAATAGCATTTATTATAGTTTGTATATTTATATGTGATTATGCGTCATACATGGGTTATTCACTGCACTGTAAGTTCCACTTCAGTTTTGTTCACCTTTGTATACAGTCTCTAGCGCGGAACTTGGCACATAGTAAGTACTCACTACATTTTTGTTGAATAAATGAACAAATGAATAGAAATACAGAAGAAAGATGAGTTTCAATCCTGGGTAACAACAGAGATGCTTCATCATGCTGAGTGGATTTAAATTGCTCCCTAGATCTTTTACGGAACCAGGAAGCAGCCTAAATAGCTGGTTCTTACTTCTCCTTTTCCTTGCAGCAATGAGGTAGCTCTCTAACGTTCAGTAAATTCCAACCTGTGCTTGCTCTGGAGATCATTTAAGGCAAAAGAAATCCTTTTCATGGTTATGGTTTCTAAAAGTAGTTAGTAATAAGATAAACAAATAGTTTCTCTGTTTTGAAGTATAACAAAACTGGAATCCAACATGAAGAACTGCCAATACTTGATTTAAAAGTGCTAACTTACTATAAAATCAGTCTTTTGTCTCAGATGAGATGTTTTTTCCAACAGTGCTGTGATACGGTTGCCCTCTGGTGGCCACTAACTATGTTCTCATAGACCTATCCTCACCACGCCCCCCCCCGCCCCGCCCCCCGCAACCTTTTTCTGTATTGCGTATTTTAGATTGAAGTAGATTTTTAAAGTAACCTTTTGTGATAAGATATGTTCGGAAAAACCTTTTGGAAAGCAATTTGAAACTGTATACCAAAAATCTTAAAAATGTTTCCTTGATCCAGTATTTGTTTCCAGCAATCTATTCTGAGGAAATAATTCTAAATTCATAAAAAGCTTTATGTTCCGATGATGCTCACCAAAGTGGTAGGTATAATTTTCAAAACATTAGACAACCCTATTTATAACAACAGGAAATGAAGTAAATCATGTTATCTAGGCAATATGTGGTTAAGAGCACAGAAAATGAACACTTTACCTATTCTAGTTAGACTGATTTTTCATGTAGAAACTTGGGATAATATCAGTAACTGCCTAATAGGTTCTTGTGAGGATTCAATGCAATGTATTTATAACACCCTTAATACAATGCCTGGCTCCTTATAAGCAGTGAACAGATAGCAACTATTATTATGTTGTTGTTAAAATGTTTTAAAGAATAATATAGAACAACATGAGAGAGTGAAAGAAACAGGGTATAAAATGACATGGGCTGTATGTTTAGACAAATTAAAAAGCAAATTCCAAACCTCTATATATGGAAAGATTTCAAGGAAAAGTACTCAAAATCTATTTTTAAATAATTTTTTTAATTTTTAAATTTTAGTTGACATACAATATTATATTCATTTCAGGTATACAACTTAGTGGTTAGACATTTATATACCTGATCACCTCGATAAGTCTGGTACCCATCTGGCACCATACATAGTTATTACACTGTTATTGCCTATATTCCCTATGCTGTACTTTATATCTCATGACTGTTTTAACAACTACCAATTTGTACTTCTTAATCCCTTCCCCTTTTTCACCTACACCGCCAACTCCCCTCCTGTCTGGCAACCCTTAAAATGTTCTGTTTCTATGAATTTGTTTCTTTTTTGTTTGCTCATTTATTTTGTTTTTTAGATTTCACATATAAGTGAAATCATATGACATTTGTCTTTCTCTGATTCAAAATCTTAACGACAAATTTCTTAGGGTAATTTTTTTCTTTCTACTCTCCTGTATTTTTTTGTTTTCTCTATTCAACCCATATTTCCCTTAAAATGGAGGTGGGGGACTGTTATTTTTTAAACTAGAACGTTATGTTCACATAGTGTACTTCTTTGTAAGAATTCAGTGCCCTCAAGTATTCCTAGTGTCCCATGGACGCTAAGTTGCTCTTAGCAGCTGGACTGAGTAGACTAGTCCTTCACTCCCCAGTGGCTTTCTTCACTTTAGGAGGTCACACTTTCCTGTTGTTTTTTCCCCTCGAGGTCAGCTCTGCTAGATCTTCTTCTGTTCACCTATTATCACGGGAATGCCTCAGAGCTCAGTCACTCACGAGCTTGTCTTCTGCAGGATCCGCTGCCTAAATGATCTCATTCAGTCCCCTGCATTGAGTTTAAACTCCATCTCCGTATGTACTGATTACCAGATTTACGTTTCTTCCTTGGTCTTCATACTCAAAGATCTAACAGCATACTCGACATCTTCACTGGAATGCTTTAATTTGTTTCATGATCCGAACATCTCCAAAACAACTCTTTTGCTCTGTGAGCCAAGCCTGCTTTACTCCCGATGTTCTTCATTTTAGCGACTGGCACCATTCGCCCAATCGCTTAGTCCCAAAGCCTCGCAGACACATTGGAGTCCTTTCTTTTCCTACTGCAAATATCCAGTCCATCAGCAAGTTCAACCAGCCTGACATTCAACATAACACCCTGAATCTGACCACTGCTCGTGACCTTCATTGCTGTCACTCTTGTCTGAGCTACTGTCCTCTGTCTGAACCACTTTGATGCTCTCTGCCTTCTCTTTTGTCCTCTCATCCCCCCACCTGACCCCACCCCACCACAGTCCAATCTCTACGTGACAACCAGAGTGAGTTTTGTAAAAATATAAAACCAGATCATTTTATTCCCATGCTTAAACCCTCAATGGCTTCCCATCCCTCTTGGAATGAAATTCAAACTTCTTGCCACGGCCTACATGACATTACATTTTTTGGCCCCTGCCTTTCTCTCTGGTCTTGTCTCCTGTTACTCTCTTCCTCGTTCACGTAGGTTTGGTCTTCGTTCTGTCTGACAGGTTGAAGTTTGTTTGTCTTCTGTCCTGCACAGAGGATCAGGCATTTCTTTTTACAACAGAGTACCTTGCTGTGTTTCTGATAGGTTTATATATAAACTGTGAAATGGCAAAATAAATAAGAAAAAGGCTTTTTCAGGTGGCAATTTATGTTTTCAAAGCTTTGTCACTGAATTTGGTTTGAAAGGAGCCCTACATTCTTTTCTTTGACCAGTTATTGTCATGGTTACAGCTACCAGATTTTTTTGATGCTTCGCCAAGGAGCATGAGATCATCTTCAGGAAACATTCATTCCTTCCTTTTTTGTGGGTGTGGGGGGTGATCCACTCCTTTGGCCATATTTCAGCAAAGAGAATGTGCATTTTAAGACAGTATTGTTATATTTTGGAGGTTCAAGGCAGAGCATAATGAACAAAGTTAAACTTTAGCTAATTTTTTATATCATTTATCATAAAAGGAAGATCCTCAAATTTTCTATTTTAAAGGGAACTTAGAGCTCATCTCGTTCAGCTTTCTTAATTTATAGATGAGGAAATTGAAGCATAAAGAGAAAATATTATATCCTACAGAATAGTCTTTCACCCTGAAATATTTACATTACATTAAATCATCAGCCAAGGAATTATTATCCCATTTAACAGATTAGAAAAATAAAACTCAGAGATGCTATTTGTTGAATGTCACATAGCTAGCTGTAAGAGGTTCAGCTAGGAATGAAACTCAGATCTGACATTAAATACCATACCATTTTTCTTATGTTGTGTTGCCTCCCAGAGAGGAGTTGTAAGTTGCTAGAAAAGCAAATTCACATTGTTAGTTCTTACTGTATATGGATTTTAAAGGTTGTGATCTTTATTTTTATTATAAAAATAAATCTTCAAGTTTCTACATGAAATGTTTTAAAATTGCTAGAGTTCTTGAAATGTTTTACATTATACATGTGATACATTTTACAATATATTCATTTTATAATCAGAAAAAAATGAAGATAATAAAAGTAAAAGTAATACATGTATACTTGTTTGAAAATACATGTAGTAATACAAGTAGACAGTTTGAAAATCAGAATGAAATAAAACCCTGAAAGGACTGTTGCCCCTCGAACTATTGTTAGCATTCTGGTGTATTTATGTCTGGTCTGTCTTTAATGTATTAATTATTTTTTTCTATAGCAGTGTTTCCGGTGCATGTTATTTTTAAAGCAATATAGAGTGATTAGTTTCTAAGAACTGATAAGTTTTATTGCTATACTTGTTTTCATCTTTACTTTCGAGATAACATTTACCACATAGGGTTATTTTTTCTTATTGTCTTCTCATTGCAGGGTACGTATTAAAACAAACAAAAATGAGAAATCATTCTGGAGAAAATTTAAAATATTCTAATATGAATGGTTTAAGAGAATGAAATTATATTGTGATAAGCATGAAAACAAAGACTTGGGGTCTTATCTAGAATAGTAAAAAGCCCCCAAATAATAATGGGCATGTAGGCCCAGTAGCATTGTAGGAGCAAAATATTAAAAGCATATATATTTACAATTTTTTGATAAGAGTAGCAATGTGACCTTTTCTTGTCACATTGCAAATGGCATGTTATTTGAATGCATCTTGACCTAGATGTCCATATTCTGTTACAGAACTGTTAACTTTTCTGAGGTAACTTTTTATACTAAAGTTTAAGACTTTATCGGAACTTTTTTTTCCTTAAAAATTATTTCCATTGTACAGTTTTAATAGGGGGAGAGCAGGTAGACAAATTTTATACATAATGCAGGTTTTGACATTTTCAACCTGCAGAATACTTTGACATTTAAGATTATTTTATTTTTAGAGCTAAAATCTGGAGTGTCCTAGCACATCTTTTCCAGCAATTTTTATTATCACAATGGTACATATACAAAAAAGATCAGAATACAAGAAAATCTGGAAAGAAATCAGTACCTTAAATATTTATCACTGTGTGAGGATGTGCTACTTTGTTATATATGTGAAAAATATCATTAACACTATCAGACCTCAAAAATTATATGATTAAAAATGATGATATTTACATGCAAGTTTGATTTAATTCAAAGTTAAGTGTTCAGATAATAAACTTTTAAAGATGTCTTTCCCAATTAAGTTCATGAAGTTTCAGGGAATTCTGCTGTAATCACTTAAGAATTGAAATTTGATTAGAAAACCTAGAAAAAAAAGAATAAATTCCTACAAGCACACACTTAGCAAGACTGAATCATGAAGAAATAGAAAGCCTGAATAGACAGATTACAAGTAATGAAATTGAATCAGTAATTTAAAAACTGCCAAAAAGCAAAAGTCCAGGACAAGATGGCTTCCCAGGTGAAGTCTATCAAATATTTAAAGAAGAATTAATACCTATCTTTCACAAATTATTTCAAAAAAATTGAAGAGGAAGGAATGCTTCCAAACTCATTTTATGAGGCCAGCATTACCCTGATACCAAAACCAGACAAAGACATCACACACACACACGCACACACACACAATTACAAGTCAGTATCCCTGATGTACATAGATGCAAAAAAACTCAACAAAACATTAGCAAACCGAATTCAACATTAAAAGGATCATACACCATGATCAAGTGGGATATATTCTAGGGATGCAAAGATGGTTCAGATCAATCAATCATGATAAACTCATTAACAAAACAAAAGATGAAATCATATAATCATTTCAATGGATGCCAAAAAAGCATTTGACAAAATTTAACACAGGCCATTTATGTCAAACCCACCGCTAACATCACACTCAATGATGAAAAGCTCAAAGCTTTTCCTCTAAGATCAGGAACAAGACAAGGATCCCCACTCTTGCCACTTTCATTCAATATACTACTGGAAGTACACAGTCAAGACAAATAAATCAAAGGCATCGAAATTGGAAAGGAAGAAGTAAAGCTGTCACTATTTGTGGATGACATGATACTATGTATAGAAACCCCTAAAGACTCCACACACAAAAACTGTTAGAACTAATAAATGAATTCAGTAAATTTACAGGATATAAAATTAATATACAGAACTCGGTTATTACTAATAACAAGCGATCAGAAAGAGAAATTAAGAAAAAAATCCCATTTACAGTTGCATCAAAAAGAATAAAATACCTAGGAGTAAATTTAACCAACGAGGTGAAAGACCTGTACTCTGAAACCTATAAGACACTGACGATGACACAAATAAATGGAAAGCTATATGGTGCTCACAGATTGGAAGAATTAATCCGAAAATTTATATGGAACCACAAAAGACCCTGAACAGCCAAAGCAATCTTGAGAGAAAAGAAGAAATCTGGAGGTATCATGTTCCCTGATTTCAAACTCTACTTTAAAGCTATAGTAATCAAAATATGAAACCAGACACATAGATAAATGGAATAGAATAGAGAGCCCAGAAGTAAACCCACACATAAATGTTCAATTAATCTATGAAAAGGATGCAAGAATATATAGTGGGGGAAAAGTCTCATCAATAAATGGTATTGGGAAACCGGACCGCTACATGTGAAATAATGAAACTGGACCACTGTCTTACTACATATACTAAATAAATTCAAAATGCCTTATAGATTTGAATGTAAGACCTGAAATTACAAAACTCTTAGAAGAAAATACAAGCAATAGGGTCTTTGACATCAGTCTTAGCAATATTTTTTTGGACCAGACTCTTCAGGCAAGGGGAACAAAAGCAAAAATAAGCTAATAGGATTATATCAGACTAAAAAGCTTTTGCACAGTGGAAGAAATCATCAACAAAACCGAAAGCCAACCTACTGAATGGGAGAAGATATTTGCAAATCATACATCTGATAAGGGGTTAATGTCCAAAATATATAAAGAACTTAAAAACTTTATATATATAACTTTATGTATATATAACTTTATATATATATATAACTTTATATGTATAAATTTATATATATAACTTTATATATATATATAACTTTATATATATATTATATATATATTATATATATATATACATATATATATAATATATATATGTTTATCTCCTGATTAAAAAATCGGCGGAGACCTTGCATAGACATTTCTCCAAAGAAGACATACAGGTGGCCAACAGGCACATGAAAAGATGCTCAACATCACTAATCATTAGGGAAATGCAAATCAAAACCACAATGAGATATCACTTCACAGCTGTCAGAATGGCTATTTTCAAAAAGACAAAAAAATAACAAATGTTGGCAAGAATGTAGAGAAAAGGGAACCCTTGTACACTGTTGGTGAAATTGTAAAATGGTGTAGTCACTATGGAAAAACAGTATGGATGTTTGGATGTTCTTTTAAAAATTAAAAATAGAACTATCATGTGATCCAGCAATTCCACCCTGGATATTTATCCAAAGAATACGAAAACACTAACATGAAGAGATATATGCACCCCATGTTCATTGCAGCATTATTAACAGTAGCCAAATATGGAAGCAACCTAAGTGTCCATCAATAGATGGATGGTATAAGAAGATGTAGTACATATGTACAATGGAATATTACTCAGCCATAAAAAATGAATGAAATTTTGCCATTTGCAGCAACCTAGATGGACCTCGAGGGCATTACGCTAAATGAAATAAGTCAGATAGAGAAAGACAGATACCATATGATTTCACTTATATGTGGAATCTAAAAAAAAAAAAAATACAAAAACCCCACATGAATAAACAAACTCATAGAAACAGGAAACAAATTGGTGGTTACTAGAGAGGGGTTGTTTTTTAGGGGGTGATGAAATAAGCAAAGGTTATTAATAGGTACAAATTTCCAGTTATAAAATAAACAAGTCACAGAGATGTAATGTACAACATAGGGAATACAGTTAATAATATTGTGATAACTTTGTATGGTGATAGACGGTCACTAGACTTATTGTGGGGATCATAAATATCAAATCACTATGATGTATGTCTGAAATAAATAAGATATTATATGTCAATCATATGTCAATAAAAAAGAATTGAAATTTGACGTTTGTTAATAACATTTTCATTCTTTTGGTTTTTCAAATATTGATCCAGTTGTCAGACCATTTCATTTCACTACCTCATTCTTTCTTCTCCTTTTTGTAAATATTTCACTAGTAAGAAAAATAAATCAAATAAAACTGTTTACAAATAGTTTTATATTGAACTACATTTAGCTTATGTAAAATTTCATTATAATCCTAGATTTCTTTGAGCTTACTCACTTATTTCTGTAATAGTAGTTCTGAGTTTCTCTTTACATCCCTAAAGAAGGAATGTAAATTACACTGCACTTTTTCATTTCCCTTTTTCAGATGTTATGCTTCTTCAATGCCTGTCGAATATCCTTACTAATCGAGTACCAAAGGAGTATTATTACAGAACACATAGTCATAACTTTGCTCGCCTCCTTTCTTTTCATTTTCTTTATTAATTAATTGTTTTCATCTTAATTTTGAATTTTTAAATATAAAAATGTATGGAAAATAATATCACAAATATCCATGTACCCATACCTACAGTCAATAAATATTAACATTTTGGTATTTTGCTTAATATTTATACACATGTGTATATAGTTATATATTTGAAATACAGAATTTCAAATAAAGTTGGAGTCTTCTCTATTTTCTTCCCTAGTTTTGTTTTTCTCCCTCCCTCTACAGAGACAAGCAGAGCATAAAATTTACCTAGACCCTCTCAGTCTATATTTAATTTCTATTACATATGTATGTATCCATCTGCTTAGTGTATTCTGAATATATTTGCTTTGTATTGTTCAGTGTGGTTCTTAAAATTTTACAAAATTAGTGAGTACTCTCTTGCTGTATGTATCATTCTGCAATTTGCTTTCTTCAGCCAACATTTTAAAGATTTATGCATGTTCATACATATAGGTCTAGTTCACTTATTTAACTACATTATCCCAATGATTAAAATAGTATAATTTATTTTCTTTCAATAGATCTTTAGATTGTTTTTATTTTTTCTTCGCAAATAATTGGCCTGCTTGTAGTATGTAGTCCATCAAGAAGGGCTTATTGCATCTTTTCTCATGCACCCAGCCTTTCCCTAAAGAGTTTACATTCTCGTGGGGAACACAAATCTATAGACCTGGCCAGTGTAGAAAGAAGATGGGGTAGAAACTGAACTCTGTCCAGTCCCTACTGCATAACTTCTTCTGGTTGACTCTTAAGGTCTTTTGTTTGGAGGTATGATTTAAATAAAGTTACTGCACTTTCAGAGTAAATCTTTAACTTCTTAAAATATTTTGCTTCCTTTAGGTGCTTGTTTAAACTGCCAGGAAAATAGCCAAGGGGACCACTGCGAAGAATGCAAAGACGGATTTTATCAGAGTCCTGATGCCACTAGAGAATGTCTTCACTGCCCTTGTTCAGCAGTGACATCTACAGGCAGTTGTATCCTAAGTAAGGCATTTTTTGTTTGTTTTTTTTTTGTTTCTTCTTTACAGCGTTGTTTTTAGAGGAAAAATCAGCGAATCAGTTATCATGTGTGTTGATAAATAAAGTTCTGGATGCTATAGGTGAAAGGGTTTATAAAACAAGTTAAGGGATTCCTGTGAGGAATTCACAATCTAATCCAAATACATGTATGCATTGAGACTCGAGGGAGGGATGAGGAACTTTTTGTTAAAAGCATATTTTATTACATCTGTGATGACTAAAGAAGAAGGGAAAGAAAAATTATCTGAGTGCCCATTCATCACATTCTTCAGATTTCTTATGTAAACATATTTCTTTTGTTTTCTACCTGAATAGGTTCTCTGATGGCCCATCATCTCCCCAATAAACTGGACAATGAATAAATAAAGTGTAGATTATTAGGTTGATTCCATGTGTCTCTTAAGTTTGAGAGGAGAGGGTTTATAAACCTTTTTGAGGACTAGTACTTGTTTTTCATTTTCACTTGTAGCTTGAGACTGTGCTAAATTATTTTGTTGTTCTCTCTGTTTTAGCATTGGGTGAATTGGAACCTAAATGTGTCCAGTGTAAAAATGGTTACACAGGCCAGAACTGCAATAAATGTGAAAATGGCTATTACAATTACGACAGCATCTGTGTGAAGTGCCAGTGTCATGGCCACGTGGACCCAATTAAAACTCCAAAGATTTGCAAGCCCGAGAGTGGTGAATGCATCAACTGCCTCCATAACACCACTGGGCTTTGGTGTGAGAACTGCCTAGAAGGTTATGTCCGAGACCACCAAGAAAATTGCATCAAGAAAGGTAAAAACTTCACCTAAGGTTGTAAATTTAATATCTAAGCCTAGCATTGAAAAGTTCAGGACAGCTACCTTTAGCTTTGTAAAACCTTCCAGTCCCAACAGAGGAGTTTTCTGGAAATTGTTTTTCATAGATGTTTGCCTAAAGAGATTTCCTTCCATTCCTGCTGCTCTCCTGTTACTTCAAGGTCAACTCCAGAAATTTGGGGACCAAGACAAAGTCATTGCAGTGTTTTCACATTTTCTCTTCATCTACTTTTATTTTTATGTCAATAATTTAAAAGTCCTATCATTTTTCTTTTATCCTTTGCTTCCTGTATTCTCATCATGTCCAGTGATCACCGAAGGTCTTTTTTAAGTAGGGTACTATAATCTGGTTAGAAACAAGAGTTCATTCTAGCATCTGTCCTAACTTTGGGCCTGAGGTTTGCCATGTGTGATGGAGGAAAGAGTAGTAATATTCCTTTTGATTTTTTTTTAAAAAAATAATTCTTATGGCAAAGTGTTTCTTACAGGGAGGTTCAGTAAGAGTTTAGATACACATTAATGTTTAGAAATTCAGGATGAGTTAAGAATATTCAGGCTTTCTTAGGTCACAGAGAGATTAGACCATGTTTTTCTACAAACCATTCTTTGCTATTCTGACAGATGCTGAATACCGAGTTGATGGACAGCCGGTATTTGGCCAAGTGCCATCCTTCTGCCATTTTCTTGATACTGTCATTCTGTTGTGATCAAGGCTAAAAGACTCAGCTTAAGTCCTAACACTAGCTTGGAGATCGTGTCCCTCTGTCCTGTTTCCCATTCAGAGGCATATCTTGTCCATACATAGCTGACAGGGCTGTGATGATTTTTCATATTAGTTATTAAATAATATAAAACATGCCTCTTTTTAGGATAGATTGGTGTGGCTGACTGTGGTGATGAATTATAATGGTAACAATTATTTTGTTGAGTGACTACTATGTGCCAAGCACTGTAGATATTAACCATGATAATGTTATATAGTTATTCAATCCTTCCCCCAAACTTTGCAAAGTAGATATTATTATTCCCATTTATGGATGAGGAACCTAGTTTTAAAAAGGTTGGCTGACTTATCTATAACCACACAGCACTACCTGATTCCAGAGCCTTTGGTGTTTCCATGAGCTCTGCTGCATTAGAAGTCCAGCGTATAGTACATCCATGATAAAATAGCTATAATCTACACAGAGGAAGAATGACTACACAAGCAATTAAAGGAAGGCTCTCTTCTCCCTTGGCTGACATCAATTTTGGACATTTAAATTGTGTTATTCAGAAGTAATTAGAACTACAACTTTTCCTATTTTGTTTCTGCTTCCTTTGAAGAGAATTTTAAACTTCTGAAATTTCATCAGATATGCTGAACCTATTTTAGTTCAAATGATTGTCATCTATCCCTGTCACTTTTAACCAAGTGATTTAGAACTCAGCAGTGACATATTTACTGCCTTTGCAGGAATTCATATGAATCTATCCAAGAATAAAGAAGGATGGAAAACTCCAACATTAGAATTTTTCCAAAGATTTTAATATAGATATTACACATTTTGGACAACGGCTGTGCTTGTAATAATCAAGCTTTCCTAGACCCTGATTCTTTTCACTATATTTCTTTAAAAATTATTTTTAAATTGCATGACCTTAAAGCGGAATATCATGTCAACATGCCATATCAACCTCCACTCACATGTATTTCTTTTATTGTTTCTTAAAACTAGATAATTTTGTCTTTTACATTTCATTCTCTGTTTTTATTTTCAGAAGTTATTGTTCCAACACCTGAAGGTTCCACCATTTTGGTTTCCAATGCCTCTTTGACCACATCCGTGCCCACCCCTGTTATAAATAGTACACTTGCCCCCACAGTCCTGCAAACTATTTTTTCAGTAAGCTCTGCTGAAAACAGCACGTCAGCTTTAGCCGATGTATCATGGACCCAGTTTAACATCATCATTTTGACTGTCATCATCATTGTGGTGGTGCTGCTGATGGGATTTGTGGGGGCTGTATACATGTACCGGGAGTACCAAAACCGGAAGCTCAACGCCCCCTTTTGGACCATCGAGCTGAAAGAAGACAATATCAGTTTCAGCAGCTACCATGACAGCATCCCCAATGCGGATGTGTCAGGACTCTTAGAGGATGATGGCAATGAAGTGGCGCCCAATGGGCAGCTGACCCTGACGACACCCATGCATAACTACAAGGCCTAAGGAGCCAGGCCTGCGCCGGGAGGTTAGACCGCGTCAGCCCCGGGGGCGGGGCGACAGGCCTGGGCGGAGCTGCCGGGAAGCGCAGGCACATAGCGCGTGGGAAATTCCAGGTACAAATTCATAACGCACTTAGCCTATGGCTCTCAGTTTCCCCAAGAGGAGCCGAAGTCGTCACTGTCGATAAGGACTTGAAGGAAAGTATATTTTTGTACCGAGCCACATGGAAGTAGAGAAAGGCTGGACCCCGTAGTGCAGCCCCAATCCCCTCAGACCTCCAAATAGACTCCTGGGCAGTGTTCACTCAGCCCGTGGACACAGGAAGATGGACGCGGAGGGGTGAGGACTGCTGCAAGACTTCATCTCCATTCCAGAAACACATTTTTTAAAAAGGAGGGTCAGGGATGATATTCATTTTACTGACTAAAAGATACGTCATTGAGGGAAAGCTGATGTGTGAGCTATATCACAGTAAACAATTTTGATAGATTCTAGACTGGAAGCAGAAAAGTCCCAAGGAAGGTCTTTATAGAAGTTTGATTCTTCCTTCCAGAATACTTGCCGGAGAGTAGGATTAAGGCACAGGGTAAGCTTCTAAGGGTAGAGAGAGGAAGGCAACATCTGGGAGCTGGAAGTGACAGTCCTCCTTAGGGTCTCCGTGTAAAGGGCCAATTGTCTAAAGAAGGAATATTCTCACCTCTAGGGAAATAAGTGTATATATTTAATGTAGCATATCTGGTCAACATTGTATTTGTATCTATTTGTAAAAAAACCAATCAGGTCATATTTTATCATCTAGAATGTATTTGTACAGCAGTTAATGGTGTTGTAAAAAGAAACTATGGGGATTGGTAAAAATACTGTAAAATAGGTGGCAATATTGCTAGAGCTGGGCCTCTGGTGAGCGTCAGTCATTTTTAGTCCCTCTTTGGACATTGTTGAAATTTATAAGAGGTTGAATGTTTCTAATCTTTCTTCCCCTTTCTCAGCCTAAAAGTAGAATTATGTGTTCTTTGACTTATTATAGATTCAAGCAATAGATTTTGAAGTCAATGATTGTTAAGCTGGGACACAGGCTGCACTCTCCAAGCTACTCACCTAATTAGCCATTAGCCACTCTATATATCTTGCGTAGATTAATGTAGAGATATCCTCATTAAAAAATTTGTTTTTTTTAATGTAAAAAAATAGTCTTCCAAAGGAATTGGAATATTTTAATTCCAAAAGAAAAGCCATCGTATCGCTTGGGGTCTCCGGTTTTCTTGCCTGTGAAATATTTATATTTCTTCTCGCCTCCTGAAAACAATACGTCCTCCATTTGAACACAGCCTCTCACTTGTGCTTGAGGTGTGCACCATCTCTGCAGCGCTGCATTTCTCCAGTCTTCGTGTCCGGGTAGAGGGCAGCACTGTGGCGGAGTGAGCATGGTGAATCCTTGCTTTTAGATGCAGTGTTTTCTGGAGGCCGTCTGCTGTTGCTCTCATCTATTAGGCTCTTCACAGCTTGTGGATTAAACAAGCCAGGACAAGTCAAATTTAGGTATTTATTAGGAGGGCCAGCACCCTGTCCAGTGGTTAGAATAAAGGAAAGGCTCATTAGACCTAGGCAATCCGAGCTGACCGCTTTATATGAGTTCTCCAGAGCAAAGCCTGGAATTTGACCATTCCTCTGTAGGAGATACTAAGTTATTCTCGGGGTTTAGAGGGGATGCTCTGGAGGGTGGCCTGGTAGACAGTGTGCTTCTGGTGAGCGGAGGTGCTGTGGCCATTCTGCCATTGCTCATGAGTAGAGAGTCCATTCTATTACGGTAGGCTCACATTTCTACAGCCCTTTGCAGCTTTCAAAGCATCTTTCCATATGTGTGTCTTTTGTTCCTCCCCAAGGAAGTAGTAGTCCCATTTTACAGATGAGGTTAAATGTCTTGTACAAGGCTACACAATGTGTCATTATTAGGCTTGGAATTCAGACTCCTAACTATGGAGCACATACTCTTTCAACAATGTGCTGATGCAGAAATTGCATGGCCACAGACACCGGAGGCTGGGAGGAAGACTCCCATCTGTGAATGTTTCTCATGTTGTTGAGTACAGCTACCATCCAGGACCATACGGCTATGAAGGACTTTGTGGAAAGAGCACAGGAGGATTACTCTCTGAAACCAGTTTTGGCCATAAGAAAATAAAAATAGCAGTTTGCGCTTCATTAAAGTGAACTACCCTTTCCCCAGCAGCTGCCACATACGTGTGTACAGGCTGTGCACTGCACAATTTTAAGGAGTTGTGCAAAGTGGTGTACCTGCCTTTTCCCCAGGTTACCACGGCCTCAAAGCCAGGGATTAAGGGTGCTGAGACACAGACGTTTGTTAAACAGAAGTTAACCCAAAATAGAAAAAGGGATTGTTCATTGGGGTCTAAGAGCCAAAGCCAAACAGTCCAGCTTCTGGTCATGTAGAGATTCCTTGAAACAGACTTTAAAAGATATTGCAAAAATTGAATCACAAAGAATATTTACTTTTAAATACTTCCAAATTGTCCAATATCATGCTTTTAATTTTTCCCAGTGGAAAAAATTAAGGACTTAATTTTTTAAAATATCATTTTATGTCCTGCTTTTTGCTGGTGGAAATAATTTTGCTCTAAAATATAAATATATCATGAAGTGATCTACACCAAAATCAGACTAGAAAACTAGTATGGAATGCATTACACAATATTCATTGCTCTAGAGGCAAGATCCCCATAAGCACAGCATTCACTACCACAATCCCATCAGTCCTTTACAAATACTAATATTGGAATAGTTTGTATCTGAAGATTAGAAATGGGTTTGTTTTCAAATAAGATAAGACTAGTGTGCATCTTATTGATAAATGACAGATACTGCTATTCAGCGATATTTTTATCTTCATCAATTCATTTTAGTAAACCTTTAAGCATTTCTGACAGATGTCCTAGGTAGTGTTTTTAATATGTCTGTCCTCATTTTCACCTTCCTCCCTCCCTCCACACTCTAGCTCCCAGAGGTTGCTTATTAATGGAATTTCTTCAGTTATAGAGAAAAATGATAATAAAAACTAAACCTCATTTATACTAAGGTCCTATGATAGACTTAATGTGTTACTCTTAGGGATACCTGAATTTTAAGAGAGGAGAAGAGAGCAGACATGGGATGGGAGGAGAGAGATTTTTGGGGGAGAGGATTTGTAGAAGCGTCAAATTACTTGGCACTTTTGAGCCCCAATATTTGTGGGAAAATTGACTGTGGAAACAACACTCAGTGACCCGCACGTTCACTTTGGTCAGCTGAGTGCCTTCAGGATGGTTCGCCCTCTTGTGCTGTTTTGGAGGCAGAGAGCTAAAGCACCAGTACGTCTTCCTCCTGGCAGCCTCAGTAGGAATTGGGTTGTTAGATCATTCATTCACCTTGGTCCTGTGTTGTTGGTAGGACACATGGTGAGCACAGCACCACTGGTAACGAACATTCCCTGAGTCGTACATTTTGAGGTATGTGGGTAGGTGTTGAATTAATTGACACATCTGGAGGAAAGCTCTCTGACAAAAGTGAAAGACGTGGACAGCTACCCAGTGTAACCTGTTTGAGGAAGGAGGTCATTTCTGGCCTCATCCATGAAGAACCTTTGGCCTGTTACAATCTTCTTCGTAGGAAAGAGTTTGGGCACTAAAACGAGTTTGGTGTGTGCAGGGGAGTAACAGAAAGCTAATGCAAGTTTTCTCTGTAACGCGGACCCAGTAACTATGCCAAGGAAAAAAGCAGGAAAAACACACTGATTCATCTGGAAAAGTCAAACACTATCAGATGAACTAAAGGTTATGGATCATTGAAATGTCACTGGTTGAATGATGCTTTTTCAAAGGCGTTTAGGGATCTTCCTTGCTACTTATGCATGTGCGGTAACTGCAGCCAGCAGCCCTCGGTGAGCCCAGGGCTTCCGATTTAACTTAGTCCAAAATCTAAATGATTTAAAATTCAATTTTAATGCTGGGCGCAAGCACTCTGTAATACATTCAATTTCAGCCCAAGCAATTAGGAATGTTTCTGAAACATTAAACTTGTATTTATGTCACTAAAATTCTAACACAAATTTCCAAAATGTGGCTCATACATATGCTGTACTAGGCTTCATGATGCATTTCTAAATTTGTGTATGATTTGAATATATGAAAGAATTTATACAAGAGTGTTATTTAAAATTATTAAAAAATAAATGTATATAATTTGTACCTATTATAGATTTGTTGTTTTACTTTTTTATGTGGTCAGAGTTGTTGGGAGTCTTTTTTTTTTTTTAACAGATATCACAGATAATTTATTTTCAAACCACTTCGTGAAAAATCTTTGAAGCCTTCATTTATTGCTTTTTGTTTTAAGAGGTTCCTTTAAAGAATGTTTTCCACTTAGGGAAAAAAATGCCCCATGAAGAAGATTCCCCCTCTTAGAACAAAACAAAACAAAACACCCTGCAAAAAAAAGCACACATCAACATATATTCTTTTTCGTGCTTTTGCTTGTCCTCTCAGATCCATTGGGATTTCCCTGAAAATGTTATAGAAAAAACTTGCTTCCTTTTGGATTTCTTTTTCATACATGTAAAAAATTTCCTTTCTGGAGTATAAATTTGAAGGGCCACAACCATGTTCCATGTGTTATTTAAATACCTGGTAATGAGAGTCCATCTTTTTATTATTTCAAGGTACCCTTGAAGATCTTCTATTTTGACCAAGTTCAGGTGTGTTTAGTGGCATGCCCTTTAGAGATCCAAGGGGTACTTTGAAAAAGAAGAAAAACGGAGTCAGACCTTTTTATGTACTGAGAGCTTCATAAACTTCAATTGGTTTATTGCACTTTGGTTGTTGATATTTAAACAGTAAAACCCTGCTTTTCTTTTCTAGTCATACAAGAAACCAAGTTTTATTAGCTTGTAATCCTACCCTATACACTTATACATGTGGTTCTGTACATGTAGTTCTATGATGTACATGAATTGGGTATTATTTTAAGGAAACAGAATGAGCATGGCAGAAATCAAACTAAGCAAATTAAAATTTCAAGAGAAAATAAATCTACAAATTTACCACAGCACAAGGAAACATCAGAAACATTCTTTTTTATTGTTGTAGTCATAGTTTTGATGAAAGTCTTATCAAGTAAAGACATTTACTAGATTGCATTATCAAAATTGGTTTTATTTGTTGTCCATAGGAGTAGAAGATGCATGTGTTTTTAAAAATTACACATACTATGTTATAATTAAATTAGTAACTTTAAAGGAATAAGTGTGTTTAGTTACATTAAAAAAGTGAAGCTAAATTCAAAACAACCCAATGTTTTTCATGAGATGATAGTATTAAGAATATTAGAAGCAACGTTCTCAGTGAGTGTTTAAAAAAAGAATGACAATTTTACCTATGTTAGTTTTTCAAGGCAGTTTTATGAAGAAATTGCAATTATTCTACAGGCTTTCTAACACTTCCACTTACAAAATGAAATCCATCGGACAATGTTAAATTTAGAATGTGTTGTCTGCTTGTATTAACAAGTAAGTTTGAAACCTTGTGTGTTGAACACCAAACTTCTGACAGTTGCAGAAAAAAATAGGGAAAATATTTTCTTTGTATGTGGTAAGAGTAGGTTTGGTTAATAAAGGAAGCTTTTGGGAGGAAATCTTCTTTTGTGGTTTCCTTTGTGTTGTCAGACCAACTGCTCAAGTTTTCTATGTCAATGTTGTTTTCTTTGGTCTCTGCCCCAAATAAGGAAGAGTCTTGGCCTTTCCTTATATTCACTGCCATCCTAACCCAATCATGTTAATTAAACTTCTGTATAATTTCCTGTATATGGGTATGCCAGGTTACCCGATGTTCTCCTTTTGCTGGTACTGTTTTTTGCTGTCTATAACATCCCGGGGAAGGTTTCTTCATTTTTTGTAGCCCCTTGATAAAAAGAAGTTGATTGATCCTTAATTCTATCTCCATTGTGTCGAATGAACACCTCTATTATTGCACATATTTTGTTGTAAATACTTGTTATTTTATGTCTTCCTCAGTAGACTATATTTCCTGAAGCAAGGATCATTTATTCTATCTGTAGTATCTGGTCTAGTGCTGGAACATTGTGGGTGCTCAGTAAATGGTTTACAACAAAAGGTACTAAACAGATGCAAGAGTTGGTATGTGGACTTCTTTTGTGAAGTTTTATAAGAAATCATATTCAGTGGATAAGACACTTTAATAGAGATATCAGCATATGGGCTTCAGAGGGTCTGAGAAATTCTTGAAATTGTATGCTGTTTTGTTTGTGAATACAAGTAATTTGTGCATGTGTTTTCTGGAGAAAAGTTCCGTACCCTTAATCATAATCTCCAAAGGATCTATGGTCCCAAAAGGATTAACAATGACTTGGACGGGGATTACTTTGTGTATTTCAGCAATAAAAACTCTCCTGCTGAATGTAAACTGCTGCAGCCTTGATTGAAGAAATCCGTTTCTGGGAATCCCTCATCAAGAAATGAGACTTCTGTGCAATAAATGCCTTCTTTTCCCCAGAGTTGTGGATAAAGTTCAGAAAAATGAGGCAAACTCTAGATACTTAACAACAGAGACGTGGCACAGTGCATGCACTTGTTGCGATAACACAGTCATTGAAAAGAATAAGGAAGAGTGATTAGAAACAGAATGAAAGTTGAGTGAAGAAAGCCAGGATGTTTTGAAGATGTGAATGCTGTCCCCCTTCGGATGTGTGGTTTTAGAGAAACCCTTACGTGCAGCAGGACCCACATGTCAAAGTCTTCATTGAAGCATCATGCGTTACAGCAAAATACTTGGAAACACCCCACGTGTCTGTCTGTAGGGGAATGTGTAAATTGTGGCCGATTCCGTATACTTTGAACAAAACTTTATGCAGTAGTTGAAAATGAATGAATTACAACTATAGACATCAGTATGGATAAATCTCCAAAACGACGTGGAGCAAAATGAGTCAGAATATATACAATATACTTTTATATAATGGCCAAAAATGGAAGATGGAATGTGTTGTTTAAAAATGCATACATATGTGGGAAAGCTGTAAAGAAAAACAAGGAAATGATTGATACAAAAGAGAGCTTTGGAAGGCAGAACGGGGTGCACAGATGACTTTAAAAGTATTAGTAATGTTCTTTCTTAAGTAGGGTGTGTGTGTGTACATAGGTTTTCATTGTATTCTTTTTCAAACATCGTGTATACACATACATTTACTCTGGTATATATGTAAAACTTCATAGTAAAACTTTTTAATAGGATATAAATGGGTGAAAACAACATGATTTCAACTGTGTTGGAAAAATACATACAGAAAAGGTTTGGAAGGAAATACCATAACTTGGTGATCTCTGTATTAAAGAAACAAACAAAACAAATCCACTACATTTTATTTCACAATAGTAAAAAAAATTCATCAGGAGGATATGGAATCCCAAATGTTTATATGCACTTAATAACAGAGCTTCAGAATACGTGAAGCAAAACGTGATGGTACTGAACAGAGAAGTAGGCAAAACCACGACTGTAGTTGGAGACTGCAGCCCCTCTCTTAATAACATACAGAACAAGTAGAGCAGAAACCAGGAGGGACAAAGAACACGTAAACAACATTACCACCAACTTGACCTAACTGACATAGAACAGTCACCCAATAACAGCAGATATATACTCTTTTCAACTGCACGTGCAGCATTTACCAAGATTGACCATACACTTGGCCATAAAATAAGTCGTAAAAAAATTAAAAAATATCAAATCACACAAAATATGTTTTCTGACCACCTAGAATTAAATGAGAAATTAGTAACAAATACATCTAGAAGAATCTGAAATGTTTTAAAATTAACATACTTCTGAATAACACATGGGTCAAAGAAGAAATGAAAAATTAGAAAGTATTCTGAACTGAAATAAAATGGAAACACAGCATTTCAAATTTGTGAGATGCAGCTGAAGCAATGCTTAGAGGGAAATGCAGAGCACTGAATGTTTACATTAGAAAAGAGGAAAGGTCTCAAATCAATGACCTAAGCTTCTACATTGAAAAATTAGAAAAGGAAGAACAAAACAAACCCCGAACAATTGAAGATAAGATATTATAAAGGTAAGGGCAAAAATAAATGCAAAAGAAAACAATAGAGAAAATCAATGGAACTAAAAATGGGTTCTTTGAGAAATTCAATACAATTGGTAAACTTCCAGCCAGAAGAATCAGAAAAATTTTAGAAAGAGAGAAGACACACACAAAGCAGTGTCAGGAATGAAAGAGGTGACATCACTATAGATCCCACAGATGTTAAAAGGATAATAAGGGAAGGTTAGCCAATAAATTTGATGACTTAGGTGAAATGTACAGATTCCTGAAAGACACAGACTAGCAAAGCTCACCCAAAAAGAAGGGGATTATCCAACTAGCTCTGTGTCTATTAAAGAAATTAATTTGTATTTAACAATGTCCCACAAAGAAAACTCCAGGTCCAGATCACACCAATGGTGAATTCTATGAAACATTTAAAGAAATAATATCAATTCTACACAAACTCTTCCAGAAAAATGTAAAAGGAGCCAATATTCCCAACTCATTCTATGGAACTAGCATTACCCTGATACCAAAACCAAAGACACCAAAAGAAAACTACAGACCAATATCCCTCATGGACACAGACACAGATATTCCAAGAAAATGTAAGCAAATTAAATACAACAATACATAAAAAAGACAATACTTCACGACCATCTGGGGTTTCCACCATGAATACAAGATTGATGTAATATTTGAAAATCAATCAATGTAATTCACACAGAGTGAAAAAGAAAAACAATCATGATCATGTCAGTATATGCAGAAAAAGAATTTAACAAAATTCAACATGCATTTGATAAAAATGATGATGATGATTATGATGATGAAGAAGAAAGTGAGACTCTATTATCCAATTATCTGTTCAATTTGAGGGCTGGGACCGTCTTCATCTTTTAATCCCATTGCCAAGCACAGGCCCTGGTAACAAAAAAAGCTCAATAAACACTGGTGAATTGAATCAGCTGCGTTGCAGTTTTTATACAGGTCAATATGGAAATGTAAGTATACTGCAGTTTGTAGGCTTTGAGTTAGAGCTAGCCTAAACCAAAAACCAAACAGACTGTTATTTTGGGCAGCACCAAGTCACTTGTAAGTAGGAATGTTTTTGAGTGACCGTTGGACAAACAGCCCAGATTTTCCTGCAGTGGAATGGTGCTGATGAAGCTCATTCCTTCAGGCAGAGAGATCTCGCCCACAGACTGGATTGCATATCCTCCAACATTGTGGCATGTGCTGACTGGGTAGGGAGCAGACTTACTCTGCTAGGTGGATGCTTTTGGTGCTCGCCCCTCCCTGCCTTTGTTTTCAGTAGCTTGCAGAACCAACAGTGTATAGCTCAGCTTTTTAATTTCCCCCAAACATTTTCTAAATGGGCCATGGTTATCTGTAAGCAGCATAGCTAGGGGATTATCCAACTTCATTTTAAGAAGGTATTTTTACCAAGAGATGAGATTCTTCCAGACAAGGATAACTGATAGTAATGGTTGTTTATTAAGATTCTGTTTTAGTTGAGATAATCGTTTTTGGGGTAATTGAGTAAATTGTATAGACTCCAATGGGCCATTAATTCCCAAAGGAATCGTGTGAAATGGAGAGGCCTTTAAATTCTCTAGCAAGGATCAGAGTTTGGCAACAATGATATTTTCAGTTTCCTTCAGTAAAAGTGAAAAGGTAGCAATGTTAATAGGTATTGGCCCTGGGTAAAGAATTAACTTCATTTACTTATAATCTGTACCTCACTTTTTCGTATTAAAAGAGCTCATTAAACCATTCAATTAAGGGTGAAAATATTAATTAAGTATACCGAAGAGGAGGCAGTACGCCAGCGAACCCAGGCTAAAGGTTACGTTAGCAATTGACACCCAATTTGGCTGAGTTTCCCAGCAACCAACAACATGGGTCACTTAGCTATTGCTGTCTAATTAAAGGATGCACTCTGGAGCATCAACAGAAAACCTCTTTCACTGAGTTCTGAAAAACAGTAGCTTGTAGTACAGAGAGCATCAGCTTTGGAAGCAGAGATATGGATTCCAGGGCAGAATTCACAACCAGGGGATGCTGGGCGAGTTACTAGTTGGTGGCTCTTAGACCTACTCTCCTTGCCTGCAAAAGGAATGATGATGCCAACCTCTCAGGGTGGCATTGAGGCTAAATGAAATCTTACATGTGATGTCTACAGCACATGCCATGTCCTCAGTGAATAATTCCTTCCCACTCTGCCTTTTATTTAAGAGGTCTTCGATAAAAGCTTTACCGAAAAATGCAGTTATTCTCTAATGAGGGGAGAATTCGATCAGGCATCAGCTGGCTTGTTTTCCGACAAGTATTAGAGTAAGGCCACTCCTAGGTTTTACGTGTGTTTGGAATGAAAGGAGATACTTTTCTAAATTGAATTGCTGCTGTTTTTTTGTTCTCGGTGGGTGGCTTGGGGCCAGGATGGCATCCACAGGAGGCTGCAGTAGGTAGTATGCCATCCTGTAGGCTTTCCCATGGTCCCACAGGATTCCCAAGAGTTGCCATGTTTGCCTAGGGGAAACGGATGAGTAGTGGGTACAGTAGTGCCTCCTTATTTGTGTGTGGTTTCACTTTCTTCAGTTTCAGTTACCTATGGTTCACCATGGTGCGAAAATAGTAAATGGAATATTCCAGAAATAAACAATTTGTAAGTTTTAAATTGCATGCTTTTCTGAATAGCATGATGAAATCTCGTGCCATCCCGCTCTGTCCCACCTGGGACGTGAATCGTCCCTTTGTCCAGCCTACCCACGCTGTATACCACCCCTTGGTCACTTCATAGCTGTTTTGTTCGTGAAAGAGAGAGAGAGAGAGAGAGAGATCACATTCACAAACTTTTATTACAGTTGGTTATGGTTGTTTTGTTTTATTATTAGTTATTGTTGTTAATCTCTTACTGTGCCTAATCTCATAGTTATAGGTATGTATGTATAAGAAAAAACATAGTACATATAGGGTTCGGAACTATCCATGGTTTCAGACATCCACTAGGGGTCTTGGAACATATTGCCCGAGAATAAGGGGCGCTGACTGTACTGTGAAGTGAGGAGAATACAGGCTTCAGAGTCTATACATTTAGGTTGCAATCCACGATCCGTTATAAACATACAGAGTGAACTGGGGCAGGCCATTGAACCCCTTGAGGTCTCAGTTTTTCCATAGGTACATCCAAGAGATTTAGTTAAATGTTCTCTGTGAGGACCTTTTCCTCTCTGGTATTCTAGTAGGTGGGGAGAAAAAAGTGTTTGAGGTAAGATCATTAATTCTGATTAAGATTTATTAGCTCATTCTTTCACCAACATTTATTAAGTGCCTATTATCTGCCACACACTAAAAATAGACCCTAGGACACAGAATGAAAAGTCCCTGCTCTGAAAAGAACCCAGACACAAAAGAGTACATACTGCACGTACTGTATTGACTGGGACTGGATCGCAATAGAACTTTTTGGGGTGATGGAAATATTTTATACCTATGCTAATACAGTAGCCGCTAGCCTCATGTGGCTATTTAAATTTAATTAAGATAAAATCTCGAATAATTCAGTTCCTCATTCACATTTTCAGGGTTCAAAAGTCACATGCGCTTAGTGGCTACTCTTTTGGACAGTGCAGATTTGGAACATTTCCACCATCCCGGAAAGTTCCAGAAGGTTCTTTTGGGGAGCACTGTTCCACATCTTGAGTGTGGTGGTTGGTGGTTACATGGGTATATAAGTTTGCAGTAACTCATCAGAACGTATATTTTAAATGGATGCATTTTATTCTATGTAAACCATATCTCAATAAAATTGATTTAAAATAAAGTCCTGCTCTGAAGGAGCTCCCAGTCTAATAGAGGAGACAGCCAAGTTAACAGACAGTTACAGAGCTGTGTGAGTGCCATCAAAGAGACAAGCCCAAGCCCTGGGTGTCCTGGAAGTCCAGAGGTGAGGCAGCTATCCAAACAGGGTCCCAGAACTCTCTCTTAAACCATGGTTGGAGGAACTCTGGGAATTAGGCAGAGAGGGGGAAGGAAAAGTATTTTAGACTATAAGAACCACTAGTATCAAGAGTTCCTTTGGGTGAGTTAGAAAAATATGCCCTTTGGAATGGACTCGGCTTTGGGAAGCAGAGCATGGACTGGATTTCAGCCTCCCCCTGCCTTTGGTCTGGGTGTCCTCATGCAGGGCACAAACTGTGCAGTGGCGTGGCCTGCCACACAGAGGGGAAGGCATAGGCAAAGACACACACCCTTACAGACATCCCTTTGAGGAAGCAGGTGCTGCGGCCACTTACTTGTGGTTTTTCCTCCCTAGGTCCTCACCTGCTCTTTCAATAGAAATCCACTGCATTTAAGTGACAGGTAAGTTTACATCCTCTCTTGCAAGTCATAATCAAGACGTCAGTGCTTTTCTTAATCTGCAAAATTTCCAGACCGTTGATTGAGTCAATTACCCTTCTTTGCCTACAACTACTGCTGGTTTACATATTCAAATGTGCAGCTGGGAAGGGTGCTCAAAAGGTCTTGGCACATTAGGATAGTTTTCCCAATAGCCTTTGACTCTCTTCTAACCAGCTTCTGGATTTAGATGCAAAGGGATCTGGCCGTGGTACTGAGGATGATCAATTCAGGCAGGAGGATCTCGATTTGGGACGAATCTAGGCTTTCTGTAAGTTTTCAAAAGTTCAGGAGTGCCAGTTTTGGGGAATTAGGAAATTAAGGTCCAAATCCCTTTCTCTGTCATTGGATTGCTGTATGACTTTGGGGAAATTGGTTCACATCTCTTGAGCCTCCATTTCCTTATCCGTAAAGGATAACGACTTTTGTCTGAATTGCGAGAGAGCATGGAGGGATGAAGAGCATGATATGGGCTCTGTAGATAGTTTTGCATCAAACGGCTATTTTATTTCTTCTGGCCTTAAAAAGTGTGGAACTAGGGCCATACGGTGTGTACAGGTTTCTGTCCTCGTCTGGTAGGGCATAGATCTTGCTTGTAAAACACCTTTCTCCAACCCCTCAATCAGAATGACTCGATCTCTTCTCTTTGTGCCCCTTGAATCTTACTGTTATTTGTCTTATAAAAACAAAGTGTTTTAAGATGTTTTACTTTGATTTATAATTACTTATGTGCACATTAACCAGCTTCTGAAGGCAGGATACCGGTAACTCTGTGAAAGCCACCATGGCATAGCAACTAAGAACACGGGCTTTAGAATGAAATCTGGGCTCAATTCCCAGCTTCACCGCTTAGCAGCTGTGTGGTCAAGCAAATCCCTATCCTCTTGGAGCCTCAGTTTGTCAACTATGAAACTGAAGCATAATCAGTCCATTTCATATGGTTATTTGTGACGATTGAATGTAAACTTTGAACACAGTGCCTGGCATAAAGAAAAAGCTCAGTACAGGGCAACTAATATCAGTTATTCATGGGCTGTCAGTGCGTGTGGGGGTGGGGAGTTCAATGTTGTGGTGTAATGCACTGAGCTTACAAATAAGAAAGCAAACCCAGAATGTTGAACTGGTAGGTCTAAGGTAGTATCATGTTGATGAGTGTTACCCTCTCTAGCCCAAGAATCTACATGCTGTCACCTTATAAGGGGGCATTTCTCATTTCTATTCCCATATTGAGAAAAGTCAGGACTAGTGAGTCTGACTATTGAATACCTATGATGTGCACAGCGTGGGGCTAGATGTGGGGCTTACAAAGCATCACTGGCTTAGTACCCAGCATGCTCTGGAGACGACAGTGGGTACTGACTGGGCACTGGTCAAGGACGCTGATGGAGAGGCTGGCTGAGGGAGTTCTTAAGAGCCAGGGGCAGGGTCGTGTGCTAGGAAAGCTGCTGACTTGGGGACAAGACTGACCTGGGTTTGAATCTTGGCACACCAATGTATTTGAAGGGCGACTTGGGCAAATGTAGGACAAATGTGTAACAAAAGAAATAATGATAGTAATGGATTATAACCCATAAGATAAAGGAAGTGTCTACAAGTCCATACTGATTTAAATAAACAACCGAATAAATGGGGGAGATGAGAAAGCTCTTCCTTACATTAGAATTCTAACTAATAACTATAGAAGGCATGATGAAAGTAGGAAATCACCAAGTGGCAAATACCACTTTAGTCATTGTTTTGGGTAAGAATTATCAATAGATGATAAAAATCAGTGGGTGAAAGTTTGATGAAAAACAATACATTTATATTGTCTCAAATATCACCCCCAAGATTCTTATTAATTAAAAGAAAATAGTAATCTTACTGCACAGAATCTTGGCAGATACCATCTTAGCCAAGAGATTGGAGTTAACATCACCAATGCGTGAGACATCTTAACACCACCTGGCTTCTGATACCCTGAGAAAGGCACAGTGTCACGTGTGTGTTTTTCTTGCCAAAAGTGCATAATCCCAATCTAATCATGAGGAAACACCACATGAACCCAAATTAAGAAACATGCTATCAAATAACTGGCAAGAACTTCCATAAAGTTATCAACGTCATGAAGGAAAGAAAGGAACTGCCACAGATTGGAGGAGAGTCAGGAGACATGACAACTAAGTGCAACGTGGGTTCCTGGATGGGATGCTGAGCCAGAAAGAGGACACTAATGGGAACACTGATTAAATTTAAATAAGGTCTGTAGTAAATCATATTGCAGTAATGTAATTTCTTATTTTTGACAATTGTGCTATGGTTATGTAAGATGTTACTATTTTGGGAAGCTGGGTGAAGGCTCCACAGGGGATTCTTTGCACTATTTTTGCACCTTTTTTTCTAAGTCTGAAATTATTTCTAAATGAAAAGCTAAAAAAAGAAAGAAAGCGGAAGAGTGGCCTTTGGCAAACCTCTCCTCTCTTTGAGCCTTAGTTTCCTCATCTGTAGAACAGGACAATAATTCCAATCTATCTCAGAGCATCACGAGGATAAAATGAAATAGTGCACAGCAGCGATGTATATGTGTTGACCCTATGAAAAGGTATTCTTGCTGTTAGTAATGGCAGCTCATGTATCTTGATGAGATGCTTGAGCTGATAAAACTTCAGGAAGGTTCTACCCTAATGAGAAACATCTGTCTGCAAGTTACTTCCTCCCAGCCATTCAATATGACCTTGCTCAAGGAAATAATAATGCCAGCTTTGTGGCTGGGTGGCTGTTGTCAAGGAGATGGCGCCAGATAGCCCAGACAGCTGGTGGGAATGACGTCACCTCCAGGCTTGGCAGAAAGAAAGGCCATGGTGAGACAGAGATGGGGCAAAGGGCTTCGTCCCTGACCATGAAAACAGGAAAAACAACTTCCCAAATAGCCTATCCTTTGTATGATTGATTCTATTTTCAGTTTCCAGGTTCACTAAAGGGTTTAGCACACCATCCAGGAACATGGTCATTTGCCGAATGTGGCAATGGATTAAATAAGGAGAACTCTATTTCTTTATAGTTTCCAAAGTATCTAATTAGATAATGCAACTATGTGAGCTCAGCATTGTCTGCCCCATTTGACACGTGGGAAAACCAAGGAAGAGTAAGCAGAAGGGACCCCAGGTCACAGAATAAGTTGCAGGAGTTTCTAGAGTGAGAATCCAGGTGCCTAGACTTCCAGTCCTGCATTCATTACTGCCCACACTAAGATTCACCTTGTGGCCACCTTGAAGCAGTTGCCCAAGGAGTAGAGTCTGGCGAACACATCTCTGAAATTCTGTTGTATGGATGTAGACATCACTTCTTAATTATAAATTCTAAAGTGGAGAAAAAGAAACGAATAGGGAAGACAGGCTGTCTGAAACAATTAGGGTGTTGGTGATGAGAGGACCTGAGCTCAAATCCCAGCTCTGCCACTTACCAGCAGTGAGACCTTGAGAAAGTTCTTTTTACCTCTTTCAGCCTCAGTCTTCTCACCTGTAAGTGAGATGGGGATAATAGCGCCTACTCCAGAGGGCTGTGGTGATGGTAAAATGAGGTGGTACATGTGATATGCTGTCGTGCAGGGCGTCCGGCGGGGTCTCAGCTCCCGCTCCCAACAAAAGAACGCAGGACACGGTAAGGCCAAAAAGGAACACCCACGGAGCCATAGATAGGAAAGTCAAACCAATATATTCTCGCTGGCGGCTGGGCTGGAGACATAGGAAACAGGATCTACATAATTTGCCTAATAGCAGTCCGCACTTGCCAGCCATCTTCTTGCTAGCCCCCATTTTTTCCGCTAGCGTAGCCACAGCCGTTATATTAGTGGCCAATGGCTTACAGGTTACAGCTGACGGCCAACTAGCCACAGCTGCTGGCCATCTGATCACAGTTGATGGCCATTTACTACCCGAGCCAGCACCTTTCTATTGTGAGGCCGAGAGCCTGGAAACTGTTTTTTGGGGCTTTGTCCCCACATATGCCTGGCACAAGCGGCACATAAGAGACGCTCAGAAGATGTAAAGTCCTCTTCCTTGTTTTCTTTCTCAAGACCTTTCACCTGCTGGATGGACAGTTAGTTCGCCCATCTGGGAAGTGATGATTAGTAACTTAGCCTCCGTCACCAGAACAGAGTTGCTTGTGCATTAGTAGAAATCACTTCCAGAGCTGGGAGGTCCTGACACATCCATCCAGCCCAACCCTGTTATTTGACAGATGTGGAAACTGAGGCCCAGAGAAGAGGGATGGTCCGCCAAAGATCACAGAGAGTTGGTGGCCAAACCAGGGTGGGAATCCTGTCACCCCAGCTTCCTTGCTGTTGGACATATGTAGTATTGGGAAGAACTGTTGGTTTCAGGGGTTCAAGGATTGCCCTTTCCCTGGGGCAGGGCATGCGGCATGCTGCTGGTTTCTGCACACTCTCTCAGACTGTTACTTTATTGCTGATTCTAGGTGTGGTTGAAGATCTGGGGAAGCAAGAGGGACAGATGTACACCATCACCATGAGCTTTGTAGGTTTCACTACTAAGGTGGTGGTTGGTGGGGCTGAGGGAGGGAGGAAAGGAAGGAAGGAGAGAGAGAGAGAGAGAGAGAGAGAGAGAGAGAGAGAGAGAGAGAGAGGGAGAGAGAGAGACAATGCGATACATGGGATTACCACTGACTGAGTTACTAAAGGTATTTCAGGTCATTCTTACATCATGACGAAAACCTTGCAGAGTAGGTTTTAGCCCCATTTTCCAGATTGATTGACTCATTCCTTCAACATACATATTTAAACACCTGGTGGGTGTGATAGTTGTTGTGGGAGATATAACAGTAAACCATTCGGAATACAGTCTCTGCCCTTATGGAGCTTCCAGTTTAGTGCAAGAGGAAGACATTAAAAAACCCCAAAACGCAGAAGTTGTTATACTTGCAAACTGTGGTAAGTGCCACGAAGGAACAACACCATTGCTAAGGTTATAAGAAAGGGCTTGATTTACAGTTGAGAATTAGAGAAGGCCTCTTTCGGAAAGTAACACTTAAATTGAAGAAAGGAAGCTGAGGGTGAGGGCGGTCTTATACATGACTGTAGGGAAAGTCACCATCTACCCACTTGCCCATCTTTTCAAGACATTTTCATCCTGGGCTTTCCTGGCAGCAACCTTGAGATGGGGAGACGAAGGTTGCGTTCACTGGCCAAGTTCCGCCCCAGTTATCCAGGTGTTCGGTGATGGCTCTGCGTTAAGGAAGGTAGCCAGGGTTATGCAGAGATCCCTGAGGCAGCCGGCAGGAGCCACAGACCTGGCTGGAGGTGACAAAGTTACTGTGCATGACTTTGGGCGAGTCATTTCCTTTCTGTGTGCCTCAGTTCGCTGGCCTCAGGTGCGTTTGAGCCGTAAAGGTAATAACGAATCATTAGGCGACAGACTGGATAGTAAGTGCCGCTGACCACTAGGCTCATAGGAAGGAGCTCATTTGTTTCCAGCTAAGTGTACAAGTCACTACTTGAGTTGGGATTCCACAAGTTGGATTTTTCTAAAGCGAAGCAGCACCCGATTATCTGAGTTTCAAGTCAAGGCGGAAACCTTTGGGTTCGGGGTCATTATCCTAGAAAAACACACCGCAGGTTTTACGAATTCTGAGCACCCGTCAGGGGCTGCCTTCCTAACTCCCGCTTAAATTAACGGACCAAGGCCGGCTTTCGCCCTCAACAAAGATGGCGCCTGCCCTGCCTCGGCCTGGACACCCTCACAAAAAATGGCAGCTGTGCCCGCTTTTCGTTAGCCTCGCTGGCCCAAATGCGGACGCTCTGCCCTTTGTTAAGATGGCGCCTGCCCGCGCGTCGCTGCCCGGCTTCGGGCCGCCGCCGGCCGGCTTCAGCGGAAGCGCCTCGGTGACCCCGCCTCGTTTCCGTAGGAAGAAGCGCCGGGAAAGATGGCGGCGGCTGCGGTTTGAATTCCAGCGGCGCCGCCGGAGTCCGAACAAGAGCCGGATTGGAGGGGGCGGGGACCTGGGGAGCCCGGCGGGTCGCGACCGCGTGGGGAACCGGCGGTGCCGCTGCCACCAACAGCAGTGCTGCCACCTCCTCCGTGTCCGTGATGGACTCGGTGTTGGAAGAGGACGTCACCCTCCCCGGGACGCTCAGCGGCGGCAGGTGCGGCCCGGACTTGGGGGGTTCGCGCTAACCGGGTCGGGGTTCCAGCTGTTGAGGGTTCGCTCCCGCGGAGACTTGGGGTTTGCTCTGAGGGTGTTTGAAGGTTTGCAGACGGGGCAGTGTGTAAGGTGGGTTTCTCGGGGCGCGGGGCGCCTCCTTAGGGACCCTCCCGCCGAGGCTGAGTAGGGGGCTGGGCGTGCGACCTGCACCAGCCCCGCCTCCCGTGTTTCGGGACGCGCGAGGGACAGGATGAGAGGGACAGGAGGGATTCCCCGAAAGAGCGGGAGGAGGGCGACCTCCTAGAGGGGACCCTGAGTGGAGGCTGGTTGGGGGCAGGACCTGGGGGCTTGCTGTCATCGTGGGGAGTGCAGCTGGTCCGTGCAGACTTTGCGACGGGGTCACCGAGCGGCCACCAAGACAGGCAGAGGTTAAGAACCTTGGCTGGAGGTGAACAGAATTGGCTTCAAGTCCAGCCCTTTAAAGGAACTAGCCGTGTGACCTTGGTGGTGGAGGGGCTTAACCTGCTTCCTCGTCTGTAACACGGGGCTCCTAGTAAAATGCACCCAACGGAGTCGGGGTGAGGGTTAAAGGAGAAGGTGTCTGCCTCTGTCCAGTAGTTGGCTTGGCCAGTGTAGTGTCTGGCACCTAATCAGTGCCAAAACACTGACTGTGTTGCCGCCGTCATCGTCAGTAGTAATACGGGATGGGGAATAATGGTCCAGAGAGCGTGGCCTCCCAGAGGACCTGTGCAACGAGGCAGTTGGAGTCCACATTGCTGGTGGCCGGTCTCCTGCAGGTAGGAAGGCCTGACAGAGCCGGGCACTGCCCCAGGGCTCCTGGTTGGACAGCGGGTAGAAGGATGCAGAGGAGAGCCTGACCGAGAATCCGCAGTGTTTATCCAAATCTGCCAGGGACAGGCCGCTGCTTTTAGTCAACAGACCCTAATTGAAAGGGTGACCATGTTATTTGTTGTGTAAACCCAGACTCTTTTAAGAGTGAAATAGGCACAATTAATACATATGCCTGGTGCAGGCATAAACAGGTCCAGCCATGGGCAAACCTGGACAAATGGTTACTTTGTTTATTGAGAACCTACTGTGTATAAGGGCGAGAAGGCCCTTTGCAGCTCCTGCCTAATTGGATCCCGTGGCAATTCATGTCCCTTTCTCTTCATCTTACTAGACTACCCAGATATCTTGGGGGACGACCTCTCACCTGGATTGTCATGTTTTCCTCATGCCCCTAATAATCCTTCATACCACAGCTTGAAAGCTCTTTCTAAAATGTAAAGCTGATCGTCACAGTCTGCAGTTTATGTTTAATGCTTCTCATGGCCGTTAAGATAAAGTCCATTATTCTCTCAGACAGCTTTTCTCATCTCAGTGCTAGTTGGCCAGACCTAACTGGTGGGTTTCAATCTCAGTTCTGCCACTTATCAATCCTGTGACGTTGGACAAGTCACTTTTTCTCTGCGAGCCTCAGTTTTCATCATCTGTAAAGTGGGTGAGTCTAAAAGGGTTTTAGCCCAGTGTCTGATCCAGCAACTCAGCAGGTCATCAGATAGTCTCCCTTCCTTCCTCTCCCTGACTTCACAGGACCGAGGGGCTGCATACATTCCTGGCAACTAATCTCTTACTCACCTGCTCAGACCCTCCCCGGCTCCTTTCCAAACTCAGGATGGAGTTCTTTAATGCAGCTTCCAGGGTCGTTCCTAGTCTGGCCCATCAACTTCACAGCTTCCTTGGTCCTCCCTCTCCCTATCCTGTCTCCTCCCCGGGCTCACCTGGCTGCTAGACTCTTTGTCATGAATGCCTGTCCTTTCTTACTTCTCGGCCTGTGCACTCGCTGTTCCTGCTGCTTGGATTGCCCTCCCTCTACCCCTTTGCCATATTAATGCCTACTGTTTTTCAGGTCTCAATTTAGATGTCACTGCGAGGAAACCTTCACTGACAGTCCCCCATCCCCACGTGGGTCCTTTGTACTCTTCTAGCCACCTCATCCGTCACTGGCCCTATTGCAGCCCTTGTTCACCTCACTGGATTTTACTGACTAGCACTGTCCAATAGAAATATAATTGAGCAACATAGGTAACTGAAAATTTTCTAGTAGCCACATTAAAAAAGTAAAAAGAAACAGGTGAAATAACTTTAATAATATATTTTATTTAACTCAGTATGTCCATGTATGATCATTCTAACTTGTAAACAGCAAACTGTTATTAATGAGCTAGTTCTTTGCTGTCTTACTGACTCTTTGGAGTCTGGTATGTATTTTACACTTGCAGCACTTCCCAGCTTGGGTTACCCACATGTTGGGTGCTCAGTGGGCACACGTGGCCGATGACGCCTGTATTGGACAGTGCAGGTGTGCAGTTAACTTGTTTGTCTCCCGGATTAGACTCTGACCTATTTATTTATGAGCAGGGGCTGCATTTTAATCATCTTTGTAGCCCTAGGTCCTCACCAGGTATCTGGCTCATAAGTGGGGTTCAGTAGCTATTTGTTAACACTGAATAAAAAGCGATCTTTTCAGGTGACAGTATTATCCCCTTTTCACAGGTGAGGGCCCTGAGTCTCAGAGAAGTGGATAGTCTGGGCTCCACAAAAAGTACATGATCGAGCCAGGATGTAAATCCAGGCCTACTGACTCCAAAGCCTGGCTCTCAGTATCCTGTCCGGCTTTCCAGTTAGTTCTCTGAACCTATTCTGAGAGGATTCTGGAGGATTCCACGGAGCTGTTGGGACTTGAATTGGCCCTTAAAGAACGGCAGAAATGTTCTGAGAGCCAGATTCTCCAGGTGGTCACAGTGGAAGAGAAAAATCCCTAGAATGAAGTCACCTCGTCTTCTGCTAATATGAGTACTCTTGTGCTTGGTAATTTGCAAGCCCCAGTTTTAGAGACTAAACTGGAGTCCAGTTTGTGCTCAGACTTTTGTTGATCTGGGACAGTGTACATCACTCTCTCCAAACCTGATCACCTGTGGGTGCCCCAAAGAGCTCCAGCCCTGTGAGATTTAGGCCCAGATTCCGGCCCCAGGAACCTTGCCCAGGCTAAGGCCCTTTGTAAGCCCTGCCTGGTGGTGGTCAGAGAACCTGGCTCTGTACTCAGGATGACTGGGCTTGAATCCTGCTTCCACCAGTTACTAGCTGTATTGCTTGACTAATTCACTTAACCCTTCTGAGCCTCAGTTTCTCTTCAGTGATAATATCTATTTTATTGGGTGTCTGGATGAAGCGAGATTCTGTATATTAAGTGCCTGGCTCCTACTAGGGAGCGCATTGAATGTTAGCTGATTTTGTTAACAGATTCTACTGTTTCCTGGACGAAATCCTCTGTGCTCACCACCTTGGATCCACCCCTTGGTTTTCATGCCCAGGATTCTGCCTCTCTCTAACTATGAGCTTTGTAAGACCGAGGCCCCAATTCTTCATCTAGGTTCCTCCATCACATGGCCATTAAGAGTTTTACTGTCTGCTATGGGGCAGACCAAAAAAGAAGTGTTTTCGTGTAGATTTGTATTTTCCTAAAAGTGGGTACTTTCTCAGGCAAAGAGTGCCTTTATGAAATTTTGTAGAAGGAGGTTGAGGAAGACGATGGTGGAATGAGATTTCTAGTGAAGGCTTGAAAGCTTGAGCCAAGGCTGACCTTGGATCGGGGTTACCCCTTGACTGTGAGGTGTGAGGAGAGCTCTCCTTGTCACCAGTGTAAGCTCAGTGAGGGCAGGGAGCTTGTCTGGCTCGGAACCCACAGTATCTTTAGACCTGGGACCGTGTCTGGCACATAGTAGAGACTCAACAAATGTTTGCTGAATGAATCGATTTTGTTCAGTCTCTGAAAAGATAAATGCCATGTAAACATGGCCTCCATATTTAGTAGTGAAATGCTGTTTTGTAATCACTGAAAAAGTGCACTCAGTCCACTGACACAGTCTTTCTGGAACACAATTTGGCATTATCTGTTAACATTAAAAGTGTGCCTGGTGTTTTTATGTTTTTGTTTTTTAACAATTTTATTGAATTATAATTTATATGCCATGAAGTTCACCCATTTAAAATATACTGTTTAATGATTTTTCAGTATATTTACAAAGTTGTGCAACCATCAGTATAATCTAATTTTAGAACATTTTCATCATCTAAAAACATGCCCATTAGCAGTCTCTCCCTGTCTCAGTCAGCTGGGTACCACAGACTGGGTGACTTAGAGACAACAGAAATTATTTCTCACCATTTTAGAGGCTGGCAGTCCAAAATCAGGGTGCCGGCATGGTCAGGTTGGTGAGCCCCTTACCTGGGTTGCGCACTGCTGAACCCTCATTGTATCCTCGTGGGCGAGTAGAGAGAAGCTCTCTCTCAGCTCTTATAAGGTCCCTGATCTCACAAGGACCCCACCCTTATGACCTCATCTAACCCTAATTACCTCCCCAAACCCCACCGCTTAATACCATCACATGGGGAGGGGAGGGTTTCAACATGCATTTTGGGGGGACACAAATATTTGGTCCATAACACTCCCCTTTCCTACTTCCCGCTACCTCAATCCTAGGCAATCATAATCTACTTTTTGTCTGTAGAATTACCTATTCCGGACATTTCATATATATGGGATCTTACAATGTGTTATGTTTTGTGAAATTCATCTATGTGGTACCATGTGTCAGTACTTCATTCCTTTTTATGGCTGAATAATATTCCATTTTGTACATGTACCACATTTTGTTCATTCATTGGCCGATGACATTTGGGTTATTTTTACTTTTTTGGCTATTATGAATAATATTGCTATGAACACTTATTTGTATAGAAGTATGTTTTCATTTCTCTTTGCATATATACTTGGGAGTGGAATTGCTGGGTCACGTATTTATGCATAATTGCTGGGTCACACTGTATTTAACATTTTGAGGAACTGTGCAGCTCTTTGCCAAAGTAGCTGCATCATTTTATGTGCTCATCAACAGTGTCTGAGGGTTCTTATTTCTCCATAGCCTCACCAGCACTTATTATTGTCTGTCATTTTGGTTATAGCCATCCTTGGAGGTACCATGCGGTATCTCATTGTGGTATTGATTATTTGCATTCCCCTAATGACTAATGATGTTGAGTGTTTTTTCATATGCTTATTGCTGTTTGCACATTTTACAAATCCTTTGCCCATAAAAAAATGTGAATATGTTTTGATCCAGCAATTGTACTTCTTATCTATCCTTGAGAAATCCTCATGCATGTGCACGAGACCTGTATGAGGATATTTGTACAGTATTGTTTGTAAAAGGAAGAACTTGGGAACAAATTGAATTACATCAGGGAATTGGTAAATACAGATCCTTTCAAAAGTGTCTTTTAGACTGAGACCCATTGGCAGCTCATGAAATTTAATTTAGAAGGTTGCATCCAGAATTTAAAAAAATGGAATAGAACAGAATAGAAAACATTTCAAGAATTTAGAGTAATATATTTCCTTCTATGGGTCATGGGCAATAATAAAGTTTGAAAAATAATGCTGTAGAAATATTGAGGTAGACATATTTGTACTGTCATGAAAACATCCTTAGGATACATTAAGTGAAGGAAAGATGCTGCAGAATAATATATACAGTTTGATTGCATGTATTTATTTTTAAGCCACAAAATAAAACTATGTCTCTATGTATATAAATATGAGGTGTGATCAAAAAATATGGTGAATGTTTAAATAAAAAGATTTATTACAGTAAAAGACACATTGCCAGTAATCCCCCTCAAAATACTCCCCCTCGCTTTGAACACACTTATCCCATCGTTCATGCCACTTTCTGAAGCGGTTCTGGAAGTCCTCTTTCATGAGTGTCTTTAGTTGCTCTGTGTTGCTGCCTTGATGTCCTGAATCATTTTGACTTTGGGGAAGAACCAGAAGTCGCACGGTACCAGATCCAGTGAATAAAGAGGATGAGGACACACTGTCATGTTTTTATTTGACAGAAATTGCTATACCAGAAGCGATGTGTGACAGGGAGCGTTGTCATGATGGAGGATGAACTAAAGACACTTACGAAAGAGGACTTCCAGAACTGCTTCAGAAAGGAGCAAGAACGATGGGATGAGTGTGTTCAAAGTGAGGAGGAGTGTTTTGAGGGGGATTAATGGCAATGTGTCTTTTACTGTAATAACATTTTTTTATTTAAACATTCACCGTATCTTTTGATCACACCTCGTACATAGATAAAGGTCTGGAAGGATACATGTCTTGCTGATAACAGTGGTTACCTCTTAGGAGGAGATTAAGACAGGAGTGAGGAGTAGTCAGAGAACTTCAGGCTTATCTGTATTTTTCTATTTATAATATTCTCTAAGAATAAATAACAGAATGACAAATGAATTGTTGAAGACAAACAAAAGTGTACTTGTTGGTGTAATTGTTTTCTGAGTGTGATGTCCAGTCCCTCCCATGGCTCTCTGCCCTTCAGCAATGAAATGCTTAGGCCTTGTTCCTTGTTGGGTCTGTGGCGTGAATGGACAGTTGTTGCTGCCATATACAGGCCCAGAAAGAGACTGTTCCTTTTGAGTGGCCGCAGAGCAAGACGGGAGCATGAGGGGGCAAAGCTCAGGTGAGTGTCCATTCCTTTACTCAGCAAATAGTTTTCCATTTGATAGACAGCAGCTGCGTGGCTCTGCGCTGCCCAGCACTCACTGGCACTCTGCTGCCTCTGTTCATTTGGACTTCGCCACAGCCCCCTCGTGGAAGGTGTTAGAGGTGCCAGGGTGGTGAAGAGGTGAAGAGCGGGGGCTGGAAATCAGGCCAGCTTGGGTTGGCCAGCTTACGAACTGTGCCGGGCCTCTGCTTCCTCATTTAAACAATTGGCAGCATTTAAAAACTACCACCTACCACAGAAGGGCTATGGGGAGGCGTAAGTGGGAGGCTGCCTGTCCTGTCCCACATGTGGGCCCACTCAGTGTGGGCGCCCTCCAGGGTAGGTTTGTTAGGATTATGCTGGATTTGGCTCTCAGCTTTGCTGCTAATGCTTTGTGATTTTGAGCAAGTAAGTCCCTTCCCCTTTCTGGGCCTTACTTTCCTCCATCTGTACCATGTGAAAACCACATCTGAGTTTTCTTCCTTTGCTTGCGTAGTTTTGATTTCTTGTGGGGCTCCATGAAGCCCCAGCCTTCGTTCTCAGGCTTAAAATGAGTGATCAGAACGGGAAGAGGGAGCTACTTAGAGCTGGAAGGGTAGCTGGAACCCACTGGATTGTGCGGATGACAAGAGTCATAGCATTTAAAAAGTGGGTAGGTAAAGCCCAAGTGGAAATTTGGGAGGAACCAGACAGGAATTTCTGAATTACATAGTGGTTTCTTCTGAGAGTTGGAATGTCAGGTGTCATTTTTCAAACTGTAGTGTTTGCCTCTCAGAAACTGTCTAAGACCAAATTCTTTGGCTTTGCCTACCAGGTGGTTTTTAACCGTGATTGATCTTGGCTTGAATGATGGGCCATTTCAGCCAGTGGGAAGAATTCAGTGGCTGTGTTGGGGAGAACCCCCAGATTGGGAATGCAGAGGCTCGACTGTAGTCTACGCTCAACCAACAACCTGGTGTGTGCCCTCGGCCTCTGGACCACCATCTGCAAAAGGTGGTGGTTGAACTTGATTTTAATTTTTAAAATTCAGTTTAGAAAATGGAGTTCGTGGGGCAGCCGGTTAACTCGGTTAGAGCGCGATGGTTGTAACACCAGGGTTGCCGGTTCGATCCCCACATGGGCCACTGTGAGCTGCGCCCTCCACAACTAGATTGAAACAACTACTTGACTTGGAGCCGATGGGTCCCGGAAAAACACATTTAAATAAATAAAAGATATTTTTAAAAAAAGGAAGAAAAAAATGGAGTTTGTCCTTTCTAGTAATGCTTATTGGAGGAAATTGAGAATTATACAAAATTAGAAAGGAAAATATCTCATTTTCCTACAAATGATGATTTTTAATATTTCATTTTTCTCATGTGTTCGTAGCCCACCTAATTTCCAAGAAGCATTTGAGGTTACTTTAGTATATATGTTTTTCTCTAAATTGAGAACATAGTCTACTTAAAGTTTTATTCAGTTATCTTTATAGCAGACACATTTTATGTATTCATTTTCTTGATGTTGGAATTTAATGATATTCAGTTTTTTGCTTGGCCCTCATCTTGGAGGTGCATTCCAACTTTAAACTTTGGTGATCAGGCAGAATTGATCAGGCAGAATGGATTTAGATTTAGAGGAAAGAGCAAACTGTCAAGAAGTGAAGCCGAGCCTCCACCAACTCCTAGTTTACAGCTTGGGACAGGGAAGTTTCACTGGGCTCGGATTCTGGACTTGGTCCTCCTCCCAACTGTCATGTGACTGGCGAGGCCCCTGAAATGATCTGGGTCTTAGTGCCTTCCTTTGAGAAATGTGTGGACCCTCAGGGAATTGGGTAGCGCTCATGATGGTAACGTACAAATTATAAAGCGCTATGAGTGTCAAGGTGACAGTGACATTTTGCTCCCATTTATGGGGTACCCACAGTACGCCAGGTAACCTCGCTGGGCACTGTGTGTCTTGTTTAATTGTCAGTTACTCTGTGAAGTAGCCGCGCTTCTTCTTTCACAGATGCAGGAAGCAGAGAGGTATGCAGCAGAGCTTAGAGCAGAATCCAGGGAAGTGTCTTCTGGGTTCAGCCACACCTCCTTTTGTGGCTTCGTTTTCTGTCAGTGTCACCAGATTGCCACTGAACCCATTTTTATAATTCTCCTGGTAAAACCTTTTGGATCAGTGAATTTTGCATTTCGACATTCTTAAAGCATCTGGATTGCTGCCTGATTCTGGAACGCATACGTTTTGGTTGTGATAGGCATATTAATAATAGTAATGACAAAAACAATAGATGTCGCTTATTAAGTGTTTATGTAATTAACTCATTTAATCTTTGCAGCTAGAGTAGTACCCCCATGTAACAGATTCAGAGTGTGAAATTCAGAAACTTAAGTAGCTTAAATTCGGCACTGTGCCTCTGCACGAGGCACACAGAGCACTTGTGTGAGTGAATGAATGAATGAGTGAATGACCGCCGGTGCTGAAAGTCACTTGGCTATTAGGGGTTAGAGCTAGCACTGAGCCCCAGAGCCTGAGTTCTTGTCCTCTGCACTGCATGCCTCCCAGGTAGCTCAGCTGTTGGTCCCTGCTTGGCCTGATGGTTGTCGTGTGCAGTCTAGACACTCTTAACGGTCTCCGTTGTTCAAACACTAACTCATCTCTTATGCACATGTTCTCTCCTAGTGGCCTTGTTCCCAAGTTACCCGATGACCTGCATGGCGTCAGCCCTGGTGCTGGTTTGGGAAACGGTGGTAAGTACACACAGCCGGGCATTCTCTTGAGGAAGAAAAAGGGAAGTAGAAACCAGACCACAAAGGCCTGGAGGCCTTGAGCCTCGAACCAGGCTCTGATGTCCCTGGGGCCTGGCTGGGTGCTCACAGTAGTGCTCAGTATGTTATATGCCTGTCGGTTGGTTACTTACCTCCTTTCATAAACACCGGACTAGAGGACTTGATGTCGGTTAGGCCATATTTCCCGAGTTTTCTTTCTTGCTACCAAGCTTGGGGATCCAGTCAGTGTTTGCTGAACTGAATGCCTGCATGGAGCCTGGACGTTGAATTGATGGCTAAGTCAGGCACGGAGGATCTCTGCTCCCCATTGCTGAGTGGCGGGAGGCCCAGGAGAGCTGCTGTCTGAACGTCTGTGTGCCAAGGTCTTCCTGGCAGGCGCTGGATTCCATGTGTGCTCTGGGGCCCAGCATTCCTACACAGGCTTGCCCTTTGGAGACAAATAGCTGGTTAGCCCACAGGAGACGGCGCTGAGTAAATAAGCAGTCTATTGTGGTTAAGCTGGATTATGAAGAAAATTTCTGCTTTGCAGTGTGGATTCTGCTAAGCGTGCTTCATAATTTTTGTTTTTTTGAAAAAAGTGAAAGCTATCATAAGTATCTGTGGAAAGTGCTAATAATTTGACTTGTTGAAATATCTTAGAGATATTTTGACTTGTGTTTTTTCCTCTTCTCCAAAGCAATGAGATATGTGCAAAAGAAAAAAGTTCTTAGAGCAGATATAAGAGCCACAGGGTTTATCTCTTGGAGGATGCTTTAGCTGACAGGCCACCTTCAGGTTTTCCTTCAGAACATGTTAACTTTTTCTTTTAACACAAAATCCAACAGTTCCAGTTTCTTCTCTTCTTGCCCAGGCAGTTAGAAGCAGACATCGGTAGGCTTGCTCCTTAATTCAGCCCATGTGTACATCTGCTTCCTGCCAGGCTCTGGGCTTAGCCCTGGGAAGAAGCTTTGAACAGGTTCCAGCTAGGCCGAGAAGGCTATTAAACAAAGAATTATTATGATAAATCACATGATGAATGGAATGAGGGAAGAAAGAGAAGGTGCTGTGAGGGGAGAAGAGGGAGATTTACTTTGGTGAATGGAGGAGGTGGGTCAGGGAAGAATTTCCCAAGAAACTGATATTGAAGAGTGAATAGGCTCTCGACGGACAGACACGGGACAGCGTGTCCCGTTTGAGGACAGGAAGACAAGCCTGTGTGCCCTTAGTCGGGCGACAGGGCTCGTCACGGCCTGCCCTGCCCACTCCTGAACCGCTCTCCTGAGTGGTTTCCCCACGCCCACTCCCCCCTCTGCGTCTTTCCATGGGACGTTGCTTCTGCCTTTGCCCCCTCATCTGCCTGTCACCTCGGTAGGACACAGCTCACTGCCCTCTGTGGCTCTCCTCAGGCTGCCTTAGGTGCGCGTTCCGCAGTCAGCCTTACATATTTCACCTCATGTATTCCTATTGGCTACTTCACAAATATCCAGAATCAGGCCACTTCTGACTCACTTATCCTCTGACCATCCTGGTCTAAGACCCCGTGATCTCTGGCTTGGATTATCCCAATGTTCTCCTAGTTACTTAAGTGCCTTTCAGTTTCTTCTCAGCAAGGCAGCCAGAGGGAGCCTGTAGAAACCAAAGTGCAATCATGTTATGCCTTAGCCCAGAATCCTCAGTTGGCTCCTCCGAGTGCTGAGAAGATCCTACGAGGCCGTACACAGCATGTCCCCCCATAGCTCGCTTACCTCCTTCCGGTCCCCTTTGTTTATTGCCCTCTGGTCCAGTGGCATCGTGGCTGGTCCTCAGATCCACTAGACATGCTCCCACCTCAGGCCTCTCCCTTTCCACTTCTCTTCAGGTCTGCCCACATGTCACCTTGTCAGTGACACCTTCCTTAAAGTGGCAATCCACCTTATTTAAAATGGCAATCCTCACGCCACCCTTGGTATGTCCTATCCTTATCCACTTTATTTTTCGCCATAGCATTTATCACGTTTTGACATTCTATGTAATTACCCTATTATTTTGTTCATTGTCTGTCTCCTGGTGGAGTATCGGCTCCATGTGTTTGTTTCCTGAGCTAGCCACATCCAGAGCGATGCCTAGCAGAGAACAGGCCTCCCTGCATATTTGTTGGAGGATTGCTTTTATTCACTCAACACACATTTACTCAACACCTCAGAAGTGCCAAGCCCTTTGTGCAGCACAGCAGTTTCCTTCTCTGTCTTGCCCACTAGATTGGGGACCTTGGGTGCAGGTCAGTGTCTTCTACTCACTGTTGCTTCCCTAGCACCTGGCGTGGCGCTTGGCACAGAGTAGGGGTGTAATACATGTTTGCGGAATTAAAGAAGCTGTGGAAATATTTGGGTTTTGGCAAAGTCTTCAATCATTCCAAAGCAGGGATCAGCAGTTTCTGATCCACTGCCTGCTTTCGAAATTAAGCTTTTATTGGATCTTTTATTGTTTATTTGTTTATGAATTGTCTGTGGCTGTTTTTTTTGCATCAACAGAAGAGTTCATAATGTATTTGTAACAGATTTTAGGCTTTATGTTGTTTTATAAGGATGTGTAGCTTGCAAATCCTGTTATGGTCTGGTGTCTTAATAAAAAGGTTGCCAACCCCTGCTGTCAAATCAGTTAGACATGCTTTGTTTTAATTGCTGACGTGTGAAGAGGATATTCTGGTCAGCAAAATAACCTTATGACAAGCAGTAAGAAAGTACATTCTTAAGTAAGAAAGGATCATTCTGCTTTGCCATATGCCCCGTGCATTTCCTTGGTTCATCCTCTGACACATTACATTGGGGCTAGTTTAAGTAATTTGTAAATCTTTGAAATCTAATGGTGTAGAGCTTTCCCTAGGCTCAAATCAGTAAATCACAACAGACAGAAAGTACCAGTAGAATATACTGTGGAAGCTATTCACGTTTTTTCGGTCTCTGGACTCTGTTCCCTAATAGGGATGCTGGGCAATTTGCAGACTGTGATGTTTTGTCTATTTTACCTTTTTATAGTGCTCCCAAATGTGTCAGAAGAGACGGTGTCTCCCACCAGAGCACGGAACATGAAGGACTTTGAAAATGTAAGTCACCCTCCCCAACAAATCATGTCTTCTGCCACTGTCTGAGCAGACCCAGGAGGGAGGTGTATTTCTCAAGCAGAGTGTAAGCTGGATAATGCCAGAGTTAGGAGGAATGCCGTGTCCCGTGGGGATTCTCTGTGACTGACATACCTACGCAGTCGGCCCTTTATACATGGGCCAGTTATGGGCTCCAACAGGATCAGTAGTTTCCAGCTTGGGGGAGGATGGTATATTTCCAGTGTCCCGAGTGTGAGGATATTTCCATATTGCACAGTTGAGAGGAGCTCATATTTGTCAAGGGCTTTCCTATAATGTCAGGTGCCTTATTTATGGTCCCTATTTAATCTTTGCTGCAACTCTGTGAGGGATCTTGTATTATCCCCATTTTACAGATAAGGACTCACATAATACTTGAGTGGCAGATCTGGGATTTGAAGCCAGGTTTTAATGCCTCCAAAGCGATTATTCTTTCCACCACACCGGGCTGACTCCTTGTGTTCTGTAGGCTTCATCATTGTTGCTGTTGAGTGAAACGCGAGCAGCCTGGGCCCAGTGCGGGGTGGTAATTGTCTGAGAATGGACTATTTGGTGCTAGATTTCACTTCTGTACTTAATGTCTTCCAGCACTGTGTCTTCATTTGTTAGCGGAGAGGGGCTTGTTGTCAACTAACAGGAAAATAAGGTTATTTTCCCGATTCCAATTCTCCTTAACAACTTACCTGTTCAGTGCTCTCATCTATCATGGGAGGAATTAGACCCTTCTTCATTTGTAACCAAATGAAATCCATACTATGCAAGATACGGGAGATATTTATCAGAGGGAACATGGAGGACACAGAGAAGGACGTTCCACAATTACGTTTCTCTCTCCCCAGTTGTCTGTACAGAACAGAGCGGTACTGTCTCTGGATTTAATTTAGAATACTCATTACTGCTAATAGTTATCTGCAAACCACTGGTGACCAATTGAAGAAATGACTTGTCAGATCTCTAATGGAAACAAGTAATTTCTGAGCTTTGAGTTGTTGTAATTTCAGCTGTACAACTTGATCTGTGCTGTGGGGTCTGGGGCCTCAAACGAATGAGATTTGATTATTTCACATTGTGTATAATTAAAATGTGCTCTACTATTAAATGGTTGTTCCTGTTTTATCATAAGAGTAATAATAGTTACTTCTTATTGAGCTCTTGCTCTGAGCTGGGCACTTTAAATGTAAGGCTCTTTATATACTAGTTATGTTAATATTAAAGCAGCTCTGCAAGACAGTGTTATTTAACTTGCGAGGGGCACACTTTGAATTTTATTTCTAGATGGAAAAATGTAATCAAATCCTCGAATTTTGGTTTCACATTTGATCATCTGCCCTTTGAACTGGGAGGAATCTTAGAATCGAGTCCAACCCTGTATTATATGTATTAGAAACTGAGGCCCAGGGATGTGCTGTGGCAAAGCTGTTCTCAGAGGCAGTCTGTTTTTATCCACTTCTTCTGGGTGACCTTGGGCCAGTCCGTTAACCTTCTGTGTGTTCCTTGTCTTAAAAATGGCATGATAATAGTTTCTACTTCTCGGTGTTGTTGCTAGGATTAAATGAGTGAATACCGTGTTTCCCGGAAAATAAGACCTAACCGGAACATAAGCCCTAGCATGATTTTTCAGGAGGACGTCCCTGAACATGAGCCCTAATGTGTCTTTTGGAGCAAAAGTTAATACAAGCCCTGGTCTTATTTTTGGGGAACACGGTATACGTGAAGCACATATACCTAAGAGAGTTCCTTCTGTGTGTCAGCTATTGCTCCTTCTTACCGTTATTGGTATACTTATTCTTGTTATTTTTTTCTACTCTGCAAGTGATTTAAGTTTCCCTTGTGCAGACGTGTTCTTGGTGACCTAAATACTATTTTTCTTAAAGGCGAGAGAGAACCTTCCATGCCAATATGTTTTAGGATTTATGTCTTTTCCTTTATGGCTGTGGTCCTTTGGCTGCTGTTAGGTTTTTATGGCATTAATATTTTTTACTATAGCATTTTCAAGAGCGAATTCTGCAGTTGAAATTGAAATGACCACACTGTTCTCAATGGCTCTCTTTTAGGCCTTTAGAAGTCACTGAAAATTTTCATCTGTTTGAGCTACCAAACGCGTGATCTCTGTGTTGAGGTAGTCTGAACTTTCTGTGGGGTGCTTAGCAGGAATGGCTCTTGGCATCTACTGCTAATTTTAAAGTCCACGTGCCTATCAAAGAGGAGGCTGGAATACTTTTGGTTCAGAGGGGAAATGTCTGATTCCTCTTATTCTGGTCTCAGCCGATGGATACCTGGACGTCAGGGGGATTTCGAAAGACAGAGTCCTCCTTCTGGTTTTGCTTAGAGTTCATCCGTTCATCAGTGAATATTGTCAAATCTATACTCTGTGCCAGGCTATGCCAGAGGCGTGGGAATTTACAGTAGATTAATACCAGGTACGTCTCCCTGTCAGGAGGCTAACCGTCTACTTGGGGAGAGGACAGGAAAATACTGCAGTGATGGACGTAAGGACAGGGTGCTGTGTGGCACAGAGGAGGGGCCCTGAACCTGGCCTGGGGGGTTCAGGGAAGCCTCCCTGCAGGAGGTGTTCCTGGAGTTGGGTCATCAGGGGCAAGGAGGGGTTAGCCAAGGTGAGAGGACTAATCCCAGGCACCAGGACTCACATATGGCACCGTAGAGAGAGGCATGATAGGGTGTGATGCGTGCAGGGACTCGTAAGTTCCCTTTGGCTGGAAGGAGGCCACGTGAGAAGGCTTTAGAGAAATGAGGCTAGCGAAAGCCGGCAGGGTCAGATCCTGCAGGGTCTTATATGTTGTACTGCTTTGTTCCATTTTGTCCTGAAGATGAAGGGGAGCCAGTGATGCTTTTAATCTGGGGAGGAAAATGGCCAGAAGTAAGCTCTCAGATTATCCAGTCTGGGGCCTGCAAGGCGGAAGCAAAGCTGGTGACAGTGTGATCGGTGGAAAGGCTGCTGCGTGTGATGTGGGGAAGGGATAATATTGCAGCTAACTAAGGGAGGCGGTCAGGAGTGTGCAGGAGGAAGTCTGAAGGTCAGACGGGGGAGCTCCAGCAGTCATCTCACCCAGGCCCGTCATTTGACACGTGGGGACGCTGAAGCCCCGAGAGTCGGACGTGCTCGGGCTTTGAACTCCGTTCTTCCGGCTGAGGAAGTCCTTCTGCTCCACTCCGCTGCTGTGCAAGCCCTCACGCTGACGTGTGACAACCACATGCCTTCTTTTGCCTCTTTAAGCTGGTCATGCATTGCCTAATCCTGTCATTAGCTGAGGGTATAATCACCTGTGCGGCAGGCCATATGGTAGGAAGCTGGCACGTCAGTTTGGTCTTCAGAGGGAGCCTGTCTTATGGGTCTTTTCTCGATGGTAAAGTAGTTGGGAGCTCCCTGGAGCAGAGGAGGCCTGGCTGGGGCAGTGCTGTGCGCGTGCTGACACACACTGCACATACTGACCTCGTGTGACCTGTTCTCTCTCTGTCTCTTTCTCAAAATGTTTTGAGTGAGGGGGGAAGACCCAGAATCTGGTTCGGCACATCCAGGCAGTCCAGGTAGCACTCTTTACTGATTTTTCTGTGACCTTCCTGATGGAAAATGATGTGGCTAGCTTTCCACCTGTGTTCATAGTAGGGACCCCCATTTTCTTTCACAGCAAGCACTCAGCACCCTGTCTTTTTTAAATTTTAATGTTTTATTTAGTTTCAGGTGTACACTCGTTAGACATTTACACCCCTCATAAAGTGATAACCTCCCCCCCCCACTGCCCTTCTCACGTCGTCAGCACGTTGCCTTTCCCACCATGGGTCGTATGGCTGTCGATGTGTTTATTTATGGACATAACCTGTATCTCCTCTGCTCTCTCCCTGATAACACTGAACCTCACGGGATGGTAGGCACTTCCTGAATATTTGTTGGTTAAACGAATGTCTGAGTTTGTATAAGATACTGGACCTGTAACTTTTGGTTGCCTGATGTGTAACATGTGGAAAGTAGTATTTACTCATAGGGTTGTGGTGAGCAATAGGCAACATGCTTAGGACGGGCCTTCAGCAGAGGGCGGCCGCAGGGACTGTTAATAGAGTGGCCAGAGACCGTGCAGCTGGAGGGAGAGGAGCAGGGTGGGGGCTGCAGAGCCCGAGTCAGAGGAGAGCACGCGCCCGTCAGGAGGGCAAGGTGAAGCTACGAAGGGGGAGCAGGGGTGCGATCAGAACGAGGCAGGAGATCCGGAAGTGTGTGGGGTGCAGGTCAGTGGGCTTGGAGGACTGTAGCTGGCAGGGTGGGTACTGCATCCACTCTGCTGCTGGTTCTGCACAAGACGCGGCCTGACAGTGCCAAGGGCCTCTGCAATCAAGTTTGGCTCATGGCTGGAGGGGATGTCTAGGAGGCGGTCAGTTCAGCGGCTAGTCCTGTGGTAGGGTGCCCTCCTGCTTCCGAGACTGAATGCTCTGAGTCCTCATACCTCTGCATGTCCTGGCCATGCCCTCCAAAAACCCGGCCAGATGGCGGGCTTGGCAGTATAAATTTTAACAATCTTTTGGAAGGCCCTTTGGGAAGAGATTTTGATAGTCATAAACAAAATACTATTCTTGAGCCCGCTAATCCATTTTGGGACAATCTATCCTAAGGAAACAACTCAGTGGAAGGAAAAAGCTCTGTGCTGAAGGTGTCTGTTGTCACATTGTGTGTAATTGTGAGAAATTGGGAACAGTTTCTCACATGTTATTTCTTTGTCTTCTTGCCATATTTATATTTTTTACGTTTGTTATTTCTTTGTCTTCTTGCAATAGGCTTGTGATGAAGGTATTTCACAGATGAGGAAGTTGAGGTTGGAGAGATTAAATGACTTGCTCACGAGCTTGATGTGATTGAGAGACTGAAAGCAGTGAAAATTCAAGCCTGGCCTTTCTGATGATAAAGGCTGGATGCCCTCCACCAAATCACATTGAACGCATAAGTGCTCGGTAGAGAAATGGTGAGATAATCGACAGTGAACCAGGTCAGGAGAATTGAGTGCAGTCGTTTTAAGTGATAATGATGTATAATCCTGCAACAGTGTGAAAAATATTTAAGATACAGTATGAGGGGAAAGCAATGGACTATTCTAATTCATCTATGTTATAATTTAAAAAAAAAAAGTATATTCATGAGCAAAGGCTGCAAAGAATATAAAAAGAGTTGACTGCATGAGGTAGTTATATTCCAAGTATTATTTGGGTTTCAGTTTTAAAATTCCGTTCTTGCTAAAGTACTGAGGATTAATAAGTAGATGTTGGCCTAGGAATAGTTTTCTTGATGATTTGAAGACACCTGGGAGAGTATTTGAATTAGAAACTGATGCCAAAGTGTCCTCCTCATTTTACTAATCTCACTTAGCAGCCGCTGGCAAAATTATCAAACATGCAGTATTGTTTGCCAGAGATGAGCGCTGGAAAGCAAGAGTTCATGGTTTTTGTGATGTCCAGGTGAGAGAGCTACCAGTTTTTGGACTTCAAGGAGGATAAAAAGTTGATGGCGGCCCAAAGATCTGCTTCATGAAGGCCCGAGTGAGACATGGATTCCTCTTGAAAGCCATCCTGTGTTTCCTGCTTGCTGTTGCCAGGCTCTGCCAGGTGCTTGAGCTCCTGTGGTTGTCACAGCACCCCTGTGAGGTAGTTGATTTTTATCCTCGTATTAAGGATGAGCCAACAGTGGCTCAGAGACGTTAAATAATTTTCTCAAGGTTACATGGCTCAGAGGTGGCCGCATTGGGAGTTCAGTCCGTTCTGCTGACCCCAGGGCCTTGCTCTTAGCTCTCGCTGCCTTGAATTGAAAGGTGATCTGGTGGTTGAGGCCTACACTCGTGTAAGTCACTGAAACTGATCTTGAGGGAGGCACCTAGCTTAGGTTTTATTTGCAGCGGGCCTGGTTGGAGTTGCCCTGATTCTTTTTCATGTTGTTGAGGTTTGGTTCTTTTCCCTTTTTGGTGGAGTTCTAGACTGGACAAGGCTTTGACTGGGAGTGAGAGGAAGCCAGAGTGGCTGACAGCAGCTCCTTCCAACTGGGGCCCACGCCGGCTTCAGAAAGCACCACCCCGTAATCATGTTGGGGTACTTCCATGGCGGATGGCTGCTGTTCCACAGTAACACTTGGGCTCCCTGGCTGGAATAGGGCACGTGCAGCCTTTGCGTTAACTTTTTTTGGAGCATTAGGTTTCTGAGTGGGTTTTCTATTTTGGGGTATTTATTCCTACTGTACTGTAAGCTGTTTTCAGTTTTTCTGGCTCAAAGTTTTAAAATTTCTTGAACTTGTTTCTCCTATAGGGAAAAGTCCAAATGAAAAGAATAGTAATATATTTTAAGTTCTAATGCTGTGCTAGGCGTAGTAATGAACATTCTAATTATTTCTTCTAATCCCTATTCTAGCTCTATGGAATAGGCATTATTACAATCCCATTTTTACAGATAAAGGAACTGAGACATACGGAAAAATGAACTTGACTAAAGTCGTATAGCTAGTAAGGTAGTCTGGATTGTATTCATTCATTACTTTATTTATTCGTTTAACAAATGTTGATTGAGTGTCTACTGTGTTCCAGTTACTGTGCTAAAACCTCAGGGGAAATAGCCATGAACAGATAGATAAGGTCCCTGCCCTCAAGAAGTGGATTACATTCATATGATAAACACGACAATAAGTATTGTGTCAGGAAATAAGGTGAATCCAGGTTGTGCAAAGTTCTGGCAAGAAGAATTACGAGCGTGACTTGGTGGAGGGTGTAGACATGGAGACCACGTTAGATCGGATAGTTAGGAAGGGTCTCTGAGTTGGTGACACTTGAGCTGAGATGGAAGAGATGACACTGAGCCGCCCTGGCAAGTGCCATAGGAAGAGCTGTGCAGGCAGACAGGGGCGTGGCTTTTGGGGACCTGGAAAAAGGCCAGTGAGGCTAGAACCTTGTGAGCAAGGGAGGGGATGGTACCTGAGGAGGCTGGAGAGGCAGGCGGCAGCCAGATCAGACGGCACGCTGTGGCCATGGCGGGGAGTTCTGCTCTAAGAGTGATGGAGACGGAAACAGTGGGGTGCTGTGAACCCGATCTGTCTGACTCGGAGGCCTCCTGGCATCACACTGCCTTCAAGAAATTCTTACGTGTATGTCCACGCATCCAGCCATTGGGTCTTTAGTAACTGTCTCTTATGTTTCAGGCTAGAATGCACAAGAAGATATGGTTCCCAACCTCTTAGAGATGGTTTGTGTAGAAAGGCAGATAACCAGCTGGTACAATGCAGTGTGATAACTGCTGTGAGTAAGAAAGCAGAGGTTGTGTGGAAACAGTTAGAAGGGTCCCCAGTCCAGCCTGGTGGGGGTTGTCAGAGAAAACTTGATGAGGGAAGTGGTGTTAAGCAGAGAACTAGACTGGCATTGTTATGGGGAAGATGGTGCCTGGGTTTCCTTTTATTCATTTGGGCCTGTCTGGCATTGGCAGTGACCTATTGAAGGCTTATTTACCTTTTCCTTATATTTTTTAAAAAATGTCTTTACCTATAAATAGGACAAATATTCTTTCAAGTGTTGCTAAGAATTTTAGCAGTGTGTACAATGTGGGCATTCTAAGCAAGCTCCATAAATATTTTATTGGTAGCTGAGTAACAGAATAAGGTTCCTCTTTATGGGAAGCGGCTGGCAGGGTAGACTTTTTGTGTGTGAATAAATGTTTTATGTGCTGTTTCCTTAAAACATTCATAAAGGAGGTCTTAATGAACCTACCAATTGTTTCTGGTACTGCTCTCGTTAACCACAAAATTGTTAACAGGAGGGCCGAGGGCAGACACTGGGAAATACACTGAGTGTAGAGTGTGCTTGTTTTCTTCTATCCAGACGTAAAAGTAGGTTTATTAAATAGAGTCTTACATGCTATTACCAGTTATTTTTAAAAAGGCCGAATAGGAAACCGGTGAGTGTATGTGTTTGGGGACGAATTAGAATTCAAGTATAGCTATTCAGATTTTGCTACATTTTATGTTAGTTATTGTTAAATCAACTTTATTGCAATGTAATTTACAGAAAATGAAATGTACCCGTTTTAAGTGTTAGATGAGTTTTGGCAAACGTATACTCTCTAGTAACCTCTGTCATAATCTCTCTCTCTCTCTCTCTATATATATATATGGATAGATATAGATATAAACACGTATGTATGTATATTTTAATATGTGTATGCTGTTCTAGATTCATGTGGCCATCATCATAATCAGAATACAGAACAGTTCCCCAAGGCTCAAGTGTCCCATGTGTCGTCTCTTTGTGGTCAAACCTTCCCTTTACCCCAAACCTCTGGCAGCTCTGCTCTGTCCTCCATCCCTCTAATTTCGCTTTTTCCAGATGTCACATAAATGGAATCATGCAGTGTGTAATCTTTTGAGGCTTGCTTCTTTTCCTCACTGTAACGTCTTTGAAATTCCTTTGCGTTGCTGTGTGTGGCATAGTAGTTGAGTATTACTCTGTCATATGGATGTGCCCTGTTTATTCATTACCCTTTGAAGGACATTTGGGTTCTTTCTAGACTTTGGTGATTATTAATGAAGCTGCAGTAAACACTCATGTGCAGATTTTCTGTGTGAACACAGGTTTTTATTTCTCTAGGGTAAAGACCCAGGAGTGGAATTGCTGAGTATTATCGTAAGTGCAGTTTTTGGGGGTAAGAAACCGCCAAACGGTTATGCAGGGTGATTGTGCCATTGTGCGTTCTCAGCAGCAGAGCGTGGGCGTCCCATTTGCTCCACATCCTCAGTGCTGTAAATTAAAAAAACTGTTTTTAGCTATCTAATAGGTACATAGTGGTATCTCTCTGTAGTTTTTTTTTTTTTTAAGATTTTTATTGGGGAAGGGGAACGGGACTTTATTGGGGAACAGTGTGTACTTCCAGGACTTTTTTCCAAGTCAGGTTGTTGTCCTTTCAGTCTTAGTTATGGAGGGCGCAGCTCAGCTCCAGGTCCAGTTACTGTTTCTAGTTACAGGGGGTGCAGTCCACCATCCCTTGCGGGATTCGAACCGTCAACCTTGTGGTTGAGAAGACGGGCTCCAACCAACTGAGCCATCTGGGAGCTCAGCGGCAGCTCAGTTCAAGGTGCCGTGTTCAATTTCAGTTGCAGGGGGCTCTGCCCACCATCCCTTGCGGGATTCGAGGAATTGAACTGGCAGCCTTGTGGTTGAGAGCCCACTGGCCCATGTGGGAATCGAACCGGCAGCCTTGGGAGTTAGGAGCATGGAGCTCCAGCCGCCTAAGCCACCGGGCCGGCCCTCACTGTAGTTTTTAATTTGCATTTTCCTGATGGCTAAAGATGTTGAAAATCTTTCCTTGTGCTAATTTGTCATCTGTGTATCTTCTGTGAAATTTCTTTTCAAATCTTTTTGCCTGTTTTTTTTAAATTGAATTATTTCCTTACAGTTATCGTTTTGAGAATTATTTGTGTGTTCTAGCGACAGTTCCTGTGTTGGATATGTGCTTTGCAAATATTTCTGCTATATTAGCTTGTTTTTTCATTCTCTTAATGAAAGAGTGTTTTTAAGAGCAAAAGTTTAAAGTTTTGAGGAAGCCCAATTTATTGATTAAGAAAAATTAAAAAAAAAAATGTATTATGCCTTCATTGTTACATCTAAGAACTCTGCCAAACCCTAGTTCCCAAAGATTTACCCCTATATATTCTTCTAAAAGTTATATAATTTTACCTTACCTCCATTGTCATAGATTAATTGACCATATAAATGTGGGTTTATTTCTGGACTCTATTCTTTCCCACTGATCTATGTGTTTGTTTTTGTGCCAGTACCATGCTGTTTTGATTACTATAGCTTTGTAGTATAGCTTGAAAACAGGGAGTGTTGATACCTCCAACTTTTTTTCTTCTTTCTCAGGATTGCTTTGGCTATTCTGGGTCTTTCATCGTTCCATATAAATCTTAGGATTATTTTTTCTAGTTCTGTGAAAAATGGCATTGGTATTTTGATGGGGATTGCATTGCTTCTGTAGATTGCTTTGGGCAGTATGTACATTATAGTGATATTTATTCCAATTCATGAGCATGGTGTATCCTTCCATTTCTTTGTGTCTTGTTCAGTTTCTTTCTTCAGTGTCTCATAGTTTTCAGAGTATAGGTCTTTCACCTCATTGGTTAAATTTATTTCTAGGTATTTTATTCTTTTTGATGCAATTGAAAATGGGGTTTTCTTAATTCCTCTTTCTGATAGTTAATTGTTTATATATAGAAATACAACAAATTTCTGAATATTAATTTTATATCCTGCAACTTTACTGCATTCATTTATTAATTCTAATAGTTTTTCGGTGGAATCCTTCCTCCCTACTCATTAGAGAGTTGGTTGCAGATATTGTGACTGTGCCCTTAAGTACTTCAGCATGTATATCTTGGGACTTTCTCCTACGAAATCAAAATACTGTCACCTAATATAAAGTTGTTATTCAAATTCCCCCAGTTATCTCCATATAGCTTTTTAAAAAAATTCAAGATTCACTGTATGATTTTATTGCACTTAGTAGCCATACCTTTAGTACTTTCATTTATTTACAAGAGTTAGCTCCCCAATCATTTTTGACTTAAGATTGTCGTTTAGATCTTTCAAGAGTCCAGGCTTATTGTTTTGCAGAATGTCCTTCAATTTGGATGTGTCTGATTGACAACTTCTGATTAGATGCAGGTTAAAGGTTGTGGGCAGAGCGTTTTAAGTGAAATTGTTTACTTTCAGTGATTTATTTCAGGAGGCACAATATGTCACTTTGTCCCACCAGGGTTGACCATCCGTATCTGCGGGTTTTGCGTCTGTGGATTCGACCAACCGTGATTGAAAATATTTGAAAAAATATATCGGTTATAGGCAAATACTACCCCATTTTATCTAAGGAACTCGAGCGTCTATAGATTTTAGTATCTGTGGGGGATCCTGGAACAAATCCTCCACGAATCCCAAGGGATGACTGTATATACTGCTGATTAGCAGGTGTTTGCTAGGTTTCTGAATTGTAAAGGTACCTTTGCCTGTTTCAATTAACAATCCGTTTGTCAGGTGGTACCTTGAGACTGTGGGAATATCATGTTTTTCGATGATCTTCCATCTAATGCTCTTAGTGTTGATGAGCCTTGCTTGAATCAATTATTGCTGTAGTGGTTGTGTAACGGGGATTTTCTGTTCCTATTATTCATCTATATTTATTAAGTGGATTTCTTTTGTAACGAAGAGAGTCTCCCTTTCTTTTCTTTCTTTCTTTACTTCTTTACTTATTATCAAGGCAGAGTCATGAATTCTTCCTTCACTCAGCCACTCATTCCGATGCTTAGATTGTTGTAAATTTGGTTAGAGGGAACTACTTAATTCTGGGTTGGTAATTGTAGCAAAGGTAAGCTTCCTATAGTAGTTAACATCTCAATCCATTTGTAGCCTTGGAAACTACGGGTATTAATGCAGGTAGCATCCCTCAGTCCTTTTGATGACCCATTTGTGCTTATTTTCCAGCAAATCACTGAACTGAAGAAAGAAAACTTTAACTTAAAGCTGCGCATCTATTTCCTTGAGGAAAGAATGCAACAGGAATTTGATGGCCCCACTGAACACATCTGTAAAACTGTGAGTGTCCCTCTTCTCGCTACCATCCCTGCTGTCTTTCCTCATAGCCATTCCAAGCAGAAGTTTGATTAATCTTTGTTCTCAAAATTAGCATGACTAGATAGAGCTGCTTTCATTTAATTTGAATTGATTATGGGAAGCATAAAGATAATAGGATGACCTTAATATGAAGCAAAGAGATACAAGATTAATTTTAAGGGAGTCTTTCTTAAAATCAGAATTCTGATTTATTGTATCTCACTTTTTCTAATTATTTATAATTTAGACAAAGACAGTGAAACGGTGGAATGTCTTTCGAATTGAATCTCATTGTTACCAACTGACTTGTGTGTAACCGTAGGCAAGTCACTGCAGCTCCCTGGGCACGCTTCCAGAGTTAAGTGATAATCCTTCGGGCATAGGGTTATTTGTGTGGATTGAAATGAGGCGGCAGATGAAAAGCCCCAGCACACAGTCAGGTACACAGTTACCCTCGTTGTCTTAGTGAGGCTCCCACTGCAGCCCAGAGGCAGGAGTGTCAGCTCTTCTGCGGTGTGACTCTTCTGGATGCCTTGTGTGTTTGCTTGTAACTGTCAGAAGAAAAGTCTATTCCCATCTGAAGTCTTGACCTGGAGGTCTCTGCCTCAGAACAGACCCGGGTTCTGAAAGTTGAAAAAAGAACTTGGCTTTCTTGAAAAGACATGAATACGAACAATATTTCAGTGCCCATTTCGTGGCTTTCTCCAGTAGATTAGCCCTTGGCCTGGGAATTATTCCATTTTTTTCTCTTCTGAAGTTGGCACGGGTGGAAACTTTTGAAGGAGGAAAAAGAACTCTGCTTCAGTGTCAGCAAATAAACTTAAATGGACTTGTTTTGAAGAGGGATTGTACTGTACTTTCAAGAATTGACAAGCAGCCTTGTCCCTCAAGCCACCGTTTTTCCCCCTTCCTTGTGGGGGTGGGAAGACAACAAGGATGTCCCCTTTTCTGGGGACACCTCCTTCCTTCTGGAAGGAAGTGGTGACGCTATCAAATCGTTACAGGAAAGCCCATGGCCTGAGACATTTTACATGTAAGCATGGTTAGCATGTATCTCAGAACGTCCGGGGTGATAGGAAGCCAAAATGTGTGACGCGCTTACTCTGTGTCAGGCACTGCCCTGGGCATTTGTCCATCATCACTTACTCGTTTTTTAAATCTCTAGACAGCCCTTTGCAGTGGAGCTTATCCTTGTTTGACAGGACAGGAAACTGAAGCTCAGGGAAGATCAGTAACTTGCTTGATATCACAGCTACTGTGTGAGGTGGAATTCGAACCCAGGGCTGCCTATTGCATTGTACTTTGCGGTTTCCGCTCTTCTTTTCCATCATCTGATTGCATGACTTGATTTTATTATACTTTCAATTTAATTTATTGAATAGGTCGATGATTCAAAATTCGAAAAGCATAAAAGATACACCCTGAAAAGACTGTCTTCCATCCTTGTCTTTCTAGTCCCTTGGGTTCTTACCAATATTATTAGACCGAGAAATTTTATGTCTATACAAGCAAGTGTGTGTATGGATATATGTATAAACTCTCTTTTTACATAAATGCAAGCATGTCCTGTAGCTTGCATTTTTCCGTAATAGTATCTGGGTTATCTTTCCTTAATAGTAGTTTAAGAGCTTCTTTATTCTTTTTTTATAATGATAATTCTGTTTTAGGTTAATAAGGTGTCTTGATTTTTGGTTTGGAAATTATGGTAACCATGTATGTAAGTTTATAACTTTAGGGATTGGGCTTGGGAAAAATAGTCCAGTGGACATGTTACCTGTCCGTTCTTTCTAATTTGCTAGGTTGGAGTGGCAGTTGATTCATCAGAAAGCAAAGCACTCAGAATCTATAATATCCGCTCTTACATAGCTCTCTGTCCTTCTGAGAGCTGGAAAGGAATCCTATTTGAAGGGTGTTTCTGCAGGTTTCACAAAACTGCAGTTGAACACATTGTGCATTGTAACTCATTCTCCTTTATGCAGAGATCAGTTTCTTCTAGAAAAAGGTCTGCTGCATAGATGACTTCTTTAGGTTCCGTTGTTTGACACTGAAGAAAATAACATGTTCTGAGCCCCGTCTTTGGACTCTTCTCTTTTGTTAGCTCATTTAGTCCCCAAATCCCCCGTGTTAGGGGGGTGTTATGTTTTTCATTTGCCACTTGGGGCATAGGAAAGGAGAACCCTTGCTTTCTCACCTCCTGGACTTGCGCTCCTGAGGACAGTTTCAGGGTCACGTACCCAGTCTTCTGCTCTATGCCGGCGTGGAGGCAGGGCCTGTATCTGCCTTGTTTACCAGGGTACTCAGTGCTTGGCCTGTCACAGCCGACTGTAAATGTCTGTGAACTGAAAGAATGAATAAATCAGCATCCACTGACTTACTATGGCTTCTGCCTGGTAAAGAGTGGAGGCAGAATTTGAACCCATGTCCTTCTGGTCCCAAGCTCGTGACCTTTCTATTCTGGCTGACTTCTCACCCTGGGGTACTTGTTCCCCAAGGGCTTCTTGGTTGAAAGGAGGGAGGCATGTCCTCCAAGACTGTCAATTTTACTGGGAATGTTATTTTTATTTAAAATGATACATACGTATTATGGAATAGAATGTAAAATTAGCATGAATTACTGAAATAAAAAAGGGGCAAGATTTCAAGGAAATCGTGGATTTATAGCAGTTCTCTGCAAGGTAGGCAGCCAGACCCCTGTTTCTACTAGAAAAATTTATCCAACATTCTGTTTGGGATGCATCTGGGGGCTGGTCGGAGAAGCCCACCACTGCCCGCTGTCTCACATTGCGATCTGTGTGCCAAACGTTCTGTCTTTGGATTCTCATGGGAGTTAAAAGCCCAGGCCCACGCGTGACTCCATTCCAGTCAGTTAAGAGGAAGATGGGTGGAGAACATTTTGGTATCCCTTATAGAGCTTGCTCTGTGTGGCTGTCTCTTTTGTGAGTTCCCTGAAATCTTACGTTGAAATGAAATGAGGCTTCCCACTTATTCATCCACATGTTTAATTTGTTTTTAAGCTGTAACATTTTCCCACTGCTGCAACCAGCACATGCATGATGGTAAACAACCAGAAGTAATTGCTGTGGAACGGCAAAAGCAAACTGCAGAATTGCTTGCAGATCTGCTTGGTGGCGGGCTAACAATTTTTAAATCAGCCTCTCTCTCTTGTATGACATTTATGCCTCGATGTTTGAATGCTCTGGCTGTTAGAAGCTTGGTAAATTTACATAATTGTTCCGAGTCTTGAGAAATCTGGGGCTTTCTTTTGAGACCACCAGTGTTTAATAATTCCCTTTTCCCTGTGCCCTGAGGCTAACGAGGTTTCGAAAATAACGTCCGCCTACTACAAGCATCACGGAGTTAGTCCACCCCAAAAGTGGTTTCCCCATGGTAGACATCCGTATGTTCTGTATTTCACACAGTTTCTTTTCTTTCCTAATCTTGTCTGGAAGAACATCGAGCTCAAGGTGGAAGTAGAAAGTCTGAAGTGGGAGCTCCAAGAGAGAGAACGACTGCTCATCAAAGCCTCGTGAGTACCTGTCACCCGCTTACAAGCTGGCGGGTTGCCCAGGGGCTCTGATGGTGGCGGCGAGTGGGTCAGTAACATAGAACCTTGTGTTTTCTAAGCCAGTTGTTCCCCCGCTGAGCTCTGAGGACCCCAAGGGGATTTTGTTTTTGTTATTTTTCAACACTTAAAGTGTAGCATACTTACAGGACAGGAACAGATCTGCGTTGGCGGGATGAATTTTCACTTAGAAACACATCTTTGGGGCCGCTGCCCAGCTCAGACACCAGACGTCACCAGCCCCCAGGATGTCCCCTCTGTGCACCCAGGCCTTACCCTCCCCCCACAGAGATAACCACTGTGCCGACCCTTGGTGTCACCAGTGCTAGTTCTGCCTGGTTTTGAACTTTATAGAAATGGAATCACCCACTGTGCATGCGCCCTTTTGTGTCTGGCCCCTTTCCCCAGCAATGTATTTGTGACATGCATCCCGATGAGCTTAGTAGCTTCGTTCATTGCTGTAAAAGCACTGGGGGCTTAAAGGAGCCCTGAGGAACCCCTGGATGAGGCAGGGGCTGAAGGTGGCGCTTCAGCCAAAGGAGCTCCTTTTTCTATCTGTTTTGCTTAAAGAACATTTGAAAACTAGTGTTTTAATGAATCAGTTAATTTAAAATATTTATCGAACAGCAAGCACAATTCAGAGAACCTAGCCTGTGACTCAGTGGTTTATTCATTCGTTCATTTGTCAACATGTGTTATGTAATTATTGTGTCGCCCATTGAGGATTTGCAAAGAGACGTTCGCTTACCTCAGGAGCTCATCAGAGACTGCCAATAAAGTGTAAGGGACCCGCAGTGATAGAGGGTGTTTGTGGGGGCCGTGGGGACACCAAAGTGGGCTGGGCTTGCTTGGTGGGAGTGGAGTAAGACTGTCTGGGGCCGAGCCACCAAGGGTCTGGCTGAAGGCTCATGTGGAATTGCTTCATCTGTCGTGGCGGTAGAGCTCCCGCTGCCTGTGGGACCAGGATCAGGACCAGGAGCCTTTGGCTTGGGGTGCAGCTGCCCTGCTCTGGGCCGCAGGGCCAGCAGCTGTGGGCTTTGAGGAGACCAGAGGTGCCCAGTCCCAGGCTCGACCTTGCACACGGGCTAGTTTCTGAGTGAGTGGCTGAAGGAATGAATAAACCACATTAATTAGTTTTTGTTTTTTGTTGTAGTTTTTGATTTTTTGGAAGCGCATTGTCCGTCAATCTCTAGGCAGGGAGTCATGCCTACTTTCCCAGGCCTGAGTGTCAGTCCTCAGCACCCTGCCTGCTGCAGGTCTTGGTTAGGACTTGTTTTCAGTTAGGAATGTACTGTGGAAACCCAGACTCCCAGAGGCCATGGGACGCCTCAGGACAGCACGCAGGGCCGCGTGCACATGTGTGTGTGCACAGACTCCCCAAACAGCCAAACGAGTGGTCAAGGCCCTGATGGGTCTGACCTGACTTCTCAATTTATTCAGAAAATATTTATTAAGCAGCTGCTCCTGGGGCTGCTCTAGGCTAAGTTCCTGGGGAAGCAATGTCATCACACAGGCTCATGGGGCTTACATCCTGTGGGGTGATGGTGATAAAACACTTGCAATAATAAATATATCAGTACAAACTGGGAGAAGAGCCCTGAGAAAAATAAAGGGAGCTGTGAGAGTTTATAGCAGTGGGAGTAGCTCCATAAATACCCATCTAGACCAGGGAAGGTAACCCCGAGGAGGTAGCATTTGAGATGAGATCTGAGGGGAAGTAAGAATTAACCAGGTGAAAACATGGTGAAAAGTGTTCAAGGGAAGGGGGTGTGCAGGTCTGAGGAAATGGGAGAAGTCTAGGGGGCTTGGCCTCATCTTACAGAGTCTTGCGGCCTCACTAGACGTTTTGGTATTTATCCTAAGATGAAAGAGGAAGCAGTTACGGGTTTTAAGCAATTGACAGAATCAGAGTTTTGTTTTTTAAAAGGTCTGGATGCTGAGTGGGAAATGTCTTGTGGAGGAAGCAGGGAGACCAGCTAGGAGGCTAGTCCAATAGTTCAGGTGAGAGGTGAGTGGCAGAGATGGATGGGTGGGTGGATTGGAAAGACCTTTCGGAAGCAAAATTCACAGGTCTTGGTAATGGCTGGATGGGAGACATCGAGGATGACTCCTAGGCGAGGGGTGAAGGTCATGAGCGTGGTTTAAGAATTTCACAATGACTTAGCTGCTCCAGCTTTCTTTCCAACTTTTTATCCTAAAATACTGCTCACAGATACTGAAAATGTTCTTGCTCCTGCTGTTCTCATTTTGCCCTGACAGAACTCTTTCCCCTTCCCATCCATTCTGAGCCTGAATGCCTTTCTTGTTGTCTACCCTACAGAAAGGCTCACGCTGAATCACACATGGCTGCCTTAGCCCACGTCCGTCTCCAGAAACTTCTCTGGCCTATAATGGCAATCCCATATGTGTGTAGCACTTTTCAGCTTATAATACACTTTCACATCTATTTGCATTCCATCATTACCTTGAGAGTCAAGTCGTCATTTTAGACTGGAGGGAATTTAGTCCCAGAGTGGGGTAGGGTCGTAACTAAAACCATTCAGCCAGAAAGATCAGAGCTGGGATTAGAACTCAAGTCTGTGACGTCTGACCCAGCATTAGGTTTCATATTTTTAAATTTTCATGTGTGTTTCTCATTTCTCCAACATGACTATACATCTTTTAAGACCAAGAGTCTCTCTTCTCCTTTACTGGAGTACGGGGCCAGTGGAAAGGGCAGGGACCCTGGGCTGACTCTACCAGCAGGTAGGTCTGTGGCCTCCGAGCCTGTCTTCTCATCTGTTCCTACTTCATGGGGTCTTTGTGTGTATTCCCTGCCACGGGATATACACACTGTCTGCCCCACACCCCCAAAATGTGCCTTTCCCTTTCCCTCCGATTGCCTAGCACCTAGCAATATGTGGGGGTGCATACTTGTTGATGGAAAAATAGCTTTTTATGAATGCCCTCAACTCCCTTTTGGAGTATTGTGGTTCTTTTTTGCAGGCGGGCGGAGGGAGGGTGGGCAGGAGATACAGGAACATCCCCTGCTTCTCCCTAAAGAACTATAATTAGAATGGAAAGAATCAAGAGGAAATGTTGATGGTTAAAAAGAGAAGCGAGGGTGGTGTTTATAGAAGGCTCTTTTTTTGTGTCGGGTGGAAAACTGGATCAGATCAGCTTTTTTCAACCTTTTCTCTCTTTGGGTCTTGCCGTCTGTCCCGTCTGTTGGCTTGAATTCTATAAGGAAAGAAAGGGTAGAGGGAGGGAACTGACATTTATTGAGACCGTTCTTTGCCCCAAACCCTGTGCCTGGCTGGCACTTGCCATGCTTTATTGCATTTGATTTTATAGCTGTTATGTGAGGCAGCCAGTAGTCCCATTTGAGCGAAGAAAAAACTGAGGCTCAGAGATGTGGGGGAACTTGCCCAAGTTGGTAACAGAGCTGGGGCTGGTCTGGCTCTGGAGCCCACTCGGCCTTGCTGTGAAGTAAACATATATGTTCACTGGCTTCCCATCGTTTTGTTTATCAGTTACCATAAGGGGACATTAAAAACAAAAGCAGACATATTGTCGGGAGTAAATTTTATCTCTGTAGCTTTAAAACAAACAAAAACGATAATTCTATTAGTAGGGGAAACTTGCACCATACTGCTGAGTATAAATTTTATTGCTACAGTAAATGTAAAGTGATACAAAGATGATAAATGAAAAGTTGGAACATTTATTATTGGGCGTATATTTTATCGGTATAACTAAAATGCAAACAAACTGAATATACCAGTACTTGTTAAAAATTGTAGTCAGGGTCCTGACAATGCACGTGATGCCGACTATGAAACATCAGGTTTCTATCTGGGCTGGTCTGAGGGAGATGGTGTATTTGCATTTGCTGGGTTGTGAGGCGGGGTGAGGACGGAAGGGCGGGGATGGGGTAGAGAGCGAGCCATTTTCTACAGGGGGCTCAGTAAAGCCCTGTGAACCAAGGGTGGTAAGAGGAAATCCAGGACTGGAAAAATCCTGTATCTAAGGCTCATGCAGGGAAAGCTTCCAGTCCAGAATTCTTGCAGCCATATGTAATGCCTCGAGGAGTGACAGGAATGATTGTGAATCCCTGCGAATTCCATACAGTTCTGATCAAGAAATGAGCTGGGGAATGGGGGCTCAGGACATTGCATGGCGTTAATCAGGAAGTGGCCGTGGTGGCCTGAGTTGTGGCCAGCGGATGATCCGTTCTCAGCTCAGACACCAGCAGAGGGTGGATTAAGCGCCTCAGAGCATCTCAGCAGGGGCCAGCGCTGCAGTGGCCTCAGGGACAACAGGCTGGCATTGCAGCACTCAGATCATAGAGAAAGGGGCACCGTGCTATGGCCACCACATGTGTTCGTGTTACCACATTCCTTCTACGCGGTCATCATCTCATTTTTCAAATGAGGAAACTGAGGTGTACGAGGTAATTTACCCAGAGTCACACTGAGGACATAATAGAGTCAAAATTTGGAAGCAGATCTGTTCAGCTTCAGAGCCCATGTTCTTTCTTTCCAATTGTTCACATTGAATTCCATTAAAATGATATCATGACACTGGGGCCTTCTGAAGGCTCATTGGTGAAAGGAAATAAGATGTGAATAAAGTCTTTATTTGCAGGCGGCTCATGTCTGAGACTTGGACAGCAACTGTGGCTCTCTTGACTTTCCATTGTTCTCAGTCAGGAATTCTCATGGCCTGTCCATGTGCACGTCTGGTCACATGGCTGTTGGTTGGAAAAGTCTGAGATGCCCCTAAAGTAGGGCATGGGCGGCTGGTGGTGAATGGATTTGTTCTGCTGCAGCTCTTCTGAGAAACCAGCTTTAGGTGGAGCCATTTCCTTTATATTATCCTGCCTTATGGAAACCCACAGTCGTTTGAGAGATCTGATGGGAACCGCTCTGAGTACATGTCTCGCAGATTCATGTCCGACGCGGTTTTTCTCCTGGGGAGAGCCAGAATGAAAGGCGGCAGTGCTCGTGGTCCTTCCTATGTCTGATTTTGGTGTCCCATCCCCAGCACTGCTTGTCAAGCGGAGAGAGAACGGTCCGTGGTGCCATGCGCTGGGAACTGCATTTTATGTTAGAGCAGCACCAGGGTGGGCTGCTTGCACGGTCTCGCCTCATACCCTAAGTGATAGTTGTTGCTCACACAGATGGTTGTGCTGTATTTATTTACAGGACTTTCCCCTCCAGTTGGCAGAAGAGGAAGCATACAAATCCTTAATCCCTCAGGTTTATTTTTGGTGCATACTGTTCCTTTGCACATTGGTTTGTCAAACCAGCTTCCTTCCTTTCCCTACCCCTGGTGAAGAGGTATACGTTGTTGGGAGTTTCCTGGTGGGAAATTTGGTAATAGTTGTTTAAAAAGTCTTAAAAGAGTACTTAGCACTTTGACCCAGTAATTCCCTTTCTAAGGATTGACCCTAAACCACTGGATAGTATACCTATGAGGATGCTGTCATGGTAACATTGCTTATAGTAATAAACAACAACACTGACATTTATTGAATACTTTGTACTGTTCTCAGAGTTTTATATGAGTAAGTATTATTGGACGAATGTGTAAAATCAGGAACAATTTAAATGTTTTAAAATAGGATTGATTTAATATGTTGCAGTATATTTCATGTAGTGAATTAATATGTAGCCTTTAAAATTATGATACAGATTTATATTTACTGATACAAAAGGATGTTTATAGTTGTGTTAAGCAATAAAATCAGGTCACAGATACATACTGTATGGCTCTATTTTCGTAGAACATATCTGAAAGGCTGTATACTAAAATGTTAACTTAGCTATCCCGAGTGATAAAATTATAGATGATTCTTTTTTCTTTTCTTTGTTTTTTAATAATATATATGGTTTTTATTGACATAAAATTGACATATAACGTGTAAGTTAAGGTGTTGATTTGATACATTTATATATTGTATGATCAGTTTTAGTTTGAACTGCAAATATTTATTAAAACAAAAAAGAAGCTGGTCTGTGGGAGAAGTGACTAACACATATTCCTTGTCCCTTGGGGCAACTGAAATCCCCACCTGACTGTCGCCCTAATGCCTCTGTGTGCAGCAAAGCAGTTGAAAGCCTCGCTGAAGGGCGCAGCTCTGAAGTCCGGCGGGTGAAAGAGGACGCGCAGAAGAAGGTGCAGCAGGTCGAAGATCTCCTGACCCAAAGAATATTTCTTCTACAACAGGCAAGTCTGGAAACCCTGAGGGGGCTGTTTCTTACAGCGGGTTGATAACGGAATGGGCAGACTTGCGTTCCTCTTTTCATAAACTGTCAGGGTTTCAGCAGAAACAAGAGCCACCCTTATTGAGCATCTCTTGGATCCAGCCCCATTCTGGGCACTTTTCATATAGAATTCATACTCTGATACCTGGCAGGTTTGTCTCATTCCTGTAGGTGAGGACACTGAAGTACGGAGAGAAATAAAAACTAGTCCAAGTTTCGTTTTGTTTTTTTTAATTATTTTTATTTAATGTATTGGGATGACATTGGTTAGTAAAATTATGTAGATTTCAAGGGTACATTTCTGATACATCCTCTGTACATCACATTGTATGTTCCCCACCCAGAGTCGCATCTCCTTCCATCACCATATGTTTGACCCCCTTTACCGTCTTCTACCACCCTCCTTCTCCCTTACCCTCTGGTAACCACTAAACTATTGTCTGTGTCTATGAGTTTTTGTTTGTCTGTCTTGTTCATTTGTTGCTTTCGGTTTTATAATCCTACCTGTGAGTAAAGTCATGGTTCTTGATTTTTTTCTGTCCTGCTCATTTCACTTAATCCTGGATTAAACTTCAGACTCCTGACTTTAAAGCCCGTGTTCTTGCTACAACACCACTCTTCTTATTTAGTTTAGTCCCTTTATTTTATAGAAGAGGAAACTGAGGTCCAGAGAGGGGAAGTGACTCCCCGACCATTAGCTAAGCTCGGAAACAGAGGCCACTGTGTGTAGCTCCTGCTGATTCTCAGGTGCTCTGTGCGACCGTCGGGAGTCAGGATGTTTCTCGGTTAGGAAATCCTATCTCCTGGGTGTTACAAAGTTTTCCTCCATTTAAAGCTAGTATCACTTAAGCTAAGTACTTAGTTTTTGGTCTTTCAAGTCTGTTGTTTCATCTGTCTTTCTCGACCTGAAACCCTGGTTCTTAGCAGGTATAAGGAGAAATAGCACCGAAAAGCTCTTCTGGTTGCAAAAAGAGGATACATTTGTACTGTTTTGCAGCTTACCGCCATGATGTTCACATTCACTGTGTATCAGCCTCGTGGGGTTGAGTAGATACTCGGTCCACAGTACAGATGAGCAAACAGGCTCAGAGAGGGTGACAAACTTAGCCATGGTCATAAGTGATAGAGTGGGAACCAAAAGAAGGGTCTTCGGAGCCCAAGTTCTGAATTTTAGTTAAGATGATTGTGAGACTTTTAAGAGACTTAACCTATTGGTTCATTCATCTTATTTTCCCCAGTAAGTGCTTCCCAATGTTTTGGGGTGCCAGCATAACGGACAGTACTGGGTTGAATCCCGGCTCTGTCACTTAACTAGCTTTGTTACCTTGGAAAAGCGTTTGCCTTCCCTGAGCCTCTGCTTCTTCACCTGTAAAATGAAGCTAGTGATCCCTGCTTTGCAGTAGTAATTATAGTAGCAGCCGTGGTGCTAAGAGTTTATCAGGGCTTACCACGTGAGGTACCCTTCTCAGCTTTTTACATACATTGGCTTAGTTAATCCCTTCAGCAGACTGAGGAGGTAAATACTTTTATCATCCTTCCAAAAGAAAAACGTGTGATGACACTGGCCCAGAGAGGCCAAGTCACTGGCTCAGGGTGACACAGGCAGTGAGTACCTGACAGTCTGGCTGCAGAGCCTGCCTTCAGGGCTCTAGTCTGTATATCAGTTTGTATGTATCCCTTTAGGGTTGAGTGAGGATTCAAAGGTAATATAAATAGAGCTCCTTGCAAAGCCTGGCATTGAGTAGGCACTCAGTAAATGGTGTTCATTGTCTCAGGATACTGGGGAATGATTTTTTACCACCTCTCCAGAGATTGACAGGCAAGCTTCTTGGGGAGACAGTGGTGGGAGAGGCATTAGAGGGGAAGGGTGGAAGGAAGCCAACATTTTTCGAGCTTCCTTGATGCGGCAGGCATTTGACAGAGTCTCACAGCTCTGATGGGATGGTGGTTACCCTCTGGTAACCACTGGTTAACCAGTGGTTCCCTATTTTATGCCAGGTTGGGCAGTTGCGGCTCAGAAAGGTTAAATGACTACCCAAGGTCACATAGCAAATAATTGGGAGAGCTGGGTTCTGAACCCTGTTCTGATTGACTTTTATTTTTGTGATGTAATCAGAGGTAGTCGGACATTCCTGTGTATTCCCAGGTCGCTTTCAGGAGCCCCAGAGCCTTTTTACCTAACACAGGCACGGCCTTTGTGATTTAGATAATTTACTTATTGGATTCTGGGAGCTAGCTCTCAGAAAGAACATAGAGTTTTTCACCACCTCAATCACTTTGGAGATGTAAAATATGTACTTTAGAATTGTGTAGTCATTATCTTAAAAAAAAAAAAAAAGCAGTGAGGGGGTGGTGGGGTGTGTGATGCATTTGTATGGAGATTATGGTGACTCTTTGGAATTTATGAATGTTTAGGTATTGAGAGGCACATTTTTCCTTGTTCTCATTGAGCTGTAAATATTGATCTGATTTTTCAAAACCAAAACAGTTCTTACAGAGTCCTTTCCATTGGAAATGCCTATTACTTTTCAGGATACAAGAGGGAAAGATGGCTGGCAAATGTATTTATTACCGATTCTCCCCATGTATAGTGCAATTCAGGGAGGGGAAATGTGCCGGAGAAAAAGTCATAAATATTTATATTTTAATCCAATTTCCTTTCAAAATGTTCCCAATTGTATTGAAAAATTGCATCAAATGCATTTAATTTAACTCTAGGATGTGAAAGCCGCCCAAGCAGAACTGGAAAAGGCCTTTGCAGGGACAGAAACGGAGAAAGCTCTTCGATTGAGCTTGGAAAACCAGCTTTCAGAGATAAAGAAGATGCACGAGGGGGACTTGGACGTGGTTCGGGTCCTGGAGGAGAAAGACAGGTCTGGCTTTTGTCCCTGGGATGCTCTGACAGTCATTTATCTGCCAGCTTGGGGGAGGAATTGTTTCCTTTCTTCCTTTCCCCCCCTCCATTTTCTACTTTTTCCCCACAGTGAGAAAAACGAGGGTTAAAATCAGGATGAAAGGAAAAGGAACGGGATAGTGATATGAGGATAGAGTTAGTAGACAGAAATTCATGCTGGAAATTTCTACTCAGGTACTAAATTTGGCATTCAGTTTTGGCTATAAGCTTCCTGGCAGCCAAAGGAAAAAGAGAAAAACCATCCTGGTGGACATAAATTCAACTTGCTCACAAGATAAAACAAGATAAAACTCAGAAGAAGCCCAGTTTTACTTGACATTGTCAGAAATTTCTCTCTTGGATCTTCCCAAAGGGAACAGTAAGTGACTACATCCCCACAATAAATGCTAGTGAATTTTGTGTGACCTGTTTTCCATCATATCTTCTATTGCAGGCTGAGGGCCCATATTCATATAGAGCAAGGGGCCAAAACAGTGTAGACCAAGTACAGAGCTCTTGGATCGTCAAGGGGTGGAACTGGGTAGACCGTGTGGACTCTTGAAGCTCATCATGTAGGTGGGTGGAAGGAGTCAAGGGCAGGAACAGTGTGATAACGGCTGGATGGGCTGAATTCAGGGCTGACAGAATATATTTACCTAACTCAATCTAGAGGGAGTAACAAAAGCTTCCTAGAGGAAGTACTAGGGTAAGGAGGAAGAAAGTGTTTTCCAGGCTTTGGGAACTTTATGTGCGAAAATCTAGAGGCAAAAGGACACCCTGCATGATCAAGGAGCTGAGAAATATATAGCTGGCAGAGTATCGTTTTCTGGAAGGGAAGTGGGAAAAGATGAGGAGAGAGAACCTGAGACAAGTCTCCTGAGTCTTGTTGAAGAGTTTGGGTTTTGTCCTCAGGGCATGTGAGAAACCACTGAAGAGTTGGCAGCTGGGGGAGAGGGGGAGGGAGAGGGTGGAGAATGACAGCGGCAGATGGAAATTGAGAGAGATCTCTCTGTCTGCCTCCTGGAGGATGGATTGGCCCTGGGGCCGGGTGGAATGCAGAAGCCCAGAGGAGATGATGGTGACCAGGGCTGAAGTGACCGAACTAGGATAAGAGAGGGAGTTAGAAGGTAGAATCGACATGTTGGCTTGGAGGGCTTGGTGGCTGATTGGATTGAGGGCTGAAGGGAAAGGCTGTAGTGATACCCCTCACCCAGGCAAGAATTGAGCCTGAGCAACTGTGGGATGGTAGTGCAGTTTGCTGTGTTTGGGGACAAAAAGGGAGAAAGGGATGTTTTGGGGTGGAGGGGGTGGGAAGATGAGCTTTTAGTTGAGAGATATTGGGTTGACGGATTGTGGGCATCTAAGAGCAGAGTCCAGGAGGTCCTTGGGTACATGGATTCCTTCCTTACCCAAGTACTGAGCAAACCTTGGCTTGGGTGCCAGCACTGCAGGAATGAGCACTGTCTTCCTTACATGGAGCTCCCGGGTGGGAAGGGGACAGAGGTAAAAAAGGTCTTCATTGGTTCTGGGCTGTGACAGAAGCAAGGGAGTGATTGGCTTTGCGTGGGCATGAGGCAGAGAAGGCTTATCAGAGGAGCAGTGCTGGGAGTTGAGTGAGGAAGTCTTGTCACGCCGAGGGAGCAGCACACATAAAGGTGTGCAGCCTGGCACATTTCAAGGTAATCGGGGAGGACAGTGGTCCCTGTTCAGCACGTGCTGCCTAAGCTTGGCTTCTCATCTCTTTGGAAGAGGGACTTTGGGAAGGCTTAGTGCTTATTGAGTACTTACTGTGGCCTAGGCAGTGGGGGGTCTCCATGGATGTGGGTGGTCAGGCCAGGCTTTGTTAAAGGCTCTGTCTTCTTGGGGCTTCCCGTAGGTCTGGCTGGATAGGCGCCAAAACCTGATTTGTCAGTACTGCAAATGTGTCTGTCTCGGGTAGGTGTGCCTCAGCCATACTCCCAGAGACCAGTGCAGCAGCCAGGTACCAGCTCTGGGTTTCTCCTTGCTTGGCGCGTGGCCCTCTGTGGTGGCACACTCCTGAGACCAGGGTAGGATAGTGTGTCCCCTCCCTGAAGGCAGGCCTGCCTCGGAAGTTAAATCCAGGTCAGAAGGTGAGTTGCTAAGCACAGAATTGGAGTAAGGGTCCTTGGCCGTGCCCGGGTGTGGTGAATCCAGGTCTGTCACACAGATGGACTCGCCTCTGGGCAGGGCTCCCACCATGCTCTCGAAGTACGTGCTTTAGCACTTGATTTCCTGCAATTGGACCTGAAAGCTGTCTATATCTTTAAGGCAGTTGACATTCTGCAGGTCAAATATGGCTGACAGATTTTATTTGACTCACACAGTGTTTCTAAAAGTTTGAACTAGTTATTAGTATTTTTTAAAAAACCCAATTTCATGTAAAAGTCTGGATTTCCAGCTTCTCTTGAAAACCTGGAAGGTGTGGCAGGACTGGGCTGTGGTCTCACTGGATTGCGGCTGCCCCCTCAGGGGGGCCTGGGTTCCAGCCCAGCCTAGTCCCCACAGGCCTGCCCCACTCATTTCCATCCCTGTCTAGAACTTGCTTTAAGGTAACAAAAGAAAAAATCAGTTTTATTGAGGTGTAAGTTACTTACAGCACAACACATCTGGTTGAAGTATATAGTTTGGTGACTTTTTATCTCTCCAGTTGATTGTGTGATTTCAGAGTTGACCCCTAAAGGGCACTCTTACTCATCTTTCCAAATTTTGGGGGGCATTGTGCTGGTGCTGATCGTATCCTGTATATCCAATTCTTAGTCCGTTTGGGGTGCTGTAACGAAACACCACAGGCTGGGTCGCTTATAAACAATAAAAATTTATTTCTTACAGTTCTAGATGCTGGAAGTCCGAGATCAGGGTGCCAGTGTGGTCAGGTGAGGCCCCTCTTTCAGGCCCTCTTTCTCATCGTAGCCCCACCTGGCAGAAGGCTCAAGGGGTCTCGCTGGACCTTCATTTATAAGGCACTACCCACTCCTGAGCGTTCCACCCTCGTGACCCCATCTCCTTCCAAAGACCCCCATCTCCTAATACCATCCCTTTTGGGGGTTAGGATTTCAATATGTGAATTTTGGGGGACACAAATATTCAGACCATGGCTCAGTGCATTTCCAGTTGCCTTAATTGCTAAAAGCTCACTCCTCGCCTTCACCTAGGGAGCCAGGGAGCCAGGGAAGCGCTCTCAGACTTCCAAACCTTTTTAGGCTTAGCTAGACTCACTCTTCTTAGGGGCCTTTCTCAAAAGGCTAATTATTGAATGTTAAAAAAATAATAATAATAGCAACTGTCAATTTGTTGAGTTCTGCCATATGCCTGGAGCTGTGTAGGGCCATTTAAAATAGCTTATCTCCATTCCACATAAGCAGGCTCTCCCCATTTTATAGCTGAGGAAATGCAGACTCAGAGAGCCTAAATAACTTGCCCGTTGTCAGGGAACAGCTGACAGGGATGGTTTGGTGGCCCTGAGAAAGATGTGTTCACCTCTACCTGAAGGGGGCTTTGGGGGTGTCGGTTGGCACAGCTTCCTGGAGGAGAATAATGCCTAACTAATCGGGAAGGATGATGGGTGTTCATCAGGTGGAGGTGGGGGTAGAGTTGTGAAGGACATTCTAGGTACAGGGATTTGTGTGAACAAAGGTCTAGAGGCACAGAATAGCCTGGCTTTTGGAGAGAGCTGGACTTGTGGCTCCTGAATGGCAGTGGAGCGGGTGAGGGCTTCCTGTGAGACATGAAGCTGCAGCTGTCAGCAGGGCCTCTGATCTACTTGGTCTTTGAATGCTTTGCCAAGGAGTTTGGCCTGTATCTTGAAAGTCAGTATATTTTAAACTTTAAACTTTGCCCTGAGAAGCCTTGGAGAGATGATCTCTGTTTTTTCATACTTACCGGAATAGTTCTGCGTTATTGGTCATGTTTGTTTAGCCTTCAGTGCCACATTTTTTTTGAAGAGTAGATTCTTGGCCAAAAAATAAAATAGTAACCCACAGATGTTGGTGTTGGGGGCTGTTGACATCCTGAGCAGGGGTATGACTCAGTGAGACCATAGACTGGCAGCTCAGAGGATGGATCGACCAGGGCCAGGCTGGAGGTGAGGGACAGTTAATGTCCCTTCGTCTCTGACCTGCAAAATGCGATTCTGTTTATGTTTAGTCATTGGAAAGGTCTACTTTGAAGGTGTCTAGCCCCATTTCCTACCTCCTCTGGCTCCACTGAGCTAAGAAAACAGCTTAGAATTAATATTTAAATTTTGTTCTCTTTTAGACTGATTGAGGAGTTGAAGCTGTCTTTGAAGAGCAAAGAAGCTTTAATTCAGTGCCTTAAAGAAGAGAAATCTCAGATGGCATCTCTTGATGAGAATGTGTCATCTGGAGAGCTCCAAGGACTTTCTGCTGCTCTGCGAGAAGAAAAGGAGAGAGAAACCGAGGTGAGGTGACAGGACATGAAGGGGGGACTTTAATTAGCAGACCAGACTCTTCAATGGGAAGTGGAATGCACGTTCAGTCCCCACGGCTCACACACAGTCTGCTTCTAAATATTAGCTTCCTGTCAGCTAAGGAATTAGCAGAAACCTTCCTTGTCAGGGGCCCGTGGCATATTTTTCCCCTTTCAGCCTCATGTTTTGATCGAGTTGGTTAAAAACACAGTGCATACCTGCTTGTCTCTGTTTTACTATGTGTTAATTTGTTGTTGCCCGGGGACTTTGTTTTCATCCTTTGAGTTTTCTTAGGGGAAAATGGTGGTACTTATCCGTTTGACCTTTCGTGGTTAGAGGCAGGCGTAAGGCCAACTTTGGTCTGAAACGTCAGGAAAGGTCAGAGGCAGTGGGGGCAGGAAACTCATCTGGATTGGGCTTACCAGCATACAAAGGGGTTGAGCTGGCCACCTCATTTAATCCTGGCTACCTTGCGAGGTAGAGGTCATGGTTCTTCGTCCAGTTTAGAAACAGGCTCAGCTCAGGGGAGTTGTTATATTTTCTGTCTCCAAGAGGTGGGTTATTAGTACCGACTCCAACACCCCCCGCCCCCCCGACCCTTTCCCACATAGGCGGCCTCCATGCAAGCTCTTTTGAAGAGGGGGGGCCAGGACCTAGAAGTGCAGGTAGGCCTAGGCGAGACCCTCCCATTCTTGTTGGACCACGGGGGGCTGCTGCGTGTGGTATATTCACATGAGGGGATGCTCTAGATGCTCATAAGTCTTGATTTCTTTACGGAGTGGGGTCTCCTTTGGCCCTGACACAGCAGTGAATTCTTCAGCCTCATCAGTTAGTTTTTGGCTATAATCAGCCTTCGTCTCCGGCTTCTTTTAACCTCTTTCTGCTTCCTAGGCTCTGTCCTTTAGTAGGCCTTGGTTTACTCCGTGTGGGGCTGGGGACTAGCCAATGTGGTTTGCTCGTCTTTACATATGTCTTCCCTCGGGTGGGACTTCGGGTGACTCAGAGAGGAGTAGACACTTGTTTTCATGCATTCTACAGCACTGGGGGACAGTAAGTAAGTGAGGTGCTCATTCTGATAGTTCTGGAGAAGCTATTGGATTGTGGGTCTGTTCTGGGCACCAATTAATGCCTTTTCTTAGGCTGTACAAATGAAGCACCAGGAGGAAAGAAATCGCTTTGAAGAGAGGATCCAGGTATGTTGATACAGTTTTAAAAAAATGTACTGAAGATTTTTTCTTGTCCCTTGCTTATTCCAAGTACAATAGATAATTCTGTGTGACTATAGCTGTCATTCATTGAATGCAACTGTCTGCCAGTCATGCTTTCAGCACTGTAGAGAGGGTTTCTCCTCTTTGCAATAACTCTGTGAAGTAGGCGTTCCCATTTTGCGGGTGTGACACGTGAGGCTCAGAGAGGTAAGGTCCTTTACGCAAGGTCACGTAGCTCGGAAGAGGTATAGCACGGATTCAGCCTTGCCAGCCTGATTCCAGAGCCATTGCTCCATGGCCCCTTAGCCACAGCAATCAGCTTTTGTATAGAGCCTGCCAGCTTCGAAAGTGCTTTCATGTCCGTTATCTCATTTGATCCTCACAGCAGCGTGTGAGGGAGGCAGCGGAGATTATCTTTAGAAATGAACTCAGACTATAAATGTATATGTTCAGTCTCCATCAAATCAAATTCTCTGCTAGCTTTTGTAGCATTAAGGAATGAAATTAATGATCTGTTATTTCCCCCAAATAAACTGGTATGGTTTCAAAGACTCTGATGTGACTGTATTCAAATTCTAGAACGTGTTGGAGTCCTTCCCATAGGAATAGCTGTCATCGTCTTAACTGATCTGATCCCCTTCCTTTCACCCAGCCCCGTTGCCGTGAGCGGTAACAGTAACTCGGAGCTGATGCCACGACGTTCGGCTCTACTTGCAAACATTAATCACAGGTTGACAGGAGTAAGATAGAATAACTGCAGTTGAGTGTGCTCTTAAAGATATATGTACAGTGCAGTTTGGCCGGAACACATCAACTTAGAGAATCTTTTTCTAATCTAATTTAGGCACTTCAGGAGGACCTGAGAGAGAAGGAAAGAGAAATTGCTACGGAAAAGAAAAATAGTTTAAAGAGGGATAAAGCCATTCAGGGTCTAACCATGGCATTAAAGTCAAAGGAAAAAGAGGTATGTCTGACAGACCTCCAGTGAGATTTTTCTTTATTAGCTTCTGTAACAGACTTGCCCAACCCTGAAGTTTAGCTTTAGCTAAAAAGTTGATGAAAGAGCTGAGATGACTAAAGGAAGTGGGACACAGATCCTTTCGTCAACGAGAAGTTCATTTGGAGTGTCTAATCCAGCACTGTCCAATATGTGAGGTCCATACGTAATTTTAAATTTTCTCCTCGGCACATTAAACAAAGTGAAAAGGAGCAGTGAAGTTAACTTTGATAATATAGATATGCGAAATTTAACGTTTTTAAAAATCTGAAGTTCAGATATGCTTACAGCACATCTCAAGTCAGACTAACCACATAAGTGCCCAGGAGCCACAGGTGGCTGATGGCTGCCATATTGGACAATGCATGACCACAGAAAATTGAGATAAAGGAGGTTGTATGGGGTAGGGGGCAAAGCCATGACTGTGAATCAGTCAGATAGCTACTTGGGTTGTTGGGATCCATGGTGGTGGCTGATCGGTCCATGCTGTTTTCTAATCATTGGTATAGCAATCTGTTGTGTCTCAGTAACAGTGCAAGGCACAGAAACAGAAGAAAACCCAGCTCTGCCCGCAAACCTAATGGGGAAGACAGAGTGAAGGTGTGACTGAGGGAAGTGCAGGGACTGTGGATGGGGAGCGAAGGGGACCTAATCCAGATTAGGGTGTGTATTGGGGGGAGGGTGCTTTGAGGAGAAAGTGTCTGAGCCGAATTTTAAAGGATGAGTAGGAGTTCGTTGGGAAGGGAGGCCATGGTGTACAGAGGGGAGGACATGGGTCAGGGCCTTCAGTTGGGAAAGAGCGCAGTATGTTTTTGTGGAACCAAAAGCAGTTTGAGATTGTCAAACATCAAGGTCTGAACTTGAGTGAGGAGAGAGAAAAGCTGGCGAGGTGGCAAGGCGCCATCCCGTGGTAGGGGACTCATCATGTTTCGCTGCTTGGGTGGCAGAGGCCAGGGCGTGACCACAGTAGTCGATGGCTGTCTCCAGCCATCTAGGTCACTAGAAGATCACTAGAAGATGAGGAATTCTGGGAATAGCCCGGCTAGTTGGGTGGGTCATCCATGCGGATAGTAATTACAGTAATGGAGTAGCTGCAGTACAAACCAGGCATTGTTTTAGCATCACTGCATGTTATCTCATTGAACCCAGCAGTGCTGCGGTCGGATGAGTGGTGGTATCCTCATTTTATAGTTGAGGAATGGAGTCAAAGAGATTAAGGAAGTTCTGTGCCTGAAGCCATCCAGCTAGTAAACAGCCAAACTAGAAATCCCACTTTTCTGACTTCAGGCTTTTCTCACTACAAAGCCCTTGATTATAAGCACTACTCAGTTTAGCAGGAAAAGCATTTGGACTGTGCGGAGATAGGGGGAGCCCAGTTGCCTACTTGGCTGCCAGTCCTTTTTTTCACCCAGGTTGAAGAACTTAACTCTGAAATCGAAGAGCTCAATGCTGCCTTTGCGAAAGCCAGAGAGGCCCGCCAGAAAGCACAGACCCAGAAATTCCAGGTAAGTGTTCACTTTGGGGGAAGTCGTTGTCTCTTTGATCTGTACGCCTGATGGGGTCAGGACTTCGCAGCTGAAAGGGACCAAGGAAAACTGAGTGGTCTTCAGTAATAGAACCAGCTCAGTTTAGTTTAAGGAAATTCTCTAGCAGATTTGGGTGTTTCTCCAGCCCTCTCCTCTATATGATAATGATAATAATATTGGTAATGATGACAGCTACCTCTTGATGCTGTTTACTCTGTGCCAATAGCAGACTGAGCAAGTGTGTGGATTATGTTATTTATTTGTCACCACCCTGTGGGGAAGGTATTTATCCCCCTTGTATTTGGGCCGTTTTTGAAGCTCAGTGAGGGTATGCAGCGTAATTTACTGTCATACAGCTAGCAAGTGACAGGGCCAGGATTAAATGTAGTAATTGCTCATAATAGCAGCCGGCAATTTATTGAACTTGTACGGCGTGCCAAGCCCTGTGCTAAGTGTGCTCCATGGTTGCGCTCCATGAATCTGCACACCAGCTCTGTGAGGCAGGCGCTATCATTAACATCTTCCTACTGCTCTGGACGTCCAGGTTCGGAGACTCAGGTAGCGTGCTCAGGGTCACACAAGTGGTAGGAGATAGACGAGGCTTTGACCCTAGAGCTAATCTCACCTGTCATCCCCCAGGTCCCCTCACCTGGCTTTTCAGTCCTGCCTGTCCCTGTCAGGTGTCTGTTCCAGGCCTTGATGATTTGACCTGCTTTTTCTCTTTTCTTCCTCCAGTGTTGTCCTGCAAGGACTCCTGCTGGTCATCCCCTTCCTTTTTACTCTCTTGCTAATTGTAATTCTGTTTTTAATTATTTTAATGTTTTCTTCTCATGTTTCCAGTTTACCTGTACAGTGTGTACCTGTTACTAATAACTGAATAAAACTCCATCCTCTGAGTGAGTCCACGTTGCCTCAAGCTCTCCCCTTGCACACCGCCACCCACGTTGTTTTTAGCGATAAAGTAGGAGTTAGAAGTGGAATCTAATTTGAGATTGTTTGATTCCTAAGATTCATATCCCACGCTTTTTGCAGAACTTTGGGTCCTGGTAAGAATAATTGAAGTCATTTGGTTTAAATACTGGTGCACTAGAAGTATAGAAAAATCTCTGCTCTGGAATCTCAGACTTGCCTTCTCCACCATGTTGACAGTGGTTGATGAAATGAAGCTGAGATTATAGTTTTTTATAGTTTTTATATAACAAGCTTTCAAAGCTGAAGTTTTAGGAAAGCCATTCATATTTCTTATTGCTTGACAAAAAAATATTGGTGTGATCAGCAGATATGGTAAGTGTTTAAATAAAAAAAAATTATTACAGCAAAAGACACATTGCCATTAATCTCCCTCAGAATACTGCCCCTTGCTTCGAACACACTCATCCCATCATTCTTGCCACTTTCTGAAGTAGTTCTGGAAGTCCTCTTTCATGAGTGTCTTTACTTCATCCTCCATCATGACAACACTCCATGTTACACATCGCTTCAGGTACAGCAGTTTCTGTCAAATAAAAACATTACGGTGTGTCCTCATCTACCTTATTCACCAGATCTGGCACCATGAGACTCCTGGCTCTTCCCCAAAGTCAAAATGATTTAGGATATCAAGGCAGTCATGACAGCTCAACTGAAGACACTCATGAAAGAGTACTTCCAGAACTGCTTCAGAAAGAATGATGGGATGAGTGCGTTTGAAGCAAGGAGGAATATTTTGAGAGGGATTAATGGCAATGTGTCTTTTACGGTAATACATTTTTTTATTTAAATATTTACTGTATTTTTGATCACACCTTGTATATGGTGGCAATTGATAAGCAGATCAGACATCCTTATAAGTGTTGTGATTTTACTTATGTTGGACCTTCAAGGAAAGTAAGTAGGCTCACACATTTAAATGTTACCCAGATTTATACGTACATGTATTAATTTCCTAACCCTCAATCGTAGTCGAAAGACTTTCAGAATGATTTTTGAGGTTCTGTCATGCACAGTGTTGGCCGGGTTTTTTGTCTTGCCGTGCACAGAGATCGGGAAATGTTGAAACGCCTCAGGTTTTACGTGCCTGGTTGGCTCTCCTGACAGCGCTCATTTAATCCTTATCCACGGAGGTGGTGTGTTTACCGGTTTGACAGGTTGCTGGGACTTGAACTCGAGTCTGACTGCAAAGTCTGTTTTTTCCACTATTCTGATTGTGTGAATCAGTGCACTCAGGGTGATTATACTGGTTATTTCATTATGAGGTGTATGTAGTTTCCATGTTGCACAGACACTTGAATACGCATTTTCTCTCACGGATTGATTGGGACCTTTTTGGGATATCATCTGATTTCAACGAATTGCAGCATGAGTAAAATAGCCAGAGCTCACAGGGTGGGCCTCAAGCCTGATGCTGAAGCAACAGCAAGTAATATTGCGACTCTTGGAGCAGAGGCCACAGTGTAGAGACGTGAGTTCCAGTCAAAGGTGTGATTCTGGGACTGGCTGCACCCATTGAAAAATGTGTATTTCTTTATCTGTTTAAAAAATGTGTTTTCAAATTGGAAATGACATTATTCTTCCTTTCCTCCTGGCCCAGGAGGAAAATTGCACCTTGTGGGAAATTTATAAATAATTAAAATAGTGGAAAAAGGTTGATAAAAATTACCAATAAACTCACATCTAAATATGTTCACTCCTAGTACCTTGACTCTTTTAATGCATATTTATACATACTCGTATATACCGATAACCTTTGAAAAATGAAATAGGATTATGATATGTATTTTGTTCTATAATCTTTCTTTTCCCATCTAACATTCTTGCCATGGCAGCGTATATAGATCTACCCAATCTCTCTCTCTCTCTCTCTCTTTTTTTTTAACTTTTATTTTGAGATAACTGTAGAATCACATGTGGTAGGTTTCTTTACGGCCTTCACCCTTTATGTGACAGCTCGTGTAACTGTAGTCCAGTCACCACCTGGACAATTGACAGTGTTGCACGCCATTGACCTTACTCGGATTTCAGCAGTGTGGCCTGCACTCGTGTGTGTGTGTGTGTGTGTGTGTGTGTGTGTGTGTGTGAGTGTGTGTGTGTGTGTGTGTGTGTATGTGTATATATGTATTTGGGGTTTTAAAACAACCTTTAAACAGGTGCCTTTAGTCCATTGTGTTTATGTACCATATGATTTTTACTAGGAAGAACATGATCGGGACATGGATTTGAATCCTGACTCTGCTGTTCACTAACTGTGTAACCTTGGACAAGATATCTGAGCTCTCCATCCTGCTTGCTCATTGTAATGTCCGCATAATCACACTGATGTCGCGCAATCCTTACAAGGATTAAACAAGAAAGTATCTGGGCACAGGTTATATCTCAACAAAAGTTAACTCATCCTTATGTTGGGTGGTATATCTTCTGGCATAAAAATGTAGCAGTTTCTTTGGCCTGTTTTTCATATTCTCTACTAATGATACACATAGACTTTAGTTTGTGGAAACTGTGTGATCTTTCAGTTGGAAATGAAAGATAATGGAGTAAGTGATGGAAAAGCTGAGCTAGGTTTATCTTTTCCCGCACCCACTGAAATGGAACTTTGTGTATCATATTTAATCTTCACAGCAGCCCTGTGAAATAGAGATTGTTACTTTCACAGGTAAGGAAACTGAACTTCAGCGAATTTAACTTCTCCTCAGTCATACAGCAGGAACTGGTTTTTGAACTCGGAGCTTTCTGACCCTGTTTTTATTAAACTCCTTTCTGCACTGTGGGGAAGAGTGATTTGTTCAATATTATATTTGGCCTTCAGTTTCTGACAGTGTCTAATGGGGCCAAATGATTGACACCATTGATAAGCACTTAACTGATGAGATGGAATTCAAAAAACAGGGTGTCAGGCAGGAAAAGGTAAAAAACTCTCCAAAGTTTTTCCAAGTGCCATTTCAGGAAAATTTAATATGGAAAGAGTTTTTTATGAAGGGAATAGAATGTATGAATTTGAATTCTTTGAGCTTGGATTTTTAGAGTCTTTGCCATCAATATTTATGTGATGATCCCACAGAACTTTCATCACTTTATAATAACTTATTTTAATAATAACCATTGCTGTTCTGTGTTTAACGAGCTCCTAACTTACGTTCCTGTCTCTAGCTATCCACCCCTGAATTTAGTTCTTGTTTTAATTCTTGGTCGTTTATTGGTATTAATTGGAATCTGCACTGGAACGGGCAATGCCAGTGGAAAGAGCACAGGCTCTGGAGTCATTTGAATTCCGGACTTAATCACGTTGGTCTGATGAGAGGCTAGCCGTTTAACAGTTCTCAGCTGCAGTTACACGAGCTATCACATAAAGGGTGAAGGCCAGACAGAAATCTGCCACGTGTGATTCTACAGTTATCTCAGTTACTTAAAGAGGATAGTGATGTGTGCACTTGATAGGGTTGGTATGAGAAATGGAGATTAATGTGTGTAAAAATGCCTGCTTTAGCTCCACATATACAAGGTATGATAAAAAATATGGTGAATATTTAAATTAAAAAAAATTATTACAGTAAAAGACACATAGCCATTAATCCCCCTCAAAATACTCCCCCTCACTTTGAACACACTTATCCCATGGATCTTGCCGCTTTCTGAAGCAGTTCTGGAAGCCCTCTTTTGTGAGTGTCTTTAGTTGCACTGTCGTGGCTGCCTTGATGTCCTGAATCGATTCAAAACATTTACATATCGTCAGTTTAACTTTGGGGAAGAGCCAGAAGTCGCATGGTGCCAGATCCGGTGAATAAGGTAGATGAGGACACACCGTAATATTTTTATTTGACAGAAATTGTTGTACCAGAAGCCATGTGTGGCATGGAACCTTTCCGTTGTGATCAAAATACACAGTGAATGCTGCTGCCGAGTGCCATCCAACAGAAAGGCAGGGATCTTAAATACGGGAAGCGGTGCATCGAACCTTAGTAACAGTGTGTGGTAAGTTTGAACTTGTTCGGTGCAGTCAGTCGGGTGTGAGCTATGGTTGAGACAAAGTGTGTTTTAAAGTGTGCCGGAAATTATCCTCCATCATGACAACGCTCTGTGTCACACATCGCTTCTGGTATGGCAATTTCTGTCAAATAAAAACATTACGGTGTGTCCTTCTCCACCTTATTCACTGGATCTGGCACCGTGTGACTTCTGGCTCTTCCCCAAAGTCAGAATGATTCAGGACATCGCAACTGAAGACACGAAAGAGGATTTCCAGAACTGCTTCAGAAAGTGGCAAGAACGAGGGATAAGTGTGTTCGAAGAGAGGGGGAGTATTTTGAGGGGGATTCATGGCAATGTCTTTATTGTAATACATTCTTTAATTTAAACATTCACTGCATTACTTGATCACACCTTATATAATCAGTGCTTTAATAAAAGGTAACTGAAAATTTCTCAAGATGAGCATTTGCCCAGTCATTGTTTATTTTCTTTTATTTTTTGAGTTTATTTAAATAAGCACTGCCTCATACTTTTTTGGGGCCTATAACGTAGGTTTTCCACTCGTTTATATATTTTTTTAATTTTAAGGGAAACTAAAACCGAAGCTTCTATGAAACCTATGAAGTTTCTGTTGCTGTGTCTTAAATAGCAGTTGGGGAAACATGGGACCAGATGGCTGGGCTGTAGGGGGCTCAGGAAGAGCAGAGCCCTTCCATCTCCAGATGAACTAGCTTGTAGCCCACTTTCCTGAACAACTAAGACATACCTGGCAGTGATGGCGAAGATGGATTTCCTGGAAAGACCAAGAAGTTGGAACCAGTCGCTTTACCCCGCCGTCTAAGTTGTGACCTTGACAGCCCAAGTGTTCCCTTTGAATTTTTAACCTTGAGCCTAAGTATAATTGAAAGAACAGATTTTAAAAATATAAGTGTTATTTTCTCCTGATTATAAGTAGTAGATATGTTTCAAACTTTTTTATTTTCAGAAGACTGGAAAGACGGACAAAAAGGGAAACCAGGAAATCACCTAACTACTATTAACCTTTTGATATTTTTCCTTCTAGGCTTTCTTCTATGCATGAATTTTGTTTTGTAGATCATTTACAATTTGGTCTTTCTATTTTTCCTATGACATTGTGATGTAGAAATATTCCCATGTTCTCAACTCTTTATAAATAGTTTTAAGATTTCATTGTGTAGCTTTATCATATTTTACTTATCCATTTTCATATTCTTGCACATTTAGGTTGTTTCTTATTTTTTATTGTTCTAAGTAATTCCATGATGAATGACTTTGTGTACAAGACTCTCCCTCGCATATTTTGAGTTCTTCCCCTGAGATTGAATCCTAGGAATGGAATTTTTGGGATGAGTGTGAACATGTTTATACAATACACACATACTTCATATATATATATATATAATCTGTCCACCAGGAGTTACATCAATTTACATTCCTGCCAGCATATTTCCTGGCTTCTAGGTGCTTGGACAGTTCTTGAAAAGTGAGTATTAATTGTGCCATTTCACAATACACTCGCCATCACTAGATAGTCTCAGTAAAACAATCTCACTTGTTACATGAAAGCTTGTTTTAATTTGTTCTTTTTGATTATTGGTGAGAGTTATAACATCTTGTATAACATCGTATGTATTTTCTCTAGTAAACTTTGTTCATGAAATAAAGATGTGCTGCTTGGCACAGTCACCCCTCAGACTCAGCAGAATTTATAGCCTCTTGAGGTGGCCATCGGACTACCATGCTGACCACTTCTTTTTCCCCAGGTGACCCTGACTTCCAGTCATTCTAATGTAGGTGAACATTGCCAGTGTTTGAACCCATCTCTGCTTTTCAAATGAAGCTCTTTATTCTGCGGTTTTAAAATTGTTGTTGTTTTTAAACCTTATAAAAGTTACATGCTCACCAATCTTAGAACATTTGAAAATACAGAGTAGTGAAGGAAAAAAGTCAACTGTAGTCCCACCCCACGAAGGATAGTTACTGTTGACATTCTGTGCTTTTCCTTCTAGTCTTAAAAAATCTATATTTCTTATCATAATTGTTGCCTCCCCACCGCCGCTAACATCAACATTACAACATAAACATTACCCTGAGTTATTTCAAAATCTTCATATTGTTTGTGCTTTGGGTCCTGGATGTTGTTTCTGTTAACCTCCCACCCCCCGCATAAAACAGGAGCACAGGTTATTTGGTTTGTTTCAAGAACCGTGAAAATCCACTGTCTCCTCTGTTTCTCTCCTCCTCTAGAAGTCTGAAGATTACAAGACTGCTCTGCTAGAAAAGGCAGCCCTTTTGGGAGAGCTGCGCTCAGAGAACCTCGCCAAGGGTGCAGAGAACCACAGACTGCGCAGCAACATGAAGAAGGTCACCCAGGAGCTGAGTGACTTGCGGCAGGAGAAGGAGAGACTAGAGAAGGAGCTGGAGGCAGCCCGTCATGAAAAGAGCAGAGGAGATTGCACCATCCACGTGAGCAACCCTCCTTCTCTCCTGACATAGCGGACAGTGCTGTGGGCTGGGCTGTTTGGCTGGTTCCGGTTTTTGGGAGATTCGTTGCAGAAAACTTAGAAAATCTGAAAAATATAAAGAGAATATTTCACATATCGTCTGACCACCTAGAAATGGCCAGTCTTAACTAGCGGATGTTTCTGTCCTTTATACCCTCTCTCTCTCTCTCCCAGCCCCACAGGCATTATTCGTGTCAAGCTGAAAATGCAGTTTTGTATCCTGTTTTGTTATTCATTGTTTTCTCTTTGTTGTGTTGCCGTGTTATGAATGTTCTTCAAGAACATGTCTTTTTGTGCAAGCACAATATTTCATCCCTTGGGTGTGCTACACAATTTGTTTAACTAGTCTGTTATTGTAGGACATTTAGATCGTTATGCTTTTTTTTTTCCTTATAACAAATGCTGTAGCAAACATCCTTATATATAAATATTTATCCACTGTTTTTTTTTCCCTGATCGAGGTATAATTACTGGGTCATAGAATATGAATATTTTAAGACTGTTTTATAGATATACTCAAACTGTGCTCCAGGAAGATTATTCTGTTTCCCTAGATGAGTGATTTTTTTAAGACTATTCAGCATTGGGTGTTAGCATTTAAAAAATTCTCTCTGAACTTGGCAAGCCAAAAATAATTCATCTTTTAAAATTTCTATTACATTTAAATTCATTTAGTGTCCCTGAGAGCCACATCGAGTACATAAGTGTTGGTGTAGTTAGGTAGGATCAGGTCTGAGTTTGAGTGATCATTGACACTCAGGTTCATGGACACTCAGGTTATTGACACTCAGGTGACGCTCAAGGTCATCGACACGCAGGGTCATCGACACTCAGGTCATCGACACTCAGGTCATCGACCCTCAGGTGACACTCAAGGTCATCGACACTCAGGGTCATTGAATTGCTTGCATGGGAATCTGGGGCAGGCGGAGTCATTAGAGGCGAGAGCTCTAAGAAGAGCCACAGGGACTGGAGGGTAGGTCTCTGGGGGCTGCTGTTGGTTTAACCAGGGCTCCAAGATCTGGAGTTTGAAATCCTCATGCAAAGGCTGAAGAGAGAATTGAAATACAGTGTTTGTATAATTTAACAAAAACTTTAATGATTACAAGACAGCAATAATGGAAATTTAGAATAAGAAATTGTCACCTATAATTCCACCACTTTAATAAAGTAACTTTGTTTTTCAGTATCACCATTCAGTCCTGCTGCAGCTGGGCCCCCCATCTAACCAGAGGCTAAAGACCATCTGTGTTCTTGGGTCACGTCCTCCGTCCTGGGCGTCCCCCGGGTCACGTCCTCCGTCCTGGGCGTGTCCCCCCGGTCACGTCCTCCGTCCTGGGCGTCCCCCGGGTCACGTCCTCCGTCCTGGGCGTGTCCCCCCGGTCACGTCCTCCGTCGTGGGCGTCCCCCCGGGTCACGTCCTCCGTCGTGGGCGTCCCCCCGGGTCACGTCCTCCGTCCTGGGCGTGTCCCCCCGGGTCACGTCCTCCGTCCTGGGCGTGTCCCCCCGGGTCACGTCCTCCGTCCTGGGCGTGTCCCCCCGGTCACGTCCTCCGTCGTGGGCGTGTCCCCCCGGTCACGTCCTCCGTCCTGGGCGTCCCCCCCCCCGGGTCACGTCCTCCGTCCTGGGCGTCCCCCCCCGGGTCACGTCCTCCGTCCTGGGCGTCCCCCGGGTCACGTCCTCCGTCCTGGGCGTCCCCCCGGGTCACGTCCTCCGTCCTGGGCGTGTCCCCCCGGGTCACGTCCTCCGTCCTGGGCGTCCCCCCGGGTTACGTCCTCCGTCCTGGGCGTGTCCCCCGGGTCACGTCCTCCGTCCTGGGCGTCCCCCGGGTCACGTCCTCCGTCCTGGGCGTGTCCCCCCGGTCACGTCCTCCGTCCTGGGCGTCCCCCCCCCCGTCACGTCCTCCGTCCTGGGCGTGTCCCCCCGGGTCACGTCCTCCGTCCTGGGCGTGTCCCCCCGGTCACGTCCTCCGTCCTGGGCGTGTCCCCCCGGGTCACGTCCTCCGTCCTGGGCGTCCCCCCCCCCCGGGTCACGTCCTCCGTCCTGGGCGTCCCCCCCCCCGGGTCACGTCCTCCGTCGTGGGCGTCCCCCCGGGTCACTTCCAACGTCATGGGCGTCCCCCCAGTCACGTCCTCCATCCTGGGCGTCCCCCCGGGTCACTTCCAACGTCGTGGGCGTCCCCCCGGGTCACTTCCAACGTCGTGGGCGTCCCCCCGGGTCACTTCCAACGTCGTGGGCGTCCCCTCGGGTCACGTCCTCCGTCGTGGGCGTTCCCCCCCCGCCACGTCCTCCGTCCTGGGCGTCCCCCGGGTCACGTCCTCCGTCCTGGGCATCCCCCCTACCCCCGGCCACGTCCTCCGTCCTGGGCGCCTCCCCATGTTGTGTAGACTCTAGATTGATTATGTTGAGTGGTGCATGCTCTTCACACTGAATAGATTTCACATGATTTACTTAGTAATTTCCTCCTCTGTGAACGTTTTGGCTATATAAATAATGCTAGAATTTCTGTCTCTTAGAATCCCTAGATAGCTTAGGAGGAGCGAGATTACTGGTCAGCTGGCACAAACATTTTACACTAGTTAAATATGCTGCCAAAACATTGGTCTAAAAGGCTGGTCTCGTGTATGTGGCCCCCAGCAGTATCGGAGTGTACCCGTTTACTGCGTGTTGTTGAAAGACATGTTCCCTGTACTCATTCGCTGTTGTTGAACGTCAAATACACCTGGTTTAGATGCCGATGGATGTACACGGCGTGGCCTCCGAAAGGTTCATTTCCTACGGGGGTTGAAAATGTTGTGCATGATGAAATGCGAAGCGCTTTACAGTCCAGAGCTAATAATGCAGCTTATATAATGGGTGCAAAAGGTCCCTGTGGGATGGAGTCGTTAGGGAAACCTCCTGAGAGGAGATGACACTGGAGTTGGATGCGAACGGTAAGATTTGAGGAGCCTGTGTGCCTTTCTGGATGAGGAAAGGACGACGGGCCAGAGGGGCCTTTCGCTGAGGTGCGGTTTTCACAGCTCTTTCCGCCTTCCCAGTGTTTTTAGGTTAAAAACGTGTTAGGTAACAGTTTTGGGTCTTTCGTGTGTGGTTAAAATAGCTCGCCCCTGTTCTCCTTCCCTGTCGTCATAAAAATATTCCTTCAGTAGAATTTGGATGAGGACAATACACAGACCTATACCTATATATAAAATGTATGATTTTTTTTTTTTTTTACATTGCAACTTATTCTTGGTAATAAATAGCTAGATAACTATATCAAGTGGATATGCTGTAATTATTTACCTGCTCCTCTATTGTCAGACATTGTTGGTTCCATAATTCACTTATTCATGTAAACCTTGCTGTTTCTAAAATAATGTTGGGCTGCTATTGGTAACAAGATGTAGTCTTAGGCGAAAAGCGCCATTTAGTGCCTCATGTAGCTGGGTTCTGCCAGAAGGGAGGGGTGGCTGGGACGCGGTCAGGACCGAATCTGTCTCCGCCAGAGCTGGCCGCTGCTTCTTGCATCCGCTTACTCCAGTTCCAAGGGGCTGGGCCCATCATTGCCAGCCCTGCTGGGATCGTGTCTTCCCAGGTTATTACTCAAGGGGCAGGGGAACTCACCCCACTTCCCCCGCTGTCTGCCTGCCGGGACGGCGGGAGGGTGAGGTTCCGAGAGCCCCCACTTGGGTCACGTGCCCATTTGTTTGTGTCAGAAGTGTGCGTGTGCGCCGTCATTGTCCGCTTCCTCTAGAAGCAGGCATTTGGAGGGGGATGGGCCATCACCTAGTGAAAGTGCCGTTTTGTGTCAGGGCACCCGGCAGACCAGACCATAGCTGTGCACGCTGAATGCTTCCCTCAGCTGAGCTTGTTTGCGACTAAGCGTCCTAGCAGCTCATCATGACTCCTTTGCTACATCAGGTCACATATGTTTCTGATAAGATGATGTGGCCATGGTTTCTTTCTTTTCCCATCTGTATTGCATCACAGTGGTACCTCTATGTAGCTTCTGGTTATATTCTAAGAGTTTGGCGGTGTCCGTTTCCTGTGATTGTCTTACCCCAGATCTCGGGGTCGCTGGCATTTTCAGAGTCTGGGGAAACTTGATGAGGTTTGCCTTTTGGGGCTGGGGTGCACGCAGAGGTAGAGCGTGGCCGCGGACTGGCCTTGCTGTCTGATCAGCTTGTTCTGTTAGCAGGGCTCTGAGTCACTAGAGCTTGCCACTCAGCAGCTGCTCCACTGTTGCATTTAGATGGAAACAAACAGAAAACCAGACCTTTCAGTGGCCTGCGTTTCTGCCTGGGAAAGGAGAGGACCACTGAACACTGTGCAGGCTCTCCACGAGGCCCGGGGGTGGTTCCATAACAGAGACATAAACAAAGCACCGCAGGAGCACAGAGGAGGGAGGTGGGAGGTGGCAGGATCAGAGCAGGCTGCTGGGGAAAGTAACCTTTGAACTGGTTCTGAAGTTTGAGATAACGGTTACTAGATAGGCAAAAGAGACGGGGTTTTGTACAGACGTATGTATGAGAATGTATGTTGTTTTTGGAGAAACAAAACAAGAACACCCAATTTTCAGTATTCTGGTTATTTGAAGCTTTAAAAATGGTCATTTATTCCTCTTGGTGTTTCAAAAACATTTTCAGAGGTTTGTGGGTAGTCATAAAATTAAATGAGATCCAAAATAAAGATAAAAGCATGAGGGTCAAGGAAAAGTGAGGGCGACTAGTGGAATGGAACCAGTGAGTAAGTAGCCTTGCGTGTGGGATTCCCATCACAGTACTGAAGAGGGGACTTAACATTCAGCTGGTATCTCCTGGCAGCGAAAGTAAAAAGGGAAATTCAGTTACAAGGTCTCCAGTGTCTGTAAGATGAACATGGTAAGATAAAAGGACGGCTCTTGCCAGCACTCAGGCCTGAGGGAAGGATTGCCTCTGGGGGGTTTTATAAAGAGTTCTCTGAGCAGTTGATACAGAGTTTTTGACAATACCCTATTCAATAAAAGCAATTTTGCACGGGGCCAGATCAATGTCATCCAGGCCGGTAAGCTTGTAAGCATTAAGGTTTTCAGTCCCTGGGACTTAATCTAGCTGTTGCCCATTGTTCTCGTTTCTTGGGCAACTGCAAAATCAGTAGGGGATACTGCAGCCCTGTTTACAGAGGAGCCCTGACTCCAAGCCTTTGCAGTGGTCCCCAGTCAAGCAGTACTGGATTGTATAGCCTTTCCTGAATTCTTTCTGATGGAAAGCCAACCAGTCCTGTTTTTGGTGTGATCAAACCTTCCTTTGCTGGTGCCAGAAACATTTATTGCAGTCTCATTGTACCTACTCTTAAGCATTTCAGAGGGAGACAATGCCTGTCCGAAATGCAGCTTGGATAGAAGCATGTGAATTCACTGTGTGTGATCCTGGCTGAGAATTCCGGCCAGGAGAGTCAGTCTCGTATGTGTTTTCATTGCCTGTGATTGCAGTGCCCTAGTGCCAGTTGTCTCGGCATGTGTTGCAATTTGCAGTTTATTCATTTGTTTATCCAAGGCACATTCATTGAGTACGTGCAGTGGTGCAGGCGCTGTTGGCAGGCACTGGTGAATACAAGTTTGGTTTTTTACTTTGGAAGTCTTTTTACAATGAGCAAGTTCAAAAAGTGAGGTTCTCCCAGATCGATCCCCTTCATTGTATTATACCTCCTGGCCACCAGAGGGACCCATATCCCTTCAAGGAAATTCAGGCAGCTTTTGCAAAAAACAAACACCCGCTTCTCCAGTATTCCCAAGTCAGTGTCCTTACTGTGATGTGCAAAGTGTCCTAGCTTCTGTGGCCTGTGACAGGAATGCTGTGTGGATTCTCACATCCTTTCCCTCACATCTCTGACTTTGATCCATTGTGTGGCTCCAGAGACAGAAGGTGGTCCTTTCAGTGTGCGTGCGTGTGTATGTGCGCATGTATTTGATGAAGGGGATAGAGAGAGGTAAATCTTTATCTCAGATGTGCTATTTCTGGTTCAGGTGTTCTGTGTGCCGCTTGGGGTGGGTGAGGGAGAAGAGCAAGACATAGTCTTTTTCTTCTCCTTTAGAAGCAACGTGTATTAGACATTGGTTTAGCCCTAGTCCCCAGACAGTCTCATAATGCTCTCATCTGTTACGAGACCTGTCATCCGCTGTTCTGACAAGCGTGTGCTTCAGTACCTGGGCACTTAGCGCTGTGCGGATGCATTTGCTGGCTAAAGCCCAAAAATCTAATTAAAGTCGTACCTGTCACCCAGCTGGTTAATCCCGTGTGCTTTGACAGGAGCGGGTTTAATTTCAGGGTAGTTTGGCCTGAACCCCTCTGGTTCTCACATGTGCGTGTTGATGGATAGCTCCAAATGAGGCTGTGACAGCACTCAGAACTTCTCCTGGTGAACCGTAATCAAAACATGGCGTTTGGAAAGTGTCTGTAGGCCGACTGCTCGGGCTCAGACCACAGACCTGAGGCAGTGTGATTTTTACCCAGGGACAAAGCTCCCTCTTTGCCTTTTTCGTTTGTTTTAATCAGGTGTAAAGATGTTGATGTATCCTTGTAGAATAATAAGTGTGAAGTTTAAGTGTCGATGTTGGAAGAAGTTCTGTCTTTGGAAATTCTAGTTTTTCGTAAGAGAGGCTGAACGCAGAGACTTTGGAGTTAACCTGGATTTGAATCCTGGCTCCATCACTTACCACCTGTTGGACTGTGAGCCAGTGACATCGCCTCTCGTCCAGTTGTGTCCATCTTGTCAGGAAAACAGAGGTCATTTGTAGGGATTTATAGGAGATAGGGTGTACCACGTAGCTTAATCCCTGGCACATCGTAAATGATCAGTAAATAGTAGCTGTGTGATGGTGGTGATGATGGTGGTGATTCCGCCGCCTGGGGAGCTAGAAACAGCAGTTTAAGTCGGTGTCTTTGGAATGGTGGAAAGCAGTGCTGGACTTGGCTGGAATCTCACCTTCAGCAGGTGTTTAACTCTCAGTCTCTACATCAGTTCCTTAACCTCTGAACTAATGTTTTCTCCCCTAAGCTGGAGTTGACGATATCTACTTTAGGATTAAATACACGAATAATAAAATGTAATGCAGGGGAAAATGCCAGGCACATAGAGGTAGATGCTCAATGTGTTAGAATCCATCTCTTCTTTCCTCTTTTCCTGTTTTAATTGTGTGGCAGGTGCTGCCTCAGGGCCCTGAGTGAAGGACAAACCACTGCTGCTTTCTAGAGCCTAACGGACACTGGACTAATGTGCTCTGCCCTTTTACCAGTCAAGTCAACAAAGCTGTACATTTCTGCCTTGAGCAGCACTCACCTCTCTTCTGAAGAAAGTGCTTGTGTGTTCCTTTCCAGCTGATTGATCTCTCTAGGAAGGGAGTCACAGCCCTTTCAGAATGACAGACTCTGGAATGTCTCGGTGGCTCGTGCATGGGGCTGCTGGGGAAGCTGCTTTAAAAGGCTGTTCCCATCAGTTTTCATATGGAATTGCCCTAGTCTCCCTGGGGCATAAACAGAAGGGTTTTCCCTTATCTCCGGTTCTTACTTTATTATTTCTGTGCCAGGCTCTGTCCTGGGCACTGGGAGTATAGGACTGAATCAAATCAGACACAGTCTCTGAAGGAATCTAGTAGAGAAATACAATAGAAACGCAGGCAACGAGCTAATTAAAATAGAGCACGATAAGTGCTGATAGAGGGATGGACCACATGCTTTGGGAACACAGACACGGGAACTGTGCTCAGAGGGGGCAGGGAGGAAGGGAAGGTTCATAGAGGAGGTGGATTGGAGCTGAGACTTGAAGGGTAAGTCGCCGTTTGCTGGGAGACGGGAGATAGAGATGCATTCCTGGTAGAGGGGAGGCCTGTGCAAAGGCTTGGGGGGCATGGCTGAGCTTGGCACAAGGGGCAACGGTGAGTGGGGCCAGAGGAGAAGGCAGGTATGTCCCACTGCATCGTTCAGGTGGGGTTTTAGCTGTGCAGTGTGTGACAGCTGTTACGTGACTCAGCTGGGCCGTGGCCCCTGCACAGCTCCAACTCCTTTGTCCATTATTTCCCAGCTTTCTGGTGAAAGTCACATGGAGGTCCTTGCTCAGAACTTCTGGGTCCTCACAGCCTCATGATGTTTGTCAGTTCTCCATGACAATGGCTGTCTTATTCCAGTGGCTTCCATTTATTTATTTTAAGCATATGGGTTCATTGATCAAATGAACTCTTCTGGAGAGGAAACAAAAGTGGAGCTGCTCAGGGTGAAGTGAGGTAGGCGGCGTGGCACTCGCCCCTCCCCATCATGTCCTGCTTCTGCCACAGCCCCGCTCCCCCTGGGGCTCCACAAAACGGGCCTTGAACACCACTGTCTCCTACTAATTCTGGGAAGTTGTACATCACTGAGTCCCTATACCTCATTGAGATTTTGGAGAAGTTTCCTTTGTGTATTTAAAGGTAACTACCGAGTACTTTGACAAGCTTTCTCACAGTGAAACCTGATAAGGTAGAAATTTGATGGATGAGAACCTTCTCATTCCCCATCTGGCCAGAGATAAAACAAACTAGCTGACTGGAGAAGGAAGTAAGGGCCTGGCTTTTCATTTCTAATGTGATTCTGAGATTATAGGGATATTTTACTTTTCAGATAATCTGCTTTTAAAAACATCAGTCTGCTTGAAGGCAGCTCGGATTTGCAAAGGCACCGCTCACTTCACTGTTGGTCCTTAGTGTACCTGCGAGTCTTAAAGGAAAATTGCCCATTAGGGTAGAAATTCAGGCCACTCAATCGATGTCATCATACAAGGTTCGTCTGGGGCCGGAGAGGGGTTTCTAAACCTGTCTCCCGTGTTCCTATTTGCTCAGGAGCGAATAAGTCAGATGCATCCAAAGCGGCAGATGCCTAAGGATGGTGACTTCTTACATTACAATCAGATAGAGGTTTTCATGCTTTTCCCCAAATCGACTGAGAGAATTTCTGGAGGACGGTCCAGGAACATGTAGTTAGATGATACTGATAGCCATGCATGGGTGTTGCTACCCCTAGTGCTTCTTGAGCTAGCTTGGAAAAACCACTAGTTTTGTGAAAAGAAAAGCCAAATAGACATACCTGCTTTTAAATCCTGATTCCATCACCCTTTACTTCGGTTAAGTTGCTTTTACGTTTTGAACTTCAGTTTCCTGATTGGTAAAGTGGGTATAACCAGAATATCCGCTTCATAGAGTTGTTGTGAGAATGGCATGAGGGGGTGGATGTAATGTACCCGGCACGCTCCTGAACACCACAGACGTTTGTAGGAAAAAGTGGCAGGTGGTATTTTGGGAGGAAGATTGCTGAGGGCCACAGTAGTCAGGGAGGACTTAGTGGAAGAGGTGGCCCTTGGATTGGGCCTTGCAAGGTAAACATGCTGTCTCCCGGCAGAATTGGGGGCTTTTATTTTATTTTTCCAGTTGGAGGTGACTGGGTGGTTACAAGCGCAGTGCCTGGAGAGTGTGTTAAGGAAGTGGTTGGTGACAGACGGCGGAAAGGTAAACGAGAGCCTACCGGTGGGAGCTGGAATGACGTCTGTTAAGGTAGCTTCATTCTGCAGTTAACTCGCCGCCACCGAAGGGTTCTGGGCAGAGATATAATGATGAAAGCACGTGCACGTGCTTTGGTGGGTGAACCTAGAGACAGGGACACGAGTCAGGAAGCTTTTGCTGTTGACCAGACGAGAGCTAAGTTCTGAAGAAGGCAGTGGCCGGGGAAGAGGGAGAGGAGGGGTTGAGTGTGCAGGGAGGGACACTTTCCTCCCCCAGTTCGTCAGCTTCTGCCCCTCTTCCTTCCTAAGACCTCCTCAAGGGCCGAGCGGTGACTAATGGGGTGAAGCAGAGTTCACGATATTCATTGGGCATCCTGGCTAATGGCTGGGCTGTTGTGCCTTGGGGCCAAAACCCAAGTTCCACATTCTTTTGCTTCCTGACTGCAGAGCTAGCCCGGCCTGGTCCTCGTTGGGCTCTGGCTCCCTCAAGCTGCATATACCCTCCCCACTCAAAAAAACACAAACGATTTTATCAGAAAGCCCTGCTTTGGGTGTGAGATTTTCAGACTTGTACTTTGAGCCCCAGTCTGCGATCGTTTCTTATGTTCAGCTCCTTTGAGAGCCCTGCGGGTGGCAGGGGTTGTTGGCAGGGCAGGAGGTGGGCCTCGTGTCCTTGTGAAAGCACCGAATCCTCACTCCTCACCTCATGTGCTCTGTATGGAGGACGTGCTGGACCAACAGGACTGGGTTACCTGCTGGGCGACAAGGTGTGAGGGAGAGGGAAGCACCTGTGGCTGCGTGCGTGGTGGTGCTGTGGCCACACGAGGAAACCTGGGACTAGGGGTCAGCGCGAAGGGGGTGTGGGGACGAGGGGCGGTGACAAGGGCATCATTTCCTGCGCACGTGCTTCCGTGCTGGGCATCCATCTGGCATTCTCTCATGTAACCCTCCGAGGAGCCCAGGAGCTTGTTATCGTTATCCCCATTTACTGGAAAGGAAGTTCTCATCAAGAATTATAATTATCTACCTTTAGCCACTCAGTTCATTAGCAGTAGTGCCAGGATTCAAGGCTAGGTCGGCCTGTCTTCACAGCCCAGGAATATTGAAGGAGGTTTGGGGGAAACCACCCAAGATGATCTATTTTCAGTTCTGGTTGTTCTGCTCAGGTGAGACATGCCGTCTCCATGCCTCTCCTAAACATTTAGTAGAACTCCACTGGTGCCGAGCACATGAGCCGGTCTTCCTTGAGTTGCCATGGCAGCTGCTCCTTCTCAGGGCCACCTCAGCACACGTTCCCCCTCCCTGCAGTGGTCCCTTCTCTTCAGGCCTTCTCTTCACATGAGGTCTAAGAGCCTTGGTCCTGCCCCATTCATTAGCAGCAGGGCCTCTGTCTCAGGCTGGGCATTCCCTTCATCTGAGTCCTTGACAAACTATAACATTAGCTTGGGGTATTGGAATTGACAAGGAAAGGCCATGTCAAAGAGTGGTTTTATATTTCTTTGGTCTTAATATTGCAGTTGGGTGGAAAGAGCACAGAATTTAGGGTCAAACTGACTAGGGTTTGAATTTCAGCACTAGAACTTACTGGTAAAGCTTTGTGAAATCTCTCAACCTCTGGGAGCCATGGTTTCCTTTCTGGAAACACAGGACTAATGACATTGACCATGTAGGCAGGCCATCATTAGGGTTAGAGATGTTTTAGATACAAAGTTAGAGATAGAGACAGAAATATAAAAATGCCTCGGCCCATGCTTGGCTCTTAGCTGGTGCTCGGTGAATAGTAGTTTCTATTCCTAATGCTTCTAACAAGAGAAATGGTTTATACCCTTTGCTGTCCTTTCCTTGAGACCCTGATTTGTGCTGAGGGCCTTCTACCCCTCAAAATGTTCACACACAAATTTGCATAGACTCCCGGGGCCCATTCAATGGACCTCAGGTTAAGAACCATGCATCTTGAGGAACGACAAAGCTCCATGTGCTTTGTGGGACTCTGGAACTGGTCATTTTCATGTTGTCAACTCTGTTAGGTTGGGGGAACATGTGCAAGAAATGTGACAATATATTAGTAGCCTTTCTCATAGCACATGTGAAGTTCTTAACCTGTGGAGCCGAATTAAAATTTTATAAGCAAATGAAATGGAGAATGGAATAAATTATTGCTGAACACACACACACACACACACACACACACACACACACATTAGAACTTGAACCAGACATCAAAATATGGGTCTGATAGATGTTTGTATAAAGGAGGGAACTAAATCTGGGAAATGATGTAAGTGAACCTATAATTACTGTGTACATGAACGGTGCATACTCTTTGCTTAATACATAAACATTTTAAAATTAAAAAGTTGGCATGACCTTTCTAGACTGGCAGGCAAATTTATTGTGAATTTAAAGATGTACCTAATCATTTAACAGATTTTTATGGTTCCTGTTCTTCTCGGGGACAGGTTTCTACAAGCGAGCACCAGATGACTGTTGTGGATTGGGATCAGTGCGAGAGAAATCCAAACCCTTATTGCACTGCGGAAGTGAATGAGAGGTTTGGAATCAGAGAGACCTAGAATTAGGCAGGTGCTGTCCCTTAGCGACTGTGATCTCAGATAAGTTACCTTGTGAGCCTGTTTCCTCATTTGTAAAATGAGGGCAGTCCCATCTACCTCCCATCCATCCATCCATCCATCCATCCATCCATCCATCCATCCATCCAACAGGTATTTATTAGGTCCTGTTTCGGTTTATCTATTGCTTCATAACAAATGACCCCAAAATTTGGTGTCTTAAAACAATAATCATTTTATGGTATCTCATGTTTTTTGCGCGTCAGGTCTTTGATAGGGCTCAGCTGGGTGATTTTACGCTCTGTATAGTCCAGGTCACTCCTGGTTTTCAGCTGGCGGATGGGCTGGTCTGGAGGGTTCATGACTCTTCACTCACATGTCTGGTGCCTTTTGGAGGATGGCTGGAAAGCTAAGCACCGTTGGGATTGTCAATGGGAGCACCTGTGTGTGGCCTTCCCAGCATGGCAGTGTTGGGGTAGCCCTTCTTCCTTAGGTGACTCCGTTCCCAGAGAGAGTGTGGCAAGAGAAAAGAGTTGGAAGCTTCCAGTTTCTTATTCTTTTTTGTTTTCAATCTAGTTGCGGAGGGCGCAGCTCACTGGCCCATATGGGACTTGAACTGGCGACTTTGGTGTTATGAGCTCCATACTCTAAACACTGAGCCAATTGGCTGCCCACTGGCGACTCAGCTCCAAGCTCAAGCCGTTGTTTCCAATCTAGTTGTGGAGGGTGCAGATCACTGGCCCATGTGGGAATTCAACCAGAAACCCTGTTGTTAAGAGCTCACGCTCTAACCAACTGAGCCACCTGGCCACCCCAACTTCTAGTTTCTTAAAGCCTGGCTCCAGAAACTGGCAGTGTCACTTCTGCTGTATTCTGTTGGTCACAGCACTCATTGCATTGGCCAGATTATAGCTATAGGAAGGACATAGGCTCCACACTTCTCAGCGGGTATAAGGTCAAAGAATTGATGGCTGTCTTTATTTTGCCACGAGTGCCTACTATGTGCCAGACACAGATACCATCGTAGGTGCTGGAGATACAGCAGTAAACAACATCCACAAAAACCCCTGCCCTTGTGGAGCTTACATTCTGGTGGGGAGACTATAAACAAAATCCGTAAATTAAGTACTACATTCGAAGATGCTATCGGGAAGAATAATGAAGGGAAGGGATCTGGACAGTGAAGTTGTGGTGGGGCTAGTGAGGGGACAGCCTTGAGGAGCTTTCCAGGCAGAGACAGCAGCAAGCATAAAGCCTTGAGCTGGGAGTGTCCGTGTACGTGTATGTAAGAGAAACAGCAAGAAAACCAGGGTTGCCAGAGCAGAACACGTTGAGGGGAGAGCAGCAGGTTAGAGGAGAAGAGTCAGCAAGGCAACGGGGTTCTGGGGGAGTGGGGCCTTGCCCGCCTTCGTAGGTGCGGGCAGTCCATGACTTAACAAGAACGTGCCGGGAACCGTAGTAGCCACTTGAAACACAGTAGCTCTTATTTCCAGTCGAACCCAGGTGTGCGAGCTCCCAGGTCCTGACTCCATGGCTCACTGCTCAGTAGTGCTGGTGCACGTTCTCATTCTGATTAATAACAGCTCACAAACACAGTCCAGGAGGCAAAAAAGTCATGAAAGTTTTGAAAGGTACATCCTCGTCTCGAATATCTCGAGTTAAGACAGATGGACTCTGTCTTGGTGGCTTTTCTGATGTAGGGAGACAGTGAGTTTGTGTGTTTGTGTGTGCACACCATGGGTGATTCTTGAGAGATCAGCTTTTCATTAGACCCACCCTGGAAAGTATTTCCATCAATGGCCAGACAATTTGCACCAGAAGAAATCCAAACAGTCGTCAAATATATGGAAACATGGTGGCAATCAAAGGAATGCAAATTCAAACTCTTGTGAAGAACCATTTCATACCAACAAAATGAGCAAATAGTTAAGAAAATAATCAGCGCTGGTGAAAAGACAGATCAAAAGTTAGAAAGAAATCTGTTTATGCGCAGAGCTGTCCTTTGCTGTATTATCTAAAAGAACAAATGATGGGAGGCAGTGGGGAAATAGAGGAGTGAATTATGACATACTCATTGAAATGGAGAAATGTGAAGACCGTGGTGTCTTTCACTGAGCATCTCCTAGTGACCACATCTTGTCTTTTCCTTGGAGGAGGAGGAGGAGGAGGAGGGAAAAAGCCCAGTTGTAAGCTCGGGGGGAGCAGCCTGTGGACCTTTCTCATCTCTACTTTTTTTTTTTAAATAACTATTTTCTTGACTTTATACCCTTAAACTTTTCTTTTTGTTTTTTAAATGTTATTTTTGTGTCATCATTATTTAATTGGTGTATGCTCTTCGTAGCTTGTGGTGTAATGGAATAAATTGGGAAAAATCCAAACCAGAGTTAAAAATGTGTGAAAATGATGGCTGCAGATGGACAAGGACTGATAGGAACGTACCATTGGAAAATGGTTTAGTTTGTTGGCATGACTGTATTGTGGGGGAATGTTCTTATTCTTTAACTTCAGAATTCTGTTAATGTAACTGTAGTATTATTTGTATTAATATGATTTTAAAAAACCCACAAAAAAACCCTTCTTTCCTCCCTTGAGAATTGAAGTTCTATTTACTGACTTTTACAATTCATGACAGGCTCTTCGTCCAGTTGTTCCAGATTAAAGGTTTAGGACAATCTTATCATCTGTTTGTACAAGAGAAAAAATAACATTTAATTTTAAAGTGGTTTGTTTCTTTTGTAAAAATGTTACTTTAAAAGTGTTTACCCCCTTAATGTTAACCTCCAAGTAGAGACTATGAAAATATTTTTTAACATTGAGAAAAAAACATTATTTTTTAAAAAATAACATCTATAATCACATTTTGGTATTTTTTCCAGGCTTTTAATATACTTTAAAAATCTGCTTGTTATGGAAAATTTCAAATACGCACACAAAAAGGGAGAGAATGAACCTCTCTGTACTTGTCAGCCAGCTTCAGAAAATTCACACCTAACCTTGTTTCCTCCATACCCTTCCCCAACTTCCTCTCTTTCAACACTGAAGTACTTTAAGCAATTCCCAGACATATTTCATGATTTTTCAGTATGTTTTTAAAAAAATACCATTTTCACTTCAAAAAGATTAATACTCTCTTACTGTTACCAAATAGCTAATTAATGTTTAGATTTCTCCAATTGTCTCATTTAAAAATTATTTTGCATAGTTTGTTCAAATAATGATCCCGACAAGGTATACACATAGCACTGATTGATATATCTCTTTTAAAAAGTTTTTATTTTGAAATAACTTTAGACCTAGAGGAAAGTTACGAAAATTAGAATAGCGTTCTCATGTATCCATCACCCAGTTTCCAGAATGTTCCTATCTCCCCTAACTGTCGTTCTCATCAGAATTGGGAAATTAACACTGATACAATACTATGTGCAGACTGAAGCTGAACTTTGCCAGTTTCCCATTAATGCCCCTTTTCCGGCCCAAGATGTAATCCAGGGTCCACACGGCCTTTAACTGTCACGTATCTTTAGTCTGGGACAGTCTTTGTCCTTCATGAGTCCTTTGAGGTGTACTGGTCAGTTGTTTTGTAAATGTCCCTCAATTTGGGCTTGTCTGATGTTTCTCATGATTAGGTTGAGGATATACATTTTGGGCTAGAATAGCGCTGAGGTGATGTGTTCTTCTCTGTGTGTCCTGTCTGGAGGTGCCTAATGTCAACTTGTCTTATTACAGGTGAGGTTGGTGTCAGTCACTCGGTGAAGGTGTGGGGAGGCGCCTGGGTTTCTCCACAATAAAGTGACTATTTTTTCCCTTTGTGATAGTATTGTGTGGGGAGATACTTTCAGACTTTGTAAATACCTTGTTACTCATCATACTTTCAAGAATCTAACCATCCATTGATGATACTTACTTGCAACAGTTATGACGGGTGCTTTCTTGCCTCATGGTGATTTTTTATTTCCATGATTCCTTCTATACTTACTGTAATTCTTCTGTCTCTTCTCCTGCATTTATTTGTTACTCAGTTATTTGTTTCTATCTATATGGACACATGGATATTTGTTTTAGTCTGTGGGTTGTAAGCCATTACTATCATGGCTTATTTTCTTGCTCAGACTGTCCCAGATTCGGCCATTAGAAGCTCCTTCACCTTGATTCCTGGGCCTTTTCTTTCTTTTCTTTTTTTTTTTTAAAGGATTTTATTGGGGAAGGGCAACAGGACTTTATTGGGGAACAGTGTATACTTCCAGGCCTTTTTTCCACGTCAAGTTGTTGTCCTTTCAATCTTAGTTGTGGAGGGTGCCGTTCAGCTTCAAGTTGTTGTCCTTTCAGTCTTAGTTGTGGAGGGCGCAGCTCAGCTCCAGCTCCAGTTGCTGTTGCTAGTTGCAGTGGGCGCAGCCCACCATCCCTTGCGGGAGTCGAACCGGCAATCTTGTGGTTGAGAAGATGCGCTCCAACCAACTGAGCCATCCGGGAGCTCATTGGCAGTTCAGCTCAAGGTGCCGTGTGCAATCTTAGTTGCAAGAAGCAGAGCCCACCATCCCTTGCGGGACTCGAGGAGTTGAACTGGCAACCTTGTGGTTGAGAGCCCACTGGCCCATGTGGGAATTGAACCAGCAGCCTTCGGAGTTAGGAGCATGGAGCTCTAACTGCCTGAGCCACCGGGCCAGCCCCCTGGGCCTTTTCAACATGTCTCATCGTCTTTCCTTCCTTTCCTTCTAGGATCCAAGTTGTCCTAGACTCTTCTTGTATTTTCTTTACCCCAGTCCTGGAATCAACCATTTCTTCAAGGACCTTTTGTTTCTTTTACTGAAGAATGGTATTTAGAAACCAAGATCCTAATGGAAAGTGTCCTCATTACTACTGGGGTGTCATTACTTCTAGACCTTGTCAGTGGCCAGAGCTTGGGAATAAACGTAGGCATATACTGACACATCTACAATTCCGTGTCCAACTCTGTATGTGAGAGAGTGTGTGTATACATATATATTAAGAAGGTTAGGGAAAGCTAGAATGAACTCTGTGGAATAGTATGAATTCGTGAATTCACACGAACCGTCCCTACCTTTCTTACTTTGTTAGTTATTGTTTAATCCACAGGTTCTCCCTCTCTCCCTCCTTTTTAAATATTTTTTTTGTAATTTATTTGTTGAATTAGTTGGGTCATTTGTTCTTTACAGTTTTCCATGTTTTGGATTTTGCTGATTGTGTTTTTGTAATGTCGTTTAACTTGTGTCTCTGTTGACTGTCTAGTAAGCTGGTAGTTTGATAAGATGCACGATGAAATTCAGGTTTAATTTTTTTGGTAAGATATATATTATAGGTGGTCATTTGTACTTCCAATAATATTTGATAGTTCCTGTTTTTGCGATGTTACTGGCCATTGATGACTTTGTAAATTGGTGATAATTTAACCTCCCCATTCTTTTCTTCATTTATGGCTGAATACTTCTATAAAGAAAAGCTTATTTTTCTAGTTAGTTACCCTGGGATACAGTTCATGCAGGAAAGACAAAATAAGAATTTACCAGAGGTAATTGTATTAGTTTCCTATCGCTGCTGTAACAAAGTACTACGACGTTGGTGGCTTAACAACAAACATTTATTTTTACAGTTCTGGACGTCAGAAGTGTGAAATGGCCTTACCACGCTAAAATCAAGGCTGCATTCCTTCTTTAGGCTCTAGGGGAAAATCCATTTCCTTCCCTTTTCCAGCTTCTAGAGGTTGCCTGTACTTCTACACCCCGGCCCATTCCATCTTTGCAGCCAGTAATGGCTGGTGATGTCTTGTGTGTGTTTCCCTCTTCCACTTTTAAGTATCTTTGTGATCATATTGGACCCACCTGGTTAATTTATCTTAAGTTCAGCTGATTAGTAACCTTAATTCTATCTGCAACTTTTATTACCTTTTGCCATATAATTTATCATATTCACAGATTCTGGTGAGTAGGATATGAACATCTTTGGGGCGCATTATTCTGCCTATTGTAGTGAAGGTTTTTTTTTTTTGTGTGTGTGTGTGTGTGTTTAAAATATCTTTATGAACTCAGACTTTTAATAGTTTTTATGTATTTTAATTCATTGTTATTATCCTTGATGTTCTAATTGCCCTATCTGTGGACAGTGGAAAAACTTATTCAAGTTGACTCCTGAGTTCTTTGGACATGAATGTGGAGTCTGAAAGCTTTCTTCCTTTCTGACATGAGATATCTGGGTTCATATTGTATATTGCTGCCCCAGGTCTGGAATCATCCCTTCCTGTAAGGCAAACTTTAGTGTGCATCAGAATCACCTAGAAGGCTTATTAACACACACATTGATAGTCCCTACCTACCTGCAGAGTTTCTGATTTAAGAGGTCTGGAGTGTGGGGTCCAATAATTTGCGTTTGCAGTTCCCAGGTGAAGCTGGTAATGCTGGTCTGGGGACCACACTTTTGAGAACCACTGCTTTTTGGTGGGAATGCCATTTTGGTGGGAAACGGCATTTAGAGACTACAGTCTGGATGACAGAGAGGATGATTCTAGACTTTTTCAGTAAGGGAAGGAGATAACAGAAAATAGAAGTTCCTACTGATTATTTCCTATTCAAATTTAGAATGACACTTTTTAACTTCTTTTATATTGTATTTGTTTTCTGTTAGGCTTACAGTCTTGGCTTTTATGACATTCATAATTACTTATTTAATAAATATATACACGCACAGTTTCAGAATAACAATACCAACATTATTTCTTCAAACACGATGCTAAAATCTGTTTAAGATTTTTTGCAGCAGCCCCTTTCATCCTTAGAGAAATACCCCATTAAGGATGTTCAAATTGCTCTGCTTTAAAGTGACTGAAATAATTTCTTTCCGCTTGGTTAACCGATCAACCCCATACACAGTTACATTCATGTTTTGTTTTTGTTCTGCTTTCAGTTTTAGGGGATTTTTATTTTATTTTTTAAATAATTAAACATTTAAGTTGTTTCAACGTAACATCTATAAAATAAATTCTACTCTCTATCTCTGTCCCTTCTAGCTTATTCTTTCTTTTTCCTTGTAGGTAACCATTTAATTTATTTTATGGGTAAATAAGTGGCAGTGTTATGCAAACTTTTTTTCTACTGGGGTCTGCGTTCCTCCTCCCTCAGTAGTGTATTCTGAAGGTTACTTTAGGGCAGCATATTTACAGACTTGAGTCCTTGTTCCTTTTTCTTCATAGCTTCAGAGTGCTCCATTATAAGCACATGCCATAGTTTATTCCTTTATTGGTGGACATTAGGTTGTTTCCACCCTCACGCTATTATGAACAGTGCTGCAGTATTTCAAAGAGCACATATTTTGAGGTAGTTATAGTCACACTGTATACTGTTTTCTGCTTTTTTTCCCCCTTCACATTATATAACATGAGTAGTTCCATGTTACTTTGTAAATGTCATGATTTAAGGCAGTGTTGTTGTTTTTTTTCTGATTTTGAAAGTAATATAAACTTACTTCGAGGTTTTAGAAACTCAGAAAAGTAAAAAATTAAAAATCAACTGGAAATCACCCACCGTCTCTCTGCTTAGGTATACTGTTATTATTTTGACGTGTTCCTTCATAGCCTTAACAACATTTTGTATGAACATTTAAAAAACAATCATCATATTATATAGTATCCTGTTTTACTTGTACTCATATTTGTGCATTTTTCGCACTGTAATCTTTTTATAATTAGTTTCCTGTGATTGGATAGTGTCTTTCTGGTTTCCCAGTATTATAAATAATGTTGTGATAAATATCTGTGCATAAAGCTTTTTCCAAATTTCAGATTATTCTTAAAATTGGTTTTCGTGAGGCTTTAAATGAAAAGGAAGCACAGATTTGTTAAATCATCTACGAGCTTGTTCTATTATAGCAGTAAGGTAAACAGGTGAGACGTCACCACCTTGAAGTTTATGGCAAGTAAATTCCATTTGTTTCTTTTCCTTCTAGGACCTTAGAAACGAAGTTGAGAAATTACGCAACGAAGTGAATGAAAGAGAGAAAGCAGTGGAGAATCACTACAAGAGTCTGTTGAGTGAAAATAATCAAACGTTGCACAGTCAAGGGCCGGTGATCGGATGTCTAACAGGAAGTGCCAGTCAAATGGACAAGGACTTGTTGCTTCAGGTTCCAAAACTTTTTTTCTTTTGTATTTAAATCTTTTGACATGGCATAGGGCTTTTTTAAAAAACTGCTTTGCAGGAACATTTATGTAAAAATAAGGATGGTAAAAATGATTATCGTCTTCATTGCTATATATCAGAGCACCTTAGAGCTTTGTTTTTGTCATTTGGGCCTCCACGGGCCGGGAGGTATGTCTGGCCGCACAGAAGCTCAGTGAAGGGAGGGAACTTATCCTGAGTCACATGACTAGAAAATGGCAGGTCCAAGTCAGGCCCTGATCTGTTTTGCTCTAGCGCCCAGCTTGCTTCTCTGAGGTACTTTTGCTGCCCGTCCTTGCTGTTCCTTATTCGTGCCATGCCCTTTCGTTACGCTGTACTTTTCCTTTAACCATTCGTTTTTGTCCGGGAATACTGTTTTTGTGTGATCGTGTAGTGAATTTTTGATTCAGTTCAGACTTAAAGGTAGCCATCATGGATTCGACATGGGTGTTTAGCTCTGCTTCCTGCTGAAGCCTCATTAACATGGCAGCGAAGGGGCAAAAAGGTGCAACCCACAGGAACAGGAGATTGGGAGTGGTACCACAGCAGGTTGCTGTTTGCATGATAAGTGGATGGGCAAGTGGTAACCACAGAGGATTCCACTTTCTCCACATTTCTGGCTCATGCCTTTGGGATGAAAAGCTAACAAGAAGCAAACAGATTTATCCTGCAGAATCCAAGAAAGCTCAGAATCAGGTGGTACCTGGTTCCTTTGTAAACAGGAGGTTTGGCTGGCGTGCTGGGCAGTTAGGTGACCTTTTTCTCTTCATTAGCAGGAAATAGGAGCTTTCCTCTCTGTGACCTTAAATCAGAGCGCTGGCCTGGGGTTCACAAGGCGCATCTGAAAGCAGGAGCAGCAGTTCTCTGTAGTGGAGGGAGCAGAAGTGTGCAGCCCTGGCTGTGGGATTCCTCTGAGAGAAGAGACCAATAGCTGCTGACAGTCAGGGGTCCTCTGATAAAACAGCTGAGTCCCCACCTGGTCATCTCGCAGTGAGGATGCCTCTGACAGACCCTTTCCACACCCGCAGAGCGCTGAGAACTGTCACATTTTAAAATTAGTTGGATGGCTTGCGTTCACGAAACAGGAGAAAAGAGTCTGATAGGAAAGGTAAAGGCCAAAACAGAGAGAACAAGTCTCCTTAAGAGGAGCTAGAAACAGTGGAGGATAGGAAGAAAACTAGACAGCTTTTCAACACACTGAACGCTGACATCTTTAGAGAAGAAAAGAAATCGGGCTCTGATAAGAAAAGAAGAATGACCTGTTGGAAATTGGAAGTATGATTATAGGTATAATAAGTTTCGCAGAGAAAAGTTAGAAAAGTTGGAAGATAAAGTTGAGTAAGTCTTCTGAAAACAGAATTAAATAAACAATCTAAAAGATGGGATAAAGGGAGAGAAAAGAAGAAAGTAGAGGCTTGATTGAAGAGCTCCAATATATGAGTAACAGGAGTTCCAGAAAGATAGAACAAGCAAAGCAGAGGGAAGGAAATTTTCAAAGTCATAGAAAATTTCCAGAATGGAAGGACAGATAGCTCTATATTCAATGGCCTGCTCTTTTTCTAGCACAATAAATGAAATAAGACCTATAGTCCAAGGCATGTCTGTGTAAACTTTCAGAACACAGGGGTAAAGAGAGGATCCGAAAGGCTCCCAGAGAGAGGAGACTGTGGGTCCACATACAAAGGACCCAGACTCGAAATGACATCAGCCTTCTCAGCAGCAACACCGGAAGCCAGAAGACAGGAGAGCAATACTTTGCATTCAGATTTTTGAGGAAGAATTCTGTACTCAGCCAAGCTGTCAGCAAGCGCGAAGGCGGAATAAAGGCATTTTCAGCCATTCAGTGTCTGAAATCATCTGCCTCCCCTGTACTCTTTGTTGGAAGGAAACTTCTGGAGGAATTAACCAAACAAGAGAGACATGGGATCCGGAAAGTAGGGAATTCATGCAGGATGTGAAGGCAAGTCCCAGGCAGGAAGCTGGGCCACGGATGTGGAGAGCCTGGATGTGAGCTGTTGAGGGAGCACTGCCGTGGGGATTTCTCCAAGAAACTGACATGGAGCCATCATTTACTTGACGTATTTGACTTTGTCTAGAGGAATTTTTCAGTTCTTCTAGAGAGTTTGGAGATAAATTAACATTAAGTACATAATTTAGTTTTATGAACTAAGTAAACAGAACAAAGCAGTTGGTACTAATTCCGAGAGAAGCAAAGAATTTGAAAATGAAAGGAAATGTAATCATGCAGCTCTACGTATGGCTGAGCTGTGAGCAGTGTTTGTGTGGCTATAGTAATGTAAATGTGGAATGTTGTTTAGCTAAAATTGTGCTGTAACTTTTAGGAAGAGTGTTGGGGGGACAGATGATGTAAGAGCTAAATTTTTAAACTTCTCTGATAGGAACCAACAGATAAACTCTAACCGAAAGAAATCAAGAAATGTGAGAGTAGGAATGTAATACAGAAACATGGAAGTAAATAGAAGAAAGAGCTATAATGAGTCAAAAGTTGTTTTTTCTGGGAGTGGGACTCAGAGGTGAGAAGTAGAGAGGTAGGGGCTGCTGTTTTCCATTGAAGCCCTACAGTAGTGTTTGACTGTTAAACAATATATATGTATAATTGGGCTTTTGAAAAATAAAAAATGAAAAGTATAACTCAAGTACAACAGTATTAATGACAGTTCTCGAAATTCAGTGTTGGTTATTTGATTCCTTTTCCTTCCTGTTACAATTCAATAGGTTTTTACAAAAAATTGCCTCTGCTGCTTGTTTATGTTCACCTAATTTCTTTTAAAAGTTTGACATGATGAATTAATTCTGATAGGTGCTTAGGAATGAGATGTGGTTCTCTCCCTTAATTTGCGACAGAGAGTGGGCAGAAACCTCGTTCAGCAGTTACCAGGTTTTAAGTAGTTAGGAGTACATTCTGTGCTTGAACTTGGGCACAAGAGCAGAGAAATGGTCTCCTGTCTTGATGTTGGACGCCAACTCTTCTGAAGGGGTCAGCGAGGGGAACCGTATTTACATCATTATGAGAGAACCTTTCATATGTGATCAGACCCCAAAGCAGTGTTTGAAGTCTTGCCTTTTTCTTCCTGGAAGTCAGATCTCCTCATAGATATGGGTGGTTCAAGTTTTGTCAAATTTGTAATGTTTCAGAGGAGACCAATATACAATCAACCTAATCACAGCAGGAACCCCGTAGGATAGGAAACAGACCAGAGGTCACACCGTGGCCAAGGGGACTTGGGATTGGAGTCCAGTCCCATGGGGACAGGGCCTGGGCCTGTCCTCCACAGTCATTGGGAGGCCGTCACAGGGGTGGCCAGAAGGAAGGATGGTAATGACCACCTCCATGCTGACATGCTGCTCTCCTAGTTGTGATGACAGACAAATGGAATACGTTACAGGTTTGTAATCGCCTAATATGTTGGGATGATGGAAATGACTTAGAGGATGATGGGTATTGTGAAGAAAAAATAAAATATCTTCTCTTAAAGAGTTGGGGAAAATCTCTTAATATTGTTTCTTGATGAAAACTTCTCATGATTTGTTTTGTTTCTTTAGAAATTCAATGAAAAAGATTCGGAAGCAGTACAGCAGAATCGTTATTTAATGACTGCAGAGGATTTCAAGTTCAGGAGTGAAGACTTAATAACAGAAGAGTGCTCTTCTCAACCGTCACCCGGCAGCAAAAGCATCTCTGAGGTAAGCCTGACTGAAATTGGACGTGCACGTGCGAATTCATCTTCTTTGCGGACACATATTTGGTAATTCCTTCGACCTAGCGATCCTCGGGTACCTCCTTGCTAATCCTTGAGCTTACTCCAGGCAGGAGGAGGGGCTTACTCTGTCCGCCCTGCAGCCCAGCACCCCGCAGCTGTGCAGGCGTGTTTGCACTCACTGCACCGGACACTGAGAAGTCGCAGCTCGTTAGAAGATGAGCCTGGTGTTTGCTCTCCCAGGGCTCACCTCTCTAGAACTATGTAATCTCGTGTTAAGACAATCTTTCTGTTCAAATGCACACGAAAAAGGGGCACAGCAGGCCCCCAGTTATCTTTCCGTTCTCATTTTCTTTCATTCCCCATCATCACTAATAACAGCTAACTTCTTGCAGATTCCTGAAAACGCCATGTTTGGGCCTCTGTGCCTTTGCACATGCTGTTCCATCTGCTTGGAATGCCTTTTCCTTCCTTGTTTACCTGGTGACTCCGGAACCTCCTTACATGCCACTCTAGTGTCATCTTCTCTGTGGTGCTTCCCTGGACCCGCTTAGCAGTGACATCTCCTCTTCCTGTCTGGTGCATAGCACTTTGTACGCCGATCTCTAGTGGCACGTAGTCGTAGTGTTGTTGTTCCAGGACCTGCTTTTCTGCTTTCCCCTCCCTCGCGCCCCTGCACACTATGGGCAGGCACTTCAGGGGTGGAGAACTGTCATTCGTGTTTGAATCCCAGCATCTAGCCCAGGGCCTGGCTCAGTAAATGTTTGTTGAGTGAATGAATGATTCTGTTGCTATGTGAGAGATGCGTAGAGATTGTTCTGACCCCCAGCTTGCATATAATGTAACTGGGCAGCCAGATATGGGAAAGGAAAGGAAAGGAAAGGAAAGGAGTTCACTGTAGGAGTTCACTGTTGTTGTTTTTAAACTTGGCTTTAATTAGGTTCATGCATTCGAAGACAGAGAACTCTTACACAAATTAGTTCTCTGATGAATGGCTCTGATCATGACTTGTGGTTTTGTGAAGGGTGATTCGCAAAATAATTAACAACTTAGTGCAACTTGGGCATAGCTATAGGAACAGACTCAGGCGGCAGGGCTGGGGCGGGGTCCTGGAGGCCTCCCCTTGTGCCAGGACCAGCCCTGTAGTGACTGCGTCTTGGAGAGGGGCCGGTTCAGGTGGAAGGATCAGTTATTTTACAGCTGGTGTGGAAATAGTTCAGTGTTTTAGTACCAGTACCATTGCACTGGTCCAGAGGGCATCCTTGGCGGAACAGTGGAAGCTCTTTCTTAACTCCGACCATTTGTGGACGAGCATTTTTCTGTATTGCTGGAATAAGAGTGTCAGTATAAACTAGTGGAGCCCTGGGGGAGCCCTGGCCAGAAGTCAGGAGGCCTGGATGCCTCTCTTGGCTCTGTCACTACCTGAGTGACCTTGGACAAACCCGATAACTAAATCTCACAGGGCTGATATTTTGTGTTTTTAACTTACATATAGTTGTTTCACTTTGACCAATTTTAGTTGGGTGTTAAGATGTACACTAATTTGTAATAAGGCACAGTAGTCTGTTTTGAAACAAGATAGCAGCCCATCAGAGTTTTAGATGGACAGATCTTCACTTATTTGAATGCATTTAGTTAGCTTTGCTATTTTGAATCATGTTTTATTCATGTAAAAAGTATCTCAATGTTGAACAGAATGTTTATAAATTTATTGAACAGGCTGAGTATTTTAAAATTTAACCTCATTAGTTTGATCACCTGTACCACTTCGTTTTTAATTTTTTACGTAATGTTTGTAGTACTTTCATATTACCGCAAGTATAAAACTCATTTCACGGGCATTTCAATTATATTTAGATCCTGAGGATGTTTAAATTACTGTGCAAAATACCTGAGTATTTTAGTAAAGGTTTTAATTCTGTTCTGTAAGACTGATTGCAAATTGTGGATAAAGAATTGTAAAATTATCATTTAGGACTTGTAAATTTCTAGGTGTCAGTTTAAGAAATCCCAATTGTTGCAGCCTGCTGTCCTCTCCACCTCCCTCCCCCAACCCCACCCCAGGAAGGTACACTTTTCAGATTATAGTTGTCTCTTGTGGAAACCATGGATTCCCTCTGCTGGGCTTTTGGCCATTTGGTGTTGACTTAGGCTTGATCCTCTGACCATTTGTGTGCAGAACTTGAGGCTGTGATGATGTGTCTGTCCATTGACACCGGGCAGTCTGTTGTCCTTCTCACCGTGGTGTGAGCCTGAGAATTAATGCTGGGTGATCAGGGAATTGAAGAACAGAGAGGAAAACACATGGACCATATTTACCTTGCTGCAGCCAGAGATTTATAGCTTGGCTGTTGACATGGTTGGGACATCGCTGCTGAATTTCCTGCGTGTGAAAAGAAAAGTCTTTGTTGCAGAGCTGTGACATCACTTCTGAAATAGACACCGTCTATCGAGAAGGCCACTAAATTGCCCTGATTACCAAGAAGTGAGCCATTAAGGTTTCTCTTTCCATGCCTGCTGCCTCTCAGATTGTGGTCAGCGCATCACACGCGTTTCCTTCAAATCAACAAGGACACGGTGGTGGAGCAGGAAATGCGGTGTCGTTGTATGGGAATGCCAGTTCTGCTACTTGCTAGCTCCGTGGCCTTGTGCAAGTCACTTAGTCTCCCTGAAACTCACCCTCCTTCCTAATCTGTCTGATGGGGAATCACATGCCTATTTCCTGAGAGGATTAGAAATAAGGTAAGTGTGTTAGTTAAGGTTCTTTGGGTTGCAAGCTATAGAATCCAGCATTGAGTAGTTTGAGAAAAACAACAATAGAAGGGAATATTCATCGGGAACATACTGGGGCTGTCACCTATACAGTATGTGACATATAGTATGCTGCGAGTGACATTGGAGCAGCTCCGTGGATAGCAGACGTAGACTTGTCTTTGACCTGATTCACCCACCGACTCCCAGACTTCTCGTGTCTCCATTTAAATTTCTGAATCTCTGGAGAGAATCGTACTGGGTTAGTGTGGACCCAGGGGTTAGCTCACAGAGGAGAGAGGGGTCTTCCAAGGACTCAGCCCTGTATTTCAGGGACTGTTCTCAGGTGAAGCAGGGGAATGGTGGTGAGCTGGGTGGGTCATCGTTCTCCAGCTGTGGAGAATAACTGCAGAGTCGGACGCACAGTAGATGTGTGGCGATCTCAAGTTTTCTGTGACCTGAGTGACCTCCCGTCTGGGTTGTTTCTTGTTTGGAGGAGCTGGGTGGAGGGTGAAGGGAGAGGTCTGGAGGGTGGGGGGTGGGGCGTGGATTGTTCCTGCTCAGAGGTGCTATTCCTTCCTCTGCTCCGGGCAGCCTGGCCCTCTGCCTCTATGCCGAGGAGATCCACTTGTTTGTCAGCTCTGCTGAGGGAGCCAAATGACTTCATTCTAATGGGGCATGATTCAACGCAGGGGAATAGGTGATTGATGAAATGTGACCCAAATGGCTCCGAAGAGTTCATTTATTTAACATGGGTGAGCAATTTGCTTCTAGGAAGACGTTGACTCACTCCGACGTCCATTATGCAGAATATCCACAGGAATCTCTGCTCTTAAGATTCCTATCAGTCCCTGTGTCCCTGTCTTACCTATTTCATCATCAGGTCAGCAAGTATTTATGGCAGTGTTTGATCTGCGCCAGGTACTGTGCTGGGTCCTGTACACTGCTGCCCGCAAGGAGCCCCCAGACCTGTGAACAGGTGAGGTTGCTATGCCCTTGGCCTCTGGGGTGAGGGAACCAGAAGAGGGCATCTCTCTGTCAGGGAAGGCTTCCTGGTGAGGATTTGGCCTGAGCAGATCCTGTAAGGTGTCTGGAGTCTGTCTGTAGAGAGGAGTGACTGATGGATGCGGTCTCTGAAGAGGAGTGAGGAGTTTCCCCCGGCGTTCAGATGGAGGGGTTTCCCAGTTCCACGGAGATGGAAGGGCAGGAGGAAAGCAAGTGCAGCTGTGGTCAGCTGGCAGGTGGAGGGTGGGGCTGAGGAGAGCAGTGACCTGAGAAACTGGTGAAGGTTTGGAACAGCTGCCTTTACAAAGAAGAGGAGAGGGCGCTGAGCCAGGAAGCCAGGCCTGGGCACCACAGTGGGTGGTCCTCTAGGGCTGAAAGCCCTGCCCGCATGACCCAGTTAAGATACAGGGTCCCCAGGGTTGGTGTTGTTTCCCGGGCACACATTTCCGCACCTGGAGTGCACTCCGTCCACCAGAACTCCATTTTTATCTGTCTTTTATCCTTGCCCTTCTTGGTTGGCTTTGAAGTTACATACCTAAGCACAAATTCTGACTGCCAGTTGTTAGCTGAACAAGTTACCGCTCCTCTCAGAGAATCAGTTTATTCATCAAAAACACGGGAAGATTAATATATCTGCCCGGGTTGTGATTAGAGATGATTTAAGTCAAGTACCTAGCATAGCACGGGAGCATAGGAATAGTAGTTATGGCTGGTGTTTATCAAGTATTTACTCTATGTGAGGTGTTATTCTGAGAACTTTGTATAGATGAACTCATTTAATCTCTTTAACATCGCAGTGAGATACGTAGAATTATTTCCTCCTTTTATAGGTGAGGATATTGAAGCACAGAGAGGCTGACTAACTTGTCAAGGTCACATAGTTAATAAGGTCACACCCTCTTAATCATCACTGCCTCAAAAGGTAGGTGGGTGCTCAAGAAGCAGTAAGTTTCCTTATTTTCTTTGTCACTGTTGGCTGGCTTTTATGTAGCAACAGCACTGACATTACCCTTCTCAAGCCCCCAGTGCTTTGTATCCATTATGGGGCCTTGGCAGGTGCATTGGGCGCCTGGCTGCCCTGGCCTTGGGCACACTACTGACCCTCTGTGCCACGGTTCCCTCCTCACCAGAATGGGCAGAGTGGTCACATCTGAGCTCATTGGGTTGTTGTGGGGATTAAATCAAAGGAGAAAATGCCCGGCAGGCGCTCAGCACAGGCTGACATGCTGTGGACTCTGTGGCTTCTTGGTCCTGGTATCCTATTGAATTTTTCCCCAGTCGCATCTCTGGGACCCTCTGTTCACATGCACACATGGCGTGTGCAGGTGGGAGCTGAGACAGCCCCACGTGACACTGTTGCTTTGCGCATAAGACATGTGGGAGCTCCCTGTGCCAGTGACACGTGGCAGGATTTACAAAAGGGCCTGGCATTTCGAGCAGTCATGGTGCCTCACTGCTCACGACCAAGCTGGTGGTTTAGCCTTTACACCTTTAATTGGCAGGTGGTGCTGCTGCCTTGTAGTGTTCAGGGCTGGAAGCATAGCAGTATTCTCTCAGGTCAGGGCTTCGGAACCATTTTTTGCCGTCTGCATCCCTTTGGCAGTAAGCTGAAGCGAAAGGCCTCTTCCCTAGAAAAATACTTAAATGCACAAGATTGTAAAGGAAACCAATCATTTTGAAATCGGTTATCAAAATATTAAAATGTATGCTAAAAATGGTGCTGCTTTCTGAATGCGTAAGTAACAAGAGCGAGTGGCGAGCGCAGTGACTGCTGTAGTTTTGAAGCCGTGATAGGACATATTTTGAGATACCGCAACATATACAAAGTCTCCATTTCTTTTGATGACAGTCACAGGGAAACAGGACGACTGCTGTGGTTTGTAGCAATAACAGGGTTCCGTCAGTTCATAATTGAAGGCAGTGCTAAACTTAGGGGTTAGTGAAAGTAAAGATGTGGCTTTTCCCCGCTGTTTGTATTCACGCAGCTCCTGAATTTTAATCAGGTTCGGAATCCCTGTCCTGGGTAGTGTGTTAACTTCAGGAGAAAGTGTAAGTCGGTGTGAAATTCAAGGGCTGCTTGCAGCTCCCGTCCCGCCATTGCGCCCGTGTGTCCCCTCCCAGTATTGAGAGCATCTAGGCTGGGCTAGCTGTTCTGCACACATTAACTTTATTTATTTTAACATCTTATTTTGAAACGATTTCAAATATATGGCTAGTTATAAGAGTGAAGGAGTTTACTTTTGCCGAGCCATCTGAGAGTGAGTTGCCCACGTGAAGCCCTGTCACCTTGGAACACGTTAGGGCTTGTTTCCTTTAGGCGGGGACCCCCTGCTGTGTAACAGCGCAGCCACCACAAAGGAGTTTGCAGGGTCGCTTCACTGCCTTCCGGTCCTCACACTCATTCGTGTTTCACAAGTTGTCCTGTGAATCCCGTTGTCGCACAAGGATCCAGTTCAGGGTCACACACTGCGTTTGTCTCGATTCTTAAGTCTCCCATCCGGAGCAGTTCTCCGTCTTTCCTTGACTTGCATGGCCTCGATCGCTTTGAAGTGTCCTGTAGAATGTCCCTAAGTTGGGGTTTCTTGGTGATTGGCCTCAGGCTGGACGCCTTGGGTAGGAGTATCACAGGAGTGACCAGTCTTCTCATCGCGTCCCACCCAACAGCATGTGATTCAGGCTTGTCCCATTTTGGCCATGCTGACCTTGATAACTTTATGAAGGTGATGTTTGCCAGGCGTCTCAACTATATAGCTAATCTTTTATCCTTTGTAATAAATTTTTTTTGGGGGGTGAATCTTATGTAAATACCCTGATCTTCAAACTTGCACCCACTGGTTTTAGCATCCTTTTATGTTTCTTGGCTGAATTTTTTCTTATGGTGGTTGGCGAGTGGTAGTTTTTCTAATTCCATCATTCCTTCTACATTTATTAGTTGTTGTTCTACCATAAAGAAAAGCCCCCTCTTCTTCTTATTTATACATTTATTCATGTCACAATGGACTATTTTATTTGCTAGGTTATAATCTGTAAGTATCATTATTTATTTTGCAGGCTCAAATTGTTCCAGATTTGGCCTTTTCCAACTGGCTCCTCTGTCCTTCTGACAACACACTCCGTCATTATTTAAGCAATCCCTTATTTTCTGGCACAACAAAATGCTAAAGACAGATCTTGTTACTGTCCTTGATTTTCTTCCCCAATACTGGCATTGGCCATTTCTCTTGGGATCCCTGTTTCCTTAGAGTACACAATTTAACTTTTATCTGCTCTATACCTCCATGAGGTGGTGGATATTGTCCATCATTTTACTGGTAGGAATACCAAGTCTTCATTAAGTAACTTCCTGAGATCCCAGAACTGGTAAGTTGGCAGAGCCGAAATTTGAACTTTTAAAAACAAGTTCACATTTTTGAATGTTGATTCACAAAATCACATCCCCATTTCATAAATGAGGAGACTAAACCTCATAGAGGTTTGTTAAGCTAGTTACCTAGGTCACTTAGTCATTACTATGTGGCAGAGACCACCTCAGATCTCTTCATTATCACTCTGGGATGCCTGTAAAGTGTGACTCACTTATACTTTGATATAAAGTCCCTTGTCCCTAATACTTGTCAGGTTTTGGTTTCTGAATTTCTTATCTTTGGAGCAAGAAGAAGTGTGGAAAGACAGTCTTCGTGGTGTTGTAAAAACGGTGACCAGCAGCTCTGAGGGGTTGCTGTTTCACGGTGGACGAATAGGACACCTATGATGATTCTTTCATTGCAGCTGTTTAGTGTTGGAAGCAGCACACAGCTCTCAGCTTTCTGAGGTGATGGACAGTCATTCCCCGCTCCTCCTGCAGGTGGCGCGCCCTGACTGTGGCCTGAGCCAGAGCCTGGCACAGGAGATCAACATTTGGATTTAGAAACCAGAACTGTCCACATATGTTTGCATAACGTAAGGACGTGCTCTTTCAAAATTCTTCCCTTAATGTCAGATGCCCATTGTCATTTTCAGGAAAAGCAACAGTTAGACTATGAAGAGCTGATTCAGGTCTTAAAGAAAGAGCGGGACATCTATAGCCACCTGGTAAAATCTCTGCAGGACTCAGACAGGTAAGGCTTCCTGTTTGTGTATCACATGCATGTGAGTGTGAACACACACACACACACACACACACACACATTTTGAATAAGTGCTCGTGTCTCGGAGGAAGCAAAGCCCTACCAGTTTGCTTAGGAAGCTTACGGTACTTAGATGGTGATTGCCTTATTTAAATCTCATATACCCATTTTCTATCAAGAATTGTCTGACTTTTGGCAACAAACTTAGAGTAAAAATATAATCTCTCAGATTTTTATACTAGTCATAGATTTAGAAAGTCCTGTGTATCGTCTCAGATGACCCTCACAATTGTCGTGTGAGAGAAGTGTTAATGTTATTCCTGTTTTCCGTAAGAGACGTTAAGTGACTTGACCAAAGGTGGTGAGGGACAGACCCCGGGACTCAAAACAAGTCTCTGTGTCTTGGAGTGACTTTGTCTTTACAGAATTGCTGATATAAATCGGTGCCTGTGAGGCGGCGTGGAGTCGATTACAGGCTTGTGGTCTTGTCTGGCCTTAGCTCTGTGTCCACAGACATGTGGCCTGCGGTGGGCCTCCGTTTGCCTGTCTGTAAACACAGGGTGGGCCTCAGTGATTTCTCACATTAAGAAATCATCTCTCTTACACACTGGGATAGTTATAGGGGAACGGAGTGGTGTCTGGGGTTCATTTCAAAACAGTGCAGAAGCAGAGGAAGTGGACAGGGATACCGTGGAACATGATTGGTCATGGCTCCTTGGTTGTTGGGGCTGGGATGTGAGCAGATGGGGGAAGGGCTCATTGCATCACAGTTTGTCTTCTTTCATATGTGACTAAAAGTTTCCATAATAAAAAGTTACACAAACTCACCGTTCATCACTCCTGCCCTTAGGCCCTTCACTCTAGCCTTGTGCTTCCCCCCCGTGTGCTCTCCTGCCCCTGCCTTCACCTGGGTCCCCACACCCTGCTTTGTCTCCCACTAGTCCTTGAGATTTCATCTTGAGATTTATCCTTGTCAGGAGGCCCACGCAAATCCCCCGGAAGTTGCCCCCTCTGTTTTTCTGCCCTCACAACTGCCCTTAGCACCTTTGTGTACTTGTCTCTGTGACCTGCCTCCTCCTCGGGACCGGGAGCTCCCTCAGGGCGGGGATTCTGTCGTGTTCGCCTCCATTTCCTGGGGCCGCTATGGAGTCGGCACTTGGGAAATGTTCAGTGGGTAAATACCTCCCCTATCTGCCTCCCCTCCCAATTTTTTAAGTTACAGGATAATTTTCAGATTTTTAAATCTGAAATGAGTTTAGGGAAAATGGAAACATGCTAATGAAATTCTGAGTAGGCATCCCTCTCTGAAAGGGAGCATTTTCCAGAACCCTTAGCTACGAGTCATTTTCACTTGGGGAAGGGGTTGAGCAATGCTGGGAAACTCTAAGGGGGAATGGGCAACGTGAGTTTAATTGTGCAGTTTCCCTGGCTGGGAGCCAGATTCGATTCTGGGCACTGCGAGGTCGTGTGGGTGGATATGTTGCTAGCAAGTCCCCCTAGCATCGTGGGTGCTGAGTTTCATAGGCTCTTCCTTAATGTATAAAAATGTGAGATGGGACTGAGGCAGGTCAGGGCTGTGACTGACAAGATGCTTCATCTTCAGTCAAAATCCGTTGAGGGTCCAGACCCCAGCTCTGCCTCTCAGCAGCTCTGAGTTCTGGGGTAAGTCTTGTTTCACCCTGAGCCTCAGGGTGTGTTTGCACAGTTGAGATGGGCTGGCCTACCTCCCTACTTACCTGCCTGCCCACCTACCTGCCTTGTAGGGCTGTTTTGAAACGAGATGACAATGTGTGAAGTCCTAATACTGCCTGGCGCATAATAAGTGCTCAGTGAATGGTGACACATTAAGAATACAACATGAAAAGCTTCCGTATGTCTCCATACCCCAGCACGCATACGCACGGCTCTAGGGGGCTTTTGAATCCTCAGTCCTTGCCATACCCAGAGGGCAGACCTATGCGCTGAGGCAAGAGGAGCCCCTTTTGGTAACTCTGGCATTTCTCACTCTCTGGCAACTGGCAGTACAGTGGCTGACTCTGGAGACATACCATAGGAAGTACTTGTCATTCAAATGGGAAAGGGAGGTCAGGAAGGAAACTAGTCATGGGCACCTGTGTGCCTGGTCCTGTCCCCTTTACTAGCTTATTCCTTAGAGCAACACGTAGAAGTTGGTGCCTTTGTCCCATCTCACAGAAGTGGAAATCCTCTCGGAGATGTTAGGGTGTCGTCCGAGCTCCTACAGCTGGGACTCACCAGCGCTCGCATCTCCCTGGCCCCCGCCCAGACCGAGGCCATTACTGAGACGTCGCTCATCCTGAGAACTAGTACTCCTTGCAGTTCCCTGCGACTCAGGGTTCCTCACCCTCGGCGCTGTTGGGGTTTGGGGCTGGATAACTTTTTGTTGGGAGGGGCTGTCCTGTGCGTCCTAGGATGGTTAGCAGCATCCCTGGCTTTTCACCACTGCACGCCACGAGCGCCCTTCCCTGCCCCAGTTGTGGCCGTGTCTCCAGATATTGCCACATGTCCCCTGGGCGGCAACACCGTCGCCAGATGAGAATCACTATTGTAACTCATGAGAGTCAGAAATTTTGGCTCACGAATATTAGTTTTTGTTTGGGACTTGTCAGGATATACGGAAGGCAGAAGTGATGGGTATTGAGCATGTCGTACGTGTGAGGCGCTGGGCAACTCCCATACGACAGTTCATTTAATCCTCAACATAGTCTCGAAGGAATGGTGGGTATTACCCCACTTTCCAGGGAAGGACAGCAGGACTCTGGCGGGCCACTGACTGGCTGGGGCCGTCGAGCTCCTGGGTGGGGAGTGCCGTTTGGAGCTTGGGCCTCTCTGTCTCCCCACTTCTGCCTCCTCCCCCACTACATTCCCGAAAGCAGAATGCATGGAGCTCTCGCTTCTTTCTGAGTGAAGCACCTTTTGTTCCACCAACTCCTCACACCTTGAAAAAGATTCTGGAGTTGGGGAAACATAAATGACAGACACAGGCGCAGCAGCTGTGTCCTTTTTACCCTGTCAGAAAAGGGAGGAGGGAGTGAAGCAGTTAGCTTTCCCAGCCCTAATCACAGGAGCTTCGCTACAACAATCTCTTTTTCTTCCCCGGTTACATGTCTCTGCAACACGACTGCATCCACGCAAGTGCTGTGCTGTGACACCTCTGTAAGGTTTTCCATCAGCCTTCCACATTGCTCGCTATGATTGTTCTGCAATGGAAGCAGGTACACGTTGCTAGGAGGGCCCCATCCCTGGCAAGAAGACTGCTCCACAATGAGCCATCGTCAGAGCAGCGAGCATAGAAGATTAGACATAATGGTTTATTTTCCTTCTGCTATATGTTGATTTATGTGTGCAGTCCCGTGGCTGGAGCTGAAAGAAATTTCTGAAGGAGAAGTGGGGCTTGAATCTGTAGCATATATAGAGGGTGCCAAAAAATGTATACACATTTTTAAAAAAGGAAAAATCTGTATTAAAATTGTGTTACTCAATATATACCGATAACAAAAGATGAATACAAGTCACATTTGACTTCTGCAATGACAAGAGGTGCTCAGAGTGGTTACTATCAGCGTCCAGACACTTCTGATTACGGCAAACGACTGCTTGAGAAATGCTGACAAAGTGTCCACTAATAGCACTGTGCATGCTGTTTCAATTTCTTCCTGAAGTACCGCCAGTGTAACTGGTTTTTTAGGGTACACCATGTCCTTTAAGGTCCCCCATAGGTAGAAGTCAAAGGGTGTTAAGTTGGAGGTTCTGGTGCATACTCATGCCTCCATTGTTGTACTTCCACAACGTTCTTGAATTTCAAATACCACTTCAAAATGGTCTTGCGCTTCTCTAATGACAATGTGCTTCCTCCATTTTCTTTGACTGTCCTGCCTGTTGCATGGTGACGCGAGCATTCATTTGGTTAACGCCATCTTTTGAGCGGACGTCATACTACCATAATTCAATTGCTACCACAGTTCAATTCATTGCTACCATAATTCAATTCAACTTCGAAAGGTAACACATAGATAACATCTCCAAAAATGTGTACACATTTTTTTGGTACCCCTGGTAGTTAGAGCAATAGCTCCTATCTATTTTGGGGCTATGGACTCCTTTTGGAAAATCTGTTGAAAGTGGATAGACTCTCTAGAAAAAGCCACATCTTCATAAATTTTATATGGACAGTATCCAGGTGTTGGCGAACCCTCTTAGGGAACCACAGGTCAGACGCTGGACAGGGTGTTATGTATTTCTTGGTGTCTAGAAAAGGAGGCTATCTGATTTGTTAGTGTGTTGTGGTAGTCTCGAAAAATATTCCTTCCTTTGACCTGCAAGGAATTTGTCTTAAGACACTAACCTGAGTGTGAAATAAGGCTTTAGACACAGAGTTCAGTGGACCATTGTTTGTGTTATTCAGATGTCGGCTGGGGTCTCCGTTCCTCTGAGAGCTGGGTGTAGGGGGTTCAGACTCGTGCCCCATACACGTCGTAAGGAGTCCAGGGCCCTTCTGGATCTGCATGGCCCAGTTAGTAGCCACCAGCCATGTGACTGTTCACATGTACATTTAGAGAAGCGCAGCTGGCGGACAGTTCATGCTCAGCAGGCATGTTTAGCGATTGGCTGTGTATCAGCAAATACAGGGCGTTTCTGTCATTGGAGCAATTTTGGTGGACTGTCCTCCCTGAGTTCAATGCAGATTCTGGGAGGGGTGCATTTTCTTGGCCTCCCCTGAATTCTGGGATGCTCTCTGTGCAGCTCAGCACTGTATTACAGGGACTCCTCTATGAAACTTGACACCCCCCCAAAATAAAAATCTATTCTGCTGTGGATTTCTGCACATGGCTAACCCATCACAGTGAAGTCCGTTTGGCCCCTGAATTGGTCCCTCTCTCCCTCCTTTTATCGGCTCACTCTTCTTTCTTTTTTCTCTTCCTTTCTGTGACTCACCTTCACCCCAGTGTCTGCTCTTTCTGGAGTTACAGCAGGCGTTCTCTCTTGTCCCCTCCAGTGAAGCCCAGATGCCAGGCGATCCCCAAGCTCTGAGAGCCACCCCTCCAAATCCAAGCCCTCAGAAGGCATTTTTCCAAACATCCTGTCGATTTAAACTATTTTTACCTAGTTACATCTGTAGCAAAAACTTGAAAATGACCCAGATGTCCACTAATAGGGCGCGAGTTAAAGTAAATGGTGGGACGCTTACCTCTGAATAATATACAGTCATAAAAAAGATGTTTGCAAATAATTTCCAAAAATGTAGGGAAGTATTTAAGGGAGGAATGCACAACTTACATTGTATGTCCAGTGTGATTTCAACCTTGTGAAACATATTCAGGGAAAAAGATTGGGAGGAAATACAGTTTGCCATGTGTTCATTGGTAGGGGGTCGTGGTAATTTTTGTTTTCTTTATACTTTTATATTTTACATTTTCTATAATAAAGATATGTTTGCTATTTATTTATTTTTATTAGTTTCAGTTGCAGAAGACAAGGTAATACTTAGACGTTCATCATTTATATCCCTCATACTGTGGACCCCCCATCCCCCCATCCACTATCCCTCCGACATCGCACCGAGCCATCACATTATATATACAAAATTATAGTTGGCATTCATTATTGTTCAGCTTCAGGTGTACAGTGCAGTGATCAGGCATCTACATCTTCCCTGAGGTGGTCTCCCAAATGGGACACGTGTCCATCAGATACCCTACAAAATCTTTACAACGTTATTGATTATGTTCCCCAAATTATTTTTCAAAAACCCTGAGGCCATTTTGTGGTTACCGACTGTTTTCTAATCCCATCACCTTTCCCCTTATCCCCACCCCCCCCCGCCCATCTAACAACCCTCAGTTTTTCCTCTTTGTCCCCAAAACTGTTTCTGATTCGTTCATTCACTTATTCTTTTCTTTAGATTCTGCATATAAGTGAGATCATATGGTACTTGTCTTTCTCTTTCTGACTTATTTCACTTAACATAATGTTCTCTAGATCCATCCATGTTGTTGCAAATGGTAAGATTTCTTTTTTCTTTATGGCTGCGAAGATGTGTTTGCTTTTATAACCAGAAAAAAACCCCACAAATGACATGAAAGTCAAAGGAAGGCTTGCTGGGTTTTGCATCTTAAAGCACAAACAGGTCTGTTTTAAAATTGCTGGTGTCTTGTTTTACCAAGTGTCAACGACCTGCAGGCTGAGTTAAACAACATTTTTGCCCTGCGGAAGCAGCTTGAGCACGATGTGCTTTCGTACCGGAATTTGCAGAAGACGCTGGAAGAACAAATCAGCGAAGTTCGGAGGCGGGAAGGTACACACCCTCTTGTATGTGTTTCCCTTTGGTTTTTCCACGTGGAGGGCCTTGGCTAAACGTAAGGAGAGGCCTCCAACTCCAGGAGGAGAAGAGGCACCCCCAGGGTCATCTGGGGCTCCTGTGTTGTGGTGACTGTTAATGTGGCTCTCCCGGTCTTATCCGCCTGGCTTCGGCCTTCCTCGTCGAAGGCCCAGCAGACTGTATTCATTCTACGGAGGCTCTGCCACAGGGTTGCTTTGCTGGTGCCTCTGCTATGGTGTGTATCCTTTGACACTTCCAGCTTCAGGCAACCTTGGAACTTTGCAGTTCCCTTTCCCTGGGAAACGCCCGCCCTGCCTGTCCCAGCACCCCATGCAGAGAGCCCTGACTGCAGACGCGTGGGGGTGAGATTGCTGTCTCATGTTGAAACGTTGCTTTTGGCATTGTCGTGACCACACGTGGGCTCACTTAGGCAGGGCTGCGAGATGAGGCGCCTGTGGTTCTTTGCTGTTGCCATCGCAGTACTGTTTGGCTCACTCCCTTCTTAGAACCTGAGCCCCTTGGGGCCTGGGCTGGAATCTTCTCCCTTTCTGTATATCTAGCCTGGTGCCTGGCACGTCTGGTGAAAATTGGTACTAGCAATGGTAGGGTTGGCATTTGTGGAGCACCTGCTATGTCCAGGGCGTAGCGCCAAGCACTTGGCTTCTCATCCCCGAGCCTGACAGTCACCCCATCAGGTTGGGTCGGTATTGACTTCCTTTTACAGAAGAAGCAACTGAGACCCAGGGGTAGAGGGTGGGGAGTGATTTACCCAGATGTGAGCTGGGGCATCTCCTTTTGAAGTATGGCTCTGTCTAGTATATTAGGTATATCAGCTCATAGCCATGTGTGTTAAATGAGACGTTGGAGGCTATACTTCATTCAGGCAATAGCCTGGCCCTCCTCTGCGCCTTCCCGCTCTGACCTGTGTGGCAGAGGAAATGGACCCTTACGTAGGCGACCAGATTCTCTTATCTTGGATCGAGCAGGCGGTTTCTGCACTTGGTCTGCTCACTACCATGGAGGACTCTGGGGCCGTAAAAAACCATCAGGCACTTATTTCCCTTGAGTTGTACCCTTGCGGGTCGCGTCTGATTTCCCTGTATGCTCACGTAAATAGTCGCTCTCTCGTTTAAACTGAAATCACCATTCGCTTTGCCACTCAGAATGGTCTCCAGGCACAACGCTTGATATGCAAATTAGAATTCAGAATTGGCTGCAGTGAAAGCTGATACGACCCATGATAAAACCATACTTTGAGATAGCAGCCTGTAGAGACAGAAGGGAAATTATTTGTGTCCTAAAGGTTGAACTCCCTGTGTGTACTTACACGCCCCTCCAGCACCTACCCCCACCCCCACCCAACTCAAACTGCCTGAGATGGATTACGCTGGGATTGGTCTTGGAAGGATCCATTTCTGATGTTCTTTTTCTACCTCCCCTCTTTTTATTTTATTTATTTATTTTTTTTTTAGCAGAAGAACCATTTTCATTTTATAGCGATCAAACGTCTTATCTGAGTATTTGTCTTGAAGACCACAATCGATTTCAAGTGGAGCATTTTTCTCAAGAAGAACTTAAGAAAAAGGTACTGGCCTCTAAGTTTCAGTGCTTTGTTGGTTATTTGTTGTCTGTTGGGTTCCTGATCAGAGGTGTAAGATTCCGAAAGCCCCTTTCCTCTCCTTTCTTCCTTGTGCTCCCTGCCTGTCTTTACTCCTTCTGCACACGTTACCTGGAGTGCCCTCCCCGTCTCTCTGATACGCTCATTCTCAGGCTTGAGGACTCGGCCCTGGCTCGATCTTCTCCAGAAAATGCTCTCTAATCCTTCCATGTAGAGTTAGCCACCTTTTCCTCGGGTCATTTGCCTCTTTGCTTGTCCCAAATCACATTGATTTCCTTCTCAGGCAGATCTGTAATTATCTGGCTGTTTGTCTACGTCCTCTGCTAGGCTGTGAACATCTTCAAGTTGGTGATCACGTCCTATTTATTTCTGATTTCCCAGTACCTGGCACACATAGTGGGAGTTAATAGATGCTTTTCGAAAGAATAAAGGTCCAGGTTTGATCAATAAATCTTTTTTAAAACTGGACAGGTTTTTTAGTCTGTTGATTGTTGGTCTGGTTAGAGTGGTTTAGTATTTCAAGGTTCTGAGAGCAATTGATAAGAATAGGAAGCGTGACCTCAGACGAGACTGTGTTTTATTGTAAAATTATCATATCCATGTGACAGATTTCAGTTTCGGTCTTGGAATAATTCACCTTCTGATAGAGTGGACAGACACACAAATGAGGAATTGCAGTGTGGAGTGCAAGGGCTGCTGTAATCCGAGCAGGCTGTACAAGGTACAGAGGCAGCAGAGAAGGACAGGGTGACTTGGGGTTTGGAGAGTGCTCCCTTGATCAGAAGAAACTTCTCAACAGAAGTGAGGCCTGAAGTGGGTTTTGAAGGATGAATAGGAGTTTGTCTGGGCAGAGGGCGTTCTCAGCTGAGAAAGAGAAAAATAGCAGGTGTAAGGTACCAAAGAAAGAAATAGAAAGGAGAACTCTAAAAATTTCAGTATTTTGAGAGGAGTAAAGCAATTAGCATTGAGGGATTTATGAATTTTTGAAGATCAAGGAAATGGGGACGATAATAGCTGCTTCTAGTACTTACTACGGCTATATTAGGGACCAGCTATAGTTCACTTGCTTGGCACTTTGTGTTTATAGAATCAAAATGTTTTCTTCTTCCCACTATTACCTTGCGATTTGGGTCCAATTTGTGTTCATGTTTTGGTGCAGTGGACATCTGCTACGTGCAGTCAGGATGGGATTTCCCACTTTATTTAAGAGGCTAATCACTACCCCATTAAGAAGTCTTTGGAAAATTACTGGCCATTGGGATTTGAAGGCTGCAGGGAACGAAGGGGGTGTCTGCTCAATTGCTTCTGCACCTGGCCTGGCAAGACCTGTGCATTAGGGAAGGGCGCTAGGCTGCGAGTCCCAAGATCTCAGCTCCAGGCCTGGCTCTGCCTCTGTGGAAGCAGCTGCCCTTCCGACATGACTAGGCACTTTGGCAGCCGTTATACTCGTATGTCATTTAATTCTCCAGACACCCCCAGCTGTGGGACCTGGGACTCTTTGTGTCTCGGGTTCTTCATTGTAAAATGGGGAGAGTCATGCCAGCCTTCCCACCTCCTCAGTTTTTGTAAGGAATGATTGACTAAAGCTTGTGGGAGTATTTTAGTAGCTGTAAGTTGCTTTGTGATTGAAGATTGTTATTATCATTGACATTGCTAGGTAGGTGTGTAGCGAAGGTGTAAAATAAGGCTCGGACACAGTCTCAGAAGCTTTGGTCTTTGGGACTTTCCTCCCGAGGGTCTCGAACAAGACAGAGAGAGTAGGAGCTGGCGTTAGACTGTACCGAAGACTGTAGTGCTCTATGACCATGACCATGTTCAGTCTCCCAGGCACCCATTCCACAGATGAGCATGTGGAGGCTCACATTAGGGAGCTTACCCAGAATCTCTTTGCCTTGCAGTGGTGGCCCTGGGATGAGAATACAGGCATGCTAGTGTTTTTCTCCATTGTACCTCGCGTAGCCTGAAGACTAGAATCAGGCCGCCTGACTCTCCACAACTGTGATGCCGAGAGGTCTGCTCATAGGAAGATCTATGCCCAGCGGCGTGGCCCGGGGAATCTGAACTCTGCTTATGGGTATCCAGTCCTTTCTCTGCTCTTATCTCCTAGGTCAGTGACCTTATACACCTAGTGAAGGAACTGTATACGGACAACCAGCATCTGAAGAAAACCATTTTTGATCTCTCCTGCATGGGTTTCCAGGGGGATGACAGACTTGAGACAGTACAACAAACAGAGGTAAAAGAAACATTCTTGTTACCAAGTGCTAATTCCAAAAAAAATGTCAGCCCCCCACATTTCTCAAGACTGCATTTGTGCCAGGGCGTCTCTCTTGAAATTCCCTTTGCTGTGGCTGGGTTTTGAGGGCCCTATGGGGTCAGCAGGTCTGTCTGCAGGCTGTCTCAAGTTGGGCTCATGTGTACACGGACGCGTTTGGTATGTTGTGATGCTTTTGACTCCAAGTCCGGCCCTGGTCTGTGCTGCAGACACACATCCGGATGATGGGCGTGGTCTCGGAGGGACCTGGAGAATCGCCAGGTCAGCCGGATAATTTGGGTAGTGGAGGTGCAGCATTAATGAATTTATTAATATTGAAAATCAAACAAGTAACACATCTTTCATTTACCTTCTGTACGAGTCCCCGGAATTTTGTGCATCTTCTCGCTCTCATGGCACTTGGACTTCTGGGTTTGACGGGATGTGTGTTGGTCCTCCCCACACATACCCGGGAGCCCCTGCACTCTGCCATGTCCAGAGGACCGGACAGGCAGGAAACAGTCCCGTCAGCCAGGTTCCTGGCTGGGGGGATTTTCTGCTGGCGGAGTGGAAAGTTTGCAGGGCCACGAAAGGTTAACTCACGGCCCTGGACACTAAAGAGTGTGTGGATCACTGGGCTTGTGTACTGGGGGCGAGAAGCCCGTTCTGTTGGTTCTGCCCAGGGAAAGATGAGGGAAGCTTGTTCCCTCTGATGACGTCTGGGTCTCTGCTCATCTCTGCCATGTGTTGTCTCCAATTTTCTTGGTTCTTGGCACATGCTGCACATTAGGAGAACCCTGAAAGTGTGACAGTGAAGAGTTTTTCGTTTCCTCCCTTTAGCTTCTGACTTGGCCTAACTCTCCCAGAGGAAGAGCCTTGCTGCCTGCACCTGTTTACCTTTTTCAGAAGACCAGAACTGTTCTCGCCATGAAACATAGTAGGGCCTTTTTGTGCTGGGGTCCTCTGGAACCTTCTTGATTAGAGTTATCTTGAACTCAGCCTGGCATGCCAGGTAAATAAATGGAGGTCTTGTTGCCACAACATTTCTGGGGAAAGATTTGTCAGCCTTAAGCTGTCTCCTCCCACCTTCAAAGTGAGAAATGCTCAAAGGTATTTATGCTGCGCTCTGGCCATCTGCTGTCTTTGAGAGACGACTATTATTGATCTTAGCCTCTAGGGCTCCAGATAATTTTGAAAACCAAGAATATCTGCAGTCCATTTAGGGAGAAACAAGTCTCTTGGTTTGTTTTCTCCAAGGCAGCCTTTTTAATAAGCAGCTCATTCTTCACCTACTTCATCTGGGTTGTAAATGGCGAGTTTGTTTGTTCATTTGCCCTTTGAAACAAAATCTGTTAAATGTCCCATTACGTCCTTAGGAGAATAGAGGCTCTTTCCTCTTCCCACTCCGAGATCTTCATACCAGCCGATTCAGATTGAGTCATTTGTCAGGTTGCATTTCAATTTGCTGTTCCCTATGGATAGCCTTGTCCTTTGTAGCACAGCCCCCCATCTTCCCCCGGAATGGGACAGGATGGGCAGGCTGGGAAGGATGATGTTCCCACAGTAATCTTGAGCTGAGGGAGAAGAGGTTGTTAGAGGTGAGGGTGGGGTGGCAGAGAGGGAGGGCCACTGTCCTTGGGAGAGTGTGGTTCTCCTCTGATGAGAAACCAGGCAGAAGCAAACACCCTTTTCTGTGCAGCAGGGCCTGCAGAGTGGGGGCTGGGTCCCATTCCTACTCTCAGGACTCTGTAAATCAGAAAAGGAAACAAACATTCCGTGTTTTTAAAACTCGGTATTTTTTTCTCTGATTTTTAATTAACCCGCAGCATTACCTAACACTTGGGAAATAGAGAATAGAGAAATTACCGCTAATCCTGTCATTTTAAAACACAGTTGACTAACATTTTGGTCTCTTTCCTTCTGTATTTGCGTATATGAACGTGTGCATGCCCACAATACATATATACAGTTTTGTTTCTTTTTTTTCCCAGTTGCTGTTACGTTATAGGATCTTTTTCCATTTTATGAATGTACTGAGATTTAACGAACTGTTTCCCTAATTGTTGGACATGTAGGTTGGTTCCAGTGATTCACTATTTTAAAGGACCTGATCGTTGTCTTTGGACTCAAATGTTATTCTGGGGTTAGAATTTTTTTTCCCTTAGATTGTATTCCCAGATGTATAATTACTAGGTCAAAAGTACAGATAGAGGTTGGGTATAAAATAGGCCTCTCATTTGTTTTCATAAATGAAACTTTTAATTTGACAGAGTATAGATAGTAGGAGCCCTTGCTGATGGTTGGTCACGTTTAGCTTCAAAATGGCCACTGTGGTGTGGAGCCCCTCCCACGGCTCCAACACTGCTGTTTCCTGCTTGTGGGCAGTTCACTTCAGAAGCAACCAACAAAAGACCGAGAACAGGCATTCTTCTATTTTAAAGTACATTTAAAAAAATCTCTAATGAGGTTGCCCCTCTTTTCTTATATATTTTTTTACTAGTTATTAATTTATGTATTATAGAAAAATGTGGTTGGGAATTGACCTACTCGTACAGGAGTGACTTGAGCAGACTATCGTCAGGGTACTCTCACCACTTAGATTCTACTATTAACTTTTCCCACCTGTTCATCATTACTCCGTCTTTTGGATAAATTGTAATGGATACACATCAGTACACTTCCCTCTAAACACTTCAACATGCTTATCTTTAACCGTAATATGTTCATAGTTATATTTTCTTTTAAGGTTCAGTTTACATACAGTGGAATGCAATTGTAAGTCTGCTTTTGCTAAGTTTTACAAATGTATGTGCATGTGTAACCCAAACCCCTATGAAGGTCACGTCCCTTCTTGATAGTTCCCACCCTCAGCCCTGGCCGCTCTTCTCATTTTATTCTACCATGGATTAGTTTTGCCTATACTTGAGCTTCACATAAGTGGAATGATAAAGTATGTTTCCTTTTGTGTAACGCTTTTTCACTCAGCGTAATGTTTTCTGAGATTTATCCATTTTGTTACATGAGTCAGCAGTGTGTTCTTTTTTATTGCTAAGTAGCATTGCATTGTTTGAATATATTAATTTGTTCATTCATTCTGCTATTAATGGGCATTTGGATTATTTCTAGTTTTGGGGTATTATGATAAAAGCTGATATGAACATTCCTGTACAAATCTTTACGTAGACATGTTTCCACTACTCTTGATGAGACCTAGGAGTAGAATTCCTGGGTCATGTGGTTACTAGTTTTACAAGAAATTGTCGGTGTTTTTTCTATAGCAGTTTAACACTTTGTACTCTCACTACCAAGTTTAATCGTCCTAGGTGATCTGTATCACTTGAGAATACGTTAATAATGAGGGAAGAAGCCAATAGCGGGAGAGGTTCCTCACCCATAGGTAGAAACTTTTGTGCCTTCATAAGTAAACTCACGCCTGTCTGGTCTGTGTAGCGCTTCATCTGTTAGCACAGTAGGATCTGGTTTGTGGTCATCGGTTCTGTGTGATCCTGATTGCAGATTTGGATGTAGTTGGGTGGAATGTTTACTCCTGGGACGTTTTCTATAAGATGACTTCCTGAAGTCACTTGGCTCTTTTATTTTTCTTCTTTCAAAACAAGGATTTTCTCTAAAAGGAAGACAAGACAGATTTCAATTGGGCTGGGAGAATTATGGGGCTCATTGACTAAATGTAGGAATTTATAGAAAAAACTATGGCGCTAGATCCCTAGACATCGTTCCTCTGTACAGCAGAGTGACTCAGCACTTAGTGTGTGGTTTTGACACTTTGGGAAGATGCGGTTTGGGATAATTTTTGACACAACTCTGACTGATGTTCTCCCTGGGTGTGGCCACTTTTCCTCTCAGTTTCTATGTGGTTAACCCAGCTGTCCCATGACTAGAATTTTCACTCTTCCAGAGAACTGAGATCTGGCCCTCTTGAGAACTCTGTACTGTCCATTCGTAGAATGGCAAACCTTTGGCATTTACACATCTTTAAAGCATTAGGGATTTATGCACTTTGTATAAATAACTGTCCTTCCTTTTCAAAATCATAAAGGTATCGTCAGGCAAGCCTGATACCCAACTTATTAGCAATGAGGACCTTTTACCAGCAAAATGGCAGTGTTGCTGGACCGTCCATCTCAGACGTGTGACAGTCCAAACAGAGGTTTATGCCCTGTGCTAAGTAGGAGGAGTGATGCATAAATCAGACACACCATAAATTTCATTTACTGCTTTCTTGCTATTTGATATTTTCAATTCCATCAATAGCTATTTTCCAAAATCTTGTTACTTTTATATAATCTGAGAGTGAATTTAGCGATGGCAGGAATGGCAGCGGCACAACAGACAGCATATTCAATTTACAGCAGCTCAGGGAAGGCCATGCGAGGGCAGGGGGAAATTGCTCTCGTTATTTCTTGGGGAATTGGTCCTTAAATTATGCCTGATCCCAGGCAGCTGAATGTAATTTGCCAGAACTAGCAACTCTAACTTTGGTTAATTTTTATTTCATGGCTTTGGCATTTGTTTCTGCCTCTTTTTGGTTTGTTTTTTGCTTTGCATTAAAAAAAAAAGTCATCACTGACTTATTCATGCATATTCATGCGGCACCCTTTTTTGGGTTGCATTTTCACACCATTCCATGCACCATGTAGCTTCCGGCTAGCAAAGAAGTCGAGGACACAACCAAGATTGGAGAGGATGACGAGAATAATTTCCTGAGTGACCAGCATTTGGAGCAGAGTGACAAGGTAGGAACACGGCAATTAATTCTTATTCCATCGCCCCTCTCTGTGCCCAATCCAGGTGTCTAGTCTGGAATGACTCCAGTGGGCTTCTGTTCATTCTGCCTGTATCGAGTGCCAGCTGTGTGCCTGTGGACAGCAAAGAGATAAGTTCTCTTCCTTCTGAGAAGTTACAAACTGGGTGGTAGAGCCAGTCATGAAACAGCAAACATATAGGTGCAAATAAAAACAGGGCTGTTATAGGAGTGTCATGCGGGGTCTCAGCTCCCGCCCCCCACATAAGAACGCAGGACATGGTGAGGCCAAAACAGAACACCCACGGAGCCATAGGTAGGGGAGTCACACCACTACAGTCTCGCTGGCGGCTGGGTGAGACACACGAAGTAGGATCCACACGATCCACAACCCATCGTCCACTTCTCTCTGCCAACCAACCAACTGATCCCTTGCTAACTGCAGTCCGCCGTGCTAATTGCAATCCGCGCTTGCTAGCTCAGCCACCATCATCTGCTAGCGTAGCCACGGCAGTTATATTAGTGGCCAGTGGCTCACTGGTTACAGCTGACGGCCAACTAGCCACAGCTGATGGCCATCCAATCACAGTTGATGGCCATTTACTACCCGAGCCAGCACCTTTCCACGTGAGGGTGATAGCCTGGAAACTGCACTCCTGGCTCTGCCCCGACAGGAGGATGATGGGCATTCGGATGTTGGACCTGGACAGATCGTTAGAGATGTGACCCAACCCACTCGTTGTATGCAATGGAGACGCAGGCCTATGCAGGGAGCTGGGTTTTCCAGGACACACACAGAGGAAGTCAGTGACAGAGCTGGGACAAGGACCCTGGTCTCTACACTGCTGTGAACTCCCAGAGCATTTGATTCCAGTTAAGGAGCCCCTGATAGAACCAAACTCCCCTTCTGAGGGCCTTCTGTAATCTCTTGATCTGGAACCCAGCTTACTGTCACCTGGGCATGGATGAGAATTTGACTCTGTGCACGTAGAATGTTCCTCTAGTCACAGTGATACTGAACATTGGGAGCAAACACTCTCTAAGGTTGCAGGGACCCTAAAGACGGCTGTGGTGGGAGAGGAGGCTGCAGATTATGGCCTCCAAGGTGTTCAAGTTCATGGGGTCATGAGTAGGAAATCATGAAATTGTAGATATTATGGAGAGCACAGCAGTTTAGGCGAGGGCTTTGGAATCAGATCTGATTCTGAGTCTTGGTCACTTTCCCTGTGACCTTGCTTAGTTAACCCTTGCTTAACTCCAAAGCCTGAGTTTCTCCATCAATGAAGATAATAGTACTTCTTGTGAGCATTCTTCTGATATTTAAATAGAAAGGTATGTACAAAATGTTCAGTAAATGATAGCAATTGCTGTTTTTATTGTTACATTCTACACTTTTCTTTCTTGGGAGGTTGCTTATTTAGATGGATTTAATAACTAGATTGGTGGCAAACAAGACCCTATAAATAACAGCTCTTTTGTGTGGGTCTTGTCTTCCATTTAAAAACTTAATCATTTTACAAGTGTTGAGAGAGGGGTGTGATGGCTAGTGTGTATCTCACCAGCAGTAATGAAGTCAAGGGGAGTTATTTATAGGCTGGTAGAAGAAATTTACAGCTTTGGAAAGGAGGAGAAAGAATGCTAATTGCAGCACCTCAGGACATGCCCAGCACGGGCTTTAACTAGGTGCATCCTTGGTATCACTCCCAGGACCCTCAGTGACCCGAGAAGGGGTCACTGAGTGATCCATAAATAACATCTCCGTGGGAATGAGGAACTTTCCACCTTCCTAATGAGACAAATCAAAGTTACATTAATTCGGATGTATCTGTAAAGAGCAAGTCGCCTTTCCGTTATATAATGGGGAGGGTACATTGCAGAAGTCTATACCAAGGTCCGAAGCATTGCTAATGGCATGGGTTCTGTGCCCCAGGCAGAGCATCCAAGGAGTGGGCCGTGGGGTGGGGGAACACGCGATAGCGGGTACGATACTGTGTCATGCACTCAGTGAGTCAGCTCATTGTGTGCTCATCTGCGCCTTGGGAAGTGGCAGTACTGTTCCCATCTTACAGCGGAAGAAGCCGAGGGTGAGGAGAAGTGATGGAAGCATCTTTGGGCACTTGCCAGAGCATCTCCCTGCCACAGAGTGTGTGTGGACCTGGCTGCCTGAGTCCCTCTTCCCTCTCCCACCTTCCTGTTCTCTCTGGCTGACTTGCACTCACTCATTCACTGTTTCCATTCGTTCCCTCTCTGCCATGTGCCTCCTTCCTCTCCTTCCCCTTTAAATTCAGGAAGGTCTCCTTCCTCTCCTTCCTCTCCAGGCCATTATTTGACCAAATACTTTGATTTGCAGATTGTGGAGGACTCTTCCAAAGGAGGCTGCAAAAATGGATACTTAAGGCACACAGATTCCAGTATTTTAGACTCCGATGGAGCCCACAATGCTGGCTGCCCTGGAGACCAGAATCTAGAAGAAGGCGAGCTCCTGAACCTGCTTACCCCTTTCTTCAACGAGAAGGCCATGTTGTTACTGGAATCCAGGTAGATGTGGGGCCCTGGCTTTGCTTTGTTTCCAGTGTGAGGTGAGAACGAACTGTCATTCTGCTGAATGGATTTAGGTGGTGGTGCTATATTATTTACCTGAGAGAGCACCTGAGATGACTTGGAAGGGATCTAGCCAGTCATGCCATTAAGTAATTAGACTGCACGCGAGTGGCTGTGAGGGGACTTCAGCAAAGCCTTATGCAAGGAGAGAGAAAGCTTTCCTCTAGAATCATCCTTGGGAGCCCCAGAGAGGGCTTGTCTGTCTTGTCAGTGAGAGGAATCAGCCCTACCGAAATCTCTTCCAGTTTCTACAGCAGCTTAAAAACCACCAGTGTAGTTGTGACTGTGCTGTTTTATGATGAGCTTCAACAAAAATTCTCCCCTCATTATGTCTGCTGGGAGTCCTTCCTACGTGAGGAGATACTGCAGGGTGTTTTCCTTAAAACAACAGCGGAGAAACATTCGGTACATTTGTGTTTTTGAAACTAATCTTTTCGGAGCCAATTTCCCCCCTTTCCCATTTGTTCCAGTCCGTCATGACAGTTGCTTGGGCTTTGGAGCCCGAAAGAGCTTTGTCTTCATCTCGCACTGCGTCACCTTCTCTGACCACGCCTTAGGGTTGCTGTAAGGAGTAAGAAAAAAGAGGAAAAGTAGCATGTAAGGAAAATGGCTGGCCTGTGGTTTGTGTTCAGTGAACGTTTTCAGTTCTCCTCCAGCACAGATAGAGTAATGGAGCCGTAACTACTAACCATGACTCCTGACAAGAGCCAGGAGCCCCACTGTTTCTTGTATCGTTGGTGGACTAACCTGCGTAGACATTTCTTTAGCTAAAAGACAGGATTGAAGTGTTCTGTTTTTGTGAGCTCAGGCAGGTGCCCCCTTCCCCATTCCCTGACATCTGCCTAACATTTTTCTAGCATGAATCTTCCAGGCCATGGCTATTCTGGTTTATTATCGTGGGGAGTTAGTTGACCATAGAAATGGAGGATTTCCTCAACATCAGGGTCCCACATGTTATATCAGAATTAAAAGATGCATCTCTCTCTCTCTCTCTGAGGGCCACCTAGGAACACACCTGGGTGGTGTGAGCCGGGAAGTCCAATGGGCTGTGGTGGGAGTGGGGTGAATTGGGTATGTGTGTTCCCTTCTAGTGGGTGGGAGGGAGCGTCTCACCCCGACTTGATTGTTGTCATGCAAACAGCTGAGCTCAGAGCTTCCATCCTTTCGATGGAAGCCCAAACATTGTATTCTAAGTCTCTTGATTTTTTAAAAATTTAGACCTAGTTACATTTCTTAAAGAAAGCACCCTGCAGGCCAGCACACTGCAAGCAAGCTTGTGACATTTGTGGTTCAGCTACCTGTTCCCTGTGGGTCCCATAAGTTTCCAGGCCGTTTGGAGCCTGTTCTAGTATTAGAAAAGGTTTTCTTACACTCGCCCCAATCTGCTGCCCTGATCTTCTCTGCATAGCTGGCTTTCACGGTACACCATTGAATTCCATGTCAGAGGAGTCTTGGCTCCCGGGGCCCTTCTGAAGTCCCAGCCGGGGTCTGCACCTGCTTTTGGCACACACGCCCTATGCCAGGGCCCAGGCTGGTGGCACTTTTAGTAAAATGCCTGATGTCATGTTACCCTCACATAAGCTTTGTAGCGATGCTGCCATGGGTGATCTTTTCGCAGGCGTGGGAGGTGACATTTGGGGACCTGACATTCCCTTAGCTACTGAATGGTAGAGCCATTGGAGACTTTCCTGGAGGAGTCTTTTTAAAAGAGTCCTTGGGCTAACCAGTATTCTGACTGGTCAGGGAAAGACCAGTCTTCTGTCTGGGGATTCCTTCCAGGAGGTAGGTGGTTTGGATACACTGGAAAAAACAGTTTTGGAGTCAGACAAACCTGTACTCCAGTCCAGCTGTACCACTTAGACCTGTGGCGTAACTCCACATATTGATTTCCTCATCTGTAGCGTGGGGGTGATGATACTTAATCTAACCCATAGGCATCTTGGGAGGAGGAAGTGAAATTATGGGCATAAGTATAGATCCAGGTCGGTTAATGTTAGGTGGGGTTTTGGTGATATCACTGCTTAAATCTTGCCCGGCCAGTTACTCCTACCCCTTTCTACAACTCTCAGGTAAGATTCATACTGTATGCAAGACACAGAGAGAGCCGGTGAGTCGTGCCTCTGCAGTCACTGCTGAGCTGTGTCTGATAAGTCTAATAACCCCAGTGCAGAGCTCGCACAGATGTGCGCCTGAGACTTCCCTTCAGCCTCGGAGCCCTTCCACCTTCTAGCCGTCCACCCCATGGCCTAGGGGGCTAGCAGAGTAGCTGGGCCCCAGGAGCAACTCTAATTCACCCTGTCTGCTAGGATGAAATAAGGGTGCGATAAGGGTGCAACTTACCCAGTAGTCACTTTAGCCTAATTAGCTGTCTTGTACTTGATCAACAGGAGCAATCCATCCGTTGGAGGAAAGGGTCAGTGCGGGGCGCGCCTGGCTGGTCCCTCCTCCCCTGTGCTGGTCACCATGTGTGTGATTTTAGCCCTCTCTTTACGTGTTTCCAATTCATTTTGTCCCCATTCCCTGGAGGACTGTGGTCTAGGATTTTATCACCGAGATGTTTTGGTCATTGTAGCCTAAAATTAGGTGTGAAATTTGATATCTGAAAATCTAAAGGGGTAGCCCTTGGGGACTGTTGGTTTTTTACAAAGCTAATACAGTCTTGAGCTCTGAGTGACAAAAGTAGGGGCCCTAACTCCTAGAAAATCCGAGTCTGCTCTGCTGGGCATGTTTCAGGGACAGGTAAGGTAACCCTGGAGAGTGGCGCTGGTGAGAGGTCCAGAGATGTTAGCAGTCTGCTAAGTTCTAAAGAGGCTTGGCAGCATATGGGCTGCAGGGGGGTAGCCCTGGCAAGGGCGTGAAGGTGGATTCCCTGCTACAGGGGGACACAGCACCCCAGGGTCCTCCTGGAGTCTCCCCTTTCCTTCACCTCCCAAACCTAAGTTCTGACCGTTTTACCTGCTAAGTAGCCCTTAATTCATAGATTTCTTGCCATTCCTGTGCTCTCCTCTTCATTCCTAGCTGCCGTCGTATTTCTCTGGCATCTCTGCAATAATGTCCTCACTAGTTTCCTGCAGCCATCCTTGCCCCCTTCCCCTCTGTTTTCCACGCTACTTCCTGAGCAATCACTTCATTTCTCTACTTAAATCCTTCAGCGACTCTTTACTTTTCTTGGGATCAGAACCGTTAATGTGGCCACTAGGGCCTGTGTGGTCCAGCTGCTCTGACCTTCGGCTCTGTTGGCGCTGTTCTTGCCTTGCTCCTGTGCTTCGGCCACACTGCTGTTCTTTCCGTTCCTAGAACAGGCTGACTGCTTTGTTTCAGAGCCTTTGCACATGCTGGTGCCTCTGATGAATGCTCCTGTTTAGCTGTTGCAACCAACCCTTCCTTAAGACCTTGTCTTGGCCAGCGACTCATGTCACACATGATCATATGACAGGTCGTCCTTTATTGTCACTAATTTCAAAATGAGCACTGAACCTTGCCCAGCAACTGACTGCTTTGCAGTTTCTCTTCTCCCCTCCCTGACTGATGACCCTGCCTGACATGTCACCGAGAAAACAGAAACAGGTGAACTCAAACTGTTTCACTTTTTCCACCAGTGCTGCCAGCTTATTTGCCTCTCTACCCACAAGCTGACTTTCCTGCTTTGGAATGGAAGACATAAATATCCCTGCTCCTCCTCAAGACCAACCCTCCCCTTGGGATTTAGTTCCTGTCCGCTCTGGGCGCCCTCTCTTTTCTGCATCATTACTTTTTCCTATCACTGACTCATTTCCAGTAACAGGACAAGCATCAATGTGAACCTGCTCCCCTCCCCCACCTTTTCACGCCAGCTACTGTCCAGTTGCTTGAGTCCCCTTAAAGTCAGGGAAGAACTACTTGTATTCGCTGTATCTACTTTCTTCCCTTCCATTCTCTCTTTATCCCATTCCTAGTGCTTTTAGTCACTCCACTTATCGAGGTCAGTGACAAGTGTCCACCTTGTGAAATCCAGTGGCAAGGGCAGCCTTTCCGCAGCAGCTGGCCCCTCCCTCTGGTCTGTTGGGTGCCCCACCTGTGGCCTCTCCTTCTCAGTCTCCTTTGCTGGCTCTTGGATGTGGAGGATCTCAGAGTTGAGTTCCCAGCCCCCTTCTCTCTCTATCTTCCCTCTCCCATGGCTTTGGAGCATGCAGTGGGATTTCCGAATGTATGCCCAGACCTTCTCCACCTCATACGGCCGACTGTCTTACTCGACGCCTCCCCCTGGCTAAGACATGTGAACATTCATCTGTCCAAAACCCGACTCCCTGTTCTAATCTCCTTCTCTGCTCTTCTTTCACCTGTCAGTAATAGCACTGCTGTCTACCTGGTGTCGCCGGAAGTCGTTTCCACAACCCCCGGCCCCATCAGCAAGTCCTGCTGATTCCACCTGCAGTGTGTGCGCCTCATTTAACCCCATCACATCTTTCCTACCGTCCTCTGAGTCCATGTCTTGCCTGGCCTCCTCGACAGTCCATTCTCCACAGAGCAGCCAGAGCGACCTTGTGGGAACGTAGATCAGGCCCTGGCTCTCCCATGCCTAAAGCCCTCCAGTGGGTTTCCATTGCCCTCACAGCAGGGTCAGCTTCGGGACCTGGCCTCTGCCTGCTTTTCTGTCTTTATCGCCTACCTTCCTGTTCACTGTGCTCCAGCCGCACTGACCTTCTCACTGTTCCTCAAACACCCACGCTTGTTCTCATCTCCAGGCCTTTGCAGTAGCCACTTCCTCTACCTGGGAGGCTCTTTTCCTGGTAATATATGTGCCTCGTGGGGTCTCAGCTAGATAGCGGCTCTGTAGAGAGGCCTTTCCTGACCTCTCTGTCTGACACACTTGTCTCAGGATCTCCTTTCTCAAATCAGTGTACTTGTCATTGCCTGGCATGTCTTACTTAGTTATCCATGCGTCCAGGAACGTCTGTCTGTCTTCTCCTTAATAAAACGTCAGCTCCGTGATTCTTCTCCCCCTTGCATTTCCACTGCCTTGCATGACCAATGGGTGGTGCCCAGTAAATATTTGAATGAAGGTGCAGGCAATCAAAAGCTCCACACATAGTAGAAGGTAAGTTTAGGAAACTGGAAAGAATGCTGTGCTTCTTTGGAGTCAGGAAGGCCTGGGCTCCAGTCTTTCCAGTCCCATTTTACTAGGGGATCTTGAATATTTATGGTCCTGTTTCTTCATGTGTGAAATGGGGTTAGTATCAGTCCCCATCTCACAGTCTTACCATGAGGACTAAATGTATTTAAAGGATCTGACACACCGTGAGTGCTTCATAAATGTCGCTTCCTTTCCCCTTCTACCCTCTGTGCGACAGAGATGCTCGGGAAGGGTATATAAACAATGTTTGGGCCTCTGACAAGACCCTTGGACTGAACCATTAAAAAGGTCCTGATTATGGCGACAGCTTAATGAATCTGCTGTTCAGATTTCTAGCAAAGGAACACTTGAAATGTTTTATTTAACAGCACCACCACTTTAGTATATTATAATGGCCTCTTTCACCACCTTTTACTACCCATTTGTAAAGTCTTTTTCCTGGGTTTTATTGTGTGTTGTTTGGTAGTGAGTAATGGTTCTCCCTTGGCTAGCTGAATAGCAATTGTCATTATTTTTAATCTATATTAAGGGAAAGAGAGGAAAGGAAAATTTAGTTTAACGTGTTTGAAATACCAGAAATATTTTTAAAGTCTGGGTTTACTGAATTTTAAGATGGTTTGTGTAGTCTAGATGATTCCACATTAGAAGTGAAAAATGTACCATACATTTTAATTTTGTTTTTTATACTTTTATTTTTTTACTCGATTTTAGTGTGCTGTAGCTATTTCATTGGAATTGAATTGACTCTGCCCCAGAGCTAGATGATTGGAATCCAGATAAGAGTCAGGCCTTCCCCCTGCCCCAGCGAGGGCTCAGTGGGGAAGATGAAACATGGGTTCATATCACTTTGAGGGGTAGCAAAGATACAGAGCATGGGAAGCTCAGGGTACCTGAAGGGCATCGGTAGGCATAGTCTGACTGTCCCACAAGGTTTTTGGAAATAAGGCAGGTAGGGGAAACTGCAGAGAGAACAAAAAAGATCTAACACTGACGAGGGCCTGTTCTGTCCCCTTCCCTTTGCTGACCATCCCTATATCACCCATCTTCTTTTTCCCAGAACATAGCCAGAGCCTTCCAGCTGGCCTCTCCTTCTGCCCTTGCCCCCCTCCACTTCCTTTTTTCATAATTTTCCGTCTGTTTTATAACTTTCTCTTTCTTTTTTTTTTTTTAAATGTAGCGTGTCTCTTCATTTTATTTTATTTTTATTTATTTATTTATTTTTAAGGAGGGCGCATTTCACAGTGGCCCATGTGGGGATCGAACCGGCAACCTTGGTGTTATTAGCATCACACTCTAACCAACTGAGCTAACCGGCCACCCAATTTTCTCTTATTTTTAATGAATTTCCTTTTATATTTTTAGGTGATTGAAACATACTTATTTTAAAATCTTCTTTGGGTTGCTTAATTTTTTAAATTTTCTTGAGTGGACACTCTCACTTGTGTGGGATTGCTTGTCTTACATGATAGTGGGTTTGGATGCAGGTTTGCTTTGCGTCGTTAACAGCCCTGCCGGCTCCCCCACTCTTACTCCCCTCTGCAGCTGGTTTTGAAGTTGCCTCATCGTGGCTTTTTAGGTCTTAGTTTAGGTCTCAGGAAATTCGAATGGTTCTTCTTCTACTATGGGAATTAAATTTTTGGCCCCACTGCTTTCTGCACATGTGCCTCTTCTCATGACTTTGGGTCTCTTCTGTTTCTGACCTTTGGATACATTGTATCCTTTGAATCCTGTAGTGCACCTCAAAACATTTTGTTGTTATATATTTTTGCTGTCCTTTACATGTGTTTAGAACAGAGTGGGAGGGGACGCTGTGTGTACTCACACCACCCTCTTGACAGGAAATCTCTCCATTCGTTCTTTGCATCACAGCCAGAGTCCCCTTTCCAGAGCATATGTGTGACCCCGCTAGTCCCTCACAGAGCCTTGCAGTGGCTCCCTTTGTAACACGGCGGGGTTTCCCCTGCCTCACTTCCAGCATCACCTCCTGATTCGCCAGGGTCTTGACTCTGTTCTTAGCGTTTTCCATGCTTAGAACGTTCCATTTTCCTTCTCCCAGCCAGCCTCTATGGACTCTAGAATCCTTTTCTGACCTTCTTCCTGCCACCCCGGTCTGGACACCCTGGGACGTGGCTCTGCAGCCCTCCCGCACTTGCACCTCCCTGTGCCTCACTTTCTCCCTTTGCCTCGTGCACACACCTGCCTCCAGCTGTAGTCTAAGTCCTCGCAGGTAGCTTTGCCCCCGGTGTCCACTCCGTGGCCTGGCACAAGAAACACCCCCACAAGGGCTTCTACGTGCTGGTGTGGTGAAGTACCCGGGAAAGCAAAACCTGAGGTGAAGCCTTGGGTGCCATGATTTATTTGGAATGTTGGTTCCAGGGGGCAGGAAGGAGGGATCAGGGCGAAGATGATAGAAATGGAGGCAAAGCCAATAACTGGACATTACTGACCTAGCTACTGCTGTGGGCAGCTGGGGCTCAGTCCCACTGGGTACCCTCTGACAGACGGCACAGCTGTGCCTCAGTGTTGTCCCTCCTCCAGCGGGAGGGATGGGAGACTGGAACATTTACCCAACGGTTCTCTCCCCCAGCTTGAGGGGTTCCCCCGCACGTATAAAGTGGTCCACACTTCCCTACTGCCCTGCTGGCTGGCTCAGAGAGCTCCGGAAAAAGTCCTAAGGCAGCAGAGAGATGCAGGGCGTGCTTGAGCGGGGGTTGTCTGTGTCGGCGGGAGCTGTCCACACAGCTGTGGCTGCAACCCGGCGGAGGCCTAGGGCATGTGGCAAGGGGCATGCAAAGCATCTGCCACCCAGGCACTCTGTCGGTTAATCCTCATAGCTGTCCCGTGGAGGAAGCCTTTCCTTACTTTCAAAGAATTGCAGTTAGAATTGCCATTTTGTCTGATTTCAAAGCCACTGCTCCTTATGTTCAGAGCAGTTTACAGCACCCCTGCATTCAGCACCTGTTTACTGAACACCAGCCGTGCGCCATGATAGAGCAGGTCACTGATGGATCCACTAGGTCAGCTGAATTTATCCAAAGCCATACTTGCCTCTGGATGTAGAAATGGGCCTGGGGCCGGGTGGACCTTACAATTGTCATGAATACTTGATGACCCTGGTTGTTCCTTCTAGGCCCAGCCTACATCCAGGTAGCCACTGAGCCACTTGGCCCCCTCACTTGCTGTGTACTTGGTCAAATCAGTTCTCTTCTATCCATGCAATAGACATGGTGGTACCTGCTGTATGTGGGTGTCATGAGTGACATGGGATAAAATACCTGGTGTGGGTCCTGGCACGTGGCAGATGCTCACTGTGTTAAGTTTACATAGACTCTGGGCCAGACCAGAGGAAAACTCTGGGGAAAACTTAGGAAACTGGGGAAGGGACCAGGCCATAGCAGAAAGCTCAGTTCTCCCACTTCCTTCCCTTGTGGAAAAACAGGCCAGACCTTCTGAAAGTGCTGCGCGAACTGCTTTTGGAACCAATATGCTTGACAGAGCAGGACGTTTCCAGAGAACACCTTGATGGTAAAACTGAGAAGACACGTAAGCAGATGGCTGTTCAGCTAAGAGGTGAACTGAGACATTTCCTCCAAGCCAACTCATCTTCCAAGCCGCACGATGAACTGAAGTCACCTTGGGGAACCCAGCCAGTAAAGGCTGGCGGACCGTCCCAGCTGGAGCTGAAAGATGCCTCTGTGCAGACCATGGCCACAGAGGGCGCCTCGCTCAGATTCAAACACGGAGGCAGGAGAGGGGCTTGGGAAGAGACGCTGGCAGATGCGACACTCAGCGCTGAGCATCAGCCAGAGAGCTCGAGCGGGACGCCAGGGCCGCCAGCCATTTCCCTTCCCTCCCCCAGCAGGACTGACAAAGTGAGTGTTTTCATACGTGGTTTATCTGCTGCTTGTATACAAACAAAAAACTTAAAATCACCTCTGTTCCCACTACTTTTTTTGATTTATGTAAAATCTGGGGTCTCCCTCTGCCTGCACCTATCCTGGCCTCTCCCTAGAGGTGGTGTCTGTCCTAACCTTCCCAAGTCTTTGGACATTTTTCCCTTCTTTCCCTCCTTCCCCATTCAGCCCTGTCTTATTTATCTATCATAACATTTGTGAGTTTTCCTTCTACAAATAGCGTCATGTTTGTACACCTGTCTGTAGCTTTCTCTTTCATGTCATGTATCAGGACCATCTTTCCCCAGAATGACTATACGATTCCGTTGTGCGGAATGTGCCTGAATTTAAATAATTTTCACCTGTGGATGGACATTTACTTTTGCAGGTTGCAATAAAATTGTAATAACCTGACTTTAGGGGTAGGGCCGAGAAGCTAGGTTTTAGTTTGTACAGACTTTGTGTCTGAGAATTACTATTTTGTGGGCTTTGTCTACATTTTCTTATCCTTTCAACACCGTCAGAGATGAAGCAGCCAGACCACGAGCGCCTGTGATGCACTCGCAGCAAAGGGGCCGAGCTGGGACCCTCACTGTGTCCGACTGCACAGCCATGCCCTTTCCCTGGTCAGGCCACCCTCCAGCCTGTCCTGGCCTGAAGTGCTCGTGTCCCGTTCTTGAGTGAATGTCTGCATTTTGCTTCAGTTAAGATGCCTTCTCTAAGCTTCTCCTCAGATACCATCAAGTATGCCAGGTTATTAAAAGCCAGCCTCTCTTGTCCATGTTTGATTGGACCTTTCGCTAAAATCGTCCTGGGAGGAGGGGTTGGGGTTAGGGTTGAGGATCCACACCGCAGGGAGACGCGTGCATTCGGGTAGAGAAGGAAATGGGTCATGTGTCTAATAGAGCTCCAGTGATGCTGTCGCTATTCTTGTTTGTGACGTGTGTTTTACATCTGAGACATCAGCTGTACACTGCTGTATAGCATCAGAACGGAGGATTAAGTTTATTTTCTGACCACTAAATTACTGCTTTTGTACATACCAAAGAGAGTTAGATATATCATTAGCAAAATTGCTTTTGATTGTTTTAAATTATGCACCAAAACTGTAATTTCTAGAAGAGGGTTTTCTACTGTGTTTCCCCGAAAATAAGACCTAGCCAGACAATCAGCTCTAATGTCTTTTGGTGCAAAAATTAATATAAGACCCAGTCTTATTTTACTATAAGACTGGGTCTTATATACCGTAATATAATATAATATAATACCCTGTCTTATATTAATTTTTGCTCCAAAAGACGCAGTAGAGCTGATGGTCCTGCTAGGTCTTATTTTCCGGGAAACATGGTAGAGACCTATAGCTGTATCATCACGTTTAATCTTCTCAACAAGTGTAAGAGTTAGGTAGGTATTACCTACATTTTATGGATGAGAAAGTAGAAGCTCTGAAAGGCTCAGAAAATTGTCCAGAGTGACTCAGCTGTTAAGACGAGCAGCAGGGATATAAACTGCAGTCCTGTTTTAGAGGTGGACACGGACATTATAAAGCTACCTTTCCCAGGAGGGAAGAAGCCCTCTTGTCACCCTTGTGGCCTCCAGTCTACGCAAAGTAGAAGGAAATTTAATGATTTTCTTTGTGGTTGTTGATTAATCAGTCAAATCATTAATCCTAAGGCTTAAGCCAGAACTCTGCTGTCCTGTTAAAATGAACATCATTGCAGCCCACGAGTGAAAAGAGGATGTACTGCCAGTTGTTTAGTTTTCGAGGCAAGAGGATGGACTTTAGAGAGACAGCTGTGATTGCTTTGGGCCTGGCCACTTCCCTGCTTTGAGTCCTGGGGTAAGTCACCTGACTTTTCTCAGTGGCTCTGATGGGGTCAGCGTAGCCCAGAACCTGAGGCTGGCGTGAAGGTTAAGTGAGGTCATGTGCGCCAAGTGCCTTGTATGTGGTAGGAGCTGAGTGTGCGTACATTTCTGTCCTCCTTCCATTCCCATTCCCAAGGGCGGAGTTCCGTCATGACGTCTTGAAGAAGGTGGTAGGTGGGACTCTGTTCAGTGTCCATAAGGTAGCATTTCGGGTGGTGTTATTTTAGAACCAGAGTCGGGTTGACTGACGGCAGTCTTCCAGCCTGAAATTGGCTTTGGCATTTGTGCACTTGCAGATATCTTCTCTGCTGCCATCTGACACACAGATTTGGATCCAGGAATAAAGATGGGTGGAGACTGAGGACCAAGCAAATGAGTGTTATTTTTCAGTCCTCTTTGACGAGGCATCCACCTCCTCCCAACTGGTGCCCTTCACCACCTCAGACTGTTCTTGTCCTTGAACCTATTCTCTCCCCTTCCCTGGAATTTCTGGGCAGGAAAGTGCCTCACTTTCCTTAACGAGCAGTGGAGTCTGAACAGCTAGTTTTAGAGGTCCAGCTGTCTAACCTTGCTGTATGATTTTGACGGGTTGTTTGACATCTCAGGTCTTTGGAAAATAGGCGCGATAACTTTATTATCCTGTGAGCTCTGGGAATACACAGTTTACTTGAGGCTTATGGGAGAATGTGCTTGAAAGCATTTTACATCCTAGAATGTGCTAGAAGGGACTTTTCCTCTTCTTTCCTTCTTGAGAGATCATGCTGATTTCCTCATTTCCAGGGTCCCAGATATTTCCTATTTTCCTCTCAGGTTCCTTTTCCTCCACTTAAAAAAAACATTTTTTTAAAAATAATAGCTTTATTTAGATATAATTCACATACCATACAATTCACCCATTGAAAGTATATAGTGCAGTGGGTTTTTAAAAATGTTTTTGTAGAGCTGAGCAACCATTACTATAATCAATTTTAGGACACCTTCATTATCTGCAAAGAAACCCTGAACCCATCTGCAGTCACTTCCTGTTTCCCCCCACCTGCTCACCCCAGTGGTAGGTAACCACTGATCTTTCTGTTTGTGTATATTTGCTGAATCTGGATATTTCATACAAATGGAATCATATAAAATATGCTCTTTGGTGACTGGCTTCTTCCATTCACCGTAATTTTTTCAAGGTTCAGTCATGCTGTAGTCTGTATGAGTACTTCATTTATTTTGATTGCCAAACGATAGTCCATTGTATGAACATAGTACATTTAATGTATCCATTCATTAGTTGATAGACATTTGGGCAGCTTCCACTTTTTTGCTGTTATGAATAATGTTGCTATGAAATTTCATGGACAAGTTTTTGTGAGTACATATGTCTTCATTTCTCCTAGGTATATACCTAGGAGTGGAATTGCTGGGTCATAGAGTAATCTGTGTTTAACCTTTTGAGGAACTTCCAGACCGTTTTCTAAAACAGCTGTACCTGGTGTACATTTTCACCGGCAATGTATGACAGTCCCAGTTTCTCCACATCCTCGCCAACACTTGTTATACCTGTTTGATTATAGCTGTCCTAATGAGTAAGACGTCTCAGTATCTCATTGCAATTTGATCTGCATTTCTCTGGTGACAAATGAACTGGAGCATGTTTTCATGTGCTTATTGGCCATATGTGTATCTCCTTTCGAGAACTCTCTCAGAACCTGTGCCCCTCTTTTAATTGGGTTATTTGTATTTTATTAGTGAATTGTAATAGTTCTTTATATATCTAGATCAACCCCTCCCCTCAGTGTTTGAATATGTTTCAAATTCCCTTGCTTGAAAAACGCCCCCATTTGGCTTCTTAAGTTATTGCTTGCATATTCATTCCACAAGTACCTCGTTTCCCCAAAAATAAGACCTAGCCATACCATCAGCTCTGATGCGTCTTTTGGAGCAAAAATTAGTATGAGACCTGGTATTATTTTAATATAAGACTGGGTATAATAAAATATAATATAACATAATATAATATAAAGCCAGGTCTTATATAATATAATGTAATATAAGACTGGGTCTTACATTAATTTTTGCTCCAAAAGATACATTAGAGCTGACAGTCCAGCTAGGTCTTTTTTTTGGGGAAACATGGTAATTGTTGAGACCTTACTATATACTAGTTCTTGGACTGGAAGCTGTGGATAGAGTACGACCAAGAAATGCAGAGGCCCCGAACCGTGTAGCTTATGGACCAGAGTGGAAGATAAAGAGCAAGTCATTGCGTTGGCATTTAATTATAATGGTACTAACGTTCTCCCAGGAGAATTGTAGGGGCTGTGAGTATATAACAGGGAGGCCTGACCTCGTCTTGGAAATCCAAGGCCTATTCTCTTGAGGAAGGCACATCTGAGCTGAGTCCTAATGAATGTATTAGGACTAGTGGGATTGGTGGGGGTGGATAAGAAAGAGTGTTCTGGGCAGAGGAGACAGCATATGCCAAGGGTCTGAGGTGGAAGGAGCATAGCACTTTGAGGAACTGATAGAAAGGGAGTGTGTGGAAGTAGGGGAAATTGGGAGAAGGGCAGTAACTCAGGCTGTGGTTATTCACAGCATGTAGGCTATGGTAAGGACTCGACCTTTGTCATGAGAGAAGTGGGAAGCAATTAAAATAGTTTTAAGCAGAAGAGATGAATGGTAGGTTTGCCTTTCCTGTTGCAGTATGGAGAGCAGATTAGAAAGGGCAAGAATGAATGTTGGGGGACCACTCATGTGTCTGCGGCCGTGGTTTAGTGAAAGCTAACAGCGTCTTGGAGTTGGATGGTGGCAGTGGGGGATGAGAAGAGGCGAAAGAATTCAGAGACAGCTTGGGAGTTGGAATTCATGGAACCTGGGCAGTGACGAAAGCGTGTGACTGATAACAAAGGGAAGTTTAAAAAGGACTCCCAGGTGTCTGTGTCGTGCAGGAAGTGGGTGGTGGTGTGATTCACCAAGACAGATTGTTGAAGCAGCGTAGCTTTGGGGACATGGGGTGATAGAACTGAAGAACTGAGTTTTCAGTTGACTTTGGAGTCCCTTTGGAGCCAATGAAAATGAGGACGTCTAGGATAGGCCAGGAGCTCTGAGCATGTGAAATACGTATTGCATTAGGGACCCAGTAACTGCTGCAAACTTGAGTAAGGGGTGTTTCTGGTGGACAAGCAGGGGTGGGAGGCAGATTGGCTTAGAGTGAGGAATGGGCGGGAAATTAGGAACTGGGTGAGGAGCGAGGAAATGTTTCCCAGAAGATTGTGTTGGGAAAAGGACTGCCATATGTTGAGCATCTAGAGTGTTCAGAAAGACAGTGGGCCAGGACCAAGAAGGTGCCATAGAGGAAAAGCTTGGCACTTGCCAATCAGAGGAGATACTTGCCAAGACAGAAACTCTGTAGACGAGGAGGCAAACATAGGTGCCATTATGGGAACTGGAAATCTAGACAGCGGTTTGAATTCTATTTTATAAGATTGGCACGAGAATGTGACCAGACGAAGTGTACTCACTGTTGCATGTGTGTGTGCTTTCAGGATGCTAAAAAGTCTCGCTTGCCCATCCTAATAAAACCATCACGGTCAGTGGGAAGTGTGTATCAGCTCCCTGCCACGCAGAAGGTGATGGCCCACCTGCAGGGCCAGGTCTTGGAGCTGCAGGGGGAGCTGAAGGAGTTTAAAACTTGCAACAAGCAACTTCACCAAAAGTTAATTCTGGCTGAAGCAATGATGGAGGAGAGGCCAGCGCCAGACAAAACGTTACTGAAAGGTAAGCACCTAGAAAAATGTATTCTCCGTGAGCTAGATGAACGACCCGATAGAACTGCTTGAAATGTCAACCTTGTTGTTTAGAATTGCAATAAGTTTGAGTATAAATTTCATGAATTGCAGTGATTAATCTTGACTCTTGACAAATATACAATCGAGGAAACACAATGAGGAAAATGAATCTATTGTTTTTATTTTATTCTGGCGTCTGGATAAAGGCGACTTGTAGTGCTCACGGGTCTTGAGAGGCCACTGTCCCTTCACTAGGGATTGTCTGTGCGTGTCCCAGTTGTGGGATACCTTGAATCTGGGCTTTTTTTGTGGCTTGGTCTGTGGAGGCCTCGGGCGTGTGGCATCGGGTATGTAAGTAAGAGTCCTCTTCGCAGGGTTCTTTGGAATGTCCAGGACTAGTTCCAAACCCTACTGCCCTTATGTCTTCCTCTAGATGTGACCTGCCTCCCTAACCACCTTGAATTTGCTGTTATGTTCTCCTGGGAGGTTCCAAAATAGAGAGCCCCTGGGACAAAATATGTCAAGGTTAGACTCCAGAGACTTGGAGGGAGCACCTCAGGTGGGGTCCTCTAGTCTGAGACAATGGTGCTTAGAGATTTGGGATCACTGCCCCTTTGAGAATCATTTTTAGAGAGTTCATGAATCCACAAAAGTACTTATGTTGACTCCTGATTTTGAACTTCTGCTATAAGCAAATGACAGCAACATACAATACCAAGAACAACAGTAGCAACCTTTTCTTTATTCAGAAAGTATTTATTAAATCCTCTGTGTGCCAAGCACTATTGTAGTCACTGGGGAGACAGGCGTGAACAAAGCAGATGACGTCTGTGTCCAGCTTGCATTCTTGTGGGGAGAGAAAGCCAGTAAGCCGATAAGCAGGTATATGATACTTGAGCTAAGAAGTGCTGTAGAGTAAAACAAAGCAGGGTCAAGGGCATAGGTAATGTGGAATGGGAGTAGGGTTTGCTAATGTACATGGACTGTTTGAGAGATCATCCCTGCTGAGGCGACATTTAAATGGGAACTAGGAGGGAATAACTGGACTAGTCATCTTGGGAAGTGCCTTCCTGGCAGAAGGAAGAAGGGCAAATGCCCTGATGTTGCTTTGAACTTGAGATGACTAGGAAGGAGGCCCTCTCTGTGGCTGGAGTGGAGTGAGAAAGGAGAAGGAAAGAGGCCAGGGACGTGGCAGATCGAGTAGGCCTCGCAGGCTGTGCTAGGGTTCTGTCTTTTATTCTAGGTAAGACTGGAAACCGTTGGAGGGTTTTGAGCAACCCAGTGACGTGATCCGACTTAAGCTTTAAAGCAGGAATTGGTAGACGACGGACTGTGAGCCATTGCTGCCTGTATTTGTAACATTTTGTTGGAACATAGCCACGCTTCCTCATTTGCATATTGTCTGTGACTGCTTTTGCGCTATGATGGCAGAGGTGAGTGGCTCACAAAGTCTGAAATATTTATTATTGGGCTTTTAAAAAAAAAGTAGTCCTACCTCTGCTTTAAAGAATCACTTTGAATGTGAACTGTTGGAAGCATGGAGTTGCCATACACCCAGATGGGAAAGACTGCCGGAGAGGCAGGAGTTATGTGAGACCACCCCAGAGGAGATGTCAGCTAAGTGGTTGGCTACAGATGCATCTGGAGTCACAAGGCGAGGTCTAGGCGAGAGCTAGCAACACATCCTTGGTATTTGAAGTCATAAGACTTGGAGACATAGGGACCAGGGCCGGAAACTGAGACTGGGGCTCTCTAGTACGTAGAGGTTGGACCGAGAAGGAGCAGCCAGTGAGGTAGGAGTAGAGCCATGAGAGGATGGCACCCAGAAGCTGAGTGAACGACAGGTTAGCTGTGCTGAATGTTGCCAATAAGGCAAGTAAGACGAGGACTGAGAGTTGGCCTTGAGACTTAGCAGTGGGGAGTCCTTGGTGACCTTGAAGGGAGCTGTTTCTGTGGAGTGGTGAGGCCGGATGGGCATGGGTTCCAGAGGGAGGGGAAGAGAGCAGTTGGAGACAGCAAGAACAGACAGCTCTGAGGAGTTTCTCTGTAAAGCGGTACAGAGCAGCAGGGCAGTTAGGAGCCACGTAGTCCATTGAACCTCAAGAGATTCGAGGAATCAGGTGACCGTGGATTTGTGCAGTAAGGTGGGGGAGGTGGTGGCATAGGCTGACAGCATGAACTGCAAAGCCAGAGTGTTTAGGGAAGAGAGAGAACAATCTGGAAGGGTCAGGGGAGAGCAAAGGTACTTACACACGTCCAGGTCCACAATACAGGGGTGTGAGAAGGAAACATCCTCTCCTGAGGAAGAGAAGCTTATTGGGGGACAGCCCGGTTCCCTTAGAACAAGGAGGTGAGATGAATGTGTGGGGGAAGATTGAGATTAATTGGGATGTTTGCCCGTGAACGGTTTGCATAGCCAGGTGGGAAGATTGCATCGCGTAGGGGTTTTCAGAGGGGTTCAGGGTGGGAGATGGCTGGAGCCTTGGACTTCCGGGGACAGTCGGAACCCAGCCGCCGCTGTTCATTCATCCCCACTGTCCATTTTAAATACAGGATCTGACTGGATCCTCTTCACAGTCCTTTGAGGCGGGCACAGTAATTAGTCCTGTTTTATTGTTGAGGCAGCAGTTTTAGAGGTAAAGTGACTTGGCTATAGTCGCGCTAACTTCGCGAGCTGCCGAATTTCAAAGCCTGCGCCCTTTACGGTTTCATGAAGCTAGTATAGTACATGATACTTTGCATATGGATTTTAGGATGATCGATAGCTGGAGGTATTTTCCATTTAATTTAAGGTTCTTTCTTGTGTTTACCATAGTTGAGGTTTCAGGATAAGCTGAAACCTCAATCCTTTGGCAGGATTGCTCTTCCCTCCCTCCCTCCTTTCCCGCCTACTCTTAATTTATCCATCTACCCATCCAGGCCTCAGCCTCATACACTCAGTGTGGGGGAGAGAGGGGCATGAGGGGTAGTCTCTGCCTTCTGAGAACTTCCTGTCTAGTGGGGGGTGGGGACCAGATAATTAAACCGATCAGTTCCAGGCAGAAGGCGGGAGCACTTCAGAAAGGAAAGATTTTACAGCAAGGTGACTTAACCCAACAGATTCCCTGGCACTTTGCCCAGGGCTTGCCATTTGCACTTAACAAGGTTTTTATTTTTTGCTGAGACCCTAGGGTGCCTCAGCCAGGTGCTACTTCCGTGGTTGCCCAGAAGACCCTGGGCCTTCTCTCTTCTTGGGAAAGGTGGACATGAGTCTATAGAATTCATTTTCTCACTCACAGTTTTTTGAGAGCCTGGACTTAAACCGTGTCAGACAAGCTGCAGTATATTTATGCTTTTTATGTCCTGTTATGGCAGCTCGATAGATTAATTTTATCTTATAAATTGCATTTTGCCTCCCCAGTGTTTTTATTTCCCTTTTGTATCTTTGTGTTCTTCTCAGTTGCTTGGCTAAGTTTCAAGTCTGTGGTTTTATCTATTTTTTTGTTTTCTATGTGAATGCCCATAGCCTAGCTCCTTGTGGGAGCAACCTACCAGCACAGCCCTGGAGAACAAAAAAGAAAAAAAAAATTAAAACCACTCCCTGTGTCTGGAGAAAGGAGGAAAGGGACAGTGATCAGCAAGCCAGTTATAAGCCTGGGCAGAATTCAACCCCTATGTATATCGAACAGCTACTGTGTGCCAGGCACCATTTGGGGCATTTCATGTAAGAATTATTACTAAGCCCTGCAACAACCATCTTACGGCATCATCGTTAGTACCGTTCAACACATGAGGAAGCTGAGGGTTTTAACACGAATTGATCCAGGTCACCCATCTGGTAAGAGGTGGACAAGTCGAGGTCCAGTGAGACGTCTGCCTGAGTTTCCCAGTCCCTGTGTCAGAGACTTTTCAGCGGGGCAGCAGGCTGTGTTCTGGTGGTCCAGGCCATCAGGACCAGTGCCGGCTCTCTGGCATCTCCCTGCCGGCCCCAGGTCAGGCAGTGTTCCCTGTGTGCGGGCTGCTCTCAGGTCTGCACAGTGGGTCAGAGGTGAGCCGGAGCTGACACCTGTTCTGTGGAGTTTGTTGGGCAAGTCCGTGGGAAGGGTACCGACGTGAGTGATGGGCCAGGCATGCTGCATCTCTTTCATCTTAAAGTTACGAATTATTATAAGCATACAGGTAAGCACAAAGGAGGATATAACATTCCCATTCCCATTCAATCAGAATGAACTAATGCTTACATTTTTTTCTTTTTACCTTAGATCTTTTTCCCCTTCATTTAAAAACAAACAAACAAAAATCACCATTAATCTGGACCTAATTCAGTCTGTAAGAAACAGTTGCCTTCAGGAATCCTAACGTTGTCATGGGGTGGCCCTGGGAGAATACCAGTTTCTGGGGAAATACTGAGTGATGGGCTCGATTCCTGATGGTGAAAACATGGTCACATGCTTCTGAGTGTTCTGAGCTTTGAGGAGAAAGCCACTCTACCAGGTTATATATGAGTGTCACTTAGCTGAATTATAGAAAGTTCCAGAATTATATAGTATTCCCATAATGCAAATAAATGGTCCTGAGACATCTTTTAATTTCTTGTTCATAGTGGACTACTGAAGGCTTCTTGACTGTTTCTCTTTTCCTCTCAAATCCCTACCTTAGTGAACTGCTTTCCTTTTTCTTAATCTGTTTCTAGAACTTTAAACATGCTGCTGCCTCTTCCTGCATTTCCCCCCTCTGGTTATTGCCTGGCTGATGCCGCATCCTATAAGCCTCTGCTTAAATGTCACTTTCCAGGCAAGGCCTTTCTGAACCCCTGTTATTTAGACATTCCCGTTTAACCCCCCATGTTTTGGTCTTAAAACGACTTGCTCAGTGACTGCCCTTTGCAAGGCTGGGTACTGTGTGACGCCCCTTGATGTAGATACTTGGGAAGTGAATGAAGGGAAGTCCACAGATGGTTTTGGCCCTCACATTGAGGATTGAGGAATGTCTCCCTTGCTTCTGCAGCCCAGATGTGGGAGACCCTGGCTGCAGGAAGGTACATCAGGAGGCAGCATTCAGAGTGTTGGAGGCGTGCTACCAGGCTCTAACGGGGCTCTGCTGGTTCCTCGCCTTGACCTTGGGCAAGGTCGTATCCCTCTTCCTGTAAAATGGGGATACTGGTGATGCCTCATGGGGTTGTTGTGAAGATTAAGTGCTAGCACAGACGAGGAGCTTGGTGCCTAGGCCAGGTCCTGGCACACAGTCTTGTGTGAACGTGCAGGTTCACGCCGTACACTGCAGCTCATAATCCTCCCTCCCCCACACCCTCCATGCACTGATTTTTACATGAAAAATGGAAGCAACTCCTGGACTTTCATCGGGGACTGTGGAGCTGAGAACAGCAGCCGTGTTGCCGTGTTAATGCTGGGCTTGCTGTCTGCTGGCCTTGGAGCCTGGAAATCACATCCTTATCTCTGCTAACGAAGGGGGCACTTCCGAAGTGAAGATGGTGCATGTCAAGTGTCTGAATGTTAGATGTGTGGTGTCAGGAGCCACGTATAAAGTGGGGTGACTATGAGAATGCACGCCCATCCATTCTGGGGGGGCATGGGGTGTGTGCACGTATGTGTGTAGCTAATCAGAGCTGGCCACAGTCTGTATCATAAAGGGACATTTGTGTAGGGACATGTGTCTTTGCCTCATGATCACGTAACAGCAGTCATTGGAACTGATTTTTATTCTCACTTGGGAACATAGCTTCTTGCCATGAAATTCCATTACCGCGTGGTTGTTACAGCAAAGCTGTTTCCTTGTCTTGGAGGGTGACTCCCTGGGAAAAAGCCTTGTGGAGACCTCTCCCTCTGTCTCTCTGTTATATCACTCAGCCAGCAGTACTTACTGAGTGCCTGGTCTGCCCCAGGCCCTGAGCCAGACTCTGGAGACACAGAGATGGATGACATGGTCTCCCTGAAGGACCTCAGAGACGAGTGATTATAACGAATTTTATACAGTAAAAGTGCTGTATTAGGAATGCTTCCTTTAGGTCATGGAGCAGTTGCTTTCTAAAATAAAACGGTTTACTTTATGGTATTTGTGTCGTGAGCAGAGGGACAAAAATGGGCTCGAAGTCAGGAGGAGCCATTACAGAACCTAGAAATTGGAATGTACAGCCTGACAAAGACTTTTGCGTGCTTTTCGTTCTGAGAGATCTAGGTTCTCTCATCCAATCCGCACTGCTGCTTTCGCAGTGTTTCCTGGGTCCACCGCCTTTGCACAAATGCCCCCTGTGATAGGCATTCTCTTCCATCTCTGAACCGTTTTAGGGAAGCAGAGGATGTTAATATTAGCTGTGTTCCTTCGCTGCTAGGTACCAGACACTTAGTCTTTTTGCAGGTATTGTTCCGTTTGATCCTAAAAACAAAACAAACGCTACCTGCCACAATGACTGATATGCTTTCCATTTTGCAGATGAAGCTACTGAGGCTCAGGAGAGGTTAAGGAATTTGCCTGACGTCATGTAACTAAATGACATGCAGGTAAATGGCAGAGCCATAGATTGAAACCAGAACTCTTGGTTTTCAAAGATGGGTTTTTCTGCTAAATTTTGCTGCCTCTACATATTCAAACCATTCCTTCTATTGAACTGAGCTTCCCCTGAACAGCAGGCAGCGTGGTATGTGGTTAAGGACGGAAGCTCTGGACTCAGGCCTGAGCTTGAAGCCTCACAGCAAGCATATTAGGCATCTCTGGGGAAACTGAGGCTCTGGGATAGCAAATTACTTGTCTAAGGCTGTGCAGCCAGAAAGTGGCAAAGCTGAGCGTGACCCCACTTCTCTTTGGCGTCAAAGCTATGTATTCTTTTGCAGTAGCACCCCACCTCTCAAACACATAGGTCGCATCTCTGGAGATTTAAATTTGCTGTAAGGAAATGTTTCCGGGCAGGGTTGTGAGTCATTACAACAGCTCACTGCAGGGGCCATCATGGCATCTCCTGGCAACTGACAGCCATGGAAATGAGAAGACTCTCTCATCTGTCGTGGATTTTAGAATTACTGCTCTTTATCGTTACTTCACTCAGTACCCAATATTTATCAGACCTTCACTGACTTGAGCTCTGGCTAGGTACTCTACTACCGTGTTTCCCCGAAAATAAGACCTCACCGGAACATAAGCCCTAGCATGATGTTTCAGGATGACATCCCCTGAACATAAGCCCTAATGTGTCTTTTGGAGCAAACCTTAATATAAGACCCGGTCTTATTTTCGGGAAAACACGGAAGGCACTGAGAATGTGAAGATAAAAGGCCAGTGAGGGAGAGAAGAATCCAAACAACTAATTGCTAGGTAAATAAATAAATAAGCCAGTTGTCATTCCTACATCAGCACCCAGCATGCAGTACCCTTCTCTCCGGTGATATGTAGGAGGTGCTGGGGAAGCGTGGAGGGAAGTGAGTGTTTCTCATAGTTTGGAGATGGACTTGCAGAAGAGGGAAATCAGATCCGGCTGTTGAAAGACGAATGGGAGTTCACTGAGTAGGAGTAGAGTTGAGGGTCAGGTATATTCCAGGCAGAGGGAAATGCACATGCAGAAGCATGGAGGCAGGAACCAGCCTGGTGTGTGGAGGGAATGATGGGAAGTAGGGAATCTCCATAGGTGGTTCCAGGGGGTATTGCTGAAACACTTGCCTGGAACTAGATCTTGGGGGTCTCAGATGCTGTGAGGGGGAGTTTGGATTTGATCTTCAAGACAGTGAGATATTGATCAGGTTTAGGTGGCAGGAGGGTGGGTACCATGGTTAAATTTAGTTTTTACGCCAGTCGCTCTGAGGAAGAGGATGGATTGAGAGCTAAGAGGGAAGAAGAGTCGAATCAGGGAGGCTTGTGGTCTTGTTGTGGCAGTGGCTGTGAAGAAGGACAGGGGGTGATTTTCAGCTAAGGAGATACTGACATAAATGTGTTTGATTTTCAGACTCTGAAATTTTCCAGCCCGGTGACCTTGCCATCATGCCAACATGCAAAGAGAACCTTTCTGAAGATTTTCAGGGCCCAATTTTAGTAGCTACTTACCTGAGTTCTAAGGGTCAGCTTTCCACTAAAGGCAGTGTGATTGGAACCGATCATTCTGAGAACACTGATACCTCAAATGATACAGAAAACTTAAAACAGAAAATCTGTGACTTGGAAATGGAGCTCGAGGGCTACCGGAATTTTCTATTTCAGCTTCAAAAGCACTCCCAGTGCAGTGAGGCCATTATCACAGTTTTGTGTGGGACAGAAGGGGCCCAGGACGCCTTGAACAAGCCCAAGGGCAATACTGACGAAGAAGAGATGACTTTTTCAAGTTTGCACCAAGTGCGTTATATGAAACGCATGAAACTCCTCCATCCTCTGGCTCCAGAGATGATTGACGGCAGGATGCTGGAGGGCATTGAACAGCAGCTCGTGGAACAGGACTGTGAGCTGCAAAAGGAGCAGAACTTGAACATGGAGCTCTTCAGTGAAGTCCATAACATGCAGAATAAGTTCGGAGATCTCTCGCCCTCAAGGTACATACATCCCACCTCTGTCTCCTCCAGCTGTTTAAGCCTGCAGTTCCCCTATGTTGCCACTAGGTGGGAGCCCATGAGCTGAAGGGGAACTGCTGTGCTGTGGGGTGGGGTGTGTACCGAGGAAGGCGTAATGGTGGGACGAAGGCAGCCAGGCCCTGTGGAGAAGTGAAACACGAGGCCACAAAGAATGGTGGCTGCCCACGTACCAGTGTTGTGCCCTCTGAAATTGGCTGGACAGATTTTGCCCCCCTCAGATCGGGGTCTCAGGGTCAAGGTTTTCACCAGGCACTTGGTGACTTGCGGTGTATTTGCTGAATGGCAGTGTTCACGCCTGGATCCCGTTGTGGGCTTTTACTGTGCTACGGAACTGAAACTGATGTCCTAGGCAGGATGGGAAGAATATAAATATTTTCCATATCTTTGCCCTTTAAGGTCATCTTAGAGAAATAAGCCTGTGTTGAAAAGAAGAATTCTTAGGTCATGAAGATATGTTTTATGGGCGTAGATATGTACAGTTTAGCTTCATGAGATATGGCAAAAATGGGATCATTTGTAAAGTTGACCTTCATTCGTCACTAATTTGACACAAACACATTGTTCTGAATTGTCAGAACAGGCTGGCGCTGGAGGAGCCAGAGTGAATTTTTCAAGACTTCCCAAACAGTGAGATTGAAGGGAGCTTGTGTTTATTGAAAAGCAGTTGTGTCGGACTTTTAGTTAGGCACTTTTCTTATTAAATCTTCAAAAGCACCAGAGAAGGCGGTATTTGTTAAATGTGTTTCTGTAGGTGAGGAAATGACCTCAAAGAGGTTGCCTTGAATGGCCTGAGAAGATTCACAGAGCCGGTCAGAGCCCGTGCCCGGCTTCAAGCTCATATCACCCCATTCTGATACTCTGATTCTTTCTCACTCATGAAACTGGCCCCCAGCTGCAGTACTGGTGTCACGTGATCAGTATGCGCATACTTGGGTGAATGGTCACCAGCCCCATGCCCTGTCATTTCAGGGAAGGGGAATCACGAACTGAGGGGTCAGCGTCTTTGCCAAGCCCCTGTGTAGCCAGGTTACTTACTGCGGCCACAGTTTGTATGAGCCACATTTTCCTTAACTTGTGTTTTTCTCAGTGCTACTAAAACCCGTGGGCTCACGTAGGAAACATTGGATATGGTGTCAGGAGGTACCATTGCTTAATAGAGCATGGGCTTCGAAGGCAGAGCTGTGTGTTAGTCCAAAATCTTCATCATTGAACTAACCGCAATCTCTGAGAGTCAGTTTTTTCTTCCGTAAAAGGGATGGTTCATACATTTGTTGGGAGGTTGGGAGGGTGTGATAACTTATAAAAAATACCTAATTCAGCGAGTGACGGATCCTAGACCCTCCATAAATGGTAGTTAGGATTATGGTTATTCCCTGACCTTTAAGTTGAGAAGAGGGAGTCCTATCTTTGTTTTCCTGCCTACAGTTTCTTTTTTTGTTCTTCATGAGAATTTGTCATGGGTCCCCTGATCCTGTGTTCCTACAATTTGGAATAGGATTTTTGAAGAGTGTATGGAAACTGATTGCTCTCCTGAGTCCTTGCCAATCTTACTTTAATTGGGGGCTTCATAAGGTTAAAAATACTGCAGAAGAACCTTTGTGCCAGCATTTGTTGGCTGTTTTGAGATCGAAGGAGTGACCTTATACAGTTGCCATTATTCTAAAAGTATATATACTTGTACAGCTGCAGGCTTTTAAAAATTGTGCTCTTGTCATTTTTCCAATTAGTGTTAAGGTCACAAAAATTCAATTCTAAAATGGTTCAAGCATTTTCTTTCCCCCCTTTTATCAGATACAATTCATTAGTTCAGTCCCAAGCCAGGGAGCTCTCCCTTCAGCGGCAGCAGATTAAGGAGAGCCATGGCATCTGTGTCGTTTGTCGTCAACACATGAACACTGTGATGAAGGCGTTTGGGGAGCTGCTGCGGGCCAGCGATGTGGATTACTACGTGGCCGAGGGTCTCCAGGAGCAGCTGAATCAATGTGCCGAGCTGCTCGAGAAACTGGAAAAGCTGTTTCTCGGTGGTAAGTGGGGCGAGGTCCTTCGGGTCCTGAGACATATCGGTAATTGATCCAGGACTTCTTGGAGGACCCCGGAGGAACGGACTCCTTGGCCCTACCTCCCTTCTACCATCTGCTCTGATGAGGTGACAGCAAAGCCACAATGGCAGCTGCTTCCTTCCAGTGACCGCTTCCATGGCATAGGTGGTCTGCTCTGTTCCAGGCCTGTGTTGCAGTGTAAATGCCTCAGGGACCAGGCGGGTGAAGCACACGCGAGAAAACAGCCCGGAAGCACTGCTCCTGGCACCCACCACATGGTGGTCGGTTTCCCCACATTTTCTAGAGAAGATGGAAATTTTTTTTTTTTTTTTTGTAAAAGCTCATGAATTTTAAATGTTGGCAACAACAAACAAAAACAAGAAAAAACACCCCAAAACTTTCATTGGTTAAAAAATATATTCAAGGGTCAGAGGTGGTCAGAGGAAGGGTGGAAGAAAACCTTTGCTAACCATTTGCTATATGCTAGGTACTTTGATAAATCTTATTGCATTATAAATGTTTTTTAAAAAAATAATTTGCGATTTTTCAAGACTACAACAAAGAACTTCCATATACCCTTCGTGCAGCTATGTCAGTTGTTAGTATTTTGCCATATTTGCACAGGTTCTCTCTCTCTCTCTCTCTAAATATATATATGTATTAGGTTGGTGCAAAAGTAATTGCGGTTTAAAAGGTTAAAAATAATTGCAAAAACCGCGATTACTTTTGCACCAACCTACTACACATATATATGTATACATACACACATAGACAGATACATTATAATTATTATCTTTCCTAACCCTATGAGAGTGGGTTGATAATATCTCCTTTCCTCCTAGACACTTCACTGTAAAGTTCCTCAGACCAAGGTTGTTCTCTTACATAACCACAGTACAATGATCAAAATCAGGAATCAGTGTTGTCTAATATAAAAGTATAGTCTACAGTCAAATTTCACTAATTGAGTCAACCTTTTTTGTGATCCCATAGGCAACCACTGTTTTGAATTCTCCGTAGATTAGTCTTGTAAACAGTGTAAAAAAAAAATAATGTCTTTTGTAAGAGTTTTATTCCTGATCCTGACCCAGGACCCAGTCCCCACATTACATTTAGTTGTCATGTCTCTTGGTTTCCTTTAACCTGAGGTAGTTCACCTTTTGTCTTTCATGACATTGACATATTTGAAGAGTTCAGGCCAGTCCCTTAATTTGGGATTATATGTTTCCTCATGACTAGATCCGATGAGTTATGTGGTTTTGGTAGGAGAGTTACATGAATGATGCTGAGTTCTCATGGTATCACGTTAAGGAGGTACTTGTAACTCGGTGATACTAACTTTGATCACTTGGTTAAAGTGATGTCTGTCAGGTTTCTCCATTGCAAATTATAATATGTCCCCGTGTAATGTGAAAGGAACTAATGGGGGAACTTCGTAACTGTAAATATTCCATTCCTCTGCAAACTTTTACCCACGAGTTTTGCCATCCATTGATGATTCTTGCCTTACGTAGTCAGTTACCACTATGATGGTGGCAACATGGTGATTTTTTTCTAATGCTGTCATTCCTTCTTCATTTATTATAGGTGGCATCTGCCATAAGGATGAATTCTCCCTTGACCTCCTTTTTTTTATGTATTTGTTTGTTTATTATCAGTGTGGACTTGTATTAATAGATTCTTCTTTTATTCAGTTGCTTATTATCCATTCTGTCATTCATATTAATGCTCAAATTGTTCCAGAATCAACAGGTGGCAGTTCCTTTTGTCATGTCTCCGTCTTTTGATGGAGGCGGGGGCACTTTCTTATTTTCTGGCACAAAAAAAGCTGTTTCAGGTTCATCTTATACTGTCCTTGCTCCTGAGTCAATCATTTCTCTAAGTAGCCCTGGTCCATTTTAAAGGGGAATGCTATTTAAAAACCAAGCTTTGGTGCTGGGTGTGTTAATTGCTAGTTTCTAGGCCCTTTGGTGGACAGAACTGGGATATATGTGCATATACATGCACATATATACACACACACTATATATGTATGTACAAAAAAGTATGTATGTTTAAAAATGTATAGTATATTTTAAAAATCACAACGGTATGTCCAGTTTCTGTCCAAACCTTCTGTGTTCTTTCCTGCCTTTCCTGCTTCTGTGTTTGTGTTTCCCCTCTCCAACAGTGAGAACCTGGCTCTCACCACGCCACGTATCTGCTCATTTGCTTAATTCTATAACACACAGATAGTTCCAGAATCGCTCTGTCCATACCTGTGAAAAACAAACCCAAAAGAGTTCAAGATTTGTTTACAGTTCTTTTCGTTTTTAGGCTAAGAAGGGTATGTAGTCAGTATTTGATTTAGTTATTTGGTTTCTTTCTTTCTACAGTCTTGTTTTGTTATTCATTTGAAATACAATTAGGCTTTTTGTTTGTTTGTTTGTATTCAAGTTTAGGGTTCTCACATCCTTATTGATTTAACTTAATTTTATTTTTTGAATATGAAAAGCATTAAGGTTCCAAAGTTAAAACGTCTGTCCTTTAAAATTGCTTCTATGAAGTCATTATTTTTGTCCCTCTCTTTTATATCCATTAGTGTCTTTCTGGTTTCCCTTTCTCTCTTAAACCCACTGGAATTGGGCTTTCAGATATCCACTGAAATGGCATTTGGCACAAGCTCCAATTTGCCACTGTCACCTCACCGGGATTACTGTAGTCTCCTCCCCCCCTGGCCTCCACACTGCCATCCTTGTCCCACTACTGTCCCTTTTCACACAACAGTCAGAGTAATCTTTTCAAAAGGTAATCAGGTCATGTCCCTTCCCTGCTCAAAATCAGAGGCTTTCCTTGGTCAGGTGTAAGGGATAAGGGATGTGAAGACTTGGCTCATTGCTGGGGACTTGGCCCTTTAGTCCTGAGCACCCGCTGGTACTTGTACTTGTGGGCTGGCAGCTTAGTCCTCACAACGCCATTTGTCGTGAGGAACTTAGCCTTAACCAAGGAAGGGTAGTTGCTCAAAGTCACAACTGACTTGGCGGGACCAGGATTTGACCTTAGTTCTTCTCTCTTTATGTATACAGTACAGATGGTTCATGAGGGTCCACATATGTTCAATTTAATTCCAAGATAGAACGTGAGATAGTTTGGCCTCTGGGCCTAGGGACTGTTTTTTTCCTGAGTTTTTTAAAGAGCCCAACAGCGAGGTCCACTGCAGACCGATTTTCCTCGTGCCAGGTCTGCAGGACCTTGGAGGGCCAGGATGCAGGAGTGCTTAACTTCTCCCAGCTTTATGAAATCTGCTTTCTTGTAGCTAAGGTTTTCCAGAAAAGCTAGTTTTTATTTTATTATTGGAGAAATAACCAAGTCCCCAAGATAGAGCTGTATCTTCCAAGCCCGAGGCATCTTCCATCTGTCTCTTTTCTTCCTACAAGTCCTCAACCTGGGCCCTAGGAAGTGGGGGTGCTGAGAGCGTGTGCCTCTGGCACTAGCTGCCCTCCCTCCCTCCTTCCCTCCTTCATGCAGCCATCCCCCCCACTTGATTTATTTTTTAGTGATTTACCTTGACAAGCCCAAGGAGATCTCACTTTTTGTTCCCTGCAAAGCAGCAGTGTTTTAGGCTTGGCAGACAACATAAACACAGAACTTTATTTTCTTCTACGAAAAGCATATAGGTCTCAGGACCTCGCTGCAGCTCTTTTTCTTGGAGAATAAAATGTAACAGAGGTGGATCTTGGATGCTATCTAAGGGGTCTGGCTCCTGAATTATGAAATGAGCTGATGGCAACATAGTTTTTTATATTTGAAGCAATTTAGCATCGGTTCTTAAATTTAAATATAGTCCTTTTGTATTAATACAAAGCAGTGCGTGTTTGTTGTGGAATAACAGATAAGCAGATACTCCTATAATTTGCATCACTTATACAGCAAAACATGAACACTCTGGAATTTATATTTCCAGACCTTTTTAATACATATTTGCATTATTTTCTGGCAGTAGGACTGTTTGCAGTCTCTCTCTTTGTTCAATTACAGAGAATAAGCATTAATCTACATTGTAAGTTTTAGTGGCTGCAGCATTCTTTTGCATGAATGTACCATCATTTATTTAATCACTCCCCATTAGATGGACCTTTAGGGTTCCAGTCTGGGCTTATAATGAATACTGTAGTGGCGTCTTCGTGCATACCCTTGCTATTTCTTTGTTAATACTTAGTTGGCAGAACCCAAGAAGTGGGATGATAGTGTGGTTTCCTAATGTGGATTCTTCCCTAGCTCCATAGGCTAGGGATTTCACTAGGGGCCTGGAGGCCTGCAGGAGTTTGTGAGCATGTGCACTTTTCTGGGATGAGGGTCTAACACTTAGATTCTCAAAGCAGAGGGAGACCCAAAATAGATCAAGTACTGGTGTTGCGATCCCAGGTTTTCCCACATACCCTTGTATGTGGTACCTCCCAAGACCAGTAGCATAAATCAGGAAGGCGATATTTTGTCTTCAGGTAGTTCTGAGTAAGCAGTGGGGAAGTACAGAGAAGACGGTGAGAAAGTCCCTTTCCTCAGTGAGCTCACCATGTGTGCCAGGGGGTTAGCCGCATGAATAGAAGACAGCTGCTGGACTCCCTTCCCTTGGCTCTCCTTTGCCTGCACCTGACACATTCATTTTTTTCAAGGCCTTCCAAAGTCTGTCTTTTCCAGCCCACTAACCCCTAAATAATAATAAGGATGATGATGATGATGATGATGGAGAAACAGTGAGGAACGTTGGTCTTTACTATATGCCAGTTATTGTTCTCAGCCTAGGAGGAGGTGCTATTTAGATAAATGAGCACCTCATTTAATAAATGAGGAACAGAGATGCTGATTTACTTGCCCAAGTTCACACAGGAAGTGGCAGAATCGGGATCTGAGCCCAGGGAGTCTCACATTCCTGTCAGGTTGCGTGTGCTGGTCCACCACATCCGTTGGCCAGGTCTTGCATTTCCCTACTTCTGTGACTGTTCAAACCGGTCCCTTTTCTAGAAGGCTTTTATTCCCTTTCCACTTGTAGAAATTCTCCCATCCTCCAGGAAGCTTTCCTTGTTTACCCCAAGTAAAAGCAAATCTGTTCCTTTTCTTTACTTCTGGATTGTTTGTAGCTCACATAGGACAGTCATGTCTGGCCTTGTGATGGAGGCCATGTGCTGGGGTGGAAAGAAGAGAACCTCTGGAGCCAGGCCGACTTGAGTTCAAATCCCAGCTTTACGGTTGAGGGTCATATTTCCTGTGCGAGGTAATAGCACCTGTCTTGCAGAGTTATTTATGAGGAGATTATTTAAAGTTTCTGCCTGGCCAATAGTGGGAGTTCAGAAGATGACAGCAGTGATTTCTTGTGGGCATATTTCATTTCCTCAGACAGTAAGCTCCTGGAAGATGGGGGGCCTTGTCTTGTCTTGACCTCCAGACTAGGGAGGATTTGATGATAGTTTTAAGTGATGGGGACCTTATTCTAGGGCGCCCTTTGGTTAAATGTCCTCTGACTGACTGGCGCACATATTGTGAGCTTGGCGGGAGGCACCTCTGAGCTCTGAAGGGGGGCCCCCAGAAGGAAAGTGTGTTGGAGCTTGACATCCATAATGGAAGGATTCATAGTGTGTGGGGAAGGGTCTTTTGGGAGCAGTAGTGGGGTGTGCAAATTAGGGTTAGCACAGTGAACCGGGCTGTCAGAGAAAACGGAGTTTTCCTCCGAAGGACTCCTGTAATCTGGCTCCACATACCCCCTTAGCTGCTTCGTGTCTTTATAAAGCAGTGCTTTGCTGCCTCAGAGGTATAGGCCAGTTGTCACCTCCTCTGAATTCTCCCCGATGGTCTAGGCTGGGTCATGTTTGTTTCCTCGGTGTGTCCTCCCGTGCCGCCCCTTGTCTGTGCACTGTAGTGAAATTGTCTTTTGGGTCCATCATCCCCTTTCAGTTGCGACCTCACTGAGGGTAGGATGGCCTATTCATCTCTGTATCCTCAGTGACGGGTACAGGTACAGTGGGACCTCGGTTTTCGAACGTCTCTGTTGATGAACATTTCGGTTTACGAACGCCATAAATTTTATGGATCTATGGTATCATTAGATAGTAAAACTCATGCTAAATTTGCAGTTTTAGGGGTTGATTTTAGAGATCTGGAATGGATTCATCCATTTTGCATTACTTTCTATGGGGAAACCGTGCCTCGTTTTTGAACGTTTCAGAACTTGAACGGTCTTCCAGACGGATTAAGTCCGACAACGGAGGTACCACTGTACCTAGGAGAAGCACTGTAAATATTTAATGCAAATTACTAGTGAGATGGAAAGGAAGGAACATTAGGGTCAGGTAGGAGATACCAGGCTATGATATTTGAATTTAATTCTGTGCCCTGGATGGATCTTGAGCTAGGGAATACTGTTTCAAAAGAGGCTTTTTAAATGGTGGCAGTACACAGGATGGGTCATTGCAGAGAGGAAACCGAAGGTGGGTCAACCAGTTAGTTACAAGCCTATCCTGCACAGTAATGTTCTTGCTTGTTCAAATATGAATTGGGTGACCAGATGTCTTTTTATTTAGAAAGATGAAGTTCCCCCACTGCCATACAGCTTTTAGGTGTAGCACTAAGATTTGCCTGAGAGATGGGAGTAGTGTTTTCATGACATCCTTCCTAAGCTTTTGGAATAGGCTGACAGATGGTAGGGGCCCTGTCACCTGGGTGCTGGCAGTTTCCACCCAGGAATGCCGTGCATCAGTCGTAATGCTCTCCCTGTGAATCCCACAATAATAGCTTGTCATTTTAGTTTTAAAGAACTCTGTTGTGGTAGGGGAACAGCTGGAATACAATAGTTGAGTCATCATAAGCCCCCCAAAGGATCTCTTACTTGAAGAAGAGGAAACCCCTGCCACTGCCGGCATCAGAGGACTTCCCTCTGTGGTCATGGATTTTGTTAGGAATTGAGGAGAGGGTTTTGATGGTTTGAAGATGAGTTTAGGAATGCTGAAAGCCTACCCAGACCAAGGGTCCCCTACCTTGTGAAGTTGCTGGCGGTATATCCGGGCTTCAAAAGAACAGTGGTAAAGTGTGAAGGAGGAGTGACAGTTTGCCTGGCTGGTGTGTGTGGAACTCCTATGCTCTTTGGGTGGCTGGGCTGGGGTAAATGGCCCATCCTCAGGGTCTGTAGGGCCCAAATCTTACCATCTGGTTAATCTGGTAGGCAGTCCTAGTGCAGGTGTGGGAAGGAAAATGCCGACAGAGTTGCTCTTTTAATGTACAGTTGTCCCTGCCTGTTCAGCCTGGGACCTCCAGTCTGAGAATCTGACCCAGTCAGAGGTAGATGCCCCCAGTGAGGAGGAGTATGGAGGACGGAAAGGTGGGGCCCTCGAGAGCATCCATTCTCCCTAGAAGTAGACGCCCATCTACCTATCCCTACCTTTGGGGAGCCAGAACATCACGCCATGTTTGGTCGGAATGAACCATGAGGATGAAGACGTGGATTTGTGGTTGAACTAGCTATTTCCATCTGTGTCCCTTGCTAAACTGGAGCGTGCAATGAAGTCGGTGAGAATGTGCCTTGGGCAGAGTGAGAGAGGGAAAGCATGAAACCTGGCTTTCCACTTCTTTGTTATAAAATGGAGATACGAACACTGGGCCTGTTAATTGTGAGGCCTACAGAGACAGCGGATATGAAAGAACCATCCTCAGGGCCTGTCTGACCCATTCGCGGTGCCTCACACTACCCTGCAGAGAGAGGTCGGTGGCTTTCAAGCACTCGGTACGATGCACTGATTGGGGCCCAGTGGCTGGCCTGTGGGGTGGAGAAGGCGCCCTGGCAGCACCTGCAGCCAGCCTCCTGAGCGCGTAGGTGGGAACCGCAGACACACAGTGGATGCCAGTCTCCCGCGATCTTTTCCTACACGGTGTGGTGTTTGAGAACTTCTCCTTTTAGGAGTAGTTTTGGAAATGGTATGTGTGGGCGTAGTTTAATTATAGTCTCATTTTTCAAGTACAGCTATAGAAGAGTTTTTTTTATTTTCTTTAGCCACACATTAGTTTCTTCAAAGAGCCAGCTCATCCCAGTTTGCAATTTCCAGAGTTTTGAAGTATTTTAAAAATAAAGTTGTTAGTCTCTGAAATCTGGGCTGATTTCAAACAGCCAACGATGAGCTGACATGCAGGAAAGAGAAGAGCATCTTTTGCCGGCTATGTTTTGTTTTCTTTTGTTTTCCTTTGTCGTTTCTTTCAGTCGTTCCCCCTGTTGCAGACACTGACTTTTTCAGCTGCACTCTCTCTCCCTAGTAATCCTTCTTCTGAGAGTCTGTCCTAAGGAAATAATTTAAATGCAGGTAAAGCTGTATGCCCAAAGATTTTTAGTTCATTTATTTTTATAAACGTGAGAAATTGGAGATGACCTAAATGTCCACATGGAACTGGCCGACCTGGTCCTTGCATGCCTGCAATGGGCTATTAATGGAGTCATTCAAAATGATGATTCTAAAGCAAATGTAGTAAGAGAAAGGCTGGTCATAAAGCACAAAGTGAAAAATGAAGTCACAGTATCGTATCAGCCCTGGAAAAAGAGTAGAAGGAAATCCAGTAACTTGTCTGTGTTATCCAGGGGGATACTGTTCTTTTTCTTGATTCTGTGACCCATTTCCTATCATGAGCACGTGTGCTGTTAGTATCAGAGTTTTAAAGAAGGACAAAGAACCTGCACCGAGCAGTGCCTCTGTGATTGCTTTTTAGAATCAGTGCTGTTGCCTTCCTACGAGCACTAGTGCCAGAGCAGTGAGAAGGGGGAGTCTCTCGTCTGAATCCTGTTCTTGGTAGTCCTGCTTGAAATGTCCAGGATGGTTATAAAGAGTGTTTACACTGGTGGAAGCGTGTCTGCAAATGAATGAGCAAGAAATGATTAGGGAACACTTAAAAAAAATGTTTTCCTTCTTCTTAAAGTTATTTCTGCTTCCAGGAAAAGCAGTTGGAGTGGAAGTGAGCACCCAGAATGAGATGCTAGAGAGGTGAGTGTGTAGCATTTGGTAAGAAGACTTTGTGTTTGTTTTGTCTGCCAGCTTTTTGAGTGTTCCAGCTCTCCACTATTCTTAGTTTCCTGCTTCTTGTAAATAAAGCATACATACCTACGAAACTGAGAATGGCCATACAAAATCAAGGGTTCATGCCGTGTCTCCTGCAGCTTTTATTCAGTTGCTTTAGATCATTCATAGCATTTCTCTGTCAGGTGATTTGACCCAGATGACACATTCCCTCTGTTGGCACCTGGGTACCTACAAAATAAATTGCCGACTCCATTGCCTGACATTTGAGGCCCTTTTCAGTCTGACCCATCTTTCCTTGCCATCATGTATCCCCATGCTTCCATCTTATTCAACTGCTGTTCTCCCGTCCATGCCTTTGTACAGCTGTACACTCTCCCTTCTTCCCCTTGTAGTTTGAATATCCTTCCTCAGTGTTAGTACACATGGAAATGAACCTGGCTCTCCCTGACAATCCATCCCTCTCCGGCATTCCAGGATCAGTTATTTGTCCTGTAGCGCATGACACGTAATTATATCACAGCACTTACCACGTGGTACTGTAACCTTTCTGCATTTTTCTTTCCACTCCCAGAATTCCTTGAAAGAGGAAAGGAGCTAGCATTAACTGGGTGCTGGTATGTGTCAGCTACTGCCCCAGGCATTCACAATCATTTTTTATGACCCTGCAAGGTGAGCTTGATAGTGTTCACTTTAGGATGAGGAGCCTAAGGGTCAGAGTTGTATACTTGCCATTAAGAGCAAAGCTGGGATTTGAACTTGAATCTGTTGGACTCCAATGCCAGGACTGTTACTGTTATTCCACGTTACCTTTTAAGGGCAGAGACTATGTTTTTAATACTTTTAATACCTGTTCCAGCCCCAAGTATCTGGTACGAAGTTGGAATTCAGAACATGTTCATGGGATAAATGGGTTGTATCCTTTCTTAGCCTACCTCGATGGCCAACTGGAAATGTCAAGGTCCTGCCTTCCCGTTTCCTTGTTAAAGGTTCTTCACGAACACTGTTAGCGCTATAGGTACTTCCCTCCTCTTTGGAATGGCAGCCCTTTGGGCTCCTGGGTATAAAATAAAGAAATAGACCAGTCTGGGGTGCAGAATTTTAGTGGTTACTGCATCATGAAGGCCACCAGCGTCAGACAGAGCAAGCAGGGCGTGATCACAGCTCACTTGGAGGATGTTTTAATCAGGGCTTTGCAAGTTTGGAAGAAATACTCCTCTCCCATTGCAGTATTCTCTAAGGCCCCTCCCTGTTCAATCCTGCACTCCATCCTTATAATACCAGATCACAGCGTGTTGGCTGGCTGTGGGGAGGGCCAGGGAGGCCTCCCAGACTGGAGGCAGTCTTAGCTGAGGTCTGAAGGGTGAGTGTCGAGGGGCGGAGGTTGGTTGGGAGCGTATCCATGCTCCAGAGGAGGGAAGCATGGCGCCTTTGAGCCATGTGGCTGGAGCATGGAATGTGAAGGTCAAGGCTGGAGGGGCAGGCAGGGCTGTGTTGGGCTGGTCCTCCAATTCTGTTCTATAGGAAGAGGGGAGTGTTTGAAGCAGGGCAAGCTGGGACTAGGCGCGATCAGATTTGCCATTTTGAAAGACGACCGTGGTTCTTGGAGAATGGGCTGGAGGGAGGCAGGGAGCCTCTTTCAGCCCTCCTCATCCGCGTGTCACCCTTTGCATTTCTGACAGGTTTGTTTCTTTCTGTTCTACCTTTTCAGCTGTAGGCTTAGCACACACACACACAGGTCACTCCTAAGCTAATTAAACGGGCGCCCTTGGCCCCTTCCGCACTGTTGCAAGGCAGAAGCCAGCCCACACATCCATCTCGCTGTCTGAGGCAAGATGCATCTGGTGTTTACTGTTAACGAATGCATTGCCGCTTAGGAGTCCTTTGCTCTTGTCGGAGCTTATGAATAATGAGACAGGAAGTAATAGGAAAACGTGGGAGAAAAAAGCTTAAATTAAGTGGCTTATCTGTAATAGAGATTCACGTGGGCTTTTCACAGAGTTCAGGGTGTTTTTCCTCATGACTTATAGGTGGGAAATAGCTAAAGAAATACAGGTTAATAACCAGATGATCACCGGAATGGTGACATTGGGGCCTGCTTGGGGACCACGAAGATTTGGATATTTTTAAACCTGTAAGGCTACTTCATGAGTTTGGGTTGGCCTCTCACCTTTCCTGGGGCCTTGAAGGCAGAAAGACCTGGGTTCAGATGTGATCTCTGTGGGCAAGTCTGTGAGGAGTCTCAGTCTCCCCGAGTCTAAGAGGATGGTGCTCCCTACTTCAGAGGGCTTCTGTGAGGACCAAGTAAGACAATATATCAAATATGCCTGGTGTCTTGCCTGCATTTGGTGAACACTTGCTGTTGACCCATGTCCCCTCTTGGGGTCTCTTCCCCCTAAGGCAGACGGTGGCTCCCCCCTTCACTGGCTCCTAACTCAAGCCCACTGAGCACTTTTTGGTTTTAGAACATCCTTGCTAACCAATGCTCTAGGAAAAGAAAAATCCTCCCAAACAGACTTGCAAGTAATGGGGAAATTACAAAGAGCCCAGTAATCTTAAAGTGTTCTTAAGTCATGGTTCTGCTTTGCGATCTTAGTGTGAAAAGTGATTTCTCTTTCAATGGTCAAGGATTGAGGAAGACAGCTTCAGCTACCAACACATTCTGCCTGAGTCTCCCGAGCCTTCAGCCTCGCATGCATTGTCTGACTGTGAGATGTCCGAAAAGTCCTCCTTCTTCTCACGAGACCAGAAGCAAGACAGCGAGACCGAGAAGGCTTCAGTTATGGCGAACAATTTTTCTCAGGGTAAGCTAAGCTTTACAAAGCATTTTAAATAGTGGTAGGCTGGAGAGCGCAGAGGTTATGTGTCAGTTCCAAGTCTGGTTAATTTCCTTTGTTTCTTTCACGCTCTTCCTAAGGCAGGGTTGCTTGGGAGACTCTTCTGCTTTGAATTGTGCAGGTGCCCAGAGAGTACCTACCCCCTCTTTGGGTATGTTGTAATTCTATAAGTCTGCCATGTTTCTCTTTCGTGTAACCCTTAGCGCATTGGGTCAGCCCCTGTTCTGCCTCTGACCTTGGAGCCATGGGCTCAGTTGGCAGGATCAGCCTCCCTAAGCTCCCTTTTATTCACCTCTTCTGGATTTGCAGCCTGATTATCTCCTGTTGGATATTAGGTAGGGCGTAGTGTATAATTCAATGTATTCCACAAGTTCAAGGAATAGTATAGACCAGAATAGAGAGACGAGGGATTGGTATTCTTTTCCTGTAAAAGGCCAGGTTGGTCACTATTTTAGGCTTTGCAGAGCATGTGGTCTTTGTTTCAGTTACTTAATCCTGCTGTAGCAGCCAAAAGCAGCCATAGACAGTCTGTAAACAAATGATGTGGCTGGGTTCCAGTAAAACTGTATTTACTAAAACAGGTGGTGGGTGACTTTGACCCAGGGGCCATAGTTTTCTAACCCTTAGTATAGACTCTGGACCTCAACGGACATCTTCTGGTCTCCTCTCTTCCAATGGGTTGTTTGCAGGGCACCCAGAGTGGACCCAGAGCACAAGTCAGACTGGTACCTCCTTGCTCAAGTTCTTTGTTGATATACCTAGTCGCATAGAACAGTGGTTTTCAAATAATCTTTTTTAGCAACAGAAGACCCTCCCCCCTTTTTTCAGATGAAACTTTACGTGGATGCCCAGTATGTAAAAGAGATATGAGTAGAGCATTTGTCCCCCGTGGTGGCCTCTCAGGCTCCTCTAGGACATTCGGGGCCCAGTGGAGTGTGTTTGCAAACATACCCAGAACATGAAGTATACATGTTTGATATAAGTCAGGTATCAGATGGGGTCTTCCGATAGCCAGTCACCTAGGTTTGCTTTCTTTGGATTTCTAGCAGTGTCCTCGTGATTTCTGAGTTTCTATGTACGATCTGCCCTCTCCTAATTTAGGTCAGATCACAAATTGTTTTCCTGTCCCCAGTGCCACCTCCTGCACTTGTCAGTGTGACATGGAACTCAGTCCCTGTCCAAGCACCCCCGAGACCGCTCCCATAGGCCTTTGTAGGAAAGCAGACTGGGTTGGCGGTGAGAGGAGCTGGGGAGCTGGGCTTATGGCGATGCAGCGAGCCAGCTCCTCTGTATCCTAGCACTTGAGATCCTGCCCTTCGAGCCCTCCTGCTGTGGCACTGGCCACAGCCCACTTTTTCCTCCTGCCTGCACCCCTCTTTTTCTAGTGTCCACCCTGCCCCCCACACCAACCTCAGTTTATTTCCAGTGTAGAACCATTCAGGCGTCTTTTACTTCTGACTCCTCTGAGGACGCCTGACCTTGGGCTTCTCATGCCCTCCTCGTGGATTACTGGGCACGCTCCTGAGTGGGGCAGTGCCCACTGGAGCCATCCTAGTAAACCCACTGTTAGTTAGCTTTCTTGGTTTGTCTGTCTTCAGACTTTTAGTCTCTGTTTGTTTTTCCTTTTGTTATATTTATAATCTGAGTAGAGAGATAATTTTGTGTTTTTCCTTTTTGCACTTTATATCATAAGCGCTCTGACATGTTACATAACATCATTCTTAGTGGCTTTAGAATAGCCCGTTGAAATGGCTGAACTGCAGTTTTTCTTCTGTTCCTCTGTTGCTAAACATTTAAGTCATTTCTAACATTTCACAATTGCAAACAGTGCTGCAGGATGTGTCTTTGATCATGAAGCTTTCCCCTTATTTGGGGGGCATTTTCTTAACCTAGATTCTGTAAATTGGAATGCCTAGGCAACAGATGTATGCAGTGTCTTTGGTGGTTGCTTCTTAACAGCATTTATGGTTTTAAAGAGTACGTATTTGTCAAAAAGGGTATTATTGTAAGAGGCAGATATTTTTTTCCCACTCTGTAGAGGCGAGTGTAGTGTTTCCTTCTCCGTGGTGAGGGCTGCATAATTAATAAGTGGTGTCTAGTTCGACTGGGAATGTTTCCTTAAGCCCAAGTGATGATTCCAGCTCCTGGCCAGATCCTGTAGAAGATGACCTGTATCAATGGCTGCTGAGCGTTTTTACCCCTGAAGCTGGCAGCGTGTGACATGGATGGATAAGCCAGTGAGGAAGGCTGCAGTCAGAACAGACTCACTCGCTCCGACCTGGGTAGCCACTGGCAGCTTTGCAGGGCCGCACAACGGGAACGGCAGGTGGGGTGGGGTAGCGTGGGGTGGGGTGCGGTGCCATGCCAGGAGTTTATTGCAGATGGGGGGCTTCAATGCTGGGCTGCAGCGAGGGCCCCAGACGTTCCAGCCACTGACTAGCCACACTCCTGGGGCATTACGAGGAGATAGCTGAGGCTCTGGGAATGAAGTCGTCTCATAAACATTCAAATTCATGGCGAAATTACTATTTAATTAGGAAAAGATCTGTAACATTGTGCTATTTTTAAATGAAAGTCGTTTTGGAGGAATTAAAACTGGGTCATAACATTAGTAGGATGTTTTAAAACAAACATTACTAAGACATACTGAGTATACCCTCATTGATGAATTAAAGACATTAGTTTTGCCTTTGTATACTTTATGTGATTATGCTTTAAACACTGATTCTAGAAACCTACTTGTAGATTGGAAATACGCTTATTTCTTTATTAAAGTGAGGTGTGGCAGAGGCTAAAAAAATAATATATATACATGCTCATTTAGGAAACTTGGAAAATTTAAATTTTTATATATTATTAAATATAATATTAAGATGTAATAGAGAAGTTTTGAAAAACCTAAAATCTACCACCCAAAGGCAACCTCTGTTAATATTTAGGTGTATTTCATTCTTTTGTTTACATATATTCCTGTCTGCAAGTTTTTAATTAGAGTTGTGATTGTGCTAACCCATTTTGTATCTGTATTTTTCCATATTATAGGGTCTTCATAATATAATTTTAATGGCTGTGTAATACTACATCATAATGGATGTAATCCCATTTGTTTAATAATTGGGGTTATTTTCAGTTCTTACTGTTATATGTAGTGCCAAAATGAACATTTTCATACATTCTGGCAAATGGTTGTCAACATCTCTGATGATCTCTTTAAATAAATTCCTAGAAATAGAGTGATTTAGTAAAAGACATTGGAAAGAACCCTTTTAAGGCTAATGATAAAAATAGTCCCCCAAATTATACACATTTATACTCACGGAACGGGATGTATCCTTGAAAGTACTCTTCTCACCTTTCTCACTGGCACTGAGATTATTGTGTTTTTGTTTTGTTTTGTTTTTAAGTATTAAATTAGTAAGTGATAAATAAAAGGAAACATACTCCTTTCAAAGAATTAGTCTTGAAAATATCTCAATTCCTAATGAAGGTAGTTTAATTTACTCTCAGGCAATTCAAGCAGACTTGAAAGTGATCTGTTAGTTTCACCATAAGGAAGATTTTAATATTTGATCTTTAGAAGAAGAGAAGCCTTCATTAGCGTTAGCATTAAAATTGTATGGCATATAATTTTTCCGTGTGATATTGAACATTTTGCTCGTGGAGGGCTGTAGAGAATCGTCACAGAACTGCGTCTGTGGGCTGTGGGCGATCACTCAAACCCTCCGTGTCTAGGAAGGGGTCGCCAGTTGCCGACTATCTTACTACCTCCAGTACCATTGGAATGTCACGAACAGTGCATAATCTAGCAATTATTCACTTTGGTGGGGGCTTCAGACTTTAGATTAAAAATGCCCTCCTTCCTGTAGACCTACTAATGGAACACATACAAGAAATTCGAAGCTTGCGAAAACGTTTAGAAGACTCTATTAAGACAAATGAGAAGCTACGGAGACAGCTGGAACGGCGAGGGTCTGAATTTGATCAAGGTAAGGAGGACCTCCCAAGGGTACTTCATTAGTGATGCGTTTGCCTGGATAAACATTCTATGTTTTGGCAAGGGAGTCGAACTTGCGGCCAGAGAGACAGCAGTTCAGATCCAGGCTTTGCTGCTTATCTCCAGGGTGACCTCACTTTACCTTGCTGACTCTCAGTTATAGTAATTTGTCTATAAAATGGGGATAACTACTTCCGTTTTATCCTGTTGTGACGAGAATTACGTGAGCTAACGTAAGTAGTGTTCCCCACAGTCCCTGGCACAAAGCAGCTACCTTGATAAATGTTAATTTCCTGGTCATTGGAGAAGTCTACTGGCCTCTGACATCTTGGATTGTGGTTGGCTCCTCCTTTGCATTTGGAAGCTGTAGAGCAATAGGTATTGTAAAATAAAACAAACCAGTATTTTGGTTTTTTGTTAATAATGGATGATAAAAATACTATAATAGCATTTTAGTGGTCTGGTAGATCTCACATGCCAATCAAAAGGTCACCAATATTCCTGTACAGCCACAGTTAGCTCTGAATGGAGTATTCTTCCATGAAGAATTTTAAAATACATATTTTTTCCATAGGTAAGACAGTCACAAGATTCAAACATTAATAACTCCATTCTATGCCCGTTGATCCTGTTCTCCCTTCTCTCCTCCCACGTTTGTGTGTTTCCTTCTGTATCCTCAGTGTTTTCTAAATGTAAACACAAGTATATATTCTTATTCCCTCCCTCAGTAACCCCAAAGGTAGAATACTTTATATCACTATTCTGTGCCCTTTTTTTCATTGAATGATATATTTTGGACATCTTTTCTTATTGCTCCAAAGAGCGTGTCCTCATTCCGTGAAGAATGGGGCTTGAGAGCGGCTTTGTGGGCTGGGTAAAACCTGACATTGTTTGGGATTGGACTACCTGGGTGTGGGTCCCCGCTCTTCTGGGTATTAGCTTTGTGACACAGGGCAAGTCACCCACCTGTCCCAATCTTAGTTATTTTACAAGAGTCACTATGAGAATAAGTGAGGCAGTGTTGAATAAGTGAAGCAGGGCCGTGCTCAGTGCTGCACTCAATAAATGCTTGTTTTCTCCACCATTTCAGTATTATTTTCCTGCTTTATTGTGTATACCATTACTAGTTTAACATTGGGAAGCTCTGCAAAGTGCAGGGGTGCTAACGTCAGTCCTATTTTTAGAGATGAGATAACTAAGCTCTGGATCGATGTACTCAGTGGCCGCACTTGAATCTTTGGACCCCCTGGGCCAGTGCTCATTCTGTAGCCCAGCAAAGCCATCAGCCCGGAAGAGCATCTTTCCCAAGTATGGCATGTGCTGCAGTTGGTTCAGAATGGTTCCCTTACGCTCTCTCCACCCTGCCCCCCCATCCTACATCCTCCTTCTCTCACCCCCAGGGAGATTGATTAATCTGAGTTATTAGTCATATCAGACACAGGAAAGAAATACACGCCTGGACCCTTCACATTCACTCTTGGTAATGCCCGAATTAGATTCATTCTGTTTTACATTTTCCATGGCAAATCCAATTACAGAATTATTTGGGGGCTCAAATGGCCACCAGCTACAATGGAGCAGGCAATTGCTCTGGAGAGTAATTCACTTTGATGGGAAGGTTTACAAAAAGGCATTCATAAAGTATTTACGCTGGTGGAAAGGTGTGATGTTCTCACCACGTTGTCACAATCTCCGAAAAGACAAAGACATAAACGGGGCTCTGCCTCCCCGCTGCTGTGAAGTGTTCATCTTGGGAGCAGGTTTGAGAACGACTTGGCTCCTTGTCACGCTGGTGGAGTATTGTTAAAAACTGTCCTCTCATGAATCGCATCTTCCAGCTTGTCCCCAGCTACATGAGCTTCTAGTGATGGCGGTCAGAGGAAAGACTGGCCTCTTAGCACCAGAACTGGACCCCGCCAGCTCAGGCTTAGTCAGGGACTGTTCTTTGGCCTGATTATTCTTTTGAAAAGTGACCACTTCAGCTGTAGTCATAGGAGACTTCTGTAGGATTTTCCCCCCCGTTATTCCAGATTGCTCTTTGGTCCTATTTTGGCTCCAACCTATCACCAGTCATGATATTAGTACAAATGGCAATCACAGTGATAATACCATCGACAATTTTTTTGAGCTAATGGAGACCTAGGGAAGTTGTGTGACTTGCCTTAGGTCATGAGGCTATTAAGAGGCCAGAGCCATGGCTGAAACCCAGGTGTCTCTGAAAAGACACCAGAATTCCTAGGGGGAGTGGAGAAAGATGGGGGGACAGACATAAGTAAACTGAAAAGCTATATGACATTGTGGGAAGTGAATCATTAGCATGACACACAGGGAATGCTGTAAAGTGGAAAGAGTTTGAACTTTGGTTTTGGGGAGACCTGATATCATACCTTCCGTTTAGGGAGTTTGAATATTACAGATGCTTTCAGCTGCAGATGACAGAATAAGGGTAAAAACTGGTATAAACAATAGGGATTTATGTTTTCTTACATAACAAGAAATCCAGAGGCAGGCAGTGCCAAGGCAGGTTAATGGCTCAGTGACAGCAGGGCTTGGGGTTAGTACCTCTGACGACGGCAGTAATTATAAGTGTCACATCCTCTCAGGACAGTGTCCAGAGCACAGGAAGGAAGAGGCTGGGGCTTCTCCCTGTCCTTCCCTTTTCGTCTGGGTGGGGAATCTTTCCCAGAGGCTCCCAGCAGGCTTCCCATCAAGTCTCACTGACCAGAAGTAGCACATGCCCGTGTTCTTGCTGCAGTGGAGGCTGGGAAAACAGGCGCCTGCCATTCGGTTCTGTGGTGTAGTGACTCAATCAGTAAGGACGACGGAGAGGGTGGTATTTGCCTGCCACGTGCAGAAGGCACCTGGCACCCCATAGGTTCTCTCCAGAGGGTAGCTGTGCACGGGAACATTATATACGATGCAGATGTAGGAAGCTGAGGACAGGGAGTGTTGTGACTCCTTTGGGAGATGGAGTGTCCATCTAGAGGAAGGGGTCGGACTTCAAGAGACAGATCCCAGCTTGGGGAGGTACGTACGGTCTGTCTAGCTTTAGACCCTGATCTTCTTAGCAAACCCTTAGAGGCAATGAATTTGAGCTAGGAGTTGAATGACGAATGTGATTTTGACAGGTGAAGAAGGTGGCAGGCATTCTAGGCGAAGGAAATACCTCATTCTGCAAAGTCAGGAGTGTGTGTGACCACATAGTATGTTTGGGGCACAGATATGGCCCGATGTGGCTGCATTTGAGGGCACTTGGGTCTAGGGTGAAGAGGGTGTGGGGTATGCCATGAAATTGGAGCTGAATAACGGAGATCTGAAGCTTGGGCCCTTTGATTGTCTTTCACAGTGGTGGGCCATCAAATGTTTTTGAGCAGAGAATAACGTGAATGGATTGTGTTTAAGATGATGACCCTGTTGGCAGAGTAGCCAGGAGACAAGGTGAGAAGGCCTGAACACTGGGCCAGAAAAGAGTGGACCAGTGTCTGAGGCACTTGGAGGAAGACTCAGCAGTCGTGGTTGTCTGACTGGGCAGTAGAAGAGAGAGGTGTTTAGGATGGCTCCCAGGTTTCTGAGTGGTGTTAGGGGCAGTGGTGATACCATCTACAGAGGCAAGAAACGAGAGAGAGCAGGTGTGGAAGGTGAGGAGGGGAAGGTAAGGAGTTCAGCTTTGGCTCTGTGGACTGGCATAGGTCCAGCAGGCAGCTGGCTATACGGGGTTGGAGCTCTGGAGAGACATCTGTGCAAGTTAAGTCTGTCACCCACTCACCCCACCCCCAGCCCAGGTCTCCTCCTTTATTCACCCTTAGGACAGGTAAAATGTGGGAGAGCCCCCTCTTGTTTTCTCTTTCAAGCTCATTCTCATTTCCCTTTGGGCTCTGGTAATACCATATGTTGTTCACAGGAGTGATTTTCATTGTATGTTGTGTTTCTTCATTATTTAAAACTGTGTTCTAGAAAGTTCCGTACTGACCTGGGGACTCTCCATAAATCACTATTTATGTGTGTTTTTATAGGTCCTTCAAACATTTTTGCTTATGGTACAGAGCTGCATAATTCTCTGACATCAGAAATTCGTTTCCTGAGGAAGCAGAACCAGGCCCTCAATACGATGCTTGCGAGAGGATCCAGAGGTAGGAATTAAAGGAGTCACCTGGAGCCCCACAGCCTTCTGTGGCACGGAGAGAATGCAGGCGCTGGAGTCTGACCAGCCTAGGTTCCCATCCTGTGGCTCTGTGACTTTGGGCAGGTCACTTAACCTCTTGGATGTCAGTGTTCTGTGCTGTAAAATAGAAATACCTCATAGGGCTGTTGTGACAATTAAACACTGTAAAGCCCTCAGCTCGGTGTCTTTAATAGGGGTCCAGTAAATGTCGCTTTCTTTACTTGTTACCCATCTGCTCTCTACAGCCACCTCTCATTTGTCTTCGTTCACAGTGGAAGAGAGAAGGCCTGGAAATATGTTACTGCCAAAATCTCAGTGGAAAATTTCATACATTCAGGAAAGTTTTCCCAGTATTTCTTATAAAGATCCCTGCTCTTAATTCCTTCTCTTTGGGAGAGCTTTCACTTACATTACCTCTCAATACTTAAAATGTTTCTGGAGTGACATGCTGTTAGCCCTGTTTTACAGGTAAGAAGCTGAGGCCTAGGGAATTGGCCAACCTGTGGACCCAGAGCTAGTAGGTGGTGGAGCTGACACTTGGGCCAGCTTATTTCACTTTCCACAAAGGTTATTCATGATGATTTGGGGTTATGAGATGAAAGCAGGACTCCTGCAGATCCTTCATTCACTCAGCAAGTGTTTCTGAGTCCGGTTCTACGTCGGGGCCTATGTAGATTCTGATACAGAAGTGAGCCCCCTTCCCTCAGGGGACTCATGGTCTGATGGAAGAGACAGCCAGGCACCCACGGCAGGCAGTGTGAGGATTGGCCATGATAAAGGCAGGCTCAGCAAGCTCAGGACCCTGGAGATGCCATCCTGACCCAGGGAACGCTGGTCTTCAACAGCAGAGTCTAGAAGGGTAAGGAGGGATTACCCAAGGTACCTAAGGTTTAGGAGAGCCACGGCCTTTTAACTAGAAGAAAGAGAGCAGACAGAGACCTAGGGGTTAGAGATGGAGTGAGGCTAGACCGTCGGGAATTGTATGACACTGCCTGTGCCTGGAGTCTGAGGGGGAGGAGAAAACGTGCTCAGGAATTACTGTGTCGTGTTTAAGAGTGGAATCAGAAAACCTGGGCCTGAGTCTTAGCTCTGCCACTTATTGGCTGTGTGATCTTGGGGAATGTCTTAACCTCTTTGCTCCTTATTTTCCCATCTGGAAAATGGGGAGATAATGGTACCTACCTTGGAGGTTTGCTCTGAGGAGTAAATAAGGTGATCTTAGTGCAATGCCTGCAGTTAACTCTGCAGACACACTGGCCATTACCAGTGCTGCTCCCGTGTTTCCCCGAAAATAAAACCTGGCTGGACCATCAGCTCTAATGCGTCTTTTGGAGCAGAAATTAATGTAAGAACCGGTCTTATATAATTGTGTAAGACCGGGTCTTATATAAGGCCCGGTATTATATTATGTTATATTATATTATACATTATATCTGGTCTTATATTAAAATAAGACCGGGTCTTATATTATTAGTTTTTGCTCCAAAAGACACATTAGAGCTCATAGTCCGGCTAAGTCTTATTTTTGGGGAAACATGATAGCAGCTCCCCCTGTGGAGCTTGCAGTGTCAAAGTGCTTGTAAAGCCCTGGGCTAAGCCCTTTGCATGTGGTGACCCAGTTATCCTCACAGTGATACATCTGAGGAAACTGAGGCACAGGGAGGTGAAGAAACACGCTGTAGGTAATGGAGTCCGTCAGCAGAAGAGCACTTGAGCACAGCACTCTGCCTCGTGGCCAGCCGTGCTTTCCAGTGCCATCTCTGTGCCCCGGGGATACTTTGTTCCTCAGAGGAGGTGCCGCCCTCAGCCTGAGGAGTGAATGTGCCCCAGGCTGCCATTTGCACAGCCCTGCTGGCCTTGTGGGAGGCTAGTTTGCAACACCCATCGCCAGAGTTTGGGGCCTGTTTCTTGCTTTTGTCTATAATTTCTACCCAGGGTGTGCTCTGTGAAGGCAAAGTAACTAGGTTTGCACAGCCCATTATTTAATAGAAAATTAAACAGGCCCATTTCATCCCAGTGACGTTTAATCTGTAGTCTTGATGTTGACAGATTTATCTGCCCAAAATGCATAAGATAATTGGAATGCCAGAATCATAAATGCCAGATTAAATCTCATTCTCTTTTGTATTCTTGGAGTGCTCGAGCTGAAGTGCTGTATTTGCGTAATAGGGTTGGAAAAAACAAATGGTGCCTCTTCTCAGTGGCGCTTTTTGTGTTTGCAGATAAACAGAAGGAGAATGAAAAATTGCGGGAGTCCCTCTCCAGGAAGACTGCGAACTTTGAGCACCTGCACCAAGAGTTGGCCTGTGTGAAGGGAGAGAACGAAAGGCTGCAGAAGGAGGCGAGCGAGAAGGACAGGCAGAACCAGCAGCTGCTCCAGGAGCTCGGGGACAGCCGCAGCGAGCTGAGCAGGTAGTGGTCGGGCACAGCCGTGCCCGTGCCGGGCATCCTGGAATGGGGCGTGCCAGCCGCTGCCCTAGGGCAGAGATGCGCAGCGAGGCAGTAGGCACGCCCACACCTGCTACGTCAGGTGGGAATCACAGGGAGACAGGTCATCTGAGTGAGGAGGGTAGCGCCTGTGGGGAGGGCTGCTTGTGTTTTGAGTGGGGATCAGGGATCGCCTCTCTGCAAAGATGCCATTTGAGACATGACCCGGAGGCAGTGGGGCTGTGAGCTCTGCACATATCTGGTGAAAGATCATGTTTGGAGGAAAGGGTAAGGGCTCTGAGGTGCAGTGTCTTTGGCCTTGGCAGAGCAGGGTGGCCAGCGCAGCTAGAGGAGAGAGGGCGCGTGGTAGGTGTGAGGGCAGAGAGTGGGCTGGGTGCCGAATCACTTAGGACTTTGTCCTGTGGTAAGGACTGTGGTCTTTACTCTGAGCGACATAGGAAGCCGTTGGGCAGGATTGTGAGTAGAGGAGGAGTGTGAGTCTGACTTAGATTTTCAAAGGATCGTCCCAGCTGCTCTTTGCTGTCTTCCCTTAGATTCTGTCTCATCCCACGTGTTTTCAGTTGTGCCTGTCAGCACCCGTGAACGCCCTGCTCGTTTTGAGTGACCGACTCAAATCCCTCTCAGTTCCCCAGGGTGGCGTGGTGACTGAGCAAGGTCATTGTGTTTGTCCTCACCCAGCCCTGGCTCCTCCCCGGGCTGTGCTCCCTCGGTGAGGCTTCACCTTGAGCTTCCCTTCCTCATGCCTATGAAATGAGGATCAGACAGCACATAGCATTTCGGGAGTCTGGGAAGATTACGTGAGAAACGTATGTAAAGGGCTGGGCCCAGAGGGGCACTCGGGAAGTAGTGGCTGTGACTGGAATTCTTCACTGCAATTGTGACTGTTGTCCACACTTCCAGACGCGGGTGGAATTGGCCTGCCCTGTAGGGTTTGAGTAAGTCCCTCTAAGTTAGAATTAACCTCTGCCCCTGTGGCCTTTACAGGGTACAGGAGGAGGTGAAGCGGAGGGAGCAGCTGCTCTCCCAGAACAACAGGCTGCTCCACTGCCTCCGAGTGGAGCTGAAGGTGTATTGGAAGCTGGATGAGGAGCACGGGATTCCGAGAGGTACTGGGCGCTCTGCTCCACAGCCCTTCCCAGTCTGGGCTCTGTCCCCAGGCTGTCAGCCCACCCAGGCAGCAGGTTCAGCACTCTTTCCTGAAATGCCATCATCAAACCCATGCTTGCCTCCCGGGTGGACTAGGTGTATTTTGAAGCAAGCTCTCTGGCCCACTCTTCTAAAGACGCCGCAGGAAACATGGAAGGACTTGGGCTCAGGAGTCAGGCCAGCTGAGGTCTGGATTTTCACCGCCTTACTTCTTGGCGATGTGGCCTGAGGCAGGTCACCTCATGGCTTTGGGCCTGTTTCTTCCTCTATAAAACATGCCTACTGATATCTATTCTGTGGAGTTGTTGTGGGAAGTAAATGAGCTCATTCATTAGAAGTATCCTAGTACGTTACCTGGCACACAGCAGGCACTTAAAAATTAACTTTTATTGTAATTTTCTTGCTAGTGTGTGTTTCTTTTCACCCATTCATCCAGCATATTATTATGGAGCACCTTCTCCACATTGGACATTGCTCTGGAAAGGGTTGTTGGCCCTGGGCCTCTCTGTATCCCTAGAGAGATACCGGATCAGAGTAACTCGGCTGTAAACTCAAAGGGTTTAGAAGCAATTCTGAGGTGTGGTGGGGTTTTTTGTTTTGTTTTATTTTGAAACTAATTTTCCAGATGGTTTCTTCCTACTGAAAGTTTATCTAGAAAAGGGTGACCTCACAGCTTGCATTTTTCTCCTCAACTTGCTTTTTCTTATTCTGCTGTTGTGCCTTTTTAATATACTGTGGCTCTTAAAATCAGCCCCTTTTCATTCTCTAATTCCAGCCCAAATAGGTTTTCTTACTACTAGATTTAATTTCGGGGTTTGGTGTGCAATTTGCTAGGCTTTTATGGCCAGAAGCAAAAATTAATTTCCAGCTCTTATTTAGCCTGTGGAATAGCAGCAATTAAGTCTGCCAATATTTTTGTTTTTAAAGTCAAGTTGTTATTTTAAATTGTACCTAATTCTTAGGAAGGGGAGGGTGATGGGGGTGGCGGGTTTAAAACCCCGTCGAGCTCCTTGCATGGCGGACCTTTGGTGGTGGAAGATGTCAAGGCTTCCCTTCACCTGTGTTTGCAGAGTCCAGAGCAGAGGAGTCGGGAGAAGGCTGGCCGGGGCAGGACGCTGTCGGTGACCTGCACGGCCTCCTGACAGAGGTCCAGGCTCTGCGGGCGCAACTGGGAAGGAACATGGATACCAACAGCACGCTGCAGAGCAGGCTTGAGGAGCCGCCGGCGAACGGGGAGGAGAAGGCTCGGGACACAGCCCTCAGTCTGGCTCTCCAAACCCTGCCCACCCCCGAGCGGCCCCTTCAGCTCGACGACCACGGTACTGCTCCCATCTCCCCTCACTGTTAGATTAGAGAGCACAGCCCTGTGCATCTGTGCAGGACGTGTGAGCTTCTGAATGGTGCCCTTTCACTGGCAACACACATGCTCTACCCCAGGAGCCAGGGTAACTGAGCACTAATTAGCAGTCACCTTTGGCAAAGTGGTGTAAGCTCTGCGTGGGTCCTCCTGATTGTCAAGGAGGTGGAGCTTGGGCTGCCAGCTGCCCTCACTGCCTCTGGTCTTGCTCCCTCCCATCCACTTAGTCCTGCCCGCCTCACTCCACTGCTGAAAATCCTTTTCAGTCTCTCTTATTGCCTTTGAAAGAGAATTAAACCTCTTATTCTGGCTGTCAATGTTTTTCAGGCTCTGAAAAGCATCCTGGTAGCTATGCAAACTGGTTCTGTTTTGCATCTGCTTATGGGTTTGTTGTCTGGCCCTGCATGGGCTGTTGAGGGTGGCAGAAGGAGGACAACACTGGGTTCGGTCACTCCTCTGCCAGCTGCCCAGGAGGGCCGGAATGATGGCCAGGCCCAAGCAGTCGGCCAGGCCATCCTCTGCTCTGGATGAAGGACCTAAGACCCAGAGAGGGCACTGGACTTGCGCAAAGCGACGCAAGCAGAGGCAGGGCTGCACCTAGAACTCGTCTCTCACTCCGAGTCCAGTGCGGGCCCTGAGCACCGCCTGCCCTACCAGAGCCTTGGGTGTCTGGGGAGCACGGTTCTAATGCCTGCATCCAGAGGGACAAGGAATGTCAACTGCTTTATAAAGAAGTGTTGTGTGAAAGGTTGGATTTCCCTTTACTTGGATTGTGCGTTATGTCTGTTGCCTTTAATTAAAAACTTAAAATCTCTTGAAGAGTACCCAGTCACTCTGCTTTAGAGCTTGTGGTGATTGGCTCATTGGTTTCTCCTTGATAAGGGTTTTAAAATTTTAACCAAAAAGACGATGCGACAATATGAAAAAAAAAGTGGAAAAAAAATCCTTCATGAATCTACAAATGATAATTTTTTTTACTTTGCATATTTCCCTTCCTTTTATAACCAAATGTAGGCATAAGTGTATAGTTTTCAAATTGGTTTTTGTGCCATTCTGTGTTCTTTTTTTGTTTTTGCCCAATATTACAGCGTAAATATTTCCTAATTATTGTTTGCAGATTGTCAGTCACCAAACCATTACCCTGGTGATTGTTGAAGTGGCCTCTGATTTGGAGCTTTAGTAAATGTGGATGTGAATGTGCCTTTTGCTGTTCAGTAATATTCTTAGAATAAAATTCCATTAGGGAAATCTCAAAGGGTCGGGAGGGTGCCATGTTGCCACCTTCTGCACGGGATGTCGTTTCAGATATAGGTCCGCTCCCAGCCCTTCTTCGGGCTTTGAGGAGACGGGACCGAGGGGATGGTGGGGGTGGGCAAGGGGAGACCGGAGCAGGGAGAACGGTTCAGTGCTTTGGATTCCCAAGAAGAGTTGGGGCAGCTCCAGTGAGGAGGCCACTCGCCAGCCTGTGTCTGCTTTTCAAATTTGTCCAGGGTCAGCCCTGGCTGGGCGTCCTAAGAGGCGTCCAGGAGAATGTGTTCAAAGCTCACAGTGCCGCCCCCATGGAAACGTCCTCCAGTGTCCTCAATGTCCTTGGGTGAAGATTAGAATTCTATCATAGGCGGCAGCGTTTCTTCCTTTGCAGAAGGCTTTTCAGTACTGTCTAAGTGCACCTGTTTGAAAGTTCTGCTCTAAAGGCTGCTGGTGTGGGCAGAAGACGATCCCTGGCAGGGGATAGTGTGCCTGGGTGGCAGGAGCTGGGCGGGGCGTCCGAAGGCCGTGTCACCGTCCTCGCCCTGCCACCCGCACTCTGGGTAATACTAGGCAGACCCTTTCTGTCTCTGCCCCTTGGTCTCCTCTTCCAGGAAATCTGAATTATGGTGCCATCCCGCCCACTGAGCTGCTGAGAGTTCCGATGTGAAAGTGCTTTCTAAATTAGAGAATGTCACAGATCATCCAGTTGGTTTCACCTCCTTACCTTGCTTCAAATGCGTCACCTCCCAAGTACTACGTCAGGTCATTCTTCCCCCTTGCTTGGGTTGCTACAGCAGCGTCCAGGCTCCCTCCTTCAGTCCGGAACACAGACCTCAGCTGGACGTTGCCCCGCATCACACCCTTGAGCAGGTCCCTAGCTCACCGCGTCCTTCCCTTGCACCCTGTGCTCAGCCATTGGAGCTGCTTCGCTCTAGGCGTGTCGTGACGGCTCCTCCGTGCCTTTGCTCCTGCTCGTTTCCCTGCCTGCATTTCCTTCTCTCCTCGGGGTCCGCACCCCTCACCTGAGCTCCCACAGCCTCCATGCTTCCCACCCTTGGCCCTGACCACCCTGAAGGGAAGCTGCCTGTTTACTTGTCTGGCAAGAGGGTCCTTCCAGGGAGGGGACCGGGCCTGCTCACTCTTGTCCCCAGTGTCCTGCACAGGGCCTGGCAGGATTCATGCCTGCTGATGATGGGAAAGGGTGCTGTGTGGGTCGGGTACTTCCCTGTATTCCCCGTCAGCGCGTTCTCAAATGCTGATGACAGTGAAACAACCTTTTCACAGTTTATTTCCTTCTCTTATTTTGCATTTTGTAGATGGTGGCAGATGTCCTGTGGCAATTGATAATTCGTGTGATCTGTTTGATTCCACCCTGGCAGTGACACCGAGATCAGGTAAAAAGCTGAAGTCTGGGTAACGATGGCAGGGTTGGGTTTGGCAGTAGGACATTTTAAATTGAAAAAAAAGGGGTCCCTGGTCCCAAGCGGGTGTTTGGCAGGATTTGGGGTTTCATGGTCTCAGCATCTCTAGCTGGTGATCTCATTCTCCAAGCCAGTTTAATCTCCTAACTGTTCTCAACCTCAACGACATCACTGGGTCTCTGTTGATGAAAGTGTGACACCTTCACAGGGCTTTCAGCATGCAGCCCCAGTGGGCCCGTCCAGCCTTACCCTTCTGCTCTCATATTCTTGTACAGAAGGGTCACCATCCTGCGTAAAGGCTCCCACTTTCCTCTCACTGGGACTTTGCACTGTGGCTCTCTCCTTTTCCAGACGGCCCTTGTCCCATTCTCTGCCCGTGAAAATCCTGCTACTTCCTCAGGACTCATCATGAATGCAAGCTGCTCTGTGAAATGCCTTTCCAGATGTCCCCAGTGAGAATTATGTATCCAGACTTCTGTTGATCCCAAAGTAAAACGCAACAGGATTTTACCTTTGCCTAGCGTAATTCTTGCTATCTGTCCAACCCAGCTCAACTGTTGGTTCTTCTAGGAAGCCTTCCTTGATCTCCCTTCCTGCACAGAGAATTGCTTATGTTTAACTGAGCCCCGGCTCTGTGTCTTTGTGCTATTACACCTCCCCCATGGTATCTGTTCTGATTAGACCGCGAGCGCTGGCTTGACTCATCTGTGGGAATCGGGGGTCTTCTGCAGAGTGGGCGCCCCATCTCATTAAGTGGGGGTTGAATTGAATTGAACTTGCCCACAAGAGGAATAAGCCCCGTATGGGGGTGACATACAGACTGAGGTCCTGGAGCCTGGCCCCTTCTCTCTGGGCTGTGTCAGGTGGCATTTGGGCCTGAGGGCTGCTTTTAGCTCTCCTGGCTGGTGTCACAGCACTGAATGCAGCTTGTCCAACGCAGGATGCTGCCCCCAATAGATGTGACATCTTCCCTCTCATTCTGTAGCTTCAGCAAGTCCTCCGTCCTCTGCAAGTGACATGGACTCCCTCGCTTGTGTCAGTGTGAGCTCGGCCACCAGCAGCCCATGCACGTCCCACCTGGTCCCTGGCCACCACCTGTGGGCCAGCAAGCGTGGCTGTCATGTCGTGGGCCTGATTGAGGACTACGAAGCCCTCTGTAAGCAGATTGCTGACTGCCAGGAGCTCCTTGCTGAGATGGGCACTCAGGTCCGAGAGGCTCCCGGCTCCACAAGCCCAGAGCTAGGAACAAAGGTAACCTGCCTGACAGAGCTGGAGGGAGACAGACCCTCACTGAGGACAGGAGGGGACGTGTTGGCTGAGGGTGCTAGGCGGCAGGGCGCACACGTGTCCTCAGGAAGGCCTGAAACGAGGAGCTTGGAAATAGCCTACGAGAGCTCAGAGGTCAGGTCCAGTGTGGGGGACTTTTGTTTCCTGTGGGAAGAACACTTGCTGGGGTTGGTGCTCTGCCTTTCTGCCCTCGCTTCACTGGCATCCACCCATGACCGCCTCTGTCCATCCAGTCCCCATCCATCCTTTTATCCTTCAGCCTCTCGCTGTGTCCGTCCATCGTTCATCTACCCAGTCACCTAGCCGTCACCCATCCACGCTCTGTGATGTCATCCCCGCTTGCCAGATGTTGACGTGCAGTAACCTGGAGTAGTGAAGAAGTGAACTCAGTTCTCTGGCCCCCAAGGCGTCCTCTTTCTCTGTCATGACACTGCTTCCTGAAGCACATTGTTTGTCACCTCGCTCACCTGTACAGAAAACTCCACTTTCCCCTGGTACTGTTTAGATGCCAAGGGTTTCTAATTGGTTGGTCTGCTACCGCCTTGCTCCCCACCGACACCTCCAGTTTCCCCGTGTGCCCTGCCCCTGTCAGCCTGGGCTCGTGCTGTCGTCCTGCTTGCCAGCCACTTCCTGTGCCCACTGGCTGGGAAGACCCCTCAGGCCCTTTGCCCTCTCCCTCCTTCCTGCCTCATCCTACTCGAACCCTGCTCATTTTAAAGTTACCTGTTGTTGAGGACCCATGTGCCATGCTTGTGACAAAGTCACTCATTCACTCATTCACTTCCTCCAAGGCTTGGGCTCAAATTTCCTTCGGCCCCCTGGACAGACTGGATCCAGCATCCAAGCTTCCATAGTCCCTCTTCTCATGTCCTTACTGAGGATACTTGAGTCCCCAACTTCCTGATAGCTGATTGGCCTTTTTGTTTTATTTTCTTCTATTGTTATATTGGGAAAGTCCGTTTTGCATTGTATAGTCTACTAGATAATAAGGTCCGGGATAGCGGGGAGCGTGTCTGTTTTGCTCAGTATTGTGTACCCGGTACCTAGCACAAGGCCTGGCATGGAATAGGGGCATGGTAACTACTTGTTAAATGAATTAATAGGTATTACTAAGATTGCCGGTCTTTTCTAATTATAATCTTTATTGTACAAAAGCTAGAAACTATAGAAAAGCATAAAAACAAAACATCTGTAAAAATACCATATAGTGCTCAACACTTAACATTTTGATACAGACCTTTAGCTCATTCATAAAGTTTAATAAAACTGACTCAGACATATGTGAATTTCATATTTTGACTTTCAGTTCACATTATATTAACATTTTTCCTATCTCATTCTCTCTGTACCTAGAACTTTTAATGGCTGAAAAGAAGCTGACATGTATCCACATGTTTATTTGTTCTTTCACCTGGTTGGTGGACATTTAAAGCTCTCATGATCCTTACAGATGGATCTCTGGTTGTGTCTCTGATCAGTTCATAGGGATAAATTCCCAGACGTAGATGTAGCACGCGAAGGTTGTGAGCCGTTCAGGCCACTTGTGATAACTTGCTACATTGCTTTCCCCAAATATTGTTGTATCACTACCCCTTTGTCGTCACTGAGTACTTTTATTTCTAAGTGGTTTTTTGCCAATTTGATAGCTAACAAGTGTGTGTAGTTTTATTTTGTATTTATTTTATTATGTAGGCAATGCTCTTTTCATTTTTTTTTGGAATGTATTTTGTGTTTTCCCCTCTGGCTTGTTGTTTGCTTTCTCATGCCTTTGACATCCCCCGATTTGAGTTTGCTTCTGCCCGCAGAGAGGGTGAGGGGCTTGACAGGGCCGCACTGTCATACTGGCAGTAAGCAGAGCGTTTAGCAGGGACGGCTGAGACAGAACTGTCGCGTTGTGTCACTCACCGTTGGCGTCGTTTGCTTTCTGGGGAGGCTCCGTGGGCCGCAGAGCAGTGAGCGGTCTGACCACAGACCGGCTTCTGGGTGTAGTAAATATAGTTAATGCAGGTGGTCCTTAATCATGGTTATTGATTGGGCTAAAATCACTGCCGAAATTCTCTCGCGATCTATAACTCACCAGGCTTTACGAACAATAAATTGGTGTCGTCTGGTACCAGCCCTTGCTCAGCATGTGGAGCACAAGGCCTTGTCTGGAGATTTATGCTGTCCATTAAAGCCAGCTTGTCCGTAATCTTCTCCGGACTACGTGTAGCAACCTTCCTGTCCCCCCATGCAGGGTCTGCACTCGGCACCTCTGAGCAGGTTTATCGCCAGCGTGAACATGGCCAAGCTGATCCTGGAAGAGGCTGCGAGGTCACTGACGCTTCTCCGGAGGGCGTCCCTCCCCACACAGGACCAGGGCACACCTCACTGTGAGCAGGTGGGTGGCGACAGGCGCATTGAGGCTCAAGGATGCCGCTTGGGCTTGGCTCTCCATCTCCTTTACGTCCAGCCCAGGGCCTGCCTCCTGGTAGATGTGCCCTCAGTTAGGAACTGTGTCAGAGGGCGGGGTAGGTGCCATGCCTGCTAAGAGGGGCACGCCGGGCATCGTGTTGGCTGCTCCCGGGGTATTCTCACTTCATCCCCAGCACCCCTGCTGCCCCAACCCAGCCCTGCCCCCATTCCTTGCATAGCTCTGTTGAGGGAAATCCTGTTTGTCTTCTGTACAGGAGGAGACTGAGGGTCGGGGGTTGAGGGCCGTGCTCAGGGTGGCAGAGCTGGTTTGAAAGCACAAGTGTCTGAGTCCAAGGAATCAATTTCACTTTACGGCTTCAGGTCCCAGCATGTCCTGTGGACTAGCTCATTCCTTCTCCTCCGTCTTTCTCAGTTCAGGTGCCTTTCCCTGGACCGTCTAATGTCATGTTAGCTTTCAGCATCATACTTAGTGGGCCTGGTTCAAATTTGTTTTAACTACTTAGATGCTACTTTTTTTACTCAATGAAAACCATTTATTATATAAAACCATTGAAACGTCTCTTCAAAGCTCAACTTTGCAATAACTTCTTGTGACTGAATTAAGAGCAGTTGCCCCCACACCCATGCCCATACCCCGGACCCCAATCAGGAGTAAGGCAGAGCAGCAGTGATCCCAGGTTTTTGTCTGTGGGAAACATGTAGTATTTGACAGGGGAGCACCCACTCTGGTAATCAGGGAAACCTTTCTGGCAGAAGCAGCACACGGGTTAAGGAGGAGTTCGAACTCTGCTTGGGGGCCTGATAGATATTTCCCCCTTTATTTATCTAACCTATAAATTCTTGCCACAAGCCAGCGGGAAGGCAGAAGGGAAATTTGCATCCCAGGCCATTGCTTGTCTAGTTAAACCCCTTTTGATCGCTGTCAGATCTGTCAGCCACGGCAAGGGAGTAGCAGTGAAGCAACGCTCTACTTGGGAGGTTCTAAGGAATCTGTCCAGTGATTTCCCTCTTGGGATCCTGGGGAGGAAGTTGGGTACGCTAAGCCTGGGGTAGTGCGTAACCAGTTACAATGCAGGAAAATCATGTCTTGCCTCACTTTCAGCTGGTGGGGGCCTGGACTGGAAGATGGAATGTCGGAGGGAAGGAGAGGGCCCAGTGGGTTCCAGCCTCACACGGGCCTCTCCTTTTCTTCTAACCCACCAAGCTCTTTTCCGTCTTAGGTTTTGATGACACTGATGCTCTGTCTGCCTGTCTGTCCCCCACCGCCCTCCCGCTGGCTGTCTCCTTCTCACCTTTCAGATCTCCGCTTAAATGTTACTTCAAGGTCAGAGAGGGCGCCCTGTTCACTCAGTCACAGCATCCTCTCTGTTTCACTACCGCTCTTATCACAAATTATATTTTCGTTTAATGTCTGTCTCCCTGTACTTTCCATGAGGGGCCAAGTCTGTTTCCTTCCTGTTTTTGAACGAATCAATGAATGATTTCCTCTTAAACTCTCAAACAAGTATTTGCCCATGTGATTTTTAGAGCACAGCGTACCTGCACGAAACAGTTTGCCCACAGTGTAATCACGCTCCCAGTACTTAGTCATGTCCGTTAACTAGACAGAATGCAGTTCTCATTTCGTGTGTGTGTGTGTGTGTGTGTGTGCGTGTGTGTAAATTGTAGTCACGCTGACCTCGCCCACTAACAGGTCAGCCCAGGGACTGGTCATGATTCGCTCCTTTTCTCCCAGGCTTTCTCGGGAATTGATTATGCTCACTTTGGCATCATAGAATTTCAGAGCCACAGGAAGGACCTCGGAAATGCTTCCACATGCTTGGAGCTCCCACATGCTTGCTGGTGTACGCAGACCCCCCTGTGTGCCGTTAAATTGCCTCTGGCCACTCTGCTGTCCCTGCCTGTGTTTCATACAGTGCCTTTTTCTTGGTGTGAAATGTGTGTAAATCAGATTTCCAAGTTTTCCCCAGCAATCCCGATGGTTTCATACTGCCTCGCATTTCCTGAGTGTCGTTAATGTGCCTTTTGCATTTAAGGGACCATCCCCTGCAGTCCCTAGGCCCACTCCTGAAAGTGTGAGCCTGTACACCCATTTATCTAAGAAAGCTATGGGGAGAGAGGCACAACTTTCCTTTATAAATTTTGCTTTAAATGGAAGGGTAAACAATAACAGCGCAACGGGCCACTTGTAGGGATGGAAAGTAGCTTTCTCTGAATAGACCTGGTTTTGTCCATTTGACGTTGAAACCATGTAAGTGCTTCACATAATTATACATAAAAATACATCAAAATGAGAAAGCAACTTCTAAACATTCGTAGCAAGATGAAACCAACAAACCTCAGTATGTATCGTATTAAGGGCATAACTACACAAAGAGGAAACATTTCAATGACTAAAACAATAATTTGACTGTATAGTGTTCCTAGTGGAAAGACTCAGGGTAAAAAGAACTGCAAAAAAATTATAAACTGTTTTCAGTGATGAAATTGTTAGTAATATCGATATGATGAAACTATTATATTTCTATTTGTGATATGAAGCAAATAACCAATTATGTTGAGTTTTGGGGGTTTTTTTACTGTCAGGGAAGAAATATAATAAATGTTTAAAAAATCAAAGAAGTAAAAATCCTGCAGTCCTTTATTTGAATTGGAAATATCAGTATGAACTCATGGTGTATTTCCTATTGAAAAATTATACTAGCTCTCTTTACTTAAAAGGCTTTAAAAATGTCCAATCCAGAACCAGTGAGCACCTTTAGTGCCAAATTGTGCTTTCTAAATACCTTTTCCCACTACAGGGAAATAGGGCTCCTTGGAGAAATGGTTTGATTCTAGGTCTGTGGCAGGAAACGTACAATATGAGCTTAGAACATCTTTTCGTCCTAGAAGGAAAGAGACACCGGAGGGAGATTTATCGCTGTTCTGAAATTAGGGTCCTGGAGTAGCGGTATCAGCATCATCTGGAAACTTGTTGGAAAAGCACATTTGTGGGCCTCACTCCCCACACCCACTGACTCAAAGTTGGAGCGGCCCCAGTGATCTGTTTTATAAGTCCTTTTGTTGCTCTGAGAACCACTGGATTAAAAGAAATTTAAAAGGCACATCCGTCATATGCAAAACATGCCGTTCATTTGTATTCCAATTTAAGTGAAATCAAACCAGTTGTTCGAAAAAGAAAATTGTGATGCAATCAGGGAAATGTGTCTATTGACACATTTGGGAATATGAAGCAATTATTGTCATTGTTTGAGATGTGATTGTTATATTGTGGGTTTTTGGTTTTTTTTTTACAGAATTTTGTTCTTCTAGAGCTATATACGAAAATATTTGATGGATGAGATATGACGGGCTTCTAGGACTGATTTTTAAAATAATTTAGGGTGAGGATGGGCAGGGATGTCGATGAAACAAGCTTGACCACGATTTGATCATTGCTGATGCTGGATGGGTACCTGGTGGTTGGTTCACTGTTCTAATCTTTCTACTTTTGTAAATATGTGAGAATTTTCATTATAAAAAAGAAAACAACCAAAAAGAAAAAACAACAAAAAACCCAGCTCCAGAAGTCTGGCAGACGGCTCAGGAGGAAGATGGAGGCCTCCTGGGAGGGTGTGGTTTTCAGCTCAGCTCAGCTCAGCCCGGTGGCCTGAGGGAGGAGTCGCCCTGTTGAGCTCCCTGATGCCACGCCCTCTGCTCTGCACTCAGCCTCTCACTTTATTCCTCGCAGCAGCTTCCGAGAGTTAGGTGTTATTATTCCCATTTTCCAGAAATAAGAACTGAAGCTCCCCTGCTCCATCATCACAACAGCTGGGAGTGACTGAGCAGGGCTTTGGAGCCCTGCTGTTTTTACCGGGGTGTATTCATTCCTGTGAAAATGAAGATTTTAGCTCAGAGGAACAGCAGACACATAAATCATCTAAATTCCTTGTTTAAGTGCTGGATAGACATATACAATGTTTTGAGAGCGCAGGTGAAAATTAACCCCCCTAAGTAAATGACCATCCAGCAGGATATGGGCAGTGAAGGGGGTAAAAGGGGTACCAGGCACAATGGGTACCCAGGGGAGCAGAAACCAACCTGGACTCCCGGTGGGGAAAAGGCTCAAGGAAAGCTTCCTAGAGGAGGTGATGCCTGAGTTGACTTTAGAAAGAGGAGTAGAGGCTGACCGGGCAGAATAGAGGCTGTCCAGGAAGGGGTGAAGTCATCACACTCTGTCTCAGGGGTCATCTCATTTGAGTCTCACTCTCTCTATTGTAGGGGGAAGGGTGGGCCAGGGATCATCCCTATTTTATAGCTGTGGAAGGAACAAAGGCTCTGAATATAGAGTGACTGTCCTAGAATGTGTGGCCTTTGAAGCCATGACCAGAACACAAATCTTTGTGGGCTCTGAGAATGAGGAAGAGAATCAAAGAAAACCTAATGTTTAAATTAGGGTCTGTTTTGGAAGAACAGTTGAAGTCCTCAGAGCTAACACAATTGGTTAATCTTAAAAGTAGGTTAAAGCAGGCAATCAAAAAATGATACATGCTTTAAACATTAGTTTAACAGTTAAATGTACATTCATTTGCCATTCTTTTGATGTAGGGCTAGGGCCTTTTCTTTGAATATGGGTATGCTGATTGGAGTTCTACATTTTCTTTCTTTCATAAACTACATCCATAATGTATGTCTGTCACTTCCAATTTCTGTTTCTTTAAGATGAAGGAAAACCTTAGACACTTGCAAAGCAATTTGAAGACAGAATTCTTCTAGAACATGTTCCTCCCACAACTTTTGTAGTCAATTCACCCACACCTAATTTGCCAGAAATGTGCTTTTTAGTGCCTTGCCTTTATCAAGTCTTTCCTGAAGCATATGTTAGTTTTCATACAAACAATTCTCTTTTCACACACATATTTCATGGGTTTACTTAATAATGAAATCATATGCAGTAAGTCCTCCCTTAACATCGTCAATAGGTACTGAGACGGTTTTCCCCCATAAACAGAAACTTTATTAAACTACATGTTACATAAAAATACATATAAATGGACCTTTAAATACATTCAGTTCATCATACACAATTTTATGTAGAAACATACTTTCATTTCTCCATTATATACTTAAATTAGTTTTTGCAAGCTTACTACTGATAAAGGTAATGGAGTGATCACCAGCTCACACAGAGGCAAACACAGAAGTTGTCCAGAAGGCTAAGGAAATAGAACACCACTTCTCAGGAAACTCAGTTTCTATTAGATTTCAAAGCAGTGACTCATTCTGGGGGTGCCTTCTGAGCAGGCCTTTCCGTGAGGCCCCTGCTTAGAGATGCTGGGGGTGGGTTCTGAGGAGCGGATCCCAGGGCAGAGATGGGTTTTTTTGGTTGTTTATGACCCAGAGTCTTAGAGCTAGAAGGATCCCCAGAGACGATCATCGAGGCCACGCCTCCACTTCTGCAGATTGGGAAACAGAGGCTTAGGGACAGGGAGTGACTTGCTAGTTACATGGCATCAGCAGTGGAGTTTCTGTGGCTTTTAAGCAAAATGACATGACAAAACCAATTGTGCCATAGGCTAATTGATACGAACAAGACTTAATTTCCTGTGGCTTCTCATCAGCATGATAATGAAACGACATTGAACGAATGAAATGTTATTCGAGGACATGCTGTAACTGATTACCAGTACAAACAACTGCCATAAGTAAGTTTGGGAACAAACTAAAGTGACTGTTTGTAAGCTGACAGCCCTCGAGAGCAGAGGTGTTTCAGTGTAGCAGAGTAGTCGGTGCCAGGGTACCGTATAGTCAGGGTATTTTACAAGAAGGAGAGTGTCCCTAACCCTCTGAACGGATCAGGTGGAGACTTGTTGAGTGGCCTCTATGGTCTGCAGATGGCACGTCAGAGGCCTGGGGCCTCAGCTTTTGCTGCCCATCCGCACTTTTTCCACCTCTGATAAATCAAAATAGATTGTCCTAATGGATCATACTTTCCTGGTAATACTTATGTCTCTTTTTAAGATTTAAACATTAAAATTTCTTTATAATCAGCATTGTAGTTTTTGTTAAAAAATTCAGTCAGTTTGGATAAATTTTTAAAAATGTCAATAAAACATTCCAGATCCCATTGCTTGGGGGTAATCACTGTTCACATTTTGATGACGTCTCTGTGTCATGAAATTTTTCTAGACATCTTGATATACCCATCAACGGATATAGGTATATGTACTCAATTTTTATGAAACGGGAATGCCTGATATACAATAGCTACTCTGGGCTCTTTGTATCACTAATTATTACCATCTTTCCATGACAATAAATAGAATTCTACAACATCATTTTTAATAGCTGCAAAATTATTCCATTGTCTGTACCGGAAGTACCATAATTCATTTATCTAGACCCTATTGAAACAAATCAGGTTGTTTATTTTTTCCTGTTATGAACAGCGCTAAGATGAACGTCCTTGAGCACAGGCATGGTCTTGTGCTTGTATTTTCATTCCTTGGGGTAAATTGCTGGGTCAAAGGGTTAAGCGCCTTTTATAATTTGGAAATTTTATAATTTCCACCTGGGCCATGCCAGTTCCCAGGCCACCAGCAGTCCTGAGGGCTTTCCCCACACCCTTATCACTGGATCCTACCTGGTTTTGCCAATCTGACCAGCAGAACATGGCTTCTAGTTTTTATTCGAATATCTCTGTTAGTAAGGTTGAGCATCTTTTGTTCTGGTTTTGTAATCCTGCCCAGGTGATTTGATGTTTTATGTTCTTTGTTCATTTTTCTAATTCCTTTTCTCTTTAGACTGGAGAAATGAAGGCAGAGATCACCAAACTACAGAAAAAATTGTTTGAACAAGAAAAGAAGTTACAAAACACCGTGAAGCTTTTGCAGCTGAGCAAGCACCAGGAAAAAGTCATCTTTGATCAGTGTAAGTGAACGGCTGGGGGGCGGCCGCCATGTTGACCACTTCCTGCCTCTGAGGACCAAAAAGCCAGCCTCGACTACCCGCTTCGATGCTCAGATCGTTTCTCATCATGCCTTCTGTTTACGGGTTTCCTTTCATGCTTCATCCTTCTGACCCACACAGACAATGGATTCACTTAATGTACTTTTACAGAGGGGCCACTCTATGCCAGGGACTGTCATCTCATTGGGCATGTGTAGTGACAGGGACATGTGTAGGGTCCTAGGGAGCGCTGAGGTGGGAGTGAGGCGGGTATCACTCTGTCCTAGGAGGTGGGCTTCTTGGACGAAGCAACGCCTGAGCTAGGTCTGCAGAGAGGAGTCGGCGTTGGTCAGATGGAAAGGGAACAGTGTCGACAAAGGCAGAGAAGGAAGAAATAAGGTTTTGCATTGTCAACAGCAGTAGTTCATGTTGCTGGAGTAAGAGCTACCAGTGGTTGAGGCAGGAGGGTCAGGGGACCAGGACTGACGGTGAAAGGCCTTCGGTGGCAGGCTCGGGGTGGCTCGCACTCCAAGCCAAGCATGCAAGAGAGGCTGCAGCCGCCCCGTGCGGGAGGGAGCCGGTTCTCCAGCCAGGCAGGCGAGAGAGCCTCAGCGGGCAGTGGGCATAAGAGCGGGGGACAGATTTGAGAAACATTTTTTCGAGACAGATGCAGAGCGACTCCGGGGCATCCCCAGCCCAGATCTACGAGCTTCTGAGATGGGTGGGAGCAGCTGCATTTCCCCGCTTTAAGCCCTCAGCACTCACTCAGCCACGTGCTTAGAGGAGCAGGCAGCCCCCTGCGTTTCCTCCAGTGCCTGTGGCAGCACGGCCCTGCCTCGGGCTGCCTGCCTGTGTCCCTGTCGTAGGAGAACTGCTGATGCAGCGCTTTCCTCGCGGCCCTGTGCCGCTGCCTTACCCAAGTGCAGCCTTTCTGGGGCACAGGACACAGATTATCGTCAAGCAGTTCTCCGTAGTGCCCCCCACCCCCGGAGCCTTCTGAAAGCACTGAGACTGACAGATTGAACAGCAAAAGAGATGCCAAGCGCATAGTTCCTGCCCTGTGCCCCCAGGCCAGGATCTGGGGACAGAGGTGAATGAGACAGTTCTTGGCAGTATGGAGCTTTGACTTCATGGGGAGACACAGAAATGAGCTGCAGGACGATGTGTCTGCTCAAGGCCCTGGACCAGTGGGATCTTGAGGGGTGAGTAGGAGTTAGAGAAGGGGTGGGAACAGGATTCCGTCAGGTGGCCTCCTGGGCGAGAACTGAGTGTTCAGGAACATGCTTAGGACATGCCTCGGTTTTGCTGGGAGAGATGAAGTGAGAGGGATAAGTAGGGACCAGGTCACAAAAGGCCTTGTGGGTCAGACCGCATGAGCAGCGGGGACTGCCATGGTCCTTGTGTGTCAAGAGGTCCCATGGCTAAGCACAGAGGGGCCAGGACGTAGGGTGATCTCTCTGGGGGCTGCAGCAGCCCCCCAGGCAGGCATTGGGGAGGTCTGACGGGGCCGACACTCCGTGGAGGAGAGGGGAAGCTTTGAAAGATACCAAGGAGGTGGTTCTGGCAGCGTGGTAAGTGTCCGTGGGGTTCATGTCACCTGGAGAGAATCGGAGCTCTGGAGGGCACCTGGGGGAGACGGTGCCAGTTGTGATCGTGTCTGAGGGACCTGTGGCACGTTTGGGTCGGACTCCTGGAGCAGTAAGGAGGCAGGAAGTAGAGCTTTTGCTCAGCCGCCAAGTCCAGGGAAAGCCAGCACCTTGGCCTCTCTCCTCCTCCTCGGCAGCCCCGGTCACAGGGCACCTAAAGTTAACCCTGTTCGCAGGTGAGCGGATTTCAGAAGTGGGCAGTAGGTTCAGGAGGGTGAGTTACCGTGCAGACCAGACGACAGGGCCCCGACCGAGTCCTGGGTCAGTGAGCCCGGGGTACGTAGTGAGCGCAGGTCAGAGCGCCGTCTCCTGTGTGACCTGGAGTAAATCACTTCAACTCGCTGAACTTCAGATTTGTCATCTGTGAGTGGAGACAGTTATTCCAAAGGACTGGCCACACAAGCCTGGGTTCTAAACACAACTTGATAAAAAGTGCCTCAGTTTTCTCATCTGTCAAGCCAGATGTCATGATACCTGAACTTTATTGTATGCTTCCCGGGGACAGAGTAGACGCTCAGCAAGTTAGTTCACTGCCTCTTTTTTCCAGTACGTCGGACCAAATCCCATTCCCGTGCTAAGATGGTGTCACCCCTCTCTGTATCTCCAAGGCCTGGCACAAAGTGGGGGCTCAGCTTAGAGCCAGGTATGGGGCTTGCCCAAGGTCGCACAGCTGGTGGCAGACCCTGGACTGTGACTCCTTCTCCTTGGTCTGGCTCTGCAGCTCATCCCGATGACTCGGGTCCTTGGAACTTTCCTGAACCCTGCCAGCCTCACAGTCTGCTTCTGGCTCTACGGGACTGAGGGAAAGTTGGAGAGTGTCCCTTCCTGTCCCTTCCCCGCATGGTGATGGGCAGGAGTGAGGGCCCAGGGCTGGTCCTGCCTAGGCCAAGCTGAACACTATGTTTCCTCCCAGAGTCTGCAGTAGAAAGGAAGAAAAGGGTGTCCCTGTGAGCCCCGAGGACCCGTCACTCCCTCGCCATGTTACCTGGCGCCACCTGCTTTCACTTTCAGCCTCTGAGACAGGCATACCTGCTGCACGGGTTGGGGGTATTCGCTGAGGTCACAGTTGTCACCAGCTAGACACCACTGAGGCTGGTGGATGCCAGTACTGCTGACTGGAAGGTGCCCTGCGCTGAGCCACACAGAGCTGGGTTCGAGTCTCGCCTGTGCGCCGGGCAAGCCTGGGCTTGGGGTGTGCCCTGTACTGCTCTGTCCCTCGAACTTCTCATCGCAGTGGGGATTTCCGTGCTCTGGAAGGTGGGCAGTGCTGTTCAGGTGTGGGGCCCCCTTCAGCCTTGGGACAGGTGAGCCTCAGCTCTTCCACTGGCAGTCTTGTTCTTTTGGTCCTGTTCCAGTGTTATTTTTTAACCCCCACAGCTGTGATCCTTAATTTTTCTGGGTCACAGGCCTATTGGCGACTCTCAGGAGAGGTGTGATCTCTCTCCAGACAGATGCATATATCTGTGTACACACAAAGATTTGCACTTAGTTTTCAGGGATTTAGGACACGCCAAAGCATATGCCTGGACCCAGGGTAAAACCCTGCTCTGCAGCTGGGGTTCAGGGGGCGGGGCCCCAGAGGCAGCGAGTACCTCTGGAGTTCATTTTGCCCAATTTTGAAAGAATCCCACACTGCCTGTCCTTCCCCTGGTGTCACAGATTGCAAATGCACTTCATTATTTCCAGATGGAAATGTTGGTGAGGCAAGAAATAAGTATTTTGTCAAGGCTGTGACATGGCTCTCGTTCTCAGGGAGCCATTGGGGAGCGTGATGGGGAGTCTGTTTCAGCCTTGGGCACCACTGGCTACAGGCCCAGTTCCAGAGCCTGTGTCTGTCTTCCCCATGGAGTGAACTTTTGCCCTGGCCCCCCCAAACCCTATTTAGAACAGGCCCCTGATCAGGCCCAGCAATCTATTACGTAGCGGCATTCCTGCTGCTGGAGTTTGTGTTGGACGAGAGAAAGACTGAGGGAGGAAGCCACCTTACTTTACAGTCGCTGCCCTGAAAGAGGGACACCCTCATTCCTCCCGTGGGCTCTGATACGCTGGCCATCTGCCTGCACACAGCTCAGAGGCACCGCTGCAGCCCTCCTGCCCACCCTCCTGTCGTGGGAGAGGGTGACATGAAGGGAATCATGTTGAGCTCCTCTACCAGCTAAAGGGCAGCCAAGAAGGAAGAACCCCAGAGTTCTTTTTTCCTGGGTCATCAGAAGCCTGCTCTAGGAACTGCCATAGCCAAGTTTGACTCTACACAATTGACCTTCACACGTGGCTTTGCTTGGAGTGGGGCACAGCCACTTCCCAGCACTTCTTCTCCGGTCAGCCTAGGAAACCAGAGCATGCGGCATGCGGGGTTCTAAGCGGACACAGGCCTCTTGCCTCTGCACCATCACCCCCCCAGGCCCAGAGCGGTGAGCCCTGGGCATACCTGGGCATCCAGCTGGCCTTGCAGAGCCTCACTGTGTCTTCTAGAAATGGCGTAGCATGCTCTGCTCTACCTCTGGTATCGCCGTGAGGTGTGGCTTAGCAGGGACTGGTCCACCCTTTCTGATGGAATATTTGGTCCTGGGGTGTGTGATGGGCAGGTGGGGCCTTCACAGCTCTCGGTCTGGCTGCTTCAGGGTTGTGTGAGCCACTCGGGGGTCAGGGGGCTCCTCCTCCCTGCACCTGGCTTTTACACCGTCTTCCCGGGCACCTGTATGTAATCATCCTATTCTGTGCTCTCTCCTCAGTGGTCGTAACCCACAAAATCCTTCGGAAGGCCAGAGGAAACCTGGAGGTAATGCCCCTTTGAATTTCTTTCATTGAAAGCCGTTTTGGGCAGGGGGAGTGGGTGCAGGGCAGGAAATGACTTCTTTTGCAAAATGAAGTTGAAGGTGAAACCAGGATACGTGTCCTCCACATACAGTTGTGTCCTCCACATACAGTTACATTTTTGTGCCAGCAGTGCATGAAAATTTTCATTTTACCATCCCATGGTTTCAGTGCTTCTCATTATTAACCTTGTGTACTATTTTTACTGGTGAGAAATACAGTGAATAGTGCCTGGCACATAGTAGGCATCTGATATTTTTTGAATGAATGAGTACAATATGATCTCATTGTCATTTGGTTCTGTAAATATTTACTGACCAAACAGTGTGTCTTTGAAAGTAGCTTCAGAATAACAGTCTCATGTTTACCTCTGTCAGGGACATACTTCAGAAACCCTCCATTGGACTTAAAATTATCCTTTTCTTCCTCCCTTTTCCCAGCTTAGGCCCGTGGGTGCCCATCCGGGAACATCCAGTCCCAGCAGACCAGGCTCCTGAGGAGAACTTCCAGCCAATAAAGCTTGTGGTTCCCCACTGAGCTCGTGCTGTCGCTTTGTTACAAGTGTGGTTCCTACTTACTGAGGAAAAAAGAGCTCTACAAAGGAAATCTATTTTTCCTCTTAATGTTTTCTCTCTTGAAGTTGGCCTAAGGGTGGTTGTGGAGTGAGATTCAGGTGCTCTGCCCTGGGGTGTTTACCGGTCTCGAGCGTGCGGGCACTGGGCATTGTACCTTGGGCAGCCCGTGGGGCCGAGGTGTCACTGTGTCATACGTTCGGTGGTGACTTCCCGTCCATCAGCTCTGTTAGTGCTCAGCCGGCCCCGCAGTTTTAAGAGTCACTAAGTGGTTCCTTCCCCCTTGCTGATGCAGTTATTTTGTGTGGAGCCTCAAAGCCCAGGTCCCACACACCCAGTGGGACAGGCTGGGGTCTCGGGGGTGGTGTGTCCCGCAGGTGTCGCCCGAGCTCTCTGCTGAGCCCACTGAGATGTCCAGAAAGGAGCGTCGCCCCGTGGTGTGGCCTCAGCAACGCCCAATCGGGCCTCTCGGAGCCGCCTAAGGTGGTGCCATTCCCACGCGGGAAAGACACATGAAGCCTGCAGTGGGGACTTGGCTTGGCAGAGGCCCCATGGTTGACTGTGACCCTTCCGCTGCACCGTCCCCATTGCTGCTTGCTGCAATTGCTACAACCGTGGCATTGACCTTCATGTTTAATTGTCCTGTCTTTGCCCTGAGCTTCGTGATGTCCGTGAGAAATAAACTGGGTAGGGCTTGGCCCCATTTGCAGATAAGGCGCAGGACGGGGCGGGGTAGCCCTGAGGCATCAATAGCGGTGATGTGACGTGATGTGACGTGATGTGACGTCACGGTGACTGCTCTGCTCTGCTTTCTGCCTCAGCCCCGTGCCCCCCACCACGGGGCCCCGAGCAGGCGTCAGCTGGGCACATGGGCTTCTGTGCCACATTTTGCATCCTGACTCAGTCTCCCTCACTGTCCCCTTTCCTGCCATCCTTCTGGGGACTTCCCCACCCATATGAATGAGCCCCCAATTTGCTCTCCCTCTGCAGTTCCTCATTCTGACATCTCGCCCTTTGACCATCGCCTCCTGTCCTTCAGCTCCTGCCCCGTGTCTGGTGCCACCTCGTGTCTGGTGCCTTTACCTCTTTCCCTATTAATGGCTCCTTTCTTGTCTTCAGTTCCTTTTCCATCACGTTTCTCGTGTCTTGCCTCCCGCACCCAACTCTCCACCCTGCAGCAGCCAAGGTGTTGAGAAAGCACATTTGACCAGGACGCCTTCCTCCGCTAAACACTTGAGCGGCTTCACCCAGGCCCCTAAGGCGGTTCACAGGAGGAGGTCTGGCCCCCGCAGGCACCCCGGGTCCCTCCCACCTCGCTTCCTTGCACTTCCTGTTCCGGGCACACTGAGCTGTCATCAACTCAACCAACGTGCCATCCCAGCCTGGTCCAGGACACTCCTCCCTTTGAAATGCTCTCCTACCCTCTTTCTAGCCAGCTTTGAGGGGCCCTTCAGAAATCCCCACGGTGGGGGTCCCTGAGCGATGCAGTGACGCCATTGCTCAGCCCAGTACCGTCCTTTGTTGTCCTTTGTCCGTGAGCTCACTAGAGGTGGTGACCACGGCGTGGTCAAGTTCAGGCCTGGATTCACAGGACAGTGACTTGTCCGAGGCCCTTACCTTTCAGTGGTAGAGCTGGGGCTTGATCCCTCCTGTCCTTCCAAACCCCAAACTGCTCTCTGCTGCCGCCTCTGCAGCTCCCCAAACACGATGACAATTGGAGTTGCTGTAATTGCATCAGCTGGAAGCATAGGGAGGGGAGCCAGGCTGGGAGTCTGGGAGCGAGCCTCTCATCCCGGGCCCCACCCCGTTTCCCATCAGGTGAGGGCAGTCAAGTGGTCAGTAAGGACCCTCTCTGCTTGCGTTCCTGTCGTCCGAGCTCTCTTCCTGAAAAGTGTTTGCACAGATGTGCCTGAATACATTCCAGTGTGAGAAAACTCAGGTTCAGACATAAAGTAATGTGGCTTTTTTAAGAAGTCGCACAGCTGTATTCCTACATGGAAGCTGCAATCTGCAGCCCAGATGGCTCAGCGTGGTGCAGTGGAGGGAGCAGGAGGCCTGGCTTTCAGTCCCAAATTGCAGGCTTCTGTCCTCAGTCTCTACACCTGTAAACTGGGAATCACCTTTGTGCCCAGTTCTGACAGTAAAACCCTTTGCAAAATTTAATGACTCTTACTCAGTATCTCTCAGGGGCTGGTGCCAAGGAACTTTTCAAAGCACTAATTTTAAGTTCCCAGGGCTGCTGAGCATGGAGACGAGCGTGGAATGGGGGTGGGGTGTGTGTGTGTGTGTGTGTGTGTGTGGTCATGGAGGGATAGGTCACCACAGTGCGGTGCTGAGAGCCCAGGCCAGGCTTAGAAGTCAGACCCGGGTCCAGGGAACAGTACTGCCTACCTCACTGGCAGCTGTGAGTATACTGCCGGCACGTGGTTAATGCATAGCCCCTGGGAGCTGCACTTGGTCATTGGGAAGGGCGTGAGCTGGACGGGTTGTGAGGGGAGACCCACTTTTGCTTCTGGCACATTCCAGGCCTCTCTGGTTGGTAAACCAAACAGCGCCTGAGAGCAGAGCCTGGGGAGGAGGGTGCTCCGACAATTTCTGGCCACTCGCTTCAGTCACCCGCAGATTTTCAGGAGCACAGGAATCCAAAGCAGAGAATGTTTTTATCCCTCAGTTCAGAGTTGCGTACAATACTCCCAGCCTTGGGCTGGGGAAGGCCCTCCCTCTTCTGAAAGGTGCAGGAGCAGCCCGGTTTGTTTGGGCTGGATTAGGGCCAAGAACAAACTGCAAATAAGGACAATTTGGACCTTGGAAAAGGCTCCATTGTCTCTGGTGAGTTAATTTTACCAGCAGCTGAATTCAGGAGGCTCTGAAGCAGTAATCAGAAAATGCGTCAGTTTCCCGTCAGTGAAATTAGTCAGCACTTGTGCCGGAGGGGAGGCGCGGTCAGGGGAGAGAAACAGCTGCAGACGCTAAATATATAGAGAAGGAGGCAAGAGACACAGGGCCTGCAGCCGCCCTCCCCGCTCCCCGCTGGGCTCACCTTGGCCCACCTGCCACTTCCCTGTCATAAGTGCAAAGGGTAAAATTCTCGCCCCTTCAGGCCAGCGCCCACCTGCACAGAGGTGGCCACACTGCATCGTCTCATTAATTAACCTACACCATCCTGCCCATTTTACAATGAGAAAACAGGTGGAGAGTCACCTTAGTAAGTGTTGGAGCCAGGATTTGAACCTGTCTGTCAAAAGCTGTTCTCTGAATTATCCTGTCCTCTTGGATTAGCCTGTCTCCCTGAAATGCTGTCTATTCCAAAAAACTGCAGCCCTTCTCCACATTACAAACCAAAGTATTATCGCTCTATCCTTTCCATCAGAATGTCTCTGGGTGACCAGAGCAGGAGCCCAGAGACCCACAATTGAATTTCTCGACACGGCAGCCCCAAGAATTGCTTGTAAATGGGGCTGTGGACGGGAGAAAGAGTGATCTTGTTAATAAGTTGTCAGCATCATGGAGGCAGAGAAACCTGCCTGGGGGCTCCTGACCCTGCCAAATTGCCTCTTCAATCTTGGCTATATTTTAAGTCTAACTCAAAAATTCAATTATCAAAATTACTCATCCCGTCTCCCAAGAAACCTGGGACTGCCTTAGGGGCCAGACGTGTTTACCTCTTGGAACAGATGGGGCCTTCCCAACTCTCTGCTGGATGCCAGTTGGGGTGGGCCTGGGTGGGTCCAGACACCCAGGAACTTGCCCTAGCCCTCAGGCGCTCCTCATCTGCAAGATTCTGATGTGGAAAGAAAAAGTTGGCTAATTGTGAGGCCCGGTTATTGGCCAAATCACTGGGGTTTGCTTGTCCATTCATCTCAGTGAAGGTTCTGCCTCTGGCCAGCGGCTTACACTCAAATCACCCCAGACACCTCCTTCTCCCTCACCCTCCATATCCCACCCATAATCATGCCCTCTCTCTCTCCTTTCTCTCCCAAAGCCATTGCGTCATTCATCTCCATCACCACTCTGGTCCATGTAATCATGTCTCACCTGGGTCACTTGCTACAATGGCTTTCCAGCTAGCCTCCCCACATTCACCCCGACCCTCTCTAATGTCCCCACAGCTAGAGCGATTCTTTAAGATGCAAAGTGGATCATATCTCCTTGGTTTGAAATGTCAAATGCTTCCCATTGCACTCGGCATGACCTACAGGTGGTATGCTGAGTCCTGCCCGTTCCTTAGTTTCCTTCAGCGGCCTGCCCTCTCCGCTCCCTCTGCTCCAGCCTCACAGGACTTTCCTCTCTGTCCACAGGACCTTTGCACATGCTGCCCCTGCCTTGCATCTTCCCATTCACTTCCCTGGTGTCGTATTTCTTGCTAGTTGATTCCTGCTCAGGCCTCAGAGCCCACTCAGAGAAGTCTTCCCAATCAGGGTTCCCTATTACATACTTGCAGCGCGCTGTGCCCCTCACTGGACTTGGTCACTGTTGTGATTTTGGATTGTGTGAGTGTGCCTTTCTTTGGGTTATGCCTTTCCCCGTCATTAGCTGGAAGGTACTAGCTGGAAGGTTTGTGAGGGCACAGGCCCGGTGTGGTTTGCTCACCCCTCTAGTTCCAGTGCCAGCCATGGAGCAGCAAATATATGCATTCACCAAACGTCCTAGAGCTTCTCTCTCCTCCTGGAACAACTCAGACTGGTAGGGAGACCACAAGCAGTAATGCCAATAGGGAAGACTTACTTGTTTGGGAGTTCTCTCAGCCGGGCAGTGTTTGTAACATTGTCCCACGCAATCACGTGACAGCCCTGTGCGGGAGATGCTGCTGTTTTCAGATAAAGGACTGGGGCACAGAGTGAACGGCCTTAGATCACAGGGCCTGGGTCCATGGAGCTGGATTCAGATGGAGGCCAGCATGCTGCAGAGCCCAGGTCCTCACCGTGGCGCCGTGGGCCAGCCCAGGTCAGTATCGGCAGTGCCAAGGCTTGGGGGTGGGATGGGCTGGGGCGCAGTCGGCACTGGCAGAGTGTTTGCTCCTTCCTGCAGCCTGCCCGGGGGCTTCCTGCCACCAGATCTGGAGCCCAGCCCTGTCCCGCGGGGCCAGTCTGTGCCATTCTCTGGGCCTCAGTCTCTCCTCAATAAGGGACTAGCTGCCTCCTCTCAGGCCTCTGTTCTGGTTTCGGCTCTGTCCTTTGGATCCCACCTGTGGGGAAGCCACTGCCCCCGCCTGACCCCAGAGGGCAGCACTGGGCACAGTGAGGCCCTCTGCTACTTGATCGGGATAAAATTGCACAGTGGTCACCAGCCATCTTCCCACACAAATGCCGCAGTTCATCGTCGTTAACTGGCATTCACATGAGAGCTAATTACAGATTTTCAGGTTTTAAAAGATCCTCTATTTGTGTTAATGCTACTTTCTTCCAAACAGAACAATGTGTGGTCTCCGCTCATTTGTGACACTGGCTGGCCAGTGACGGCAGACACAGGGAAGAAAGAGAACAGGGCCACCCTGGTTTCTTCAAAATGATGGTGGGTCGGGGTCACAGACACAGAGTGACCAGGTGACAAGGCTCTTTGGTGGTGGAAACCAGAGGCTGGAGCCCTACTGGAACGTGTGGTGTGAGACTCGTGCTATGACAGAGGACACTCAGCATAGGAAGGGGTTAGGAGATAATTCAGTCGATCAAATTCAACATCTAACACCCACCTTCACCCAGAGCTGCCAGACCCGGTGGGGAGAGGAAAGCACACAATTAATGATAATGAATCGTGTTAATCATAAATGATAACAGCAAAGGCACCTGGGAAGGAGGCTCCTGACAGGTCTTGGAGGCAGGCGGGGAAGGTGCCCCAGGTGAGCGGAACCCGTGAGCTGGGGAAATGGGGAGGAGGGACTTCTAGCAGGGGAAACAGCCTGGTAAAGGCCTAACAATGGTCCGTGCGCCTGGCTGGACCTCCGAATCCAGTCAACAATGGGGAGGAGACAGGCTGGAGAGGTTAGTGGGGCCTCAGGTGCCAGCATGAGAAAGGTGGGCTTCACGGGGGCAGTGGGGAGCTATGGGAGGGTGACAGTCTGGGAAGAGACTCGGAAAGACCAGTGTCTGGGAAAGGTTGAGTCAGTATGGGAAGGAAACGCATGGAGTGGAGGGTCTGGGTGGAAGCTGCCAGAATGCCCTCACCTGGGCTGGCTGGGCACCAGGAGGCAGATGGATTAGAGACTCTTAGGAGGACTCGGGGACCTGTGTGCGTGTGGATGTGTGTGTGGGGGGGTATGTGTGCACGACGGGGTGAAGGTGAGAGTGAGGAGGGTGAAGACCGCTGGGACTGGCTCTGGCAATGGTATGGCCTCGTTCATGGGGTGGGGACAGCGGAGAAGGGTGTTCATGCCGACTGCGTCCTTCAAAGTAAGCGGAATGTTACCGGTGGGATGGGCAAGGGCTCTCGAGGCTGACGGAACAACGTGTGGAAAGGCACAGAGGCTACCAAGGGTCAGAGGCTGGATACGAGGGGCTCAGTGTTGGGGCCTTGAGAGCCTTGTGGTCAGAGACAGCCATGAAAACAGAAAAAGAGTCAGAGTGGCTGGCTTTGAAGGTGGAAGAAGGCTCCATGAGGAGCCGGAAAAGGCAAACAGATTCTCCCTAGAAGCTCCAGGAAGAACAGTCCTGGGGACTCCTTGATTTTAGCCCAGGGAGATCCACGTCAGACTTCTGACCTCTAGAACTGTAACATAATACATTTGTGCTGTTTTAAGCCACCAAGTTTGTGGTAATTTGTTATGGCAGCAATAGAAATCTACTACAATGCCTAAAATAATCAATATTGATATGAGTTACGGCAAAATAGATATAGTTACTGTATGAATTTAGAGATGGCATGGGCTTATGGTAATGTAATTTCTTAATGGCGGGGCCCATCGCATATATAGCTTTAGAGGTACTGAGTTTCCCATCCCGGGAGGTGTGGTTGCAAAGTGCAGTTGGGGATGTGGTAAAGAGATTTCTGCCTAGATGGGCAGGTGCTTGGACAAAGGGAACCCCCCTCCTCGCTCCCCCGGCATCATGAACCTCCGAAGATCAGGGTCAGAAGCCATGTGATCGTGGGCAGGAGGGAATTAGGGTCCTCCCTGCAGGCTGGCAGTCCTCTCTGTCACCCTGTCCCCACCTGTGGCATCCATCCCTTAGGTGAATTATTATATATGGTTACAGGACTCCATTACTTCAGAACGCTTCTATGTAATGCATTGAAAGAATTATTGAAATGTGTAATTACAGTGTGCATTGTAATATAAAACAAGTCTATTATATTCATTTGATGAAACTGTGCTCCATAATGGCTATTCTAATATAAAAGATTCTGCCATTAGAGTGTTATATTGTGTGATGATAATTGTCCGTCTGCACACACTGTCTCCCTGTCTTCACCCTGTTCCCATGCTTCCACGTGACGTTACCACTGGTGTGAAACTGGAATACCTGAGCTACTGAGTTGAGGGCACTTTGGGGTCATTCAGTCTAACCGCAGATTAGACAGATGGGGAAAGTGAAGCCTGAAAGCATGAGGCGGTCCGTCCAAGGTCCAGAACCGGCACTGCTGGTGTCTCCTGAGGCCCAGCCATCATCCTGCCCATGCTCCCCACACACTTTTGGGAACTGGAACCACATACGCAAGGCAGACAGAAGAGGTCAGCTCTAGGAGAAGCCGAGACAGGCTGTCCAGGGTCATGGCCACTCACTCCACCTCCAACCCCACTTTCGAGGCTCCTCCCCCAGACACTGGGGCTCCAAGTGACTCCCTTTGAACACCAGTGGCCCCGTGACTTTGTTGTCCAGCTGGGACAACAATCCCAGCTGGGATGCGTGTATCGTCCAGACAGGAGGCCCAGCCCTGGAGGCTGAGGAGTGGTGGGTCTGTGGCCAGGCGCGGGAATGCGTGTTTGTAACGGCTGCCCCTGGGGCCGCTGCTCCCGGAGAGGTAAGAACAGCTGCCTCCTGCCCGCCCCTGTCGGCAGGCCCAGATGCAGCCCTCCTTGTCTGCCAGGTGTCATCCTCCCACAGGTATTTAGAGCTCCTGTCGTGTGGTAGGTACTGTGCTGGGCCCTCGGGCACATCGATGGACAAAACGAAGAACCCCGCTTAGATTCTAGCAGTGAGAGAGCACGGCAGAGGGGCAAATCATCTCCTGTGCTGGAGGTCATGCTCTCCAGCCCACAGGAAGGGGGAGCCGAGCAGGGCCGGGGGTTCTCCGGGAGAGGGGAGAGCGCGATGTGAGCGGAGCCAGAAGGAGATGAGGGAGGGAGTGAGGCAGATATCAGGCCAGGGTGTCCCAGGCCGAGGGGACAGCGACTGGAGCAGCGCCTGGAGGCAGGAGAAAACTGGGGTGCGGAGGAGCAGTTTGAGTGGCAGGGGTGCTTGAATGGGGGGCGCGTGGCAGGAGATGAGCTTAGAGGAAGACAGGGCCTGGTAGGCCCATTGGGCTGGCTATGAATTGAGTGGCGTGAACAGACACCGCAGGGTCTGGAGCAGAGGAGGGTGTGCTGTGACAGGTTTTCACAGCGTCACTGTCGCTCCAGGGCTAGGAGCCTTGGGCATATCCAGGTGAGGAATGACTGTCGCCCTGTCACTCTCACTCTACTCTGACCTTCTGATTTTCCCACATGGCCAGAGTGTGGCCGCCCAGGGAGAATGTTGGACAAAAGAGGGACCCCTGGTGTCCTTCCTGCAGTGTGTTGGAATACAAAATCTGTCCTTCCCTCAGTATGTCGTCGTCGCCGCCATCCTTGTCACCTGAGCCTCCGTTTTAAGGTGTTTTAAGTACATTCTCTCACTGCTAAATCTCCTAGCAAGAGTCCTGTGAATCAAGCTTTAGCACCTTGTATTTCGTGCTGGAAGAAACTGTTCAGAGAGATGAGCAAAACCGCCTGAGGTCACACAGCAGGTCAGTGGGAGCCTGCTTCTTGTCCTGGCTTCTCACTGCAGGGGGATTCCTGGGAGGACCCCCTGAGGCCGCATGGATCCCAGGCAGTCCCTGTGCTGTCCTGTGATCTGGGCAGAATCTACTCAGTCCCGGGGCCCCTGGGGGCTCCCATCCTCCATCTCTTTTCCCCTCAAAGCCCTCCCGGCCCTGTGATTAACTCATGGGCAGAGTCAGATGCTGAAACTTAGTTTGCAAAGCTCTACACCCACAATTTCTGTTTTCACAACATTCCTATGCAGTTGGTTTCAAATCAATAATGTTAATTCACTTGTCCAGGGTCACATACCTATGTAAATCAAGGAGCTGGTACAGGAGCTGGGTCCCTTGTTTCTACCACATCGTCACCTTACAAGTTTGCTGAACTGCCAATGGAGGTGTGGCAGATTAGAAGTGCTGAGTTAGAACCCAGGCTGGCAATTTAAATCGCGTTATTCCAATCCAGCCCACTCCTGCTTTATACTAACAGTCACCAAACGCCACTGTTAACAGGAACCCCCCATCTTCCTTTGTGCATTTGAGAAAGTTCCATCCCAAAGCCACCTCATCCGTGCAGCAGTGACCCTGGTGGAGTCAGCTGGAATTAAAGCAGGACCTGGGAAGGGAGGAAGGGAGAGGAAGGTCGTCTTTTGAAATGAAAAAGAGGTGTGCTGTTAGCTCCTTGGAGAAGGCACGGCTTCGGCAGCACCAACGAGGCTGCAGAGTGTAATTCCGATCTCTGCAGCTGCTAATGTGCTTGTCTCTTGGAGAACATAACACTAATTGACAAGCAACTAAATAACGTGTAACATGAAAGCAAATACAAGCTTTAGAGGAGGAAAAAAATAGCAAAGGGGATAAAATTAAAAATGCGGGGGGGTTGAATAGTGTTCTCCTCACTCCATTAAAGTGACATCAAAGGGCTTTTCAAAATATTTGTTTTATGGTGAAGATACAGTTTGGAATCATCTGAGCTCCTGTCCCCACACTGCTGTGCAGGAGATCAGAGGCGGCCCGGTGAGGAGAGGAGAGCAGTTTCTTCAGAAGGACGTGAAGTGCCAGCCGCTTCGTCTTACAGACTGAGGCTCAGGGAGGGAACGCGGCACCCCAAGTTCACACAGCGGGTCTCACACTGGGAAGTCAGACCCCTGGTGTGGGTTGCACTGTGTTCCGCACCCCACACAAAAATACGTGGAGGTGCTCACCCTCGTATCTCCGAATGGGACCTCATTGGAAATAGGGTCACTGTAGATGTAACTATTAAGTTGAGGTCATACTGGGGTAGGGTAGATGCTTCATCCATGGTCACTGGTGTCCTTATATACACAGGAGAGAGAGACATGGGGAGAGAACATCCACTGAAGACACAGTGACACACACAGAAAGCCCTGTGACCACAGAGGCAGAGTGGAGGGAGGCAGCTGCGAGCTGGGGCACGCCAGGGATGCCGGCCACCGCCAGGAGAGGCAAGGCAGGATTCCACCTAGAGTCTCAGAAGGAGCACGGCCCTGATGGCACCTTGATTTTGGATGTGTAGCCTCCAGAACTGTGAGAGAATACATGTCTGTTGCTTAAACCACCCAGGTTGAGGTAATTTGTGACGGCAGCCCGAAGAATCAAGTACAGCCGCTGGTGACTGTATTCATGCTCCCCACTCGGCCAGCCCAAAGCGGACACGTGTCCCCTGTCCCGGCGTGGGGCACTGCCTCTGAGAAGTCCCCTGATTTAGGCCACCCAATTGTTCCCCAATCACCATACAGCCAGGACATGTCATTTACATTCCCTAATTATTTATGTAGTTCTTCCCACCCAGGCGATAAGAACCTTCTCAAATTGCAACTCACTTTGTCCAACAAACATTTCTTGAGTTTCTTAACCAGCCCTGCCTGCCCCTCCCAGACCCCCAGGGGGTCACCCTCTGCCCTTACCCCTGCTCCTTGCCATCTGTCCCTCCCGCCAGCCACCCTGATTTCTTGCTTTTTCCTGAATGTGCCTGGCGTGCTCCTGCCTCAGATCTTGCCTGAATCCCTTCTCCCAAACATCCATGTGGCTCATGCCCTCCCTTTCTTGGAGACCCCTCAGATGTCATCTTCTCAACGAGGCCTACACTCACCCCTTATTTACAGTCATAACCTGATCCCTCCCATTTAGCCAACTGGCTGTCATGTAATTTTTATACATGTCATACTTACTGTTTATTGTCGGTTTTCCCTTCATAGGCTGTAAACTCCAGGAGAGCAGGGTCCTCATCTCTTCTGCTTCTCCAGAATGGTGCCTGGCCCTAGGTAACTATCTTGGATGAATGATAGTCCCTGAGCCAGGCCCAGGGCTGGGCAATGGGGAGACTGATGACATCCAGGGGACCGACATAAGCGGAAAATTCCAACTCCAGTGCTGTGTGCAACAATTGGTTGACTGGCCTCACAGAGAGGAGGGGGTGAGTCACTCTTTGTGGGGTGGCAGAAGGCCGTCCAGAGGAGGTAGGAGGCCGGCTGAGGGGACCCATGTGTGAAAGCATGGGGACAAGGTGAGATCTCGTCCCCGCACTGCTGCGTGTAAGTGACGTGGTGAGGCGGTGCCGGGTAGACCAGGGTGGGAGGTGAGCAGGGTGGGGGGCAGCACAGGAGTCTACAGAACCTGTATATGAGCCCCACGTGTCCGGGCTCGTCTCGCGGAAGTGGGAAGGGACAAGTTGGTTCAGAAATGCCCCTAGCCCTCAGTGCTTGATGTCACCTGACTGGAGGCATTTCCTGGATACATTAGGCTGAACTCCACTCTTTAAGTCCATCTGTGCCAGTCAGGACCCGTAGTGGAGCAAGTGACAGAAACACCTTTCAGACAGTTTAGACCATGAAGGGGATTTCTTGTCTCAGGTAACCAACGGGGAGGGGCAAGCGTGGAGCAGGCCTTGGAAAGAACTAAAACGAGAGACCCACCACACCTCTGATCTCCGTGTCTCTGTGGTGTGACTACCCTCCGTCCTCTCTGCGTGGGAATAGGGACACACAACTGCAGCAGTTTCTAGGCTCACATCTTCTCAGCTTCATAACCAGAGAGGAAAATGCCCTCTCCCTGCAGCTGCCATGAGAAAAATCCCAGGGAAGATGCTGATTGGCTCAAATTGAGTCATAAGCCCGCCCTGTGAGCCATCTGGAGGCTGAGATGAGCATCCGAATAAAGCAAGCACCTCCCATTTGGACTCCTGGCTAGAGGGGGGTTGGGAGGGGGGACGGGGAGTAGCTCCCCATACAAGGGGCCTCGTTTACCAGGAGAAGGGATGAGGAGCACTAGGCAGAGTCAAAGTAGAACCACACAGGGCCTGCCCCGTCATCACAGGGCCCTCAATCAAAGGTTTTCAAGTCAAAATTGCTAACAAGCCCCATCTAGGTTCCGGGATGTGGCAGTGTTGTCAGATTTGGAGTCTGAGCTTGGACTGGGATCCTTTCCTCCAACATGTCCTAGGAATTTGTCCTGTGAGGTTCAGTTTCCTCACCTGTAAGATGGGCGTGACAGGCTCTGCTTCAAAATGGTTTTAGTAGGGTCAGTGAGATGATACATGCGAAACACGTTATAAACCCTAGATGGCTATGCATTTCCAACACCACCACCCAGTGTCACCCCTCCCCTGATCCTGGGAGGGAGGGAGGGAGGGAAAAAGGGAGGGAGGGATAAGCTAATGGGACAGCAGCGGGTGAGGCTTGGAGGGACCTTCAGTGCATTTCTCAGCAGAGAGACTGAGGCCCAGGACAGGGACGGAGTGGCTCGTCAGGGGTCCCTCATGTCTGCTCTTTCAGGTCTGACACAGCCCCTCGAAGTGAAAGTCGATGTGACAAATTGGCGCCGAGGAGAGCGTCTGGCATAAAACGAAATTGCTTATCAGAGAAATAATGCTAAAAGTAAAATAAATTAGACTTTGCACTGACGTCGTAATTTTAAAAATTAATTAAGAATAAAAAGAAGATGCATCTCGAAGAAAGGGAGAAGTCTAATTTCGACAGGCAGTAATTAATCCCTCTGTTCAGGGATTCATTAATGGGCCTGAAGTACAAATTGCTTCTTTGCAGGGCCTGAAATTCCCTGGGGGCGCTGCCAGGATCTGAAGGCCCATCACAGGGAGACCACTTTTGGGGACCTGTGTCCAGGACACTGAGACTGGCTCTGACTATTGGAGTGGGTGGTCAGTTTCAAGGATCCCTGTGCTTGACCAAAGCATGACTGGTTAGGCACATGGGCCTTTGGAACAGAGCACCCACTGTGCGCAGGGCCCGGCCTGGGGTCGGGTGCTGAGTGCCTGCAGGGAAGTGGATGGAGCTTCTGACTTCGCTGGGCTCACAGTCAGAGGCAGGAGACGGGTCTTCTCTACAGCATGTGCTTTGTACTGTGCTGTGATTGGGGAAGGATGTGGAGCTGGGGGGACACGGAGGAGGTGACTCCCGAAATGAGTCTTAGAGGATTTGGGGGGATGTCCAGGAAAGAAGGACAGTGGGATATTCCAGGCACAGGTGGGAAAAACGTCATGGCCTCTGGGAGCTGCTGGAAGGTGCACTGTCTGGAGGTCAGGCATTAGAGGGAGTGCCAGATGCAGGGTGGAGGGTGGGCCTGGGGAGGTGGCCAGGCCAGGAGCGGGGACTTATCTCGAGGCCAATAGGAAGTCACTGAAGGGCCTAAGGCAGGGCTGGCTCGATGCCATTTTTGGGACAGACCACAGTGTCTGAATTCCCACCGCTATGCTTACTTCTTTACATCCTGAGTACTGCCCTTCCCGAGCTCCTCTCGTGTCCACTGGGCATATTCATTCCTTTAAAAATAACTGTCTTGGGTTTGCAACAATCTTACACTTACAGAAAAGTTGCAAATATAGCACAAAGAACTTTTTATTCCTGAATCATTTGAGAATAACGCCCCATCCAGTGTCCCCCCGACACCCAAATACGTCGGTGTGTATTTCCTCTCAAACTTAGACTTCTCCTTCATAACCACAACAGAACTGCATAAGTTATCTACTGCTGCATAACAAATCCACCCCAAAGTTAGCAGCGTAAAACAACAAATATTTATTGTCTCAAAGGCACAACTTAGCTGGACGCCTCTGGCTCAAGCATTGTGGATATTTCTGACTCCTGAGATATACTGCATGTCTCCCAAAATAAGACCTACCCCGAAAATCAGCCCCAGTTAAGATCGTCAGCCAGATGGATGCATTTACCATGTTTCCCCGAAAATAAGACCTAGCCAGACCATCAGCTCTAATGTGTCTTTTGGAGCAAAAATTAATATAAGACCCGGTCTTATTTTAATATAACATAAGACTGGGAATATAATATAATATAATATAATATAATATAATATAATATAATATAATATAATGTAATATAATATAATAAATATAATAACATAATACCAGATCTTATATTAATTTTTGCCCCAAAAGGTGCATTAGAGCTGATGGCCCGGCTAGGTCTTATTTTCGGGGAACATTGTAGTATGTTATGACGATGTTCCGGAAGAAGATGACATGACTATATTTGAATAAATGTACATTGTTGTACATGAAAAGATAAGATATCCTGTGAAAATAAGCCCTAATGCGTCTTTTGGAGCAAAAATTAATATGAGATGCGGTCTTCTTTCCAGGGAAACACAGTAGTTACACTGTCGGCCGGGGCTGCACTCATCCTCGGACTTGACTGGGTGTGAAGGGTCCACTTCTAAGCTCACTCGGGTGGTGGTAGAGGCTCAGGGCCTCACGGGCTGTTGGCCTGGGAGCCTCAGTTTATCACCAGGACAGGAGAGCCTCTTCATAGGGCTGCTCAAAACATGACAGCTTGCTTCCATCAGTGTGAGTTATGAGAGAGAGAGAGAGAGATCACAGTCTTTTTAAAACAGCCTCAGAAGTGCATCCCATCTCTTCTGCCATATTGTCACTCGAGGGGAGGGGATAACATAGGGAGTGAGTACTGGAGGCCGGGATCATTGGGGACCATCTTAGAGGCTTCCACCATCCCGCCCAGGAAATTCACCTTGATATATTCTTCCGTCTAACCTTCAGACCCCACCCAAGTGTCACCAATTGTCCCCATACTGTCCTTCGTAGTAAAAGGATCAAGAGGAGTCCCCTATGTGTTGCATTTAAAGGGATGCCTCTTTAATTTCCTTCAGCCTGGAACAGTTGTTCAGGCTCTCCTCATCTTCCATCACCTTGACGTTTTTGAAGTCGTTTTCTAGAATGTCCCTCGGTTTGGGTTTGTCTGATGTTGCCTGATGATTAGATCCAGGTTATGCATTTTAGAAGGAATATCCCAGAAGTCCCACTGTGTTTCCTCAGTACGTCTTACCAGGGTGTGTAAGTTCCATTCCTGGCGATGTTCATTTTGATTATGTGCTAAGGTGGTGTCTGTAAGGTACTGTCACTGCAAGTCACTTCCACCCAAGATCTGTAATGTTACTTGTTCTACCTTTGTAATTAGTATTTTTTTTTATGGACGGTGCTTTGAAGCTATAGAAATATCCCATTCCTCACCAAACTTCCACTTATTTATTATCTATATAGACTACACGATTTAAAACATTTCATTCCGGGAATTATACTGTGTTATGCGCATTACCTGTGCTGGAGCTCCCGCTGTCCTAGGTGGGCCAACAGGAGCCCCTTCAGGCTGGCTCTGCTTTCGGACAAGGACACATCACTTTCTGGAACCCTTTCACCCCGCGATCTCACAGCGGTCAGCTGCCCTGTGGTGTCCAGTGTTTGACTCAGGAAGAGGAGAGTCTTGTCTCTCCCTCACCTTTTGGCCTCAAGCCTACCCCTCTGCCCCCGCGCTTGCTGAAGCTCATCCCCAGGGCTGTCAATGCAAGGGTCTGAGAAGAAGAAGCTGGGGGTACGCCAGTTCAGTGCCTGCGTCAGTGAGGCCCTGGGAAGCTGGCCGGCTCCCCTCGGGCTGTGTTTTACACATAGAGTACTATTTGTGAGACTCAGACCTAATCATCAGACCCAGGAGGGCCTCTGAACATCATCTGGTCACCCTCCCGACCAGAGAGGGGGAGGGACTTTCCCAATGATACACAGCATGTTAATGGCGAAGCTGCAGGTAGACCCCAGGCCTCCTCTTTTATACTCCAGATACTGGAATAATGGGATACGGTAGATATGTCCAGCCGGACAGGGCCAGCCACCAGGTGGTGAGAAAAGCCATGAACATGGAGCAATGTCATCCCTTGTCCGTGTGAGCTCCATTTCCTGGCCTGTAGGATGGGGCACTGGCTCCATCTCTCTGGCCGGTCCTCTCGGGCCCTCTAACCTCCTCTGTGCCCCCCTTTCCTTGCAAGGGTACAGATGGGGGAACCTCAGTTATGCAGATGCAGTCAGTAAGCCCCTGATGCTCTGGAGTTAGGGCATAAGACAGCCCTTTATTTGGGGGGGTTAGAAAACTACACATTTACCTTCTGGGGCTAGGGGCGGAGACGGAGGGAATTCTCTGCATAAGGAAACCAGAGCCTTCCAGAAGGACAGGGCAGAGACTATTACCTCTGCTTTCAGAGGTACAAACTTGGGGAACTGGCATGGCCCTGAGTGAGGATCAGAAGCAAGGAGGGGCAGGAGGCCTCCCAAGTAAGGCTTCCTCTGGGGAAGAGGGTGTCCTTTGTGTGGATGGTAGCGGTACTTCTCAGAACCGGCTTCCCGGTGACCTGGATGTGTTACTATGAACCAAGAGAGCCACAAGGCTAAACCTATCAGTTATGACAATACACACAAATGGTTAAAGTCTGAACAGCTGAAAAGAAATTTAGGCTGAGTGATCAGCAGTGAAAAACGAAACGTTTCTAAAATATTCAATAATGCGCGCTCAATTAAATAGATTTGGGTACCCCGGAGTATTATGCTGGTGAAAACATTTTTAAAAAGAATTTTTTAATGAAATGGGGATATGCTCACAATATAATGTTGAATGGAAAAAGCAGGGTGCAATATATGCTATGACTTCAAGGGCATTAGTGAAACAGAGAGGAAGAAAGCCCACCAAAATGTTAATAGGGTTTAAATCTGGATTGTGGGTGACTTTTATATCCTTCATTATCTTTCTCTGTTTCCTGCAGTAAACAGTATTACTTACGTTACTTACAATAAAAATTACAAGAAACAAAATTACTTTTAGAGGGAAAAAAATACATGAAAATTTACAAAGAAACCCAACACCTCGTAATTTGTGACACTACCTCAGTGTAAGGCCGTTACAGACCTTACTGTCTCCAGAGGTACAAATCACCTGCGTCATCTCCTTCTACCCTAAAAAAAAAATCCCCTTTATCCCTTCATGGGGATGGCACGTATAAAAGCACAATAGAGTTAAAAGAAGAACCTGCCAGAAGAGTCAGGCACCTCGCACCAAGAAGCAAGAGAGACAGGGGGAGAACGTGATGACAATTTCAGATGAGTGACCTCTGATCGCTGGTGGCTATTTCTCCCCAATAGTTGGAAGGGGCTGTAGGGATTCATTAATACTCTCTCACTCTCACCACTTGGGAATGATAACATACATTTGTGGGGTGGTTGGGTAGAATTAGGGGTACAGTCTGTGGTCAGAGAATAGAACCAGTTTAACTGACCAAGCCAGGGATTGAACTAATCATAAAAAAGAAAGCCCAGTATGGTTTATAAAGTACCTTTCATTCATCATTTTGCCATTTCATCAACCCCATGGCATAAACATTATTACCTTCGGTAACGAGGGAGCTAAGGTCAGGGTGGTTGAGAATTATGTCCAAGTTGCACAGCTCCTGGATGGCAGGGTTTGGACTTTAGTCTGGCTGTCCAAATGTCACATTTTTGCCATGATCATTACCCCATCGGGTGATGTTCTAGCCTGAACACCATCTGTGGCCCGATCCTGAAAGCTGTAGGGTCATCACATGGACTGTTGTTCTCACTCCTTTTCAGTGCTGGTGAATTTTACTTCCTCCTGGAGGATTGCATGGGTCCACACAGCACAGGAGCCAAATGGCTGAGCCAGCACACTTAACTTTAGCCTTAAAGTTAACTTAAAGAAGGATCTTTCAGTGTTCCATATTTTCTTTTCTTTTCTTTTCTTTTCTTTTCTTTTCTTTTCTTTTCTTTTCTTTTCTTTTCTTTTCTTTTCTTTTCTTTTCTTTTCTTTTCTTTTCTTTTCTTTTCTTTTCTTTTCTTTAAGCAAAAGAGAATTCACTGAGTAAGATAACAGAAATCTGAGTGACATACACCTCAGGCACATCTAGGGACTCAGTATCATCAGCTCTGATTTGCTTCAGTCTGTACAGAGACACATGCCCAGCATCAAGAAGATGAACACAGAAAGGCCCAGATCCACATTATCCCAACTTGACAACCCTGGCTGAAAGACAGTATCTTCCCCAAGAGTGCTGGCCAAAAAGTCTCAGGGAAGATTCTGATTGGCCAGGCTGGGTCATGTGACTATAACATAGCCAAAGGGACAGGTCAGCCTCGCCTTAACCACACAAGTGGGTCATCCCCAAGGAAAAAGGGGGTCTGTCACCAGACAAAACCAGGGGCCTACCAACAACTGAAGTTATAAATACTATAATTCTATTTCTTGACTTACTTCCTTTAGACAGTATCTATTTCCTCCTGTTAAGAAAGATGAGAAATTGAGCATACTTTACTTCCTTCGATTTCTCCTTTCCCTTAGTGAATTTTGTAGTTATGGTATTATTCTGAGTTCTTTTACTGATTTTGTAACTTTTAACACTATATTAAGTCTCTATTTCTTGACTTATTCCTTTTGGACTGTAAGTATCGATCACTGCTATGAAAAATAAAGAAATCAGTATGCTTACACTTTCTTCTGTGTCTCCTGGCCACCCTCCAATTCTTGTTAAATAATTATTCTTACCTTGTCAAGTTTTATAACATTTGCATCCTCTCTGTTACTATAATGGGCTTTCTTTTTTTAGTTTTTAGATGTATATTAAAATACAGCTAACATACAATATTATATCAGTTGCAGATGTACACCATAGTCATTCAACATTTGTATACCAAAAGAAGTGATCACCACAATAAGTCCAGTGACCATCTGATACCATACCACGCTATCACAATATTGTTGATTACATTTTCTATGCTGTACATTACATCCCCATGACTTTTGTTGTGTACCTGGAAATTTGGATCTCTTATTTCTTTTCACCTCCCCCCCCCTTTTAAAATTTTTCAATTACAGTTGACATTTAATATTATTTTATATTAATTTCAGGTGTGCAGCATAGTGGTTAGACATTTATATAATTTATGAAATGATCCCCCTGACTAGTTTAGTACCCACCTGGCATTATATATAATTATTACCATATTATTGACTATGTTCCCTGTGCTTTACTTTACATCCCCATGACTATTTTGTAACTACCAGTTTGTACTTCTTAATTCCTCCACTTTTTTCATGCTGTCACTCAGCCCCCTTGCATTTATCACTTCAACAAATTCAGTACCCATCTGACACCATACACAGTTATTACAATATTATTGACATATTCCTTATGCTGTACCCTACAACCCCTTTGTAACAACAAATTTGTACTTCTTAATCCCTTCGTCTTTTTCACTCATCCCCAAACCCCCTCCCATCTGGCAACCATCAATATGTTCTCTGTATCTATGAGTTTCTTTCTATTTTTGTTGTTTATTGTGTTCTTTAGATTCCACATATGAGCAAAATCACATTGCACTGTCTTTCTCTGTCTGACATACTCCACTCAGAACAATACCCTCCAGGTCCATCCATGTGGCTGCAGATAGCAAGAACCCATTCCCTTCCATGTCCGAGCAATATTCCATTGTATATATGTACACCTACTCTTTATCCATTCTTCCATTGACAGACACCAAGGCTGCCTCCACATCTTGGCCATTGTAAACAGTGCTGCAATGAACATATAGATGCACATATCCCCTTGAAGTAGCTTGGGTTTCTTTGGATAAATACTCAGAAATGGGATCACTGGGTCCTTCATTGTCTCTTGTTATAGCCTTTATAATAATGTTTCATTGTTATACCCTTGTTTTAAAGTCTATTTTGTCTGGTGTAAGTATTGCTACCCCAGATTTTCTTGTGTTTGTTTTTCTTTTCCACGTTCATAAAATATCTTTTTCCATCCCTTTACTTTGTGTCTGTGTATGTCTTTCAATCAGAAGTGATTCTCTTGTAGGCAGCATATGTAAGTGTTTTCTTTCCTTATCCACTCAGCCCTCTGATGTCTTTTGATTGGAGCATTTAATCTATTTACATTGAAAGTAACTGTTGATAGACATGTAGCTATCACTATTTTATTATTCACAGTTTTCTCTTTCTTTTTTTCTCTAGTCTTAAAGAAGTTCCTCTAACATTCCTTGTAATGCTGGTTTGGTGGTGATGAACTCCGTTCTTTTTCTTGTTTGGGAAGCTCTTTATCTGTTCATCAATTTTAAATGATAGCTTTGCTGGGTAGATTAATCTTGGTTGTAGGTCCTTGCTTTTCATCATGTTGAATATTTCCTGCTAATCCCTTCTGGCCTGCAAAGTTTCTGTTGAGAAATCAGCTGACAATCTTATGGGAGCTCCCTTATAAGTTACTAGTTGCCTTTCTCTTGCTGCTTTTAGGATTCTCTCTTTGTCTTTAACCTTTGCCATTCTAATTATAATGTGTCTAGATGTGGGCCTGTTTGGGTTCATCATGTTTGACTCTGTGCTTCCTGGACTTGTATGTCTATTTCCTTCACCAAGTTAGGAAAGCTTTCAGTCATTATTTCTTCATATAAGTTCTCAATCTCTGGCTTTCTCTCTTCTCCTTCTGGTATACCTATGATGTGAATGTTATGATTGACGTCCCAGAGGTCTCTTAAACTATCGTCAGTTTTTTTTATTTTTTTTTCCTTTTGCGCTTCTGATTGGGTGTTTTATGCTACCTTGTCTTCCAAATGACCAATTGGATCCTTTGCTTCATCTAGGCTGCTGGTGATTCCTTCTAGTGCATTCTTCATTTCAGTTATTATATTCTTCACTTCTGACTGGTTCTTTTTTATGGTTTCTATGTCTTTTTTTTTATGCTTGCAATCTCTTTGTTGAAGTTCTCGCTAAATTCCTTGAGCATCCTTATAACCATTGTTTTGAACTCTGTCTCTGGTATGTTGTTTGCTTCCATTTTGTTTAGTTTTTTTTCTGGAGTTTTCTCCTGTTCTTTCATTTGGGATGCATTTCTTTGTTTCCTCATTTGGGCTGCCTCTCTGTGTTTGTTTCTATGTATTAGGTAGATCTGCTATGTCTCCCAGTCTTGGCCAGGTGGACTTATGTAGTAGGTGTCCTGTGGGGCCCAGTGGCACATTCTCCCTGGTCACCTGCTCTGCATGTTCCAGGGGTGTGTCCCTTGTGTTGGTTTTGTGTGATTTCCTGTTATAGTTGAGCCTTGATTGTTATTGGCATATAATGGACGGGATTGACCCTCAGGCTGTGTGTGGTTTGGCCACATCCACAGCTTATGGACTGCTGGACAGGAGGCCTACCCCACTGAGTGGGATTTGCCCCAGTGGGCTCTGATGCCTGTTGAGACTGTGTACCACTTGTGGAGCTTATTGGGTGGTGGTCTGAAGCCAACCTCCAAGTATGTTGGTTCTGGGCCTCTTGGGAGGATCTCTGGTGCAGGCCCAGGTCAGCCACTGCATGTGACCAGCCAGGGGCTACCTGGTAGGAGTTACAAAGTGATTCGTAGTTGTTCTCTGCCTGTGCTAACCCTGGAGGTGTGTGGGAGAGGCCACACTGCAAGCTGAGGATGTCTGCCACCAGTACCAGGTCTGGGGTAGCTGCAAAAAGCCAGGACACCTGGAGGTCTGCTGCCACCTGCCGACTCCGTTAAGGTTTAGCCACTGATAAAGCCTCACGCGATATGCAAGTTAAGTGAGGCAGGATCTCAGGGAGTCACTAGTGAGAAGACCTGTGGTCACCAGGTTAATGTGGACTCTGGTTTGGTGCCAGTGCTGAGCCTGGAGCAACTCAGCAAAAGTCTCAGAGCATACTGAGGCCAGTTGCTGCCTGCCTGGTGCTGTGGACTTAGATAGTTTTCCTAGAAAGAGTGCAATGGAGGCAGTGCTGACTGCTCTTGTAGACAGTGCCTCCAGGTGGGTGAGTTGGGTAGAGTGGGATCCCAGCTGAGTCAGCAGGGTGGAGCAGTGGAGCTCACCAGGCCAATCAGATTCAGATTTGACCTGTGGGTGGGGAGGGGCTCAACAAGAAAAAGATGGTTTCCACCTGTCGGCTGCACGAGAAGAGAATGCCTCACTGGGAAAATGCTGACTGTCCCCTAGTGCTCCCCCTGCAGCCACACTCCTCAGTCTGCCCTCTGTATGTCTCTGAGGCCCCCTGAGTCACCATCCCTTCGCTGGAGCCCAAGGTGAGTGCCTGCGAGCGAGCGAGTAAATCTGTGCGTGACCTGTTTAAGAGGACATCGGGGTTTCCCACAGCTTTTCATCCCCCTCGAATTGTTGGCTCCTCTTCCTGGCACCAGTACTCTGGGCTGGGGAGCCTGGTTTGGGGACCTGGGTCCCTCGCTCCTCTGGGGGGAACCTCTGCCCCAAGGTATCCCCCGATTCTCAACCAACACAGGGAGGTTTGGGGCTTTTGCTGCGTCTCTGCCCCTCCTACCAGTTTCGACGTGGCTTCTCTATATTTTTAGTTATAAGACTTCTGTTTGGCTAGACTTCAGATGATTCTCCAAGTTGATTGTTGTATAATTTTAATGGTAATTTTAATTTGTTCATGGAAGGATGTAGGCACAGTGTTTATCTACTCCGCCATCTTGGATCTCTCTCCTATAATGGTCTTTCATGATTTCTCTATAGGTTGGTTCTAAAAATTTAAACCCAATAAAATACCATTTATACACTTTGATTTTAGAAATATTCACTGCAGAACCAAGTGATGGATTAGATCTGTAGAAAGAGAATGTGATCCTATGTCTCAAAACCTTTAGTGCTCAAAGGGAATATTCTAAACACCAGGGCCAGCGGGCTCTCTTGTAATTTGGATTGTGCTTTCCTTGATTCTAACTTATCCTGCTATCGTTTCCTGTGTCTACTATTTTTCTCTTCCCTAAGTTTCTTTAACATAAAATTTACTATTTTAATGATTTTAAAGTGTATAATTCAGTGACATTAAGTACATTCACAATGTTGTTCAGGCATCACCATTATGTAGTTCCAGAACACTCTTTCATTAAATTACTCCAAAAGTAAATCCTGGACCCATTAAGCTGTCACTCATTTTTCCCTCCCACCAGCCCCTGGCATCTACCAATCCTCTCTCTCTCTTTCCCTCCTCTCTCCCTCTCTGAATTTGTCTGTTGTGGGTATTTAATATAAATTCAATCATACAATATGTGACTTTTTGTATCTGGTTTCTTTTACTTAACATAATGTTTTCAAGTATGCAATGTGTGTTGCATGTAACCATACTTCATTCCTCTCTATGGCTGAATGATGTTTCATTTTATGGATGTACCACATTTCATTGGTTAATCAATTGATGGATACATTTGGACTATTTCCATGTTTTGGCCATTGTGCATAGTGCCGTTATGAACATTTGAGTACAATATCTGTTTGAGTCCCTGCTTTCAATTCTTTGGGGTGTACACCTAGGAGTGGAGTCACAGGATCATATGATAATTTTATGTTTAACTTCTTGATGAACTGCCAAACTATTTTCTACAGTGGCTGCCCCAGTTTACATTCCCACCAGCAATGTATGAAGGTTCTAATTTTTCCACATTCTCTATCTTTGCCAGTACTTCTTTTTGTCTAGTTTTTGATGGCAGCCATTGTTTTTGGTATGAAGTGGTATCTCCCTGTGGTTTGGGTTTGCATTTCCCTAAAGACTAAAGATGCCGAACATCTTTTCATGTGCTTATTGGCCATTGTATATCTTATTCGGAGAAGTATCTGTTCAAATCTTTGCCCATTTTTAAATTGGCTTGTTTTTCTGTTGTTGAAAATATTTAAAAAATTATTGTTTTTATTATTTCATATAGAAGCATCTCGATATACAAGATTTTAAATTTGAGTGCAGAGTGGTAAATATTAAGAATCACAAAATATGTTTATTTTGTCCTCCCCCTTGTTTGATAGTTTGGCTTTGTATAGAACCCTGGGATACAAACTGCTTTTCCTTGGAACTTGAAAGCTGTGGTGGACTGAATAATGGTCCTCAAAGTATCCACGGCCTAATCCCTGGAACCTGTGAATGTTCCCTTACATGGCAAGCGGGATTTTACAGATTTGATTAAAGATCTTGAGATGGGGAGAGGATCCTGGTTTATCCAGGTGGGCTCTAGATGTGATCACCAGTCTCCTTCTCTGAAGAAGGCAGAGGGAGATTTTTCTACAGAGGAATAAGGTAAGTGGGCACTGAGGCAAGATGCTAAGATCCTAGCTTTGAAGATGGAGGGAAGGGCCTTGGACAAGGAATATAAGGAATGAGGTTCTAGAAGCTGGAAAAGCAAGGAAACAAGACAGGTTCACCCTAGGTCCCCCAGAGGGAGCTCAGTCAGACACCTTGGTTTCCAACTAGCGAAACTGGTTTCAGACTTCTGATCTCCAGAACTGTAAGAGAATACATTCATGTTGTTTTAAGCCACTGTCTCTGTGGCAATGTTTTACAGCAGCCCTAGGAAGCTAATACAGAGGCCTGGTTCCATGTCTACAGCAAGTAGGGTAGATAACCTCGGTAGGTTTTGTGCTTTTGCTCTCTGGACGCCTTTAGAATGTTCTTTTTATTTCTGGAGTGCTAAAATCTCACCCGGAGGTGCCCCATGTGGGTCTTTTGCATTCATCCTGTGTGGCTTTGGTACTCTCTGTTCTTGAGACCACAGATACTCCAGCAATCTTAATACAGTACAGTGACAAATCTTCTAATGATGTTCCTGTCCCCTGGGGCCGGTGGTGGCTATATGCATTTGTGACAGGAGCCTGGAGCTTCTCTCCTGAGGTGACCTCTGTTGTCTTGATCATGGTTTCCTCTGTCAATCCATCAGTGCATTGTTTGTTTACTTCAAACATTTTCAAATCGTCTCAAAAATAGAAACTAGTACAATGAACTCCCACATATGCCCACGATCTGGAGTCAACAGTTATCAATATTTTTCTCAATTTGCTTTATTCCTTTTCTCTTCCCTGCCCCTGCGTTATATCAGTGCTATTTTCCTTTTCAATCACTGCTTCTCAATATTTAATGTGCTAAGAAATCCCTTGGGGAATCTTGTTAAATTTCAGATTCTGATTTAGTAGGTCTGTGATGGAGCCTGAGAATTTGCATTTCTAACAAGTTCCCAGGTGAAGCCCATGCAGCTATTCCCCAGGGGCTGCACTCAAGTGGTAAACCCAGACCCTATTAATCTTACCCCTATATCCTTTTGCATGTGCTACTAAAATGTGCAGAATTGGCACACCTCTAAAGTAATGAAATACGCACACATGTGTTTTCTTTGACTACATGTTGTTTTTTTTCCTTCTATTAAATTATATCTGTTCTTTAAAGGTAGGGGCAATGCCAGCTCTTTCCTGTGAATCCTAGCCATCTCCTATGGAGCTTCTTTCCCTGTCTTTGCTTCTTCAGAACCTTCCCACTCACCAGAGAAGATTAAGAAATACTTTGCATTATCTGCACACCCATGTCCATTGCAGCATTATTCACAATAGCCTAGCTATGGCAACAACCCAAAGGTCCATTGACATATGAATAGATAAAGGAAATGTGGTGTATACATAAAATGGAATATTATTTAGCCTTACAAAAGAAGGAAATCCTCTGATTTGTAACATGGATGAACCTGGAAGACATTATGCTCAGTGAAATAAGCCAGACACAGAAGGAGAAATACTGCATGATCTCACTTGTATGAGGTATCTAAAACAGTCAAGCTCACAGAAGCAGAGAGCGGAAAGATGGTTACCAAGCACTGGCAGGAGGGTGAAATGGGGAATCAGTATTCAGTTGGTATAAAGCTCCAGTCATGTGAGATGAGATCTGCTAATAAGTTGTGGAGATCTGCTGCCCAACGCAGTGCTGGAAGTAACAATACTGGGTTGTGCACTTAAAATTTTAAGATGGTAGATCCCATGTTAAGTGTTCTTACTGTGTTTCCCCAGAAATAAGACCTAGCTGGATAATCAGCTCTAATGCGTCTTTTGGAGCAAAAATTAATGTAAGACCCGGTATATTATATTATATTAAATTATATTATATTATTATTTTATATTATATTATTATTTTATATTATTTTATATTTATTATTTTATATTTATTATATTACATTTGTTATATCATATTATATTTATTATATTATATTTATTATATCATATTATATTTATCATATTATATTTATTGTATTATGTTTACTATATTATATTATATTATATTATATTATATTATATTACATTCGTAATGGCCTTATATTTTAGTAAAATAAGACTGGGTCTTACATTAATTTTTGCTCCAAAAGGTACATTAGAGCTGATTGTCTGGCTAGGTCTTATTTTCGGGGAAACACAGTACCACAAAGACAAAACAAATAAACAAACAAACAAGCAACCAAAGGGACACAAGGAGACTTTGGAGCTGATGGATGGATCTATTTATTACCTTCATTGTGGTGATAATATCATGGGTGTATGTATTTGTCCAAACTCATTAAATTGTATACATTAAATACATGCAAATTTTTGAATATCAATTATACCTGAATAAAGCTGTTTAAAAATAGGGCTACTTCTCTTGCTGACAACAAAACCTGTATCTTTCCGAATGCTTGCCTTGCTCAAGCCACCGCTCACTCTATTCTGAGAAGATCTCAGACACAGCGTCCCACTGTGGTGGAGGGAGCCTGGTTTAGGTGGCAGAGGGCCTGGACGTGTCTGTCAGAAACCACCTCTTTAGCCACCTTTTCTTTGGTCTCTCAATTTTGGCACCGGCTGTTCAGTTTCCCATCCACAATGCAGGCCCTGGGCTCGCCATTCTGTGGTTGGTCTCTGTCTCAACGGGTAAGGCAGGAGCTCAGGAAGAGAGCTGCCTCAGTCACGGAGGAGATGAACCCATCTCCTGGGAACTGGCCGTGCAAATCCAGACCTGAGAGGGGGCAGCAAGTGTCACCCTTTCTCAGTTTCCCTGGATCAGTGGGTACCAGGAGCTACGGATGGCCTTTCCAGCATTCTTTGAAGTACTTAGGACAGAATGACACTCAGTAAATATTTGGTGAATAGATCACTGTGGTTTCATAGTCTTCTTTAAGAAACGGCTTGGGACCTCGGGAAAATATATTGTTAAATAATACAGTGAGAATATGGTTCAAAACTCAGAGGATGACTAGACCTCTGAAAAATGTTTTCCTTGGATCCAGAAGAAAATTTCAGCATCTTGTGAGGACTCTCATGTGAATGCAAGGAGATGGTGGCGTTTATGAAATTAAAGCCGAAGGCCATCAGGAGAGGAAGCTGAGATAAACGGACACATCTATGAAATATGAAGAGAGACGGATGCACTAAGGAAGATTTACAAGGGAGCTAAAAGGCAGTAGAATCATTATAACAGCCCTGGAAGCATCGACAGTAGAATTGACTTTATGGAAAATCAAATCAGTGATGTGGCAGACGGTCTGAAAAGCTCCCTTGGAAGGCAGATGGAAAGGATAAAGACAGAGGAGCTGGGGTAATAGTAGATATTATGGTGGCTCTTGAGAAGAGGGCACCAAGGCAGAAATTAGAGACAGACTGTGCAGGGCACAAGGCCCCTCCTTCCTGACTAAGCCAGTGGAAGACCAACAGTTGGTTAAATCCTGGTTAGTATGCTGAATAAGGAAAGCGATCAAAGTAAATAACTTGCAAGGATCCAGGCAGGAAGAAGCAAAACATCTGAGAGATGACCCAGCAAAGGACAAGTCAGGTGGCTTCAGATATCCTTTGAAGTAACAGCCCAGCATCAACAAAGCTGTGGTCCCATGATTTTCTATTCTTCCAAAGAATCTTACACCCAGAAAGTAAACTGATTCTGCATCTGTAAGATAGGGCTAATATCAGCCCTTCCTTATAGGACTGTTAGAGAGTTAAATGGAATATGGATGTATTTGGACATTTAGAACAGTGCCCGGTGTGAGGTTCTCATTCATTCTCATTGGCCTTGGTGCTCTCAGTAAATGAAGACGCCACTTTCCATTGGACCTCGTGGAGTTAGAGGCATCTTGGGCCTCTGAGGGGAGATGCCCAGAGGGCTCCTGGATCCTCAGGTTTGGAGCTCAAGAAAGAGGTCTGGCGTGACAATGGTAACCAAAGCACAGGGGGACAGATTGAACCACCAGGAAAGTGTGCTCTGTGTGAGAAGAGGTTGCAGGAGGACCACCATTAGGAGATGGGCAGCTGGGGACCTGGGGAGGGCCTGAGCCCAATCTAAGGTTTAATGTGAGTTTTGTTCTTGACTATGGAGCCCACCTGACAATTCATGCTCTAGTAGTTAACGGGCCCACCACAAATATCGCCTCGTGGGAATAACTCTGTCAGCCAGAAAGGCCCGGGAACTGCCCCAAATTGTGAGGACACCAAATTGCCTATGGCAGGTGGACCTCCCCCCAGGCCCATCCCTTGCCTGGGCGGGGAGACTCACCTCCTGGTACCTGGGAAGGCCCTGACTTTTATTCAGGACCCCGCTGATTAGTCATTGATAACTCCAGGCTCTGAGTTGTCACTCCCCTCGTCAATAAGGATGTCTCCCTTCTCCTTCTAGACCAGTGCAGACTAATTGGCACTAGAACATTCCGTGTTTGAAGAGTGTGTGATTAGGAAATGTACAAAATCAATTCTGCTCTAATCAGAGAGAGGGAGAACTCCAGTGTGGTGATGCCAGGAACATGACTTTGTTCCTGGCCGTTTCAATGTCTCCCGCTGCAGACACTTCCTGGGAGCTGAGGCCTCTGGACTTGCCTCCCTGGGCCTGTGGGACAGGCCACAGGATTTGGTGGAGTGTCATTAGCTGCTCTCCCTCTGTCAGTATCCTCTTCCTGTAGAACCCATGCAATGCCTTTGAATTCTGCCTTAGGCAGAGCTTGGAACATGATGGCAAATAGTATTGTTGAAGAACTCAGGACTCTGGCGGGCTCTGAGCTGGCCCAGCTTTGGATCCTGCCAGCTCCCATGGATCCATGCACATGGCGGCCACACTCTGGGCTGAGGGGAGCCACACAAGGAGTGACGACTAGGGCCTTCTGAGAATGCCTAGACCCCCAGCACTTGCTCCATACCCTCTCTCCTTTGCTCCTGCTGTTTCCTCTGCTAAGAATGCCCTTTCTTCTCTGCTCCTCTGGCAGCCTCCTACACATCCTTCAAAGCCCACTCAGAATGTCCCCTCGGAAAGCCTAGCCATCAGTTCCCCCAGGCAAAGCTGGTTACTCTGCTCTGTCCCATCATTGCACTGTGTCGTTATTCTCTTCTTGCCCTTTTCTGCATGAGTCTGCTCGTTTTGTGGCAGCACTAGTTAGAGCTGAACTCAATCTGGACATCTGAACATTTCTGTCTCCTGTAGCGGCGGACAAGCTCAGTCTTAAAAGGAAACTGAGATAGACACCATTCTATAATATTGGCCAGGCAGGGGACTAGGGAGGTCCTTAGGCCACCTCCTTTGTGTCATGTCACATGGTCATTGTGCCCTCCAGCTGCAGGCCTGCCTAGCCAGGGACCCAGGGAGATTGCTAGAGTGCATTGATACACATAAAGGCGTTTGCTTTTGAAGGGGCATGGGTTTCTAGCTCTGTGTTCAGGCCCCTGAGAAAGCTTGGGAGACCAGGGCCAGGGTGGCAACAGCATGTGGCTGGGTGCCAGCTTGGCCTCTTCCATGGTGTGTGGGTGGCAGCACCAATGGGGTGAAGGCTGTGAGCTGCAAAGCCAGCCAGAGGTATAAGCCCTAGTGCTGTCACTTCAGGGACTCCCTGACCCTCTGGGGGTGGGTGGGTGTGGGGGTCGTGGTGTCTGTTTCCTCATTTGTAAGATGGGGACATCAACAGGCCTTCCTTATAGGATTGTTAGAGGATTCAATGAAATATCCATGGAAAGCACTTGGAAGAGTGTACCGGTTAGCACTCAGTAATGTCAGCCGTTAGCAGCAGCGGTTGTTTGGACCTCTTTCTGGAGAGGGATTTAGTGCCCAGAGCTGCAGGAACAGTCTTTAGGAGGGACTGTGTGAGAATTCGGGCCCCACAGTGTTGCTTTGGTCCCAGAGACACGGTATGCTCTGCAGTTGGGGAGGGGATAGAGTACCATGGCTGCTCCCTGTTTGAGAGCTTGAGGCATGAGGAAGTGACTTAGCATGCTGAGACAGAGTTCATCCTCCAGGAGCCCCTACTGTGTGTAAGGCACCTCAGAAGCCCTTTTTTATTTAATCTTCACAAGAATCGCAGGATATCACAACAGTGCTAGAGACCCATTTTACAGGTTGGGAAACTCAGGAGACCTGATCATTGAGGAGCGGGGGAGGGAACCAGGCTGCAAATGCAGGTCTCTCCAGCTCCAAAGTGCCTCAGACATTAGCACTCAAAACCCTTGATCTCATTTCATATTCCCAGGTCCTGACCTCTTGTGCAGTTCTACTCATTTACTGCTGAGGAAATCGAGGCACGAGATGGTCCAGGGTCACTCAACCCTTGAGCCACAGACCAGGACTTGGCCCTATGCCCCCGTTCTTTCTTCAGTGCCACCAGGTGGTTTAAGGGGATGGGCTGTGAAACTGACACAGGTTCTTCTTGCCCGTCCTGCCTGGGGACCTAGGAACCTGACTCAGTGGTGACAGAAACGCCATTTACCTGGATAAGCATTAGCCCTGTTTAACGCTGGCCCTGGGATCATTGCTGCAGCCCCACTGCTCTGCGTTCTTTGAAATTTAATGACCTATAAATGATACTGGATAATTTGCAAATTTGATATAATCAGCGCTGGCCAGTTCCACTCAATTATTTGTTAATAAACACCAGGGCACCTAGCTAAAGTTGTGTGCTTCCAAATTCGGAATGGAAACCTGGGAGGCTGACTAGAAAGCAATACCTGCCTCTTCTCTCGCTGAATATTTATAAAGAACTTTATCTCGGTAGAGCCCAATAACACCCAAGGTTTACTTGCTGTTCATTTGCATTGTGATTTTTTTTAAAATAGTAATTATCTGCAAAAGGTCAAATATTTGCTTTATCTATATAATTTAATTTCCCAAAGGCCTTTGGGATTCAAATTAACGCCCTTGTAATATCTTCATTGAAAAAGAAGATTAATTATGCTTACATGGAACCTAATTTGGCTTATCAGACCTTTAATATGGCTGTGATCATGAATGCATTTAAATTTAGGATTACGTGGGCGCTCTCAGTCCCTTATTCGGGAGACTTTTAATATTTGTCATTATTTTTATGCATATCATTTTTCCTGCCTGCTCAGGAAAATTAAAATGTCGGTTCTGAAAGAAATAAACATTATGTATTGACATTGGTAATTATGTTTTGGTATTTAAGGATGCATAAAAACTGCACACAGGGCCTCAAATACAAATTTGTAGTTAATGCTCTCAGATGGAACTCAATTCACTAAATTGGGAACAGGCTCTCCCTGGGGGTGTAGTCAGGGGTGGGACCCAGGCACATAATTTTATTGGCATTCAAGGATGCTTGAAGGTTTGAGTGGCCCAGGAACTCTGGATGTAGGGTCAGGAAGCCTGGGGTTTCTTGTTGTCACTAAAGTGCTATGGGATCCTGATCAATCAAAGGCCCCTTCTGAACCCCAGGTTTCTTTCTGTGAACAAAAACAGGGGCCTGGGGTCAAGTCCCAGTCCTACTGGGTTGAGTAACACTGGGCCATCTCTAGCCTTGGTTTCCTCAACGGTAATATTTTGTTTGCTAGGATCTTTCTCATGGGACTGTCAGTTTCTCAGTAGCAGAGCCGTATCTTTAGTCTTGAACTTCCAGATATGTCAGCAGTGTCTGTTACATGTGGGCTATGTGTAGGGCTTTGACCATAAAGAAAGGCAGTGGGGTTTTGGAGAGTAGAAATTGTAAGTCAAAGTCTGGCTTTGTATCAGTTAGTTATTGCTGCATAACAAATCATACCAAAATTTAGGAGTTTAAAATAAAAACTCTTTATTATATTTCAAGACTCTCCAGGTCACTCATGCTATTCTGCTGCTCTGGGGTGGGTTGGCTAATCTTGTCTGCACTTATGTATCTTAGGTCAGCTGTAAGGGGGCTGGGGTTAGCTGGTCTAGTATGGCCTTGGATGGATGCTTCAAGTGTTTGTTTATTCTTTGCTGACTAACCTGAGCTTATTCTCCTGGCAGAACAGGGGTTTGAGGGAGGAAGCAGAAACATGCAAATGCTTTTTGAGGCTTCTGCTTGCACCCTGTTTGCTGCTATCTCATTGGCTAAAGTAAGTGATATGGCCACACCCAAAGTCAGTATGGGAGGGACCTACAAAAGCAGAGGGATATAGGGAGGCAGCAAAATGTAGGGCTACCAATGTACTCAGTCTCTCACGGACGTCACCTTGGCCCTGCCACTTGCTAGCCACTGTGTTTCCCCGAAAGTAAGACCTGGACAGACAATCAGCTCTATAATGCATGTTTTGGAGCAAAAGTTATATAAGACCCAGTCTTATTTTACTATAAGACCAGGTCTTTTATAATATAATATAATATAATATAATATAATATAATATAATATAATACCAAGTCTTATATTAATTTTTACTCCAAAAAATGCATTAGAGCTGATTGTCTGGCTAGGTCTTATTTTCCGGGAAACATGGTAATATAAAACTATAACAGTGCCACTTATTGAAGACTCACTGTGCTTCACATCCTTTATCTACCAAACCTGAGAGATAGGTGGATCCCCCATCTTCCAGGTGAGGAAACTGAGGCTCAGAAAGGGAAAGTAACTGGCCCAGTTAGAGCAGCTCCCCCACAGTTGACCTTCTCTTTGACTGTCCGACACCGCCCCCCCTCCCAGACCCCTCACAGAGAGGACACCACATTGGTCTATAACACAGAGGTTCCCTCCCTATGCCTGTCCACCCATCATAAGTGCTGAGTAGCTTTTCCCAGGACCCCATATCCTGGGCTCCACCCCATAGCCAATGAACCATTTCTCTTTAAAAGGGGTCCCAGGAATCTATATGTATGTACACAGGAATACTGGGGTGTCAGTCTGACATTTAGGAACTGCGGCCCTAATTCCCTTTATCTTGTCTAGTGTCTTACTTGATCTTTGCAATACCCAGGGAAATAAACTGTGGATTGTGGTCATCACCCCCACTTTGTAGATGAAGAAACTGAGGCTCAGAGAGAGGAAGCCATGTGCTCAGGGTCCTGGGCCTGGGAAATGGGGTTGAAGCACTGGCCGAACTCCAAGCCAGTGCTTCAACCCCATTTCCTAGGCCCAGGACTCCAGTGGACTGGCTGGTCTATGGGGAAGGCCTTTTGGAGGGTGACAGGAAAGAAGGGAGATTCCTGGGTATTGGGGGCCACCTGGTAGCTTGTGCTGGCCAACTGCCCTCCTCCCCGTGTGCGCCCGGCTGTTGGAGTACGGGTGGCAGAATCCCTGTGGCCCATTTCTCTGCCAGTGTGGAGCTGTGGTGGGATTAGTAGCCATACCTACAGTCCACTGAAGGGACCCTCCAGATGATCCCAACGACCCAGCCCCATAAAACCGGGGCAAGAAATGGGCCCTAACTGGGCCACTTCCTCCTCCCACCTTTCCTGGCTACTGGGACCCTGAGGGCTCTTTCCTCCTTCCTCTTTTCAGCTTGTCACTTCTTGGCTTTTATCAGCAAATTATAGGGGAGTAGGTTTGCTAGGGAAATGATAAAAGGTGGTTGTAATCAGAGAGCTTCGAACCATCTCTAGTTAACGATGTGAGCGCCAGAGAAGTCTCCACCTGTGTTATCGACCTTCATAGCTGATGGGAGCCAGCTGATTGAGAATGTGGGGTTGGGGACACAGTCTGGACTGGTGGGAGGCCCTGGGGATGTCTCCTGGGTCCTCCCAAAACTCGGAGGGAGTCTTCTGCCACCATTGTTCTTGCCTCTGGCAGAGACACTGCATCTTGGTTTCTTCCCTGAAGAAGGACCCCCATTTTATCAACTCCTTTACCCCCTGTCCTCCATCGGCCTCTTGTCTAGCTCCTCTCATACCCTTGGGATCTGTTTGCAATATTTTATTTTATTTTACTCTTTTATTTATTTGTTGTAACAGCTTTGTTGAGATATATGCCATACAATTTACCCATTTAAAGCATAAACTTCAATGACACAATTGAATGGTGTTCAGAGTTGTCAATTGTTACCCCATCAATTTGTGAACATTTTCATTTTTTCAATAGAAAACGCATTACCCTTTGCTGTCACCCTCTCAAACGCCAGTCCTAGGCAGCCGCTAATCCACTTTCTGTCTCTCCTGGACATTGCATATAAATGAAATCACACAATATGTGGTCTTTGGTGTCTGGCTTCTTTCACTCAGCCTCATGTTTTCAAGGTTCATCCATGTTGCATGTAACCTGTCAGAGCTTTACTCCTTTTTATGGCTAAATAATATTCCATTGTTTTGATAAATGGATAAATATCCCATCATTTACTTTATTTTGTAAATATTTTTCTTCTTGTTCCCCAAAGAATTTACCAATTACAAAATGTAAAGAATAGTGTCAAATTAATAACAAAAACAAGCGCTCATATCTAAAAATTTTTCATTGGAAGAGTTGCACACAAATGGGAAAAATAATTACACCAGGAATTCCATGGCAGCTTTCTTTATAATTGCCCAAATGAGAAATAACCTAAATGCACTGAAATAAGAATCTGGCTAGATAAGTTATGGTAATCTATATTATGGTACACTGTGCAGCATGTGGATTTATATTCATGACATGAAATGTTATCCATGACACATACTGTGTTTCCCCAAAAATAAGACCTAGCCGGACAATCAGCTCTAATGCATCTTTTGGACCAAAAATTAATATAAGATCCAGTCTTATTTTAACATAAGACCAGGTCTTATATAATATAATATAATATAATATAATATAATATAATATAATATAATATAATATATAATAGCTGGTCTCATATTAATTTTTGCTCCAAAAGATGCATTGGATGGTCTGGCTAGGTCTTATTTTTGGGGAAACATGGTAGTCGAGTCAATTATAGGATCCCATTTTTATAAAATTATACTTTTATTTCATGCCCGTCTGGAAGGATGTTCACCAAAATGTTCACATACATGTTCATTACTGAGGGGTGGGATTTCAGGTGGTATGTGTGTATTGTTATTTTGAGGGGAAAAGAATAAGGAAATTGGGGCTAGGAGTAAATAAGTGTAGCAACATAAGATATTCCTAAGGGATATTTCTTCCCTTACATGTATACTGGCGATGTGGTCTGCATTTGTGCAAAGGGCCTCCATTTTGTCCACTCTCAGTGAGCACTAGGAAACTGATATGGTTGGGTGATCAAATTTATACATGGCTTGGAGCTCCCCAGCAGCCAAAGCAAAGAGGGAACAGAGCATCCACAACTTATTTACCATTGCCCAGAGAAGACGTAACTATTCCTAAGAGAGCCATTCCTAGGTCTCAAGGAGAGAACACCCTACATGTCTTCCCCTTGGTACACACAAGAGGGAGGCTTTTACATGCTGGCCATGGTGTCCCCCTTGCAAGGGCACTGACGTGAGCCTATGAGGGGTGACACGAGGCAGGGCAGGGGAGGTGCTTGCTGTCGACTGAGTGTGCCCACAGGGGCTTGGCAAGGCTCCTGTGCAGGGGCGGGCAGGGAAGGAGCCCTCCTCGGTGCCTCATCTGGGTCAGGCACTCCCTCTCTTCTGTCCTCAGGAGAGAGCTGCCTGATGAGGCTCATCAGGCCCATTTGGCAGCTGAGAAAAACTGAGAGGAGGTGTCAGTTGCCCTAGCTCATCTAGTCGCAGAATGGCAGAGCAGAAAAGTCTCCCCAGGTCTTATTGTCCCAAAGCCAGGGCTCTTGTGACCCTCCCCCCCAACCTCTCCAGGTGGAGCCCGCCCCCAGGCAGCCCCATGCCTGAGACCCTGGCGTGCTCTGCTTCTGTTCCTTGAAACTGGCTGGCTCTTCTCTCCTCGCTCTGCACCCTCACTGTGGTGTGACCTTGGACACATTACTTAAACTCTCTGGGTGTCAGCTTTCTCCACGGGAAAGTGAGCATCATAGCAGTTCCTCCTTCCTTGGCTTCTGGGGGGGTGCCTGGTCCACAGTAGACACTCCCTGCTCTTCTCCACCTGGTTCAGTCCCATCCCACTCAGTCTCTTCTCTGCACGGACTGGAGTTTTCTAAAATGCACCTCTGAGGGTGCCATTTCCCTCTTCAGCGGAAGCCCACTCAAATAAGCAGGGTTTCTGTGTTCTCAGGACCAGCTGGCCTCCCCCATGTCCTCTCTCCCCACCCTTTCCTTCCCCTTCTCTGCTCCAGCCAGACCACCATCTATTGGGTGCTGCAGCTAAGCTCCTCTCTTTCTCTCCTCCCTAAGCTGTGCCCTCTGCTTGGCTCTTTCTCCTTTCTCCCTTCACCCAGCTGATGCCTCCTTAACTTTCAGGTTGTGGCTTAGATACCACCTTGTCCAGGAAGACCTCCCTGAGCCCTCCACTGTGCTCCCACAGTCCCCCTCCCACGGCACAGTGTTGTCTGTTCCCTTTAGCTTCTCCTCCATCCTAGAGTGCAGAGGGCAGTTACTCTCAGCTTGTTCAGTACTCACAGAGTGTTTGCCATACAGGGGCCAGTTGGATAGTTGATAAATGCCTAGAGAAAGAGTAGGCCTTGATGGAAGGTGGCCACCGCAGGCTGGTGGGCTCACGTGAATAAGCAGAGGCTTCACTCCAGAGAAGGATGACTCTGGGACTGGGAGGCCACCAAGAAGACATCCAGGCAAGAGATGGTGGTGGCAGGCCCGTGGGTGACATTAGGCTGCAGTGGAGGGCATGCCCCTTCCCTTTGTCCTCTGTCTGACCTTGGCCAGGCTTCCCCAGGATGTAGTGAGTTTCTTCCAGTGGTCTCTGCCTCTGAGGTGGCAGCTGGTGGGTGGACCTCCCTGACAGGTCCCAGGGCTGCTGTGGAGAGGGCCAGGTTGGCAGGATGGGATGGGGCCAGGGTGGGGGCATGCCCTAGGTGAGAGCAGTGGCTGCCACCTCTGACTTCCACAGGGGGTCAGTGTAACATTAAAGTTCCTTCTGACGGACTGCTCTGTCCCACACACCCTGAGGGAGGCCCTTGGGCTCAGGAATCTGGGTCAGCTGGTTATATTTGGAACCCCTGGTGGACAGGTGCTAGGACAGCTGGGCTGGGGGGATGCAGGGCCTCTTGAGAATCAATTTTGTTTGTTTGTTTACTGTTTGGTTTTGTTTGGACTTTAGAGTTTCAGAAGGAACTTACTGAGAAAGCTACATTCCTGTAACATGGAGAGGACCAATCCCTTCTCTCCAAAAGCCCCTGACGGGTCTGTAGCTACCATTGTCCGAGACCCCATCTGCCTCTGTCTGCTTTAACCTGGGAAGGCGGGCTCTGCTTAGAGGGCAGTTCTGTACAAATGACAGGTTCAGCGTCCTAGGGAGTCTCAGAGATTACCTAGCTCTCCAATGATCCTGCATAATTTATCACTTTCTGCTCGGGTGCTGAGAAAGTTGCGAAACTGAGACCAGAGAGTGTGGTCTCATTTGCCCCAGGTCGTGAGGCCAGTAAGTGGCAGAAGCAGGTTAGAGTCTCGGTCTTCTAATCGAACTGGCTCTCTGATTTCAGTGGGACCTGTTGAAGATGAGGATAGTGCCCCCATCCACTTTCTCAGCTGGCACTCAGCAAACCCGCATGGTGGGCACTGCTCGCTTCATTTCACAAACGAGGAAACGGAAGCCTAGAAACATCACGGGGCTCCTCAGCCAGGAGGGGAGAGTCAGTTGTCCTGATCTCAAGGTTGGAGTTCTTAGAGTATACCAGTACTTCCCAAACTTGTGTGGACGTCAGAGACTTTTGGGGGAGCTTCTCTGAAATGGGGGTTCCTGAGCCCCACCTCCAGGGATCTGACTGACTAGGTTTGGGGTAGGGCCTGGGGGCTACTTTCTAAACAAACTCCTCAAGGAATTCTGAAACAGGTTGTTGGCAAATCACTGTGGCCAAGATCTGCGCTTCTCAGACTTTAGATGGCATTGTGCTCAAACGTCCACTCAGATTCCGTAGGCCTGAGAGGGGACCGAGGATGTGGAGGACAGATCTGACCCGCTCCCCAGTGATGCTGCTCTGGATTGTGGGCCACACTCTGAGAACCGCGTGGCTGGGGCCACACGCTCACCCCCTGGGCACACACTAAGCAGGTCAGTCATAAAGCCAACACACTCCACTCTGCCTTCCCTCCCAGAAAAGGCTAACAGTTTATGGTATCCGGTCACTTTCTGAAATTGCTTTTGACTCTCCAGTCTAACCACTCACCCCCTCCTCTGTATCCCCTACATCAGAGATGGGCGGAGCCCCAAAAGTAGAAGAAAGAAAAGGCAGAACTTTCACCAGGCTCTATTGCTTAGAGGAATCCTGCAGAGCGACTGGTAAAATCTCTGCTGATGTCCCAAGAGCTTGGGGGGGGGGACAGCAATGGCTGAAAGCTTGGGGCGAACACTTAGGTGACCCCAATTCCTCAATGACTCCTCTTCTGTCTCTTTTCCATACCTTCCCCATATTATTTCCACCCCCACTCCTGAATCTTGTGTTATGTTAATAGTTCCTTAAGTATTTTTAATTAGATTTTCCAAGCAAAAGAAAGTTTCCAAAGTTAATTAAAAGTTGCCTCACTGTAATTGTATAAAAGCAGCTTTTGCTTTTGAATATTAAATTGTTATAATTAAACTCCTCTATCCATTTAAAGATTTCAGCGGAATGTTTATTATTATTCGTTTATTGTGAAGAAACGTGGGGAGGGGTGCTGCTCCCACAGCCAGGAGTTGGTCTATGTGACACCCCCCGTGTTAGTGTCATGGTCTTGAGTTTCCCCTCTCAGATGACCTCATGCCTCTGGGAAAGAAAGATCGAATCCTGTGTGAACTGGTGGTGATGTGAAGTGCAGGCTGTGAGCTTACCCCCAGATGCGGCTCTCTCGGTGGGATCGATTACACCACGCTTAGGGGTTCTGCCCCGTCCTGTCCTCTCCTGTTGTCATCAGGATTGGCCAGGGGACTTATTCTGGCCAATCAATGGAGAAGTGGAGTGTGTGACATCGAGGAAGAGCTTTAGGAGGCAGCACATGGTTTGCCATGAGGGTCTGCCTTGTGTCTGTTGTCAGAAGTCTGACAATGTCACAGAGGGCGAAAGCTGCTCCCTCATCAGCCTGGGACCTGGAGTTAAGACAACGTGAAGCAGAAAGACGCAGCTGATGGTAATGGCTTCTAAGTTTTGTCTATGACTGACCTCTTTGCCTGGATAACTGCTATCTGCTTCTAAGGACTCAGCTTAGATGGCCCTTTCTATGGGAAACATTCTCTGGCCGACAAAGCAGGGCTCGTTGTCATTCCCAGGAGCTCGCACAGCTTCCCAGGCCTTCTGATCCACAACCACCAAAGCTGCTATGTCTCCCTGAGTAAAACAATGCCAGTGTCTCCTTTAAGTTGAATTCATTGAAAATAGGTACTAGGCCCTAGGTCTGTATACATATAACCCAATACAATGGCATACCCGTACTTACTGAAAAAAAGCTAAGCTACGGAGGGTCAGACAGTTCTGGAAGCAAATCCCAGTCCCACTGCTTACTAGCCAAGGGATCATGGACAGATTACTGATCCTCTCTAGGCTTCAGTATGTTCATCTTTAGGATGGGTCTAACAATGAATTCTACTGTGGTCTCCTAGTGCACTCCCCACCTACGGATGGGTCCACCCTTCCGGCATGATGATATGGGCAGGGGAGTAATTCAAGCAGTGGGCTCCCCCCTAACCCCCTCCCTGGAGCCCCGGGACAATGAGCATTTGCCTTTCTCCAGACTTGACTAAGGAGAATTTGGGATTTGCTTCAGGGCAGTGAGCTGATGAGGCAACTTGGAAATACAGTTGCATGATTTATTTCCCAGGCAAGATTCTGACTAGAGCTGAGCTAGGGGAAGAAACACCAGGACCAGACTTGGAAGAAAAATCTTACCCTAGGCTGGAGGCTCAAGTTGGCCACGAGTCACAGTCTTTCCCTAGATATCATTTTTCATGTCAGCCCCTCCCAAATTTCATTGCAGACCTTTTCCTAGGGTAGGGCTAACTATATCACATGTGGTTCTCCATGGTGGGAAGCAGAATAATGGCTACCCCCAAAGAGAGACATGTCCTGTTCCCCAGAACCTGTGAATATGTTATATTACATGACAAGGAGGAATTTTGGTTGCAGATGGAATTAATGTTGTCGATTCAGATGATCTCAAAAGGGGGAGATTATCCAGGGTCCTTAAAAGTAGAAGAAAGAGGCATAAGAGAAGTCAGGGTGAGAGAGAGATTGGAAGATGCTGTGCTGTAGGCTTTGAAGATGGAGGAAGGGACATGAGCCAAGGAATGCAGGTGGCTGCTGGGAGCTGGAAAAGGCAAGGAAATAGGTTCTCCCCTAGAAGGAAAGCAACCCTGCAAACACCCTGATTTAGCGAGACCCATGTTGGATATCTGACCTCAAGAACTGTAAGGTAACAGATAAATGGATGTACTTTAAGCCCCTAAGTGTGTGGTGATTTGTTACAGAGACAAAAGGAAACAAACAAACCCACCTTGACTGTTTATTCATTTCTGTGTCTTTCCCCTATTATAATGTCTTTAACATAAATGGCGTTTTCTGGGAGTGATGTCATAGGAATGGCGGCAGCAAGGCGCACTTTTTGAGTTCTCCTCGGGATCTTATCACAAACGGGACATATAACCCATCAAAGGACTCTGTGCTCATCACGCAGAACAGCTAAGAGACTCATGCAAGGATTACTTGAAGGTGCGCAAATTGGGCGAGCAAGGGAAGAGGGAAGGGAGAGAAGTGGAGACGCAGCCCCATCTGTGGCTGTGGAAACACGGTCCGCACATGTGGCTGTGGGGACATGGCCCGCACCTTCGGCTGTGGATACACGGCCCACATCTGAGGCAGAGAAAACGCGGCCCGCATCTGCGGCTGTGGAAATGTGGCCGGCATCCGCAGCTGCAGAGACGCAGGGGATCCCAGGATGGAACAGAGAATACAAAAGCCAGGAGGTGGGCTCTTTCCCTACGTCCCACAGCTGATCTCTCCCTCCGAGGGGTCAGATAGTTGGACCCTAGGGCGGACAAAGGACAAAACTCCACAACTGGTCCCCTCCCTACCCCCCCTCCTCCAATCTTATCCCCCCCCCCCGCCACCTTTCCAGAGACTTAAACTGGACCCTGAACTGAGGAGTAGTGTCAGATTACAGAGGAGTCTTATGCTCAGGCTCTGGGAAGACTGGCGTGCAGCTCTGACCCAGGGAAGAGGCTGGGAAGAGTGTGGTTTTTGCTGGGTTTGGAGAGAAGAGACTCCTCTACCGCCAGCCACCACCTTTTCTGGCCTGCGGGAGGAGTGTGACATGGCTGGGCTGGGAGAGAGAAGACCCCTCCATCTCCAGCCCCCACCCTTTCTGGCCTGCCTAGGGCAGGGCAATGACATCTGCGGAGGCTCTCCCAGGGATCAGTAGTAAGCGGCAGACTCAGCTCCCGGTTTTCAGCAGCTCAGAAATCTCCCGCCCGCCACACACACACACACACACACACACACACACACACACACACACGTGCGCGCGAGCGCGCGCACGGAAGAAGTGCCCTAAGACTCAGGAGAACTGGACACAGGGCTGGTGGTGCTACTCTCAGTGTGCATATGTGCAGGCAACAGCAGAAACTGCACTGACTTTGTAGAAACTACCATCCAGACCCCTCAGCCCCCCGCATCTAAATCTGCAGTCCCAACGTCACTCTGGGCACCAGGTGACCAGCTCTGCTTGCACAAAAGGCAGGGGACTCTTTGGTACAGCAGAGGACAACCTGGAGATTACTTGGTGGGCTTAAGCCAAGACTGGCGCTGCTTTTTGTTTTGCTTTGTTTTGTTTTGTTTTGTCTTTATATCTTTGATATCTTTGTCTGTGTTGAGTGGGGGTTGTCGGTTGTTTTTACATGTGAATGTATTTGATTTTTTCTTTGTTGTTGTTGTTGTGCTTGGTGTTTTGCTTTGTTCTGAAATTGCCCTACCAGGGCCCAGCTTAAGAGGCACAAGATTTAACACACCCAGAGGCCAACTCCAGACCAAACCAGAGTACTACCGTGTTTGACTTACAAGTCACACACCCAGACGGAATTCTCTACTGGCACAAGAGCCCATAGAGGCCAAACCACATTTAAGTGGTCAACCCTCACGCAGCAGAACACCCTGTGGTGGGCAGAGCCAAGTCTCACAACTAGTCAGCCTAGGAGTCAACCCCACCTACTCACAAGCGAAAAGCAATTAAAGATCTTCTTTAACAGGACAATATATACAACACAAGAGTCACCTTTGGAGCACACGCAGAGGAGAAGAACGAAGTAGTCCAAGTCAAATATAAAGGACACATACTACATAATATAACCCAGTAAGAACTAAGAACTCTAGGGGATCTACCTAATACATCAAAGCAAACACAGGGAGTCAGCCAGAAGGAGGAAACAAAGAAACATGTCCCAAATAAAAGAACAGAAGAAACCTCCAGAAATGGAACCAAATGAAAGAGAGGTAACCAACCTATCAGAGACAGAGTTCAGAACACTGATGATAAGAATGTTTAAGGACCTTAGAGACGACATAAAGAAGGATGTAGAAATCATAAGGAACAACCAGTTAGAACTAAAGAACACAATTACCGAAATTAAGAACTCACTTGAAGGAATTACCAGCAGGTTAGATGAAGCAGAAGATCGAATCAGCAACTTAGAAGACAAGTTAGCAGAGATCACTGAAACAGAACAACAGAAAGAAAAAAAGAATAAAAAACAACGAAAATGGTTTAAGAGACCTCTGGGATAACATCAAGCGCAACAACATGCGCATCATAGGTGAAGAGAGGAAGCAAAGGATTGAGAACATATTTGAAGTAATAATGTCTGAAAACTTCCCTAACCTGATGAAGAAAACCAACATACGAGCCCAGGAAGTGCAGAGAGTTCCAACCAGGATAAACCCAAACAGGTCCACACCAAGGCACATTATAGTTAAAATGGCAAAGCTTAAAGACAAAGAGAGAATCCTAAAAGCAGCAAAAGAAAGACAGAGGGTTACATACAAGGGAACTCTCATAAGACTATCAAACGACTTTTCTACAGAAACATTGAAGGCCAGGAGGGAGTGGCAGGAGATACTCAAAATGATGGAACACAAAGGCCTACAATCTAGATTGCTTTATCCAGCAAGGCTATCATTTAAAGTTGATGGAGAGATAAAGAGCTTCCCAGAAAAGAATAAGCTAAAGGAATTTATTACCTTATCACCTTATTAATAAGCTAAAGGAATTTATTACCTTATTACCTTATACCTTTTAGTATATCAGCATTGCAAGATATACTAAAAGGACTTCTGTAAATAAAAGAAAGATGAAAACAATCTAACTACAAATTTAAAAATGGCAATAACTATGTACCTATCAATAATCACTTTAAATGTAAACAGATTAAATGCTCTAATCAAGAGACATAGGGTGGCTGAGTGGATAAGAAAGCAAGACCCTTGTATATGCTGTATACAAGAGACTCACCTCAGATCAAAAGACACACACAGGCTGAAAGTGAAGGGTTGGAGTAAGATATTTCATGCAAATGGAAATGAGAAAAAAGCTGGAGTTGCAATACTTATATCTGACAAAATAGACTTTAAAATGAAGAACATATTAAAAGACAAAGATGAGCACTATATAATAATAAAGGGATCGATCCGACAAGAGGACATAACCCTAGTAAACATCTATGCACCCAACATAGGAGCACCTAAATATATAAAACAGATACTGACTGACATAAAGACAGAGATCAACAGTAACACTATCATAGTAGGGGACTTCAACACGCCTCTGACAACAAGGGACAGGTCTTCCAGACAGAAAATCAATATGGAAACAACAGCCTTAAATGACACATTGGACCACTTGGATTTAATCGACATTTTCAGAGCATTTCATCCCAATGCTGCAAAATACACGTTCTTCTCAAGCGCACGTGGAACATTTTCCAAGATGTTAAGCCACAAAACAAGTCTTGATAAATTTAAGAAAATTGAAATCATACCAATTGTCTTCTCTGACCACAGTGCTATGAAATTAGAGATGAGCTACAGGAAAAAAAACTGGAAAACACATCAATTCATGGAGGCTGAATAACTTGTTACTAAATAATGAATGGGTCAAACAGGAGATCAAGGAAGAAATCAAAAGATATTTTGAGACAAACGAAAATGAAAACACGACAATCCAAAATCTATGGGATGTTGTGAAAGCAGTCCTAAGACGGAAATTCATCGCATTGCAGGCCTACCTAAAGAAACAAGAAACATCACTAATCAACAGTTTATCTTCACACTTAAGAAAGATGGAAAAAGAACAGCAAAATAAGCCCAAAGGGAGCACAAGGAAGGAGATAATAAAGAGCAGAGCAGAAATAAATGAAATAGAAACCAGAAAAACAATCCAAAAGATCAATGAATCCAAGAGTTGGTTCTTAGAGAAGATAAACAAAATTGAGAAACCTTTAGCCAGACTCATTAAAAAAAGGAGAGAGAGGACCCAAATTAATAAAATCAGAAATGAAAGAGGAGAAGTGACAACAGACACCACAGAAATACAAAAAATTGTAAGAAATTACTATGAGCAACTATATGCCAACAAATTTGACAATCTGGAAGAAATGGACAATTTTCTAGAGGCGTACAACCTTTCAAAGCTAACTCAAGAAGAAACAGAAAGCCTGAACAGTCTGATTACCACCAGGGAAATTGAATCAGTAATCAATAATCTCCCAACAAACAAAAGCCCTGGACCAGATGGCTTTACAGGTGAATTTTTCAAAACGTTCAAAAAAGAATTATCACCTATTCTCCTCAAGCTCTTCCAAAAAATTCAGAAGAAGGGCAGACTCCCAAACACTTTTTACAAAGCCACCATCACCCTGATCCCAAAATCAGACAAAGACACCACAGAAAAAGAAAACTGCAGGCCGATATCTCTAATGAACATAGATGCAAAAATCCTCAACAAAATATTAGCGAACATTGTGGGGAGAAAGATGAGGGTAAGGGGGATCTAATACATAGTGATGGAAGGAGAACTGACTCTGGGTGGTGAACACACAATGGGATTTATAGATGATGTAATACAGAATTGGACACCTGAAATCTATGTAATTTCACTAAAAATTTTCACCACAATAAATTAAAAAAAATATTAGTGAACAGAATTCAGCAATACATTAAAAAGATCATACACCATGATCAAGTGGGATTCATCCCTGGTATGCAAGGATGGTTCAACATCCGCAAATCAATTAATGTGATATACCACATTAACAAAATGAAAAATAAAAATCACATGATCATATCAATAGATGCAGAAAAAGCATTTGATAAAATCCAGCAGCCATTTATGATAAAAACCCTTAAGAAAGTGAGAATAGAGGGATCATATCTCAACATAATAAAGGCCATATAAGATAAACCCACAGCTAACATCATACCCTATTAAAAGGAACACATTTGTCATTTTCCTTATTCAGGTCCTTCCTTCCTCTCTTCTTTCCTCTTTTCTTTTCCCTTCTTTCTTCCTTCTTATTACTTTGATACTATTATGAACGAATAATGATACTCAGAGATACTATAATTTTGTACACTAAGCAACAGATAGTATCAACTACCCCATACCCAATGCCTGCCCTCCCTGCCAGGCCCAGAAGCAACAGCTTCTGACCTCATGAAGGGCCACGACCTACTTTGTTATCTCATTGTTTTAGGTGTTTCCATCCCTCAGTGTGTTTTTAACTATGGTGTTATATTCTCTAAGTTTAAATTTTCCCACCTCTCGGCTACCCAGAGGCTGACATAACTCCTTTGTTTCGATTTCATTTTGATGCCCTCTGGAGAAGCAGGAGTAAAGCTCTGACCAAAACAATGAAAATACATTTGTATTCTGAGAGAGAGGAGAAACCACCTGCACTGGGTCCTTTCCTTTTCATTTCATCTCTTTCTGCACTAAAGCATCTCTATGCTGCAGAGTTTCACAAACGTTGCATTCCAGGGGTGGGGAGGGCAGGATTCCTGCCACCTGTCCTCGGGTTGAAGTGCAGATGTGGAATGTATACTTTCAGTATCACAGATGGGATCTCTGAGGACCTGGTAAAGCGGACAATCAAAGGCTGACTACAGGCAAATTCAGGTGCTGGAGGTTTTGTTTAAAATCTTCTCTTAGGGGGTTTCCACTGGAACCCCACTTGAAAATTTTTAGAGAGTTGGGGAAAAAAAGCCTTTAATGGATTAATAGGACAGAAATCAATACTCTATAAACATAAACTGCAAATGCATGAGCAGCTTAACACTGAAATAAATCAAAAACCCCAAAACATCTTCCAGTCAGCTCAGCTGCACAGATATCTAGTTGGATTTCTTTAGTTCTCCTCCTCCTTCCCAAGTTTCTATGTAGAAAATTGACCTCAACGTGATTTGTCTTCCTTCCAATTAGGAGGAACCCTTCAATCTGGTATGGGATGCAATGTGCCAGTGTGGAAATCACAAGGTACGGGTAGGCATAGAGTAAGTTCGCAATAGATATTAATTAATAAAGTATACCTGGACATGTCATTGACAACTGAGCCCAAACACAGATTTGGAAACTGAGGGGCAGAGAGGATGTGTTCAGTGAGAACCCACAACTAGGTAATGGCTGGGGCTCTGTGTGACTGGAGTCTGGGGCTCTGTGTGACTGGAGTCTGCAGCTCTCAGTAGAGAAGCAGACATGCACTGTGGAAAGTACTGGAACTGAGGAAACTCAGAGCCATACAGAGCCCGTTGAGGCCCAAGGGCGTTGGGGAGTCACAGAGCCTCCCCAGAAGAGGAGGGCCCAGGCCTCAGCCCCAGGGAGACATTAATATAGCCTGCCTGTGTTCCCCAATTTAGCTGCCCCTTGTTTTTCTGACTCCCCATCCTCAGGACAAGTCTGGGAAGCAGCTCTCAGCCAATGGCATTTACGGAACCCCCACAGCAAGCACGGGCATGGGGCCCAGAACAAAGGAATAAACTTCACACCTGGCCTGTCTCAGACACACAGCAGTTGGCTCTTTGGATGGATATTCTGCCTGGAGCATTGGTTTTATTTACATTCTCCTGAAATTGGGGCCATTTTCTTCCTTTTCTCTTTGGCAAATTTGACTTAATTTTATGTCGTATGTAGGAAAACCTGGGGCCTCATCAGCTCCCAGAGTCCTCTCCTCCTCCCATCCCCCCCGGGGTAAATTGATGTAGAGACCTTGAAGCTGGGCTGAGAGGGCGGGGAGGGAAAGGAAATCTCCACAGAAGCCAATGTTAATAGGCTTTTTTTAGCTTAAAGTGAGGTGAAATTCACGTTTAAATTAACCATTTATGCTGTGATTCGGTGGCATTTAGTGCATTCAAAACGCTGGGCAACCACTGCCCTTCCCTAGTTTCAAAACATTTTTATCACCCCAAAAGGAAATCTTGTACCTATTAAGTGTCACTCCTCTTTTCCTTACCCCCTCTGGCCCCTGGCAACCACTAATCTGCTTTCTGTCTCTATGGATTTGTCTATTCTGGATATTGCATATTAAAGAATCATACACTATATGACAGTTATGATTGAATTGTGTCCCTCAAAGTTCATATGTTGAAGTCCTAACCCCCAGGACTTTAGACTGTGATTATATTTGGAGATAGGGTTTTTAAAGAGAAAATTAAGTTAAAATTAAGTTAAACTGGTCATTAGGATGGACTCTCTCTAATCCAATGATTGGTGTCCTTGTAAGAACAAGAGATTAGGACACAAGACATAGAGAAGACTATGTGAGATCACAGGGGAGGACGGCCATCTACAAGCCCGGGACAGAGGCCTCAGAAGGAACCAACCCTGTGACACTTTGATCTCAGACTTCCAACCTCCTTCCAAAATACCACAGACTGGGTGGCTTAAACGACAGAAATGGAAGAAAATACATTTCTGTCGTTTAAGCCACCCAGTCTGTGGTATTTTGTTACAGTAGCCCTAACAAACTAATACAGTGATGTTTTAAAAAAAATAGACTTTATTTTTAGAGCGGTTTTAGGTTCATAGCAAAATCGAGCAGAAAGTGCAGAGATTTCCCTTCTACCCCTGACCTCACGACCTCACGTGCACACACATAGAGACTCCCTCACGATCAGTCAACATCCTGCAGTGACCTTTTGTGTCTGACTTCTTCCACTGAGCACAATGTTTTTGAGTTGTTGCCATGTTGTAACATAATCAATACCTCATTCCTTTCTGTGACCCAATAATATTCCATTGTATGCGTATGCCACAATTTGTTTATCCGTTCATCTGTTGATGGGCATTTTGGTGGTTTCTACCTTTTGGCTACTGTGAATAAGGCTGCTATGAACATTCATGTACAAGTTTCTGGGTGGACCTGTGTTTTCATTTCTTTCGGTTATATACCTATGAATGGAATTGCTGGGTCATAGAGTAATGCTATGTTTCACTTTTGGAGGTGTTTACAGCCATTTTACGACATACCTACCACCTCCCCAGAACCCAGCAGGTATAGTGTTGTAGAGAAAAGTGTGGCTCCGGTGATGAACTGCCTGGTTCATGTCCTGTCTCCACTCTTTATAGCTGAGGGACCTCTGGCAAGTTACTGAACTCTCTTACTCATTTCCCCAGCTGGGCCTTGTAGGATGGTCATGCAGATTAAATGAAACGGATACAAAGTTACTGCATATATGTGACTCATTCAGTACGTGCTGGCTACTTTAAAATCTCTGAAGGCATCCTCATGCACATAGTCACTTCTAATTGATTGGTTATTTTTATTAACCATAGCTCACCTAGAAGGATTTGGACATATGAGAGTATCAGGAGAGGTCATTCTGGAGGAGGAGACATATTTGGCTGGAGGCAGGCGTGTGATGGGGTGTAAGTGGGAGACAGGTTTTCAAAAGCAGGTGGGGGGCCAGACTTCAGAGGCCTGGAATACACCCCACTGTCAGCAGGGCCTTGACTGACAATGTCAGTCTCGGAAGTCCTGGAAGTTCCAGAGCAGGGGATGGAAGTCGCTGAGATCTGTGGAATGAGACGAGTGAGGGCAGGTATACGCTCTTATGCGTGAACGCAGAGCCATCCCTCAGCAACTGCAGCTTGGTTTGCCGTATTTTGTGATATTGGAACTTGACAGTTAATACTCCAGTTTTTCAAAAATTGTGGGACAGAAGAGATCTGTTTAACGCAGAGTTCCTTAGAACAGACCCAGAAAAATGTGCTTTTACTTCGTGGTAATCTGTGGAAAGGCCACTATGCAAGTCCTTTGCCAAGTCTTGCAAAAATAAAACAAAGGACCATGCAAAGAAAAAAATAAAAAGACATCACATTGTAAACCAGGACTGGTATGAAAATTTTAAAAGGGATGTAGTTAGCATAGGACAAAATGTTTTTCTGAATCCTGAAGAAAGTAATTCAGGAGTAAGTTTACCTATCCGAACAGACATTTTAAAAAAATCACTTTTTCATAAAACCAAATTTATTTAACTTATATGACTATCCCTTGTCATGAAATTAGAACCTTATATATATATATATATATATATATATATATATCAGTATATAAAATATATGTATCCAAATATATATTTAATGTATAGTAAATATATAATCATTTATATATGTACTTGTTACTATTTTAATAATTAAATATTGAATAAAATAATACATGTATATGCTTTAAAAAAGAAATGATATGATTGAAAAAGAAAACGATTATAAAAGAAAAGTAATAGGGCTCCCACAGTTATACTCACCACAAGCAAACCCTTTTTGTCCTTACTGAGATGGTTTTTAATATTGACAAATTTGGTTAGTTTCGGGAGAGCGGGTCTTCTAGAACTTGTGTTCATTTTATTTAAAGAGTATGTCAAACTTGGGTTTTTTCTAATGCCCTATTTTCTATCCAGCCAACTCCGAGGCTTATCGGGCAGTAACCTGGGGGCTGGCAGGGGATTTCTGTGAGGAGGAAATGGCTTTAGGCCTAACACCTTCCTTGGAGCACTCAGTGCCAACTTACATAACTTTTGCTAAATTAAGAAAAGATGCCTCCAGTCAACAAAATCATTGTCTCAAGGAAGCCCTGGTTCTTGCCACAAACTTCCCAGTTTTCTCTCTGTTACTGGAGTCAGGTGGAAAAACCAGGGTGGAAACTAGAAGTCTTGAGACACACCAACCGTTAGGTGACTTTGCCTTCTCTGGGTTTCAGTTTTACCATGTTTGAATGAGGGAATTTGGAGAGATGACACATCACGTTAGTGTTGGTGGGGTTGGCTCAGGCGCAGAATGACAAAGGGTCTTACCGCAGGGCATGACATTGCTTACAGAATCATTGTGAGCACAGAAGAAATAGATTCCAGGTTGAAATTTCAGGAGGGTCTCCCAGAACCACACAGAGAACTGGGCTGCCAAGGGAGTGACTGCCACCGCTAAGAAGCAGTAGAATCAGGAAGGTGCCGGCTGCTGCAGGCTAGAGTCATGTCACCTCCCTATAGTTCAAGCTGCCAGAATGGGTGCCCTGTGTCACGCTTTTCCACAGCTCTGGAGGTCCCAGAGTCTGGGAACCTCTGTTACAATCTGTCTCAGAGATGCCCATGCAGGTGTGTCTGGAGAAGGAACAGCTGAAGTGTGTCTCCATCCCATGATGCTTCACTTCTGCCTTCCAAAGCTTGCTTGGGAATGTTTGGTTGGCAAAACCCAAGTCATGTTTGGAACCCCAGTTGCAAGAGAGACTTGGAAATGTAGCTTGGAGATCCCCACTTCTGCAGCTGGGACACTCATTAGAAGAACGGGGTCGTAGAAGATGAGTGTCAGGAGTCAGAACTTTGGGTTGAGAGCTCAGAATCCTGGGTTTGAATCCTGATTCTTTCTCTTGCTGACTGTGTGATCTTGGATAGTCATGTCACCTCCCTGAGCCTCAGTTTCCGCAGTGATAAAACGTGGGTAATAAATGCAGCTACCTCCCCAAATGGCGTACAAGCATCACATGGTACCTGGCACATGGCAAATGAATATCACACACTTTTATACATATAAAATAAAATTTATATGTTATAAATGTATTTGTTGTACAGAGGAGAAAACTGAGGCTGAGAGAGGTGATAGCATCAGGACTGGAACTCAGGTCTCCCGTTGCTGAGACCTGTGCTAATTGGAAATATTTTTAGGATTAGTGCCTCCTGAGAGAGATGAGGAGGCAGGTCATTGCCCCTGGGTGTGGGGTGTAAGGGAGGTAGTGTGAAAGCGGGAGAAAGAGTGGGCCTATTGACAAAATTCTGTGTGGATAGGCCAGTTCACTATTTCAGATTGTGGTCAACAATCTCAAATTCAATGGCTTCAAACAATAATGATTCATTCTCATGAACCTGTGGTTTGGTTGGGCTGAGCTCGCTCCACATGTCTCTTACCTTCCTCCTGGGACCAGTGGGCTGGCTTGAGTGTGTCCTTCTCGTGGCGATGAGACAGGTACAAGCATTCTTTCACACTTAGGTTATGTTACACCTGCTAACATCCCATTGGCTAAAGTCAGTCAACTGGCCAAACCTAGCGTTAAGAGATGGTGAAATTGCTTCTCCTGATGAGGAGTTACCTGTTAAGGAGCATGGATATAGGGAGAAATGAAGAATTGAGGCCACTAGTGCATTTTACCACAGTGGGTTTACTGGTTGCTCTGCCTTACTATGTACAGATCTGGCAACAAACAGATTTCAAGTTCTCCTTCCTCAATCTGCTTTCTCTATCTTGGGCAAGGAGATAACCCTGTCCCCTACTCCCACCCCCACCCCCAGGCTTCCCTAAGCTCACTAATTCCTAGGCAGGCAGTGAGAGAGGCTGATCAATTCTCTTTGTCTTTCTCTTCTTCCACCATTGCAAACCTTGTTGGAGTTAAGGCTGAGGAGGGATTTGATCCAACCTACTAAGCATTTTTTTCAGGCAGAGACTGAGAATTTGAGGGTATGGGAAGACGAGATAATAGTAGCAATAGTAAAAATAACAGTAATTGAAAACGAATAATAAAACCACCAAAAATGAAGGAAAAGTATTACCCCAGGAAAAAAGTTCAGTTCCCTCTCAGAAGGAATATCTGGCCACCTTGCTCCTATGGCCACTTTGTCCCATACAGTTCTGACACTGGGCAGCCACTTTTATTATATTGTGATGGGAGGTGTGACGGAGGAGTATTTGAAGGCCTAAGGGCAATGCTCAAAGGCCCCGAGGGAAAGGCCCAGGAACCAGGAAGTCCCGCGGAAAGGGAAGCCTTGCCTGGAAGGGAGGAATTAGGGTGGGTCCTGACTTCGTAACATTATGCTATGTGGACAGACTATGTCACCCGGTACTCAACATCCACCCTTTTCTGTGTACCTTCTTGGATAGCTAAATACAGCATTTTCTAGACTCCCTTGCAGCTAGATCTGGATATAAATTAAATTCCACTGAGAATGATGAGATGCACTCATGTGAAGTTTAGGAAGGCGGAATTGAGGAGGAGGAGGAGATGGAGAAGAGGCCATTTTCATCCTGCTGTTGATGCTCACCAGCAAAGTCACAGACACATGGGTATGTGTAGCAGCTTGAGTTGTGCTCCAGGTTCTGGTCCCCAGCTTGGAGAGTTGGAAGTAGATGTGTCAGCGGCAATGGCTGTGACCTTCTGATCTCTGGATGGCAGCTCTGTGTTGTGAGTAAAGGACCGTGAGGCAAGGAGGAAGTTCTGCAAATCTATCACTGGGCTGAGCAGTTTTGTGCAGCTGATGGCATAGCTTCATAAGGCATCTTCAGAAGGGCCATATGAAGGTACTGTATCTTCCAATATTCTGTCCAAGGGAGGAAGGCAGAAGGATGTTTCTGCTGGCTCCCTTCTCCTCCTGGTCAAATGAGATGTCAGCTTTGCCCTCATGAGATGTCAACTTTACCCTTTCAATAGCCACTCGGGAGCTAGGTCCAAATATGGCTAGTGAGCGGACAGGAGCCAGCAGTACATCCACATGTCTGCTGCGTCCTGCAGCCTTGGGTCCTGGTTGGGTGAGCCAGGCCTCCTATGTGGTCACTGAGCACATCCCATGTGCATCAGTGGCCACAGGAAAAGGACAGGATGGGAGAGGTGCCGTCACGTCAAACCCACGAGCAACATAAGAGCGTGGCAGCCGCTGCCAGAGCAGCTCCTCCAGCCATGTAGGTGGAACAGTGAAATGACAGGACCCCCATCATGAAGGTGGAGATGAACCTCAACAAAACTCCTTCGATAACGACCCCCAACTCCTCTGTGGCTTCTAGGAATACAGCCATGGCTTAGCAATCTTTCTAGGGTTACCCACAACACCAAGCAGAAAGCCACTGCCAGAGGCATCCGGGAGGCGCATACACTGGGTTTGGTGATGACAGATTCTCATTGTGTGATGTTGACACCTGGGCTCTCATCCTCCCTCTTCCAGCGTCAAGCACTCCCGCAGGACCACCCTGATGGGCTGGTTGGGGGACGGGGTAGGGGCAGTCTTGGGCACAGATGGAGGGACTGGCAGGATTTGGTTAAAGGGAAAGTGTGGCTTCAAAATACTTTTATCCATTTAATGTAGGCAAATGGAGCCAAGACTGCTGTCAGAGGGTTTGACGTTAGATGCCAGGTAGGACTTTCTGGGCTTTGGGAATGTGATCTGTGGGAATGGATACCCAGAGAAAACTTCACACGTGAATTACGGTCTTAGACTCTAAGGCCAGAAGGGACCGCCACAGTCATCTTGTTGTCCCCCTTTTCCAGGATTTGACTTCTCTCTAGACCTCCGCAGGTATGTTCAGACTTCACTTCCAGGGACAGGGAGCTCACTACCATCACTCCCAGATCCCCTGGCCCAGAGCAGCCTCCTGGGATTTGGGGCTTTCTCTTCCCCAGGCTGAGCACTCCAGTTCTTTGCTTGTCTTGAATGAAACACAGATTCTGACCTTTGTTAGTGAACGTTTCGCTATTCTATGTGCCTCTGAAGGGCGGCCTCTGGGATAAAAATCCACGTTGCTGAAGCCCAGCTACGTGCCCCTGAAGACATTGAATTCCAACCCACCAGGTTTCAGGGGACAGAACCAGAGGCCTTAGGCAGCCCAGCCCAGCCTTGCAAGGCCCTGATTACAGGCTGCCGGGCCACAGGCGTGCCATTTCATTAGTGCTGGCAATCACATGCCAACCTGAGTGACGCCTGATGCCAGGAGATGGAGGATAATAAGCCCCTTCCAGCGCTCCCACTTCCTCTGGCTCCAGGGTCAGGAACTGAGAGCAGGAACTCTACTCCTCCCCTTAGCCTCACAAATAAAGCTTCCAGTTCTCATGAAATCACGACTGTCAGGGCTAGAAGGAACTGGGGAACTCTTCTCCCCCCAGCCATTTTTCCTGGGCCCTGGCATCTGTGTTCTTGCCTTCTGGTGCCACCTCTAAGCTAGCCTCCCAGACTGCCGCCTTTGGCCTGGTTGCCTCCCTGGTGTGCCTGCTCACGCACTCTGTGGCTTCCTGGACACCTGTGTGTGGCCTCAGGGCCAACTGCCTGTGGATGACTAGACACCCACCCAACATGTCCCTGTGCCCAGTTCAGTCAACTCTCTCCCCCTCAGGCCTGTCCTGAGTGAACCTTCGTCTCAGGACACGTCTCAGTCATCTAATGACCTTCCCTGTTACAGTGACAGCCATCTGATTGTCCCCCCACTCCCTGGCCACTCCCCTCCCTGCTGGCCCCAGCATCCTGATTCTAAAATCAGACCCCACCACATCACTCTCCTGCTCACCATCCTTCAATGGCTTCCCCGTACCTTGTTAGTAAGTTCTAACTCCATCTCCTGCTCATCTTTCCAGCCTCATCCCAACCCCCTATTTTCTCTTGCATTTAACTCCGCCGTCAGATGAAACCATGTGTGATTCCGCCAAACCTCTGCTCTGGAGTGTGCCCCCAGGCCATTCTCTCTCTGAAGAAGTCTCTGATCTGAGAGCCCTCTGGTGAACACCTTTTTGTACCTGGATACCGGGCTTAGCTGTTGCTCTCCCTATGAACCCTCCCTCAACGCGGGAGAGATACTTCTCACTCCTCTTCAACTGCTTCTCTGTCCTACGAGGCCGACAACTAAGTTTGCAAATTCATCCTAGAAAAAGTGCCACATACGAGCATGTACACACACCATTGATTCATTCACTCAACTGATACTTGTTTTATTCAACTAATATTTGTTGATCATCTGCTAGATATTTGATCCCTGGTGTTTGAAAGCTTTCAGTCTCATACAAGAGGTTGATGTTCACACAAAACACACACAGACACATGTACATTTGTAAATTATGATGTATGTAAGAAAGCAAAACAATAACGAAGACTAGAACTTACTGGTAGGTGGTTAGCTTGGGAGTCATGAAAATCCTCACTGAGTAGTGACAATTGTGCTGAGACCTGAGTAGGATTCCTCTCCTACAGTCTCAGGGGAAGAATAGAAAAAGAGCTTGCAGACAGAGCAAACAGCTTGTGCCAAGGCCCTGAGGCAGGAAGGAGTACCGTGTATTCAATGACGTGAAGAATCAGTGGCTAGATCTCAGGGGGCAAGAGGGTGGGTGGAGTGAGAGGAAGCTGGAGAGAGAGGCAGGGTTCAGACCACACAGAAAGGCGGCATTGCCTTGGGTGAAGACGCGGGGGCAAGAGGGTGTGGGGATGCCTGCCAGGTGCCAAGACACCTTCACTCTCAGGAAGTCTTGGGGCAGGGAAGCTGATGGGGAAGGGAGAGGGGGTCAGGATGCTGCAGCATGGCAAAGGGACAGCCCTTGCAACCCGTCAGCGGAGTCATCGCAGCAGAAATGCTGGGATCCAGAGTGGACTGGGAGAAATCTAAATCCTACATCCGGGAAGTCCAGGGGGAGGCTGGAGGTGAGGTGGGGTCTCTAATCTGCAAGGGGAGGTGGGGGTCAGACTTAATGTCATTTGACTCTCAAAGCTTCAAGGTGATCCGGCCGCCACCCGTGTGACTGTGACATCAACTCGATTTTTTAGGAAATGTTTGTGGACGTGCATGGGGCTTAAGTGGTCACTTTGAGCTGGGAACCCTCTGAAATGCCTCAATCCAAGGCAGAAACCTAGGGTTTTGGCTTTCTTCCACATTCTCCATTCTCCGCCCTACTCCAATTTCTACTCCTTCCATTAATCAGATCCCCTTCCTTTCCAGACCCACCCCTCTCTCCATGTGGCTTGCAGAGATTGTCTGGTGAGATGCCTTTTAAAATGCATTTAAGCATACCCCCCACCCCCCACCCCTGGTTGCTCCTGCTTTTTAAGTAAAGGGGCGCTGAGCTGCATGGGGAGAGGGCTGGTCCTCTTCTTAGCCGGCCCCTTCCCCAGCTCTCAAGCACTTAGAGAAACTTGCAGAGTCAGCGATAACCCATCTCTCTAAGCAGGAAATACACACTTCAGCATTTAGCTGGAGGCCACTAATGTGCCTGGAAGTAATTGTTTAGAGAGCCCAGGATGGGGGTTGGGCGTGGGGATGGCCCTGGGGCTGCAAACCTGATTCACAGGGATTTGCCCCCTTTTGTTTAACTCAGCAGTCAGAACTCTTTCCCAGGGCCCAGTGCTGGCCAACACATAGTAGGTAGGCATCCAGGAGGGACGCTGGAGGGCAGGTGTGAAGGTACAAAGATCCCTGTCCGTTCCATCTCTAAGGGAGGGCAGCAGTCACAAGTCCCTGGGGAGTCTGGCCTGGGAGGAGAGAGGGACGCAGCTTTCAGTCGCTCTGTTGGAGAGGACCTTCACCAGGCCAGGCGCTCCTGCCGCCTACTTCCCCATCTGTACAAGGGGGCAATAAGCCTGCCTTTACTAGTAGAAAACACTCGAGAGGAAATATGTACACATATTTCCTGGCACAGTAGGTGCTCAATAAATGAGGGTTCATAAAAGCCATGACCATAATAACAAATGCCTTTCCTTCTACTCCAACCCATTTTCCCCAAAGCCTCCCAAATGTTCCCCTAAACACCATGTGAACCCATCAGCCCCTCAGACTGCTTCCCCTTGTCTGCGGGATAAAGTCACCACCCCTTAGCCCACATCCAGTGTTCTTCAGGTTCTAACCCAGCTCCTCTCCCACCTAATTTCCTACCACGTTCCCTACCCTGCAGACATCCTAAACCTTCAATGCACTTGACCGCCCCTGAATGCTGTCAAGCATGTGGAATGCCCTTTTCCTCTTTCTCTGCCCAGGGAAAACCTTCTCCTCATCAAAGCCCAGCTCAGACCTCACTAACTTGGTTAGGTACCTCTTTGTACTCTCCATGCTCCTTGGACACACGTGGTTGCAGTGGGCAGTGAGTAGAGGAGGCTGTGAAACAGGATGGCTAAGAATGAGCAGGCTCTGCCTATTGTTAGCTGTGTGACTTTGGGTAAGTTACTTCTCTGAGCCTCAGTTTCTTCATCTGCAGAATGGGGATAGTGATCTCTTCCCCCATGGGGCTGTTGAGAAGATGCACTGGGAAAATGCATGCATTGGAAAAGTGCATGGCCTAGTGACTGGAACATAATGAAGTGTTTAATAAAGGCTAGTTGCTGTTATTATCACTGCAGCACATTGTGGTTGGTCATTTTTGTATTTGTCCTCACTGTTAGGCTGTGGTTCCTTTGACCTCCTTGGGCTGCGTACAGTGGGAACTTTATCCTTTAAGAATGTGGTCCCATAGCACCTAGCTCAGTGCCTGACGCAGAGTAAATGCCCAGTAAATACTGGTTTGTTATCTCTTTTCAAGAGAAGGGTCTACGACCCCCTCTTTTCTACATTCTTTGCTCATGGCTCAGTGCTGGGCATTGGACATCAAAGACCCACAAAGAGTATGTCCTTTCCTCTTGAGTGATGGTCCTAAAACACGCTGCTGGTCACTCCAGGGCTCCCTGGCTCTCCAGTCTCTCCTGCAGCTTCCCAGGATGCTCAGAGCTCCAAGCTCCTAACAGGCTCCCCGAGTCCCCTCCTCAGATCTCATCCCTCCCTCTAGCTCCCCGAGCTCCAGCCATAGCTTCTTTTAGTTCTGCATAGTTCTGCACCCTTAACTCAGGGCTTTGGCTTGTTCTGTTTCTTCTCGAACCATCATCCATGCCCCTGCTCTGCCTCCAGGAAGGGTAGGCACCCACTCGTTCCTTGCTGTCAGCCTCCTACCCCACATCGAGGCTGGGTGCCCTGTATCAGACTGCTTGGGTTTGAAACCCTGCCCTTCTGCTTACAGCTGCCTAACCTTGCTAAACTTCACCTTGCTGAGCCTCAGTTAGCTTATCTATAAAATGGTGATGCTGATACTAGCAGCTAACAGGTGGTTGTGAGAATGAAAGGAATGATACCCCGCTGCTGTGCACGTCAGCCCTCGATTGCTAGGGTGTGTGTTTGTCTTTAAGACCAGAAGTGCTTCCTCCAGGACTTGTGGATAAATATTCCCTCCCTAAATATTTGATTTAAAGAGCTTCACTTGAAGGACAAAATAAAATAAAGCTGTGGCTCTTTGCCATGTATTATGAATGTCCGTAAATGGGAGAAGGTGTGGGCTTTCTGAGCATACTCTTTCTCGGAGCAATGGGCCTTTAACCCAGTTTTACTTATTGAAAATTGAGCTTTAAAAGGGGGGAAATGAAATCTTTCTCCAGGTAGAATGATAAAAATGCGGCACAGGCATTCTGCCACATGGGCAGAAGGAGACTGGCTTGTGGGACCTGGAAGCAGCAGAGAAATAGAGTACGTTCGTTCATTCATTCGTTTGTTCATTCATTCATTTATTCACCCATTCATATGGCAGGACAGTTTGGTCTTCATACTTCCCTCTTTCCTTCCTCTCTAGTCCCTCCCTTTAGTCCCTCCCCTTTTCTTCCCTTCTCTCCCTCCCTTCCTCTCTTTCTCCCTTCCATCCTCACTGTCTTTTTCCATGCTTAATACCCCCAATGGCAGTAGGAAATACTATTTTGGGGATATCATGAGAAAGCTGAGCCTCAGAAAAGTGAAATTTCTTGCTAATGCCACAGTGGGGAAGTGGTAGACGGGGAGTTTGAACTCTGCTTTGGACTAGAAGCCACTTAAAGGCAGGAGTGGTGCCTGGGTCTTCTTTGTGTCCCCAGCTCCTGGCTGGGCCTGTGGCTTTGCGAAGGTGCCAGTTGCTTGTCAGATGATCCAAGAAGGCTTCAGGGAGGAGGGGACTTGAGACTTTCTTTCAAAGACTAGAAGGACTAGAATTCAAATGAGAAAGAATGGTCTTGCTCATCGTAAAAATAAGAATTACCACTTACCAAATACCTACTATGTGTCTGCTATTGGACTAAATACCTGTACACATATAACTGTACCATTTCTCATGTCAGACCTATGAGGTAGGGACATTTACCCGTTTTGCTGATGAGGAAACCGAAACTCAGAGAGATGACCTGATTTGCCCAAGTTTACACAGTGAGTGAGCAGTGGAACTGGGGTTTGACCCGTCTGTCTGCTCCCAAAGCCTGTGTGCACTCTTAACGTCCATGTTACACTGACCAGGCGAGCATCTGGTTACAAGCTTTCCTTGTGTGAAAAGAAAGGTCTTGAGGAGCTGATGATCCCTCTGGCTGCCCTCTTGTCACTGACCACATGTGCTGGTGCTGAAATTATCCAAACAGCGTCATGTGGGGCATCCCTACCTCCCTCCATTTGGTTCCTTCTCAGGGTTACCTTTTGGGTGTCTGCACTTAGAAACAGAGAGCACATAACCCTTCAATGAAACCTCTCCTGGGAGCCAGCCTGAGGAAGCAGAGGGAAGGTCCATGGCTTTTTTCAAAGTTAAAGGGTTTCCCCGCCTGCAGGCAAAGAGATCTATGGAGCAAGCTTAGAAACACCCAACTGGCTCAACCCTTTCCTTCTACGGAGACTGATGGAGACAGAGTTATTTCTCTTTCTTGCCAAGTCCATTCTGTAAACCTCAGGGGAAAATTTAATCTCATGGACATGAGCTCTGAGCAATGTCCATCAGGACTCACTAGACTCAAAAATCTAACTTCTTGCTAGGATCCACTCCCCAAGGATATCAGGTTATGGTACAGAGGAGTCAACAACGCCTGCTGGGTTTCTGGCTTGAGCAGCCAACACAGTGACATGTCTCTGGCTGAGATGAAGGATTTGGGAGGAAGAAGGGCAGGCTGAGTGTGACATACAGGTGGAGATGTCCCTGAGAAGGTTGGATAAACAAGCATGGAGCCCAGCAGAATGGTCTGGGCTACAGGTAGAGCTTTGGCATCTGTGACTCAAGGGGTTGGATGGAAAGCCCAGATGGGGCTGAACTTGTCTGAGGACAATGAACAGAATGAGAAGAAATGAGCCCTGGGCATTGGAGACGTAATCAGAGGTCATGGAGAAAGGGATCTCTTCGTGCTCAGAGCTTGTACACCAGTGTCTCCTTCACGGCTGGTGGAGGGCGAAATTTCAGGCTTGGCCTTTTTGTTCATTTCGATGAACAGACAATGGTAGCCTCTGTGCTCAAGGTGGGGACTCAGAGGCATCAGGCATGGATCTGCTCTCAAAGAGCTCTCGCTCTCGTGGGCAAACCACAAGGGACCTTGTGTGAAGTGGGAGGACAGAGGGCTGTGCATCAGCCCATCCAGAAGCCCAACAGGCAGGAAGAAGCAACACCTGCAAACGCTCCAGTAAAGGGAAGACCTGCTCAGCACACTAATAATACTGCCCGAGGACAGGAGAGCTTTTACCCCCCAAGATCCAGTTGATAACAACAGGTTCCTCCATGGTACCTGTTTAACCTGTCAAGCAGGTATCTGCCCCGTGCGACCACGTTGCTAGAGCTGTCACCCCCGATACAAAAACTAGACAAATGCCCTCTCTCGATGCTAGGTACCTGTGGGAGAATGAAATCATAACTCACTTTAGCAGTGATACATATTTATACTCTGACTGGTATGGGCCTGAAAGAGCTCTTCTCTTCGTGCCTTCCTCGACTGTGGACAGACATCAATCTTCTCTCCAGTTTGTTAATGGGGCTGCCACTCAAGCTAGATTTATGGTCGTATGACTGATTGTGCAGACAGCTCATCACGGGAACATTTGCTTAATTCACCCCATCCCAATTGTTCCCTGCAACGCTGCTGCCCGATACTGCTCTGTAAATGACATTTCTTACTTCTGGAAAAATCTTTCTGCCCTTCCCCCACGCATGATCCTCCTCATCTTCTTATTTAACAAAAGTTGTAAATGTCAAAACTATCTATAACTCTACAGAAGGGAAGTCAACATCCAAGGCCAAATAATAGCCCACGTAAACTGTTCTTGGCCCATGCCGAATTGGCCTGATTTAAAGAATTGGGCTAATTTTTTTGGCAGGGGGAGACATGACTTGGAAAATTCAGCTATATTGAAAGTAAACAACCTGGTTTCATACTTTGTGTTGTTTCTGGGAACTATGTACCCCCTCTTCACAGTTTCTCTTGCAGAGCTTTTCAAGTTCTTTCTACTATCTTCTCTAACTGATTCAAATTGGAGTTTCAATTGACTCAAATTGCAGTTTAAGCACCTATTCTGCCAGACATTAAGATAGGTGTTTTTTATGCATTTTCTATCTACTTTAGCATGGGGGGCAAGGAAAATTGTCCCCATCGAAGTTCAGTGACATCAAAACTGGCCTGATGGGTTGAACTCCCTTGGAGCTCTCTGATTCCAAGCCTATGAGCATTCGTTATACCTTCAAGAATAAATTCCAGATTTACTCCTAACAATAGCCCTATGTGGAATATTTAATGTTTGGGCTGCCGTTCACTCAGCCTCATGGGTTCAAACTCTACTCTGCCACCACAAGCCACCTCCAAATACAATCATATTCCAAGGTACTAAGGGTTAGGATTTCAACATATAATTTTGGGAGAGCAGACAGTTCAGCCCATAACAACTGTCATCTAAAAGAAAACTTCCAATGAAAAGGTATCCTTTGTTTGGAATAGGAAGTATCAATGTTGTACATTTGGTCATTCTCTTTATTTTTTTTTATAAATTCAGTGTGATACCAATAAAAATGGCAACAGATAGTGACAAAATGATTCTAGGGTTCATATAATAATACAAACATAAGAGAAAAGACAGGAAAGATGTGAAAATGTGGAATAGGGACCGAGCCTCTGAGATATTAGAACATATTGTAAAATGATAATGATTACTAGGATACTAGATATAGATAGAGAGTCCAGGAACAGATTCAGCAATGTAAGAAGACTGAGTGTTGAATGAGATGGCATTTCAATCAGTGTGGAAAAGTTGGAAAAATAGTGTTAGGTCTACTAGCTGGTCACTTGTGCTAGTAGGGGATGGGGCAAGCTACATTCCAGTTTCGCTCATCATACCACAATAAATTGCAATTCAACAACGATTTGAATGTAAATTATGAAACCACAGAGTACTTGAAATAGATGTAGGTGAAATGAAAAGAATATTGGCTTGGCAAGGGTTCTTCTAAATATTGCACTAAATCATGAAGCCAGAAGAGATAGACAAACTTACATTACATATAATTTAAAATATTTCTGTATGGCAAGAATACCGTGAATAAGCTAAAAGGCAAACACTGACCTGGTAACAATATTTGCAACCAATGACAGAGAGAACGTTTCCTTAATAATGAAAGTTCTTAGAAATTCTGTGGAAGAACAAAAGAGAAAAACAAGCAAAGGGTATAAACAGGCTCTCTCCAGAAATAAAAGGAATAAATGTTTGAAAAGACGCTCAGCCTCACTCATAACTAAACGAACAAAATCTGAAATAAAAGTGAATTTGCATTTTATTTATTTTGGACTGGTATACATTAAAAAGGAATGGGGAAACTGGAAAGCTCAAATGTTGTTGGGAGAATAATATTAGGTGGGGAATTTGCAATACCTTATATGTACAGCAGTTCTATTTCTAGGTGTACGGTAGAGATGATCTGACTTTTGCAGGCAAGTCGGTGGTGACTCTAATGTAACCCTTTAGCCTGTGGCATGTTCTCTGTGTCTGTAAAATGGGAATGCTACAGCCCAATTGGTTATCACATGACAGCTGCGTTCCTGAGAAGCTTCACATTCCCAAAACTTGCATTTTAGAAACAATTTTTTCTTTTTGAATGAGGGCAAAATAAGGGAGTAGAGCTAACGCATTTAAAACTCACAATTAGTTATTTTCTTGTAGGAGTTTAAATCACGAGGGAGTTTTTAAAAATATCTCTAAAGATTACTTTTTCATGGCACCTCAAAACAACAATTTGGTTGATTAAAATCGATAAAACTAAAACTAAACAACACATTGTGTCATATCAAAATCAGTGCGTTTCTAACAATCAAAATAAATTACAGCCACCAACTTAGGCAAAAGAACTAGTGAGGCTATTTATGGCAGGACCCGTGTTGGAAGCTGATGTCCTTCCAACTTGCTAGTTTGTTCTGGGATGGTATCAGCGAAGGGGGTGGTGGTGTCAATTGTGTCCCGTAACTAAACTCTGGCTCTTGAGTCCTTCTGCATTAACAGCATTAGTGCAGGAGGAGAAATGTCTTCAACACAATGCCTCAGGGTCCCCATCTGTAGCACAAGGTGGCTTTAGGGTCAATTTCCAAAGGTCAGGAGCCTTGGCTCGGTGCCCAGGATGTAGGAGGCGCACAACAAATGTTCTTATTCATTCTCCACCCCAGCTTTTCTCACTGTTCCCTGTGGGCCACCACCATTCCAGTGCTCCTTTTGACATTTTCCAGTTTTAAAAATACCTTCAAGGAATTTGTAGTCTGGGGAGAGGTGGGCGTGTGCGTGACTTACCATCATGCTGTGTGGTATGCACTGTAAAAGACATGGGTGGTGGGAGAAGAGAAGAGGGGGAGTGAATTCTGCTGGCTTTTGGGGGTGGTCCCATCTGACTGTTATGGAAAGATGATGTTCAGGGCAGAAAAGCAATGTAATGACATCCAGTCACAGGGAGCAGTGGGAGCAGACGCCTGCGCTTTCTGTTCTGACTTTAGGGGCTCCAGGGAGAGGGAGGCACATAGAGAGACCACCCACATGGTAAAGCAAGTGAGGGAATGTCATGCATAGGCCTGGCTCAAGGACGCCGGTTCCCTGGGTCAAAGACCCACTTGTGAGGCCAGACTTTCCCTGGTACACAGTGAATGAAGCTGAGTTCCCTGACGTAGTGGCTGAAATTTCTGTCTCCTGTGGACCTGGCTTGGTTTGCAGCTTCACTGGATTTTAATCAAAGGTTGTTCCAAGAAATGGTTATGACCCTGGGGGAACTATTTGACAAGTAAGATGACCAAAGGGAGGGGGCCCAGTAGTCCTCAAGGGTAACGGAAACCAGCAGTAATTATAATCACACCAGCAGGCTGGCTACAGCTCAGAAAGGTCCACACCCTGCCCAGGCAGGGGACATTGCACTGTGCCCTGTGGTTTTGCATGGGGCTCTGGGGAATGAGGAGGAACTGACCCCACCTCCCTGCCTCCAATTTCTGAGACTGAGGCTGAGCTCTGAGAGCTTTATAGTGTAGACCGGGCCTGGCCTGGGGGCTACCTGGGCTGGAACTCTGATCTGGAGAGAGAGCGGGGCTCTCCTTGGACATTCAGATTCCTTCACCTTACGGACCCTACCAGAAGAGCCACCTAGGGGCTGCCAGATGAATGGTAAGACCATGTTCCGGTACAGGACGCCCCCAGGCATCCACTGGTCTCCATAACCCCCACCATTTACTGACAGCCTGCCACATGCCAGGCAGTTTCCCACTGAATATTGTAATGCCTGTTTTAAAGATGAGGAAACAGATTCATAGAATTGAAATGGCTTTCCAGAGGTCATACTGCCAGCAAACAGTGAAGCTGTGTGGTAAAAAAATAATTTCGTCTCTGAATATTTCAGTTTGTATTTCTAAAAGATAAGGACTTTAAAAATAAGCAAACACCATCATCCCACCTAAATGAAATTAGCAATAATTTCTTACTATATTAAATACCCACTGTGTCCACATTTCCCCATCTGTTTCTAGTTTGGGGTTTGAATTAGGACCCAGAAGTCGTGATAGGTTGGTAACATTGCTTAACTTTTTTTCCATCTGAAGTTTACCCTCTCCATCTCTGTTTTCTTTCTTTGCAGTATTTTGTTGATAAAACCAGGTAATTAGTCCTGTCCAGTTTCCCACAGTCAGGGTTTTGCTGATCTGAAGCAGAAATTTGAATCCAGACCTCTTTCCAGAATGTCTGTGCTTTTCAGGACACCAGCTTTACCCTTTATAGTCTCTTCTCCATAGTGGCCAGTAGCTCTTTAAAATGCTATCAGCTCATAACATTCATCTGCATGAAGTCCTCACTGCAGGGTAAAATCCATAGACCCTATGGAGCTGCGGTCCCGCGTGACCTGGTACGTGGCACTTGGCCACTCCTCTGATCTTGGAAATTCCTCTTGATGTTTGGGTCTGGCCACACTGGCTCCCTCCCTGTGCTTACAGCACATCCTGCCCCCACTGCCGAGGTAGGTGCTCCCTAGGCTCCGGCTGCAGTTCCCACAGGGACCCTTGCACTCCTGCTCAGTACGACCTGCTTACTGCGCTCCCTTCAGACTGGGCAGGCTCCTCAGCCACTTCCTCAGCCCCAGGTACTGGCATATGTAAATTACATCGACATCAGCAGGGACCTAGAGGGCATCCAGTGTCCAGGGAGCTTTCCCGGAGTGCCCTCCTACTCCTTCAGTGGGCACAGTCCTGCCGTTCCCACCCGTCCAGACCTTGGACAGCACGTCAGGGCTCCACGGGGTAGGGTTTGGGTTGGTCTCTGCTTTGAGCTCCATGCTTCGGGGTGCCCACTGGTTAATACTTTGTCCTGAAAAATCCCTCATTCAGCTCAATCCATAGAGTTTGGCCTCTGTTTCTCTGGGGACTTCCTCCCTCCCCCCACCCCCCCCACACACATACTTGGCCTTTGTTTCAATCTGTAGTTTTCCTTTCCATCTCTCTTTTCTTTCATTGTAACATTTGGCTGATGAAACCAGATAATTAGTCCTGTCTAATTGCCCCCAGTCTGGATTTTGCTGATCAGAAGCTGAAATTTGAACTCTGCTTTTTTGGGGGGTTGGGAGTGTGGATCAAGCTGCACACCCACCTCTCCGAGGTCCTTGCCCTTCACGAATTGGCTCCTGGAAGACTCCCCATCCTGTCACCCCCACTCCCTGCCCTGGTCTAGGAAACTCATTTGTGCTCTTCTCCAAAGCACCCCCTGAGCCAGGCCAGGGTCTGTCTGATGGAACATGGCTCCCAGCCAACCTGCCACGAGCTTTCAGAGCTACTCCAATCTATAATAGCTCCTTGATGTCAGGGACAAATGTCGGATTCAGCTTTGTCATCCCAGGGCCTGTGCATAAGGAAGGAAAGACACGAATTGGGATGGAGCACCATTAAATGCCCAGTGCCGACACCATTGGCATTATGAGTATGTTCACAGCTGATCTTTACTGTCCTTACTGCCCTCTACTGCCTTTGGTCTTTGAAGCCAGCCCTATTTACAGGTGAGAGAACATAGGCTCAGAAGGAGGGAAGTGACTTGCTCAAGCAACTGGATGATAAGTGGCAGAGAAAGTGCCCTTTCGACTTCAACTAGCTGGGTCAGTCCTTGTTGAATGAGTGAGTGAAGGAATGAATGAATGGTTGGAAAGTTAGTGCTAAGAAAAGCACTATCTCATTTCAGGCTTAGAGAGGAGGTAAGGAATTAGGGTAGAAAATCTGTCCAATAAGTGAAGCTGGTGATCAACTGAATGTGGACAGCAGGAGCACAAAGGGCCTTGGCCATTCATTCTCTGGTGACCTTGGGCAAATTACGCCCCTGGGGAAAGAGAAGGCTGGACGCTTTGTCTTAGAAGCCTGTGCCCCATCCACTGACATTGTCTCAGTTACAATGACTGTCCCCGTAAAATCCCACAGCTACTGACCACACACTGGTCTTCCCAGAGCTCAGAGCAGAGAGGTGGGGAGGAGATCAGCCTACGGCCCTCATTTGTTTCCAGCAGGGCCCTGATTATCTCAGCAGTTGACCATCTCAGAGGGGACCATTTCATTCCAATGAGCGGTGGCGCACCAATGTGCAGTGATTTCCAACAAAGCTGTGCTCTTCAGTTGGCCATGCTTAGAGACATTTTTACTCGCTCAGTGGAGAGAACAAAGGTGGGAGGGAGCATGGGGTATTAGATTCAATTATAAACCAAGGCTCTTAAAGTCCATTATCAGATATGGAAATGCTGAATCCTGAAGTCTCTTTCCTGACTCCCTTCCCGCTGACTCCCCCGCTTTTAAACCACACAAATGTCAAGGCTCCTAGAAGGCTTGTTGGATGAGTTTCACTCTGTCTCTTCCAGTTATACTGGTGTCCTCTCCAAAGCCGAATCAGACCAAAAGCAGATGATTTTTGAAAGAAGATGCTTCCGTTTCCCATAAAACCTACAATGTGTTCTGCCTCTGTTCATTCATTCTATTTCTTTCCTTCTTCATTCAAAAATATCGATGATAGCATCTCTGACTCTCCAGGGCTCCCATCTTCCAAGTAGAAAAAAGGGACCGTGGTTTATCCTTAATACTAAGTTTAGGAGTCCATGAGCAACTTGACGGTGCTAAGATACCTTAAACAAGGGAAAATGGATCAAGTCAGTAAATTCTGCTTGTTCATATTTTGCTGAGGATTTCTGCATTTGGGTTCATGAGAGAAATTAGTCTGTAATTTTCTTATAATTTATTTTTCAGGTTTTGGTATTAAGATGATGCTGGCCTTATAAAATAAAATGAGTTGAGAGGAACTTCTATTCTTTGGAGGAATGTGTGTAAAATGGCATTACTCCTTAAATATTGGGTGGAATTCATTAGTGAAGCCACTTGGGAGACCCTGGAGTTTTCTTTGTGGGAAGGTTTCCATTATGAATTCAATGTCTTTGATAGATGTGAGACAATAATCAGGTTATTTTTCCTCTGTACAAATTTGAGTAGATTGTGTTTTTCTAGGGATTTGTCAATTTCGATTATATGTTCAAATTTACTGACGTGAAGTTGTTCATAATAGCTTCTTATTCTATTCTGAATTTCTGTGTGACCCTGTAGTGACGTTCCCCTTCCCATTCCTGACATTAGGTATTGCTTATTAGTGCTCTCTGGATCTCTCTTTTATTCTTTGATCAGTTTTGCTGGGGATTTATCAAATATGATTAATCTTCAAAGAATCAACTTCTGGTTTTGTCAATCAACTCTATTGTACGCCGTTTTCTTCCATTAATTTCTGCTCTTTATTTCCTTTCTCCTATTTCCTTTGATTTTTTTTTTTTTGTTGTCTTTTTCTAACTACGTGAGATGAAAGCTTAAATTATTGATTTTCAACCTTTTTCTTTTCTAATATATGCAATGAAGGCTATGATTTTCCCTCTGTGCACAGGCGTAGCTACATAAGTTTTGATCGGTAGTATGTTCATTATCACTTAGTTAAAAATATTCTAAAATCCAATGTTATTTCTTCTTTGACACAAGGTTTAATTAAAAAAAAATATGTATTTATTTCAAAACATAAAGACTTTTCTAGTGATCATTTTGTTTTGGTGTTAATATTAAACTTATTTTCACTGTGTTCCGAGCACTTTCTCTACATGAATTTAATTCTTGAAATTTGTTGAGATTTGCATTATAGCCCAGGATGTGGATCATTTTGTTAAATCAAAGAATCAACTTTTGGCTTTGTTGATGAACTCTATTGTACTTTGTTCACTTTTGCTATCTTTTTTTTTTTTTTTTTTGCATTATCTCACTTCATTTAATTCTTATAGCTGCCCTTCTCAGGTCATTTTAAAGCCTCCCTTTTTGGGTAAAAGAACTAGAGAATCATAGGATATTGTTAAGGGCAGGATCTGAATCATTTCTCCACAACTTATTAGGTATTTGAGAAAGCTGTTTAACTTTTCTGTGTCTTAGTTTCCTCATCTGCAAATTGAGGACAATAATGGCATCTTCCTTCCTGGGTGGATTAGGACAAATGAGCTAAAATTCATAAAGTGCTTAGAAGAGTGCCTAGTATAAAAGTATGTGTGACAAAAGTATTTGTTAAAGAAATAAACAAGTAAGGTTTAAAGAGGGAACATTTCCTGACTAAAGTAACACAGCTAATGCCACATAGCAGGTTAATAGAAAAATTAGAAGCCCCACCCAGGTCTGTCTGATTTTAGGTATTGTAACTTTTGTCATTGCCTCATGCTGCCTCCCGAATCAATGATGATTCAGGGGTGGCAACTAGATATCCTTTGATTTGCCAGTCTGATCTATTGGTAATGGCGATGGGTTCTGAGCTCCGTGTAAATGTGTGCCATAATTGCTAGGATGCGGTAGAGCGTGGTGACACCAGTGGCTTATATGTGCCATCCCTGGTCTAAGCCAAGGGCTACCTTTTGCAGGAGATTTCTTAACTGCTTCATCACACAGTAGGCTCTCCCTTCTCTCTCCATTCTTTGAGGCTCTTTGACCTGGACCTGGAGGAAGGAGAATCCACGTGCCAGTACCCAGAGTGGCTGGGGCAGAAATGGCAGCTGTTGCATCTCAGCTAGGAGTTTTAAGATGTTGAGTTCGTGGGGCATATCTCCTGGTAATTTCTGCACATGTGGGAAGGTTTTGAGCAAGGCTAGAACTCTTGTTGTAACCATTGATGCTTACTATGGGCACATTGTTAATCCCTCCTCTGACCCAGGGAACCATGGGTACACATGAGTAGACTTCCTCATTGGCTGCACATGTATGGTTTCTTTCTATGTAAAAACTTGAGGGCGAAGACCATAACTTGTTCTTCTTTGTGTCCTCCCTAGATCTTAGCATCAACTTGGCCCCCTAATAGATGCTTAATAAATCCTGTTGAGTTGACCTGACTCTTATTTTGGTGGACACAAAATGTGAAGATGTTTTCCCATAATATTTAGGTGAGTTCGTCACACACGGGCATCTGAAGACAGGATACAACTCGTACCTCCATGTCAAGGCTCAGGAGACAGTATGCCTCAGACTTAGTTTCATTGGAGGGAAAAGAGAGGCTAACCTTTGATTAGCCATGACGGTGATGAGAGAGATTTAGCAAAAAGGTTTAGGTACTGTGTATATCACCTCATTTAATTTTCAGAAACACTTTCGAGGTATGATCAACCCCATTTTACAAGGGAAGTATCTGAGACTCAGAGAGTTTGAATGGCTTGTTTGAGATTATATGGCCAGTGAGAGGCAGGGCTGGAATTTGACTCTAGGTCACCATGACTCCAGAACCCATGGTCTTTTCGTTGTACCACTGTACCTCAAGTTGCTCATCCATCTGTCCAGCCATCCATTCAACAAATATTTATTTAGCACCTACTTGCACCAGGTAAACAGGACCCATGCCCTCATGGGGAGATACTGACACAAAACAATGAGAGAAACATAAATCAGCTGAATGTCACCCAGTGAGTTGGTACCAGCAAGGCCCAGGGGAAGGTGGCGTTGAGAAGCAGTGAGAGTCAGGAGACCCAAGTGTTAGTCCCAGCTGTCACTGGCTCTCTTGCTGACCTTGGGCAAAGGACCTTATCTCTTCGTGTCTCTGTTTCTCATTAATGCAACCAAGCTTTGGGCTAGAAACATGATCTTGAAAGTCCCCTCTGGCCCAAGATTCTGTAATTCTGAGTCCTTAATAAGTTCTGTTTTCTCATACCTTTCTTCATAAATAACACCATATGAAATTGCCACGAAAAGCCAAAAACAGGTGCCTAAGCAGCCACAGAAGCAGATTCCTGGTGTCTGAAATTCAAGGACTTTGTCACTTTGAGTCTGAGGGCAATTTACTTGGATTCTGACCTATTTCCATTTGCCTCAGTGGAAGTAAGTTTCTTCGTCGCAAGCAGTTTTCATGTGGTGAGCCCAGAGCTACTTCCTGGGAATGAGGTGGGGTGTATTTATCAAATTGAGCCCTGCTGTGGAAGCAGACTCTGTGTTTGTACTGTTCACGCATTCAGCAAATATTGCTCCGATCATAGACAAGGACAGAAGTAAACCTCACCCTGAAAGGTCTGTGTTTCCACAGGTTTTCCCTTCCAGGGACTCTGATAAACCTCCCAATACACCTTTCTCCATTTTCACGCTTTTCAACTTGGACCGAAGATTAACCACTGTTGACCATCCCCTTTCTTTTCTTTTTTTTTTTAAAATTCAGATTGTAGAGGTAATGCCTTCCCAATATTGAAAATACAGCAAAGAATAAATAAGAAAAATAACCACCATAATCCCACCACCCACAGATAAACACTATTAACATTTTATCGTCTTTCCTTCCAGCCTGTTTATGCTTTTCGAAGTAGTTGAAATCATACTTTATAACCTTTTTCTATCTTGCTGTTTTACTTAATGTTATATCATTAAGCATTTTTCCATGTCATTAAGAACATTTCATAAGCATCATTTGTAACGGTGGCACAATATTCCATCTTGTGCAGGCAGTTCAATTTACTTAACCATTCCCCAAAATCCAACATTTAAGTTTTTTTACCCATAATATTTTACTATTATGAATGATACTGTGATGAACATATTTTGTGCATAAATCTTTGTCCACATGTCAGACTATTTTTCTCTAGGCGAGATACCCAGATCTAAGACTTACTAGTCAATTTCCTTCCCAGAAATATTGTGCCCCATTTTTACTCTTTCCAGCAGTCTGACAATGTCCAGGGTCCTTCCTCCCTCCACCAGCATAGACTCTTATCATTAAAAAGAAACTCTGTTAATTGGATGGGTGAAATAAGTACCCATTCTGATTTTAGTTTGCATTTCTTTCATTAATAGTGTGATCAAACACATTCTTGTCATGTCTATTAGCTATATTTGCATTTCCTCCTGTTTGAATTGTCTTCTGTGTTTGATCGTCCCCTTCTTTCCAGGTACTCTTTTCTCTCTGGATTTCTGTCCACAGACATGGGTTCCCCAAAGGAACAACAAAGAGGAAGAACTCACAAGCCACTAAGCCTCAGATTGAATTGCAGTATACTCTTTTGTTCCCTGTAGAAAAGATTTTTCCATCATCTATTGCTGTGTCACAAATGACTCCACAATTTTGTGGTTTAAAGCAACCATTTTATTTCGCTCATGATATTTAAGTCAGGTATTTGGGAAAGACTCAGCTGGGCACTTAGTCACTAAACAATGTGGCATCACTGGGGCAGTTGGGACTGGAGTGTCCACCTCCAAGATGCTCCTTCACTCCCATGTCTGGTGTCCTGGGGGTGGGGGGAGGGTGGTGGTTGGAAGGCTGGGCTCAGTTGGGACTGTCCATAATAACACCTACATAACATGCTGGCTTCAGGGAAGTTGGACTTCTTTCCAGGATGTTCAAAGCTCCCGGAGAGAGTGGTCTCAGTTCCAAGTAGTAGAAGCTGCTGGTTTCTTAAAGCCGGGGCCTGAAAACTGGCACAGCCTCTCTTCTGTTGTACACTGTTGGTCAAAGCAGCCACAGAGCGTGTCCAGGTTCAAGGAGAGGGCACACACAGCTCATCTCTTGACCAGAGGAGGGTCAAAGAATTAGCAGCCATCTATAATCTGCTAGGAAACAGTACCTCTATATTCCAGTAATAAGTTACCATGAATTACGCTGGTAGAAGGAGGCAGGGAATGAATGAATGAGCACTGAGAAGTTATATAGTTTGCAGAAAGTTACACAGCAGATCACAAGGAGAGCCTAAACTTAAATTTAAGGATTCTATTGCTCATATTTAGCTCCTGAAACATTTCCTTCCTCTAGGGAAGGGGGTTATCTTGGTAGTATATGTGGGAACCAGTTCTACATGGAATGGCGTGAAGTTCTAGAGTAGAATAGTATAGCAATCATTGCTCTCCATTTGTATCTCCTGAAATAATTGTTTTGTTAGAGGGCAAGCAGGGAGGAAGAGTTGTAAAATATCTCGGTCTCAGAGTCAACAACATTGGGTGGTAGATTACATGTGCTAATATGTGTAATTTTCAAATCCTTATCTTTCTTCCTCAGATAAGTGACCTGGAGTTATTAGCAGAGCTTATAATGTTAAGTATTAGAGGCTCAGATTATGTGGCATAACAGACTACTCTTCTGAGAATTTGGGCATTTTCTCAGCACAGAGAACCTGGCCCAATAAATTCCTGGGTGAGGATTGCCTTGGATTTGGTACTAAGACAGAAAGGATTCCTCTGCTCCATTTTAGGCACTTATTCTACACCAACAAAGGTGTAGAATACAACAAAGGTAATGTAACACCTTCCATCCATTCCCTAGCATAATCAGAATGGAAAACTTCCCATCCATCCATCCATCCATCCATCCATCCATCCATTTATCCATCCATCCATCCACTCACTCAGTCAGCAGATATCTATTGAGCACATCTCTTACCCCTGACAATGCAGGGAGACACAGTTGTGAACGGGAGAGCCGTGGTCTTGTTGCTTGTGGAACTGCCTCCAACACTGAGACATAGGGAGACAGCTGGTAGGGAAGGTACATTTATGGAGTGCCTGCTGTGTGCCATGCATGGATGGTGCTTTGTACTTTACTTACATGATCTGCTTTTGTCCTCACACCTGGGACTCAGGGATTCACACCTGCTCTTCAAAGGGGAGGAAGCCAAGGTTCAGAGAGACAAGTAATTGCTGAAAGTCACGCAACTAGTTAGTGGCAGATCTCTGGGTGGGAACCCTAGTCTGAGTGACTGTAGAATCAATGCCACAGTCGGAAGAGGACAGCCGTGGTTGTCTGGCTTCATAAGCCTCTGTGCTCCCTCATTGCCTCAAACCTAGAGCTGCAAAGTGACCTACTTTGGAAAACTTGCCTTCATGGGTGTGAATGTGGAGCAGGACAGAACATCCTGGTTTGGGAATCAGGAGACCTGAGGTTCTCACCCTGGTGTTCTGTGACCATGGCAAGTCCGTTCCCTTCTCGGATTTAGGTATCGACATGTGTTGCAATCATGAAGTCTAGTACTGGGACCGGGCCGTCCGAGTGAGTGTCCAGGCTGGAGGAAGGAGGTGGTGTGAGCACGTGCAGAATCCTGCTGTGGTCCTTTGCTCTGTCCATTAGACGCCAACCTGTGAATGGCACAGAGAAGGGAGTGGCTGGATCTAGTCGTCTGATGGGAAAGGGGTGGCCACAGTTAGCTGTGATGTCAGGGTCCCAGCCAGCAGGCCAGGTCCCCAGGGAGGAAGATGGGTACAAGAAATGGTTCCCTGGGCAGTGAGACTTAGACTGGAATATGAATTACTCCATTCACCAAACAGCTACTCAGTGGCCACTGTGTGTGTCTTCAGTATACCCCAGGGGACAAAGAGATGGAGTGTTTGTCCTCATGATGTTTACAGGAGAAGGACACATGAATATAATGATCACACAAAGAAACTAGCCTTCTTCAGTGTGAGGAAAACCACAGAGTTCTAGGAGACCATAAAGCAGAAGGTGGGCTCTCTAGTTTGGGGAGTGGTGGGGGCTCAGGTCAGGCTTAGGTTTGGAACCCACGGTTTTTCTCACCAACTCCCTCCAACTCACATTGGCTTCATACTGTTCTCCTTTGTCTGGAACATGTTTCACATTTCACCACGGAGTGTCTGGTGTGGGTTTTACTTGCTTCTTCTCTTTACTCCTCTTAGCCCTTTCAATTCGAATTCTTTCACTCTTTTTTAAACTGTGAGACATTTGTCTTCATTATTCCCCCAAATAGTTTTTTCATTTCCACTTTCATTTTTTATTATTTTTTTTTAGATCTTTTGTCTAGGTGTTAACATTCCTACCTTCCACCTAGATTAACCTTCCTTCCTTCTGTCCTTCCTTCCTTCCTTCCTTCCTTCCTTCCTTCCTTCCTTCCTTCCTTCCTTCCTTCCTTCCCAACCTCCCTCTTTCCTTCTTTCCCTCCCTTCCTCCTTTTCTCCTTCCCTCCCTCCTTCCCTTCCCCTTCCTTCTTGTTTCTTTTATTATTTTTTTTGAGATATAATTGACATATAATATTGTGTAAGTTTATGGTGTATGACATGTTGGTTTGATACATTTATATACTGCAATATGATTTCCACTGTAGTAGCATTAGCTAAAAACCTCTATCATGTCACATGATTATCTTTTTTTTTTTTTTGGTGGGAACAATTAAGATCTAGTCTCTTAGCAACTTTGAGTGTATCATACAGTGTTGTTGTGTATATAACCACTGTGCTGCGCATTAGATCCCCAGGACTTATTTATTTGTTACTTACCAGTTTGTACCCTTAAACATCTCCCCAATTTGATTAGGTTTTCTTCTGACTAATTCATTAATTAGTTAATTCTTCTTCCTTAGGGAGATTTTCTCTACCTTTTTTCCCATTGACTCATTCATTATTCAGCTATTCTAACTGCTCTGCTCATTACATAAGTTATTCTATTTTCTATATACATACTTCTACTTGGTCCTTTTATTTTTGTTTTGTTCTTATTTTGTTGTCTTGCTCTTCTGATTTCCTATTGTTAATCTCTCTCCTTATCTTATATGTTGATTAGGCTAATTTAAAATTCTTATTCCTTCTGGTCTCACATTTCTGCTTCTTGATGGAATTTGAATTTCAGAATGCTGTTGTACTTTCTTCTTTTGGTTTGGCTGAGCTTTTGAATTTGTAGTCATGTTTTCCTGTAAACTTATTTTTCCCGAGACTTGTGGGCTACCGTCAGGCCACATTGTGGTGGAAACCCAGCTCCAAGACCAATGGACTTGGGCCAGGGTGGGGAAGAGGACAGGCGATAGCATCAGGGAACCACAGCCTGTTACCCTCATGCCACCTAACAGGTCCTCATGCCGAGGCGTCTCCCTTTGCTGCAGAGAAAAGCAGCATCAGGAGGAGAAGCTCCTTGGACTGCAGTGCCCCCTCCCCTGGGGTGTGGAGGGGAAGAGGGGGGTGAAAGGACTGCCTGAAGTTAGTTAGACCCACTCCCCTGTTTTTCTCAGGCTTCCTCAAGCACAGTGCTCTAGTATTTCCCTGACGTTACTCCTGAGAATACCTGGGCCACAGGTGTGTGTCCCTGCCGTGCAGGAGAAGCATTGTGTGTCCCACGACAATGGTGCCGGGGAAGGAAGAGTGAAAGTGTATCGGTTCCTTTGCTCTTTTATCTGCTTGCAACCTAGCCAGGCTTGTCTTCTCTTAGGTGGAAATCACTCCCGCACCCATTTAAGAAGGAGCCCACTTTTTCCCGGGGTTTTTCATCGTTCTCTTGCTCCGGGTGTCTTCTTTCTCCAGGTCCTTCAGTGCTGGCCTTGTGGGAGAAAACCAGTGTCATGCTAATGCAGAATTTTAGTTTTCCATCCTGCCTAGCCTCCTCTCCATTCACCCCAAACTTCTTGCTGTTTCCTAAACAGCTCAAGCGCACTCCCCTCCTGCCATCCAGTCTCCTCTGACCTTCCTAATAATAGTTATAATGACTGGTATGTCCAGAGTTCTTGCTCTGGGGTAGGTCCTGTGCCAAACACTTTTTGTGCATTTCCCATTTGATTCCTTCCGCGATCCTGACACAGAGTGGTTCAGTGACTTACAGAAAGTCACCCAGCCAGTCCGTGATGGTGCAGATTCAAACAAGCATTTGATCTGCTGTCTTTTCCCAGGACTTTTCCATCCCTCTATGCTAACAGTTACCTCTCTGGATCGCTTGTTGTCGATTTCCATCATTATCTCTCCCATTCAGTTAGGACTGAGTCCCCCATCCCCCTCGCCTCTCTCTCTCCAGTTTAGGTCCTGTCTAGAAGAAGGTGAAAGAAGGGATGGATTTGTCTGCATGTCCCACCCCTAAACCACCCAGATACCCTTTGAGGGTATCAGCACTGAGCAGAGTGCCTTACACATAGTAGAAACCAACTAATCAACCAACCAACTATATATCCTTCCCTGGGAGGGAACTGAGGAAGATGTCATACCTAAGCTGTAATTTATGTATTGTGCTTGAGAATTAGTTAATTCAACAAACATTTATTGAGCATCTGCCGTGAGTAGTGTCTTTTGGACTCGGTCTTACCGATTTCTGCCAGGGAGTTTTACCTCTGTTTTGTGGTGCTCCTGCGCTGGGGCAAACAAGTGTCAGATGCTTGACAGCTGAGGGTCTGAGCGTCTGCCAAAGTCGCTCAAAGAATGTAGAGATTTGATTCAGAAACCAGAACGCCAGATTCTCTGAGTTTATGAACAAAAGATAAACTATTCATGAGCAAATAGCAAAGCTAAGTAAGCATAATACAAAATTAATAAGACATACCTTTTAGAACAAAGTAAAGGAATTAATAATAAACTACTATTTCCTACTGAGAATTCAACTCCCCGCACCTGTAAAAACAAAACAAAACCAAAATCCTGTTTGATGATCCTATGATGTCATCTTGATATCACTTTAGAGGTAGCTTTTGTTGCTAGAACCAGACTCTCTCTAGTTCACGCTCCTTCATTTCTTTGAGATGTGATGTTGTTTAAGGCCCCTTTTGGCTCAAGATGGAGGCATAGTTCTTAAATAAAGAATGGCTTGTTTCATCTGGGGATGAACTTTTTCTTCACCCCCTGTCCTGTTTATTTCCCATGTTAACACAGCCTCAAACTGACCTACTGCTCGTAATCGGCATGCCCTATAGGAAGGCAAGGGTGGACACTGTTGGTTGTCCGTCAAATTATTCTCTTTTCTTTCTCACTGATGGAATTTTGATTTTGGTTGGGGACCACGTGCCCAGCATCGGGGGATAAATCAGGATTGATGCAACATACTCATGGAGTTACTATTCTTCTTGGCAGAGGTCATGTGAATGAAATGTGAGGGGAAGTGTGCTGGGGAAGGTGGAAGGATTTTCCTGACTGAAGAGGGAGAGAGGAAGGAGGAGAAAGCCCTTTTCACCCTTGTTACCTCCTTCCCAGTGTTGTCCTGGTCCTGTGAGGAGCAGGAACGACCTCAATCCTTGTGATACCCTGACAGGAAGGCCCTGTGGACCTTCCAGTGCTCTGACATCACTGAGCTGCCAAAGAAGCCACTCCTCCATCTACATACAGGCCTCTTGTCCTGTGAGATGATTCCATAACTTTATTCATCAAGGAATTGCTCCGCGGCTTATTCTGTTACTTAGAGCTGGATGCGTGCCCGTTGGTACAACTGGTGCAGGGACAGTGCCCTGATTTCTTCTGCACAAATGTGTACCCCACAGTATATTACACACACACACACTCACACACGCACACACACACACAGATTCTTCCTTTTAGCTTTTGGCAGTGTCTTGTTTGTACCAAAGACATTTTGTCTTCTTTTAACAGAGTGGCAAACAGGCTCAAAGAGTGACTTTTGTGACAAATAATTATGGTATCATACTGCTGGGGTTTTCCTAGTTGCATGGCAGATAGAAAACAGTCAGTCTTGTGCTTCCATGTAAGATGTGACACTGTCCTCTTAGAAGATCTTGGCATTGGAGAGAAGTCTTGGGAACTGTGATGATTAATTTTTTGTGTCAACTTGACTAGGCCACAGGGTACCCAGATATTTCGCCAAGCATTATTTTGGGTGTATTTGGTAAGGTATTTTTGCATGAGTTTACCATTTAAATCCACAGACTGCGTAAAGCAGATTGCCCTCCCTAATGTGGGTGGGCCTCATTCAATCAGGTGAAGGCCAGGATAGAACAAGAGATTGACCCTCTCGTGAGTGGGAGGGAATTCTTCCTGCCTGACTGCCTTCAAGCTGGGACATTGATGTTTTCCTGCCTTAAGACTCCAAGAGCTTAAAGCTCCAAGAGCTGAAACATCAACTCTTCCTGGGACTCGAGCCTGCTGGTCTTCTTACTGGAACCACATTATTGGCTGTCCTGGTTCTCTAGCTTGTAGATGGCAGGTCTTGTGACTGGTCAGCCTCTGTAATTGTGTCAGCCAATTTCTTATAATAAATCTCTCTCTCTCTCTCTCTCTCTCTTTCTCTCTCTCTCTCTCTCTCTCTCCATATATATATGTGTGTGTGTGTGTGTGTGTGTGTGTGTGTATGTGTGTGTGTGTGTGTATGTTCTGTTTCTCTAGAGAACTCCACTTAATATGGAAATCACCCAACTCTGAAGCAAGCGGGGTTTCCTTCTCTTCACAGTGAGGAAATGTAATCTCGCACTTTGTGTGGCCACTCTGTGCTCAGCACAGACTAGGTGCTTTTCACACAGTTTCTCGTTGAACCTTCCAACAGCCCTGAGAGGGTGGTGCTGCTACCTCATCACTGGAGGGAGTCGAGATCCATGGCAGTGGAGAAGCTTGCCTAGGGCCACACAGATGGTAAAGGGAGAGCTGGGATTTGTGGGTTTTCTGTTAAATCAAACTCTCTGACAGATGCTGGAGGAATTTGTGGGAGAGCAAGTTTCTTTGCTTGTTTTCTCATTCATCCTTCAGAAAACTGTCTGCTCCCTCCCTTGTTTGGGGCTGAGACCTAAATCACCCGTCAGCTAAGGGTTCCCCCACTGTTCTCATTCATTTGAAAAGCTGAGTGATTTACAAAGACAATTCCTTACCAGAATCAGATGCCATTTGCAGCCTTTCTAGCAAGATGCCTCATGTGAAAATCTTCTCCTGCTCCCCAAGACCTTTTTCCCTCTCTTCTTTTCTTTTTTTTTGCTTTTATTCTGAATGTCCCCTACCTTATTCCTTCCTTCCATGAAAGCAATTTTAACTTCATCATACTAATTAAAGTTTTATGTGCCTACATTCTTTTACTGGACTGATCCTACGTGGATTCCTTAGATTGAAATAGAAGCATGCAAAGAGGGAAAAGCCTTCAGGACTCTCCTACAAGGGTGGGGGGTTGTGTGTGCAGTTGTGGGGTGACTCAAAATGACAGCCAAGCTTGATTTGGGGACTACAGGACTTAACAATGGAACCCAAATTTCTCGGGTCTGAGACAGTGAGATGGAGAGCCAATGAGTGCAATGGAAATGTATGTTGAATAAAGGAAGGGAAAAATGGGCAAATGAGTGAATAGGAAATTATGATTAGTAAAAATGAATTTTAATAATGCTATTGATAAACAATACCACTTATGAGTGCTCATCATGTGTCAGAGACTGTGCAAAATACGTGATAGCTGTTACCTTACTCAATCCCTCCTAAGTACCTTTAAAATAGGTATTATTATTACTCTGTTTTTACAGATGATGAAATTGGGATAAAAGGTTTAAGAATTTGGCCGAGCATACTCAGCAAATAATTAGAAGAATCTGGATTCAAATCAGAAGTATTTGAATCAAACACTCAATCAGCTCTCTGGGGAGTTGTTTACAATTACTCCCTTTCTTACAATGCTTCCCTATAGGTGTAGTATCCTTTCCCACCCCATTAACTTTGGGCTGGACCATGTGACTTTCTTTGGTCAATGAAATATGAGGTCCACTGTATCTAAGCAGCAGTTTTAAAGATACTCATGTGGTTTGGCTCTCCTTCTTGTGCATTCTTCTCCCCTGCCACGAGAAAACATGCCTCATGCTATGATACATGTTCCTGAGAAATGCTGTTCCTTCAGCCTGGGTCCCCGAATGAGAAAACACATGGAGCAAGACTGAGCGGACAGACACATAGAATTTCCCCACTATCAGTGAGCAGCTCTCTGGTAATGTGAACCAGAAACAAATGCCTGTGCTAATAAAGCATGGAAATTTGGGGGATTGCTTGTTACTGCAGCAAAAGCTGACTAATACAGTTTCCGCATCATAGAGACTATTCTGTAGGATGTTGCCTCCTGGAAGAAGTGGAATGTAAACTCAGATCAGGAACATTTTTTATTAGACTAAGAAATGGGGAGAATGCATTCTAGGAGGCAGAAGGTGAGTGAACAGAATCAAGGTGGGAAGATAAATTGAAAGATATGAGGCCAATGAGAAAATAGCTTTACTGAAGCACCATGGTAGGGAACAAGGGAAGACAATTGGAAAATCATTGTGTGGAGGGCACCGAACACTCTGCTAAGGATAATGAACTTCATCTTCTAGGTGCTGGAGGGGGAGCCACTACAGATTCATAAATAAGGAACATGGTTACTCATAGATAGTTTCTTCCCATGTGTGGAAAACAGTGCTTGTCATGTCTCCCCTGTTCTAATTCCTGGCTTATCCTGTTAACCTGTTACTCCAGCTACAGCATTTGCCAGCAGCCAGAAAGTTGATTTCTTTCCACCTCTATCTGATGTCTATCAGGACAGGTGAGTCTATTCTGCTCAGAGGAGGAAAAATGAAGTTGCCTTAGGAATAATGATAGTGATTTTCTTCTAAAAAAAAGTTTCCAAATCCTATTTTTATGTGTCTAGGTGGGCAAGGTTTGAGGTAGAGGACAGAGAAGGGTCCAACATATCTTGGGCTGCTATTATGTGCCAGGCCAGTTGGGTTCATGTGTGTGTGACCTGTGGAGTCACACCGGGCCCTGCACGGAGAAGGGTCCTACACTTGCTTTAATGCTCTGTGGTCACACCTTAAAATTCTTAATAATTTTTGAACCAGGGACCCTGCCTTATCATTTTGTTCTGGGTCCTGCAAATTGTGTAGCCCGTCTCGTTGTACTTAGGTATCATAGTACTAGACACTTTTATGTTCTGTATTTAGTTCAATTCTCCTGGCAACCTTGGGAGGTGGGAATTATCATTCTGATCTTCCTGCTGTGGAAACAGAAGCTCAGAGAGGTTAAGTTATTTGCCCAAAGTTACACAGCTGGCATGTGATGGAGCTGGGATTTGAACCCTGGTCACATTGTCCCCCAAACCCACTCTCCTTCACCTGGCATGCTCACAGAGAATTTTGGTTTTAAAACACCCTTTCCCCCATTGTATCAGCTTGAGTTTCCCAATAGCCCTGTGAAGCCACAGTCTTTATTCTTGTAGAAGAAAAGTGACTACCCCTCAGCAGGTCATCACTAGCGCAAAACTAGCGGTGAAGTGTTTCAGGCCAGAGCTCCCTGAGACTCGATCAACAGAGCCTGCGTCTTGAAGAATAGTGTCATGGAGGCACATGAGATCCAGGGCTGGCAGACGTCTCCCAGCGACTCCGTCTACCCTCTCATGTCTCAGAGACTCCCAGCTCCCACAGACCCTGCTCAGAGTTTACTAACAGCCCGGACCATGACAGTTCTATGGCAGCACTTGGTCCAGACCCTCCCCTTTATAGATGGTGGAACTGGAGGCTGAGAGGAGGGCAGTACCCTGCCCAAAGTCACACACAGACTTGGGGCAGACCCACCACTGGAGTTTACGCATCCTTTCAACAATTACTCTTAGGTACCAGGTATTGTGCTAGGTGCTGAGGATACAGGGGTAAATAGAGCAGACAAAGCCCTGTCCTCAAAGAGCTCACGTCTAGTGGGGGATGGGCAGGGACCCAGGACCTCTGACTTCAGGGACCCTCCACCAGACGGAACCCTCACTTGGACCAGCAGCCAGCAGACTGAGCACCTTCCAATAGAAAAGTCTGGGAAACTTCTGGCTTGGAGAGGTCTGAACCATTCTCTTAGAGCTGATGCTGGTTTTCAAATTAATTTGCATAAGATAGGTCCTATCCTGTTAGAACAGCAAATTAATAGCTCATTTTATAGATGGAGCAATCAACAACTACAGCCCATTAAATTTAATAACAAGTGGGCTGATGATCAGGCTTTCAGCTTGGGCCCACCATCAACTCATACACTTCCTTTTCCTTCCTCCTGACCTTTTTACTTCCTCTCATTCCTCTTCTCATGAACCCTCCTCCTAGAGCCTCATTTTCTCATTTGTAAACATGGGTAATTTAACTCCCTAGTATCTCTTCCGTGCTGGGGCTAAGACATATTCCTAGTGCCCCAAGTGGGTTCTGTTGTCTGCCATGTGCCCCAAGCTCCAGACCTCAGCACACGTGCTCATTTGGGTCTTTAGCTGGACCATGGGAATGAGCAATCAATATTTTATAAAGGTGTTAAGGTGGTAATAAAAGATGCATGAAGTGGTGTGCAGGGAGGAGCTTGCTGACACAGGAGTGGGTGACATCATAGCTGACCTTGGTGGCCATGACATACGTGGATGGAATTCAGTAAGGAAGGCTGTACTCTGATCTTCCTGAGGAGATGGGAAGAAGAGTTTTCATAAAGATGCTGTCACATTTCTTAGACCTTCCAACTTAACCTTCCTTAAAAGACTTCTAATTGCTTTAGATGCATGGGTTGTATGAGTAAGTGGATGAAGGCCCCAATGATATGGTTAACTAGACCTCCATTAGCTGTGGTTTCCATGAATTTTGCATGCCCTTCTAGGTGGGAGCGTTTTTGCATTATAATTGTGTCTTATTGGCAGGGGCTGAGGGAGCTCAGAGATCCGGGATTCATAAGAGGGTGTATGACAGACTAGATTACTGGTTCCAATTTTTCACTCCACTGTAATACATAATACATTTGTACATTTTGCCATGCTTTGCACTCTGCAGAGTATGAGCTGGGCTTGCCCATGCGACTTGCTTTGGCCAACAGAATGATAGTGGACAAGACTTGATCAGAGACCTTGTGCCGTTTGGTTTGGGTTCTTGTGCTTCTGCCATTGACTGTGAGAAGAATGTGTCACTGGTGCCAATTAGCCTCCTAACTGCCCCCTGGCCCCCCTGTTCTACCCTTTGCCATCAGCCACCCAACTTCTTCTCCACATTCCAACCAAATCTTCGTAAACAAAATCTGGCTGTGTCACCGTTCTGATTAAAGTCTGCTAATGACTTCCTTTCACCTGCTGGAGGAGTCCATCTGCTCATTGGCATCCAAGACCCTCCGTGATTGGGATCCTGTCGACCTCATCTGACTCAGTTCCGCAGCCTCTCCCCACTCTCTGTCTGCCCCAGGTACTCCCTGCGAGGCGCTCCCCACCTTGAACATGAACTTTCCCTTGTCCGCACTTCAGTATGGTATTCCTTCTGCTGTTCCTGTTCTCTGCCTGTCAAAAACTGCCTCATGCTGTACGATTCCAATCAAGTGTCACCTCTTGGGGGAAGCTTTCCTAAAGCCCCTCTAGTCAGAGCTCACAAGCCGCCTCTCCTCACCTGCCACACACCTTGCCCATCTTTCTTGAGTCTTTATCACATTGTGTTGTAACAGTTTTCCACATAGCAAATTTTTCTTCCCCCATTTATAACCTAAATTGCTTCTAAAGAGAGTGGATTAAGTTAATAGGCAAACTTTTGTTCTGCCATCCACCTCTGTGTATCTGTGTATAAACAACTTTGGTGCAGGAGCCAAAGTTAAGTCACTTTGCAGGAGGGAGAGAATTTTGAAGATCTAGGAATAGGGTTGGGGGTAGAAAAGGAACTTGGGCTGGGGACCAGGGAGAGGAGAGTCCCTGAGACTGGACCTCGCGTGGGGCAAGAGTCAGTGATGGAAAGCACATGTGCTTCCCCTCCACCAGCAGGGCTGCTGAGAAGGGATGTAGGGAGGATGGGGAGGGTCTGAGCTGGGAGTTTTAAGTTGATCACCGAGGATGTGGACTATGAGCCCCCCCCCCCCGAAAACCTTTAGTTAAGTCGGCATCACTCACAAATCCTTTGAATATGTTGAGATTGACACAGTTCAAGTTCTACTTTTGAGTGGATTTTGAGTAGACACAGATTGAGCAGCCTCAGATCCAGCTGCCAATAGAGGGGCCCAGGAAGCTGCATGTCTCTAGGAATAAAAAGAAGCCACGAGAAGAGTTCTTCACACTTGGAATGAGGGTGTTGGAGCCACGCACCATCATCTCTGAGGGCCCGGAGGGTCCAGCTGGCACCCTGGGTATATTCCTTTTTGTGTTTGTCCCTCATCAGATTAGCCCAAGAGTGGAATTCATACAAAACTTGTCAGGATTCTTCTCCTGGCAAGGAAGAGAAACCCATCTGAAACTGGCTTAAGCAAAAAAAAAAAAAAAAAAAAAAGAGAGAAAGAACAAACTATTGGGTTACATCATAATTGAAAGGTCCCAGGGACTGGGTCGGGGGGGGCTGGATCTGGATGCTCCAATGATGTCACCAGGATTTAGCACTTGACTCTGTTGTTTCCCTCTACGTTGGTTTTGTGCCTAGGGAGTTCTCTCTGTCAGGTAGACCTGGCAGCACTGTAGCTTCCTGGCCACGTAGTAGAAAGAGAGCTTTAGGGGCTGAGACTCATCAGATTAATTTGGATTATGTGCCTACACGGGGATGAGTCACTGTGACGTGAAGGGTTGGCCAGACCTGGGTTATGTCCCACTTTTAGTTCAGGGTGGAGTGAGGGTTGGAATTAGTCCTAGCTGGGTCACCTGGACTGTGAGTGGGGCGGGATGTTTTCCTAAAGGAACATGGAAGAGCTGATACCAGAAATAGGGGAAATGGATGTAGAGGCAACAAAACTGACCCCCAGATAATCACATCCAGGGGCTTTAGCCATCTCTGTGTCACTGTACTTGCAACAGAAGCAAGGCTGATACATGTAACGCATTTGGTTTTAGCACAACAATCAGAGCATTTCGTTTTATTGTACTTTCAAAATCATTCTATCTGTAGGAGTCGCTAATATAATCTGTTATTAATTGTACTGGGCTCTTAGGGTGCAAACAAGAAATAGGTTTACTTTTCTCCCTCTGCTTCCTTCACACGTGTTCTCTTGGCTCTTCCTACCCTACCCCTTCAAGGCATCTTAGGCAGATCCCAGAGATTTTCAGTTGCTTTCACATAGTTTTTGACTTGAGTTTATTTTTTGAAACAGTTTTAAATTTATAGAAAATTGAGAAGCGGGTATTGAAAGTTCCCATGTTATGCCAGTTTTCCGTATTATTTATATTAACATCTTACTTTGGTATGATCATTAGTAGGCATTCATGAACCAATATTGACACATTATTATTCAACCACCTTTAGATACTAAAAATCGTTCTACAATTTGGGGTTAAAAATCTCCGGCTGGTCCAAATCAGAACTCCAGTCTCCCATGTCATGCGGAGCGTCTCCCCTCCTTCAGCGCAGGCCTACCCTGTGGCTAAGGACCTGCAGTGGGAGGGGCTCCCTCTGCTCATTTGCTCATCCTCACTTTGCTTTCCCATTTCCTCCTTCCCCTCCTGTGGATGATTTCTCCAGGGTCAGGGCCTAGCAGTGGAGGAATTAGGAGAGAAGGAAGAAGTCTTATAGACCAATCCTGTTGCAACCTGACCACCCGTGACCTCTGCTACTGTCCACTGCCTCTCGTGGCATACAATTCGATAAATCTGTTGACTCTAATAAGAAAAAAATGGGGCTAGAATTTTACATGTCTTTATTTTTATTTCACATCTCTAGCAACTCATTTTTATTGTGTTTTACAAAAGTACTGGCTGGAAGTAAATAAAACAAAACGTTGCTCCTTCACCAAACATAATTTAAGAAGCATTGCTCTAGGAAACCCTGGTTTCGCATCTTGGTAAGCTAACAGCCACTGGAGAAGGAAGAAACAAGGACCTACTAATTATATCCCAGTTATTATGCTAGGGTCTTTTATGATCATTATCTCATTTAGTTCTTACCATGACTTTGCAAAAGAGGTATTATTATTTCCACTAAACAGTTGAGGAAACAGACTCTATAATCAATTTCATTTTCCTCACAACTATTTATTACTACCTCCTTCCCCATTAGATTACACTCACATAAATTACCATGTAACTTCCATTGCCTCTGGTCCATGGAATGTACATCCCCACCTCACTGATTTTGGGCTTTAGCCAATAAAACCTGAGTGGGTGTGTCACTGTGTTAGTTCTGAATGAAAGGTTTAAGAAATACTGCATTTTTCCACCTTTCCTCTGGAGAATCTGTCCTTTGCCATGGGAACATCATATACTCAATGGAGGCTGGTTCCCCAGCCCGAGTCAGAGAATGAAAAGATAGATGGAGCAGGTTCAGGTCTGCTTGCAGCTGGGAACAGAGTTAGAGTCACAGAGCTACAGCAGAACCTCAGGTGACATGGAACAAGTGTGACAAATCTTTGTTACTGTAGCCTCTGAGATGTTGGGGTTGTTTGTTATGCAGCATTGCTTCAGCAAAGCTGACTGATACAGTGGCAGTGTTCAGTTTTCAAACCAACCCGGTAACTCTGAGATATGTGTCCTTTCATCTTGTCACATCTGCTTTTTATTAATACCATATGTGTTGTTTTGATTGTACTTCTTTCAACTTCTCTATAAGAAATGCCACCTTGAGTCAAATTCATGGACTATCAACCAGAGCAGCCATGTCCTACTCTTTAAGCAAATGTCCTGAAATCTCCCAACACTTGACACCGTGAATTGTATCATTGTAGTGTCTGCAGTCTTTTCTGTTTCTAAGAAGTCCCTATTAAATGGCAAAGACCCTTGGCAGAGAAACAACGTGTAACTTGCTATAGTTAACAAAGTGGTGGGGAGAATGTGACGGTTTGTGGATTAGGGCCCCAGGTTCAGGAAGGGTTCACAGGAGAGGGGGTTTCAAATGGAAGCAGAAGTTCACCAATAACAAGCTTCACCAATGTCATCATTTTGCTTAAAACTGTCTATATTTAGCCCCCGGCTTGGTCTCTGCTTTGAGGTTTCACAGATACCTTAGGAAGATCACTCAGTCATTCATTCATTCAGCAAATATTTCCTGAGATCTTGCGTCGTGAAATCTGAGGTATGAACCTGTATCTGACAGTATCATTCCTTTGATTAAAAATCCTTCCAGCTCCCCATTGCCCACACTGCTCCCAAAGTCCCCCCAGATCTGTCCTGGGTTTTCCCTCCAGCTTTATCTCTCCCCAAGCCTCCAGGCCTGACTCATCCTCTGTATGGGTGAGGGGTTCAGGCTCTGGAGCCAGTGTGTGTGTGTGTGTTCCAACTCTGGTTCTGCCACGTACTGCCCGTGAGACCATGGGCAAGTTACTGCACCTCTCTGCGCCTCAGCTTCCTCACCAATAAAAGGGTACATGAGATGATACAGATAACTGCTCGTAGCACCTCCTCCTCCGATTCCAGCCAGACTGAGCTAAGCACAGTTCAGCATGCACCATGCTGGCTCATACTCTTAAGGTTTTATATTTGTCTCTGCATGGAACACCCTCTTTCCCTGGAGAACTCTTACTCAGTTTTTAAGACTCATTCAGTAGACACCTCCCCAAAGAAGCCTTCTTGGGGTAACCCCCTCGGTGCTTCTCCAACCTTCTAGGTTTGTTTTCATTGAAGTCTTCGTCATCCTTATGGCCCCAATTATCTGCACTTCTGTTCAAGGTTCAAGTTCCTTGAGGAAAACCAGGTATTTTCATCTCTGCCTATCGAGAACACACCACATAGTAGGTGTTTCATGACTACATGTTCTTTATTTTAAGCTCAGAAGATAAAATGTTACTTGAACAAAGGTAGATTCCATATTGATTTATAAGATTGGATTATTCAGGTAATTATGGTTTTGCTAATAGAAGGCTGTTTTACAAATCAGTGACTATAATTTATTAAAATCAGTTTTTTTGTTTTAAATTAAGTAATGCCTATAAACCTAGTAAAGAAAATTTTGCTCAGGACATAAGATCATAAAGTGAAAACTTACATCTCTCTTCTTCATGCTATTCCCTGCCTCAAGAAGTTTCAGACGTTGTTATGTGTGTACAAGAATTTTTTGCACTACACTTTCAAAACACACATGCTCATGTATAAAAACACAGAGGGTCATGCTATATATAAGGTTACACAGCTCGTTTCCCCCCCCACTTAATATTACATCTTAGAGACTATTCCATATCAGCGCATGAAGAGCTATGTCTTTCTTTATAATGGCTGAATAGTATTCCATTTATGTGATTGTTGTATAATTTGTGTAATCAGTCACCAGTGAATGGAATGTTGGGTTATTTTCAGGATATTGCCATTGCAAACAATGCTACAGTAAAAATACTTGTGCATGAATATGTACACATAATTATCAGTTGGCTAAATTCCTGAAAGTGGAGTTGCTGGATCAGGATTATGTGCTGTCATAGTCATTACTCTCCTTTTTAATTCTGACGCATTCTAAAATTACTAAACTGTAAAGAAATAACTGCCACTTGCATACTCATTTCCCAAATTTAATATGCATATACATTTTTCTATATTTGCTTCAAATCTCTCTCTTTTAAACAAATAAAATGTCACAGCTCTGTGTAAAGCTTACCTCGGTCCTTTCCCCCTGCCCCTTGGCAGAGGTACCCACTCTCCTGTGTGCACTATTTCCATAAATATTCTCATATGTACATAGAACTTTATTCCATATATATGTTTCCATCAGCAGTACTGCAGTATAGTATTGCAGGTCTAAGTTTTTGAAATAAATGTTATCATAATGTATTATTTTGCAACTTGCTTTTTTCCATTTAACATTGTGTTGAGTTTATCTATGTTTATGTATGAAGGCATGTTTTAGCTATTTTGACTTCTACATTGTATTCCATTTTATTAACAAATTGCTGTTTATCTTGTCTGCTATTGAAGAACAGTTGGGTTATTTTGCTATATAAACAGTGCTGCAATAAACGTCTTTGTGCCTATCTCTTTGTGTATATAGATGAGCATTTCCAGGGTAGGGAGTGAAAGCTGAGTTGCTGAGGGTAGAATATGACATCTGCAGCTTACTAGATATTGCCGAATGGCTCTCCTGAGTGCTTGTACCAATTTATAGTCTCAACAGCAGTGAATGAATACCTTTTTCCTGATATTCTTGCCAATTCTTAGTGTTATCAGATTTTCAGAAAAAAAATGGCAATTAACTTGGTGTAAGATGATGCTTCATTGTTTTAATTTGATTGTCTCTACATATGTTTATTGGCCATTTATGTTTTCTTTTCCATGAATTGCTTGTTCATATACTTTGCTCACTTTCCTGTTGGGATTTTATTTTCTCATTGATATTTTTTAGTCGAAATGTTATTGACATAATTGTTAATTTACATGCAGTCATAAGAAATAATACAGAAAGATCCACAGAACGCTTTGTTGAGTTTCCCCCAATGGTAACATTTTGCAAAACAGAAGTGTGAGATCACCGTGAGGATACTGACATTAATATAATCCATTGATCTTATTTAGATTTCCCCAGTTTTATTTGTTCTCATGTGTGTGTGCTTTTGGTAGGTAGATATTAAATTACTGATTAAACTTCTGTAATGGTTATAGATTTCTTCAGGTTTAAATTCTTTGAAGTCCATTTCAATAAGTTACGTGTTTCTAGAAAATTGACAGTTAGGGGTAATTTATTGTCATCACCATCTGAATCCTTCTCGAGAAGTTCTTTACAGCCTGAGCTCTGTGACTCCTAAATTATAGTATCCATAGGACCTACACATTCCAGCACAGTTTTATCCATGCCAGAGGGAGCCACCCTTTAGTTCAGAGTGATTGGAGTGGATCAGAATTAGACAGCCCTTGTTCCACATTCCTTCCTGGCTGTGCAGGAAGGAATCACCTTGGGCTGGAACCTCCCTGGGCCTCGGTTCCCACCTTTATAAAATGTGAATAATAGTACCTCACAGAGTGAAGTGCAAATGAAGGAGACCCTGGCCCAGCACATAGGAGGGAGCCAAACATGGTATCATGCTCATTTTACTAAGGAGAAACAGAATGGGAGATTACTTACCTTGCCCAACACCATGTAGCCACTAGGGGGCACCAGTGGGATTTGAGCCTAGGCAGTATGGCTCCCGAATCCACTGAAGGTGGTTCCCACAGCATAGATGTAGAGAGGATTAAAGGAGATACTGTATATAAGGTTCTCAGCAGAGTGCCTGGCACATAGTGAGTGCTCAGCAAGAACTGTAGCTATTATTACTGCTGCTCCCCACAGCTCCCCTTGACCCCTCAGCTGGATCCAGACACAGAGTTATTGGATTCAACTCACAATCCCTTCTCAGCTTGGCATCGCATGCTTGATGATGAAACATGCTTAATAATCGAGCTATTCTTGATCTTCTCCCTGGGTGTCGATGCCACTTCCCTGGCAGCCGAGGGAGAGTGTGCAAGACTGTGAAGCTTCTATTCTTGGCGCCAGTGCTGCATCTTAGAAATGACTTTTTTTTGGACACACCTCTTCCTGTTCTTTGCAGAAGCTTGTGTTTCTGGGAGCAGAAAACTCTCTTCAAATAGCAAAACAGCTCCTTTTTTAAAAGGACAAAGCCACGTAGGAACACAGTCAGGACATCCCTCATTTTTGTGAGCTCTTAGCATGTCTGTGGGGACATGGTGGGAAATAAAACTTGAGAGATCAGAAGGGCCAAGATCCATCCATCCTCTATCCTCCATCTGATCTTCTATTCATCTGGTTAGAGAGCTAATCATCTGTCCATCCATCCATCTGTTTGTCCATCCATCCGTCCTTCCATCCATCATCATGTATTTTTTTGAGAACCCTCTGTGTACCGGGCACCGTCACATGTGCTCAGTGCTCATCACCTGTGCCTGATGAAGGTAGTCAGTCTGAGGCACCAAGAAGAAGAGATCCTTAGAAGCTTCCTGGGAAAAGCAGCACCTGATCTGAGCTAGGAACTCTGGGTATACAGGGGGCTATTGAAACTTACAGTTCAATAAGCGAGGCCGACCATAATCAGATACTGATACATATGGTTGTATAATTATCAATGAGATAAGTTCCCATAAGGAAGAAAGCCCAGCTCTGTGAGACCTTGAACTTGATGTGGGGACGGGGAGAGTGGTGGTTAGAGGAGGCCTGGGAATCTGCATTTTCAAAGGTCTCCAGATAGTTCTGATGGTCACACATGTTTGGGATCCATTGGGCGTCCCCCAGTCAGTCAGCTGTGAATGGCTTATAAAAGAGCTGAGATTCTAAGCCCCCCAGCCTTAAGGTTTGCCAGGGACCCAGGGTTGGTTGCTCCCAGCAGTGAGGAGCTCATCTGTTTTCTCCAGTCTGCTGGACACCCATTACCATTTTCAATGTGAGCTGTGACACGACAAAGTGGAAAACACCACTGCAGGCAACATGAAGCCATCAGAGATTGTTGAGCAGGGATGTGTTCTGGTCAGCTGGGCCTTCTAGAAAGTTCTGAGGCCACCATGTGGAACAAATGCTGATGGGAGAGACTTGGAAGAAAGGAGAGCAGTGAGGAGGCTGGGGCATGGTCTGTGGGATATACGAGAGGCCTGAGCTCGGGTTGTCGGCGAGGGGGATGAGACAAGACTTAGTTAGGAGGTAAAATCGACAGGGTGAGTGGGGGAATGAAGGCTCAGGTGATGGGGGTTCTGTTTGCTGAGGCAGGGGCACAGGAGAAGAAGCTGGCCTGGGGGTTGGTAGGTGAAGATCTCAGTTTTGGATGAAATAGGGACTTTTTACGAGTCCAGATTGTATGTCCATGATAATTTTTTGATGGCAGTCAGGGGCCCTTGAGCGTGGGCCTTTCAGATGGACATTATTCCTGAATCAAAACTTTTGCCATCTGCTCATCCCTGCAAGCAGAAAGAACTGACTTCCTGACCAGACTGGGGAGGAGGAAGGGAAATGCTCTTTAAATGCACGCAGGACATATGTTCTTCATTCAACATCACATTTGTCTGGAGTGCTCAGCCCTCTCCTGGGGGAATGTGAGGAAAGTGGGGGGAGAGGAAGGAGGAAATTGTTGGGTGAGGCTTTGGCTTCTGAAGAGGGGCCAACTTCAGGGCCAAAGAGAGGTCTTCATGCTGCTTCTGTCTGACTTCACATCCCACATCATGTGCTGTTTCTTCCAGGAAGCCCTCATGGATCTTTCCTTTACCCTGGGTACTGAACACAAGTAGCCAAATAGCGATTTAACTTTTCATGGGCATCTCCATTCACAGTCTGCCTGCTAAGAAATTAGGTCTGGAGTAGTGGTTCTTAAACTTGGCTGCATGTTGCAATCACGCAGGGAGCTTTAAAAAATAATGAAGTCATGCCCCACCCCAGAGATTCCCATGTAATTGGCCTGGGGTGCTGTCTGGGCATCGGGAGTTTTAACAGTTCCCCAGATGATTCTAATGTGTAGCCAGGTAAAACTTAATGGTTGATTAATTTCCTCCCACCCAGACATGAGGATGTACTTTTCTCTGAAGCATTTTCAGAAGGCAGAAGTAATGATTCCACCCAATTATTGCTTACATAAAAGGTGGTTTCCTGCTCTTAGTGAAAAGGATGGCTGTTGTGGCAGGAGAGGCTGGCAGAGATGGGGTCCCGGATGAAGGTCTTTTCGCAGACTGACTGTATCGTGTCTCACTTTGCACAGCCTGCGTCTTGCTGGCTAAAGGCGGCATCCTTCTCTCAGAAGGGGTCCCCGGGTTGCTACTCAGATGGTGTCAAGAACCCACATACACATGAAAGTTCTGAGAAGCCGCGCAGCCTAGTGTTGGACCCAGTCTGCTTGGGGAACCATCCTGTTCTGCCTCTCAGTAGCTGTGGACTTTGGGGAAGTCTCTGTGCCTTAGTTTCATTACCAATAAAATGTGGAAGTCAAGAGCAACTACCGTCCAATAATGACGGCTGTGAGGAAAAAAATGACTTACAGGAAAAACACTCAGATCAATGCCTGGCACAGATAGTTCTGTTTTCATTAGTGAAGCTGCAGGTCCTAGTACTTTTACCCATTTCGTTGGATCTGGTTTATAGTTTTTTACAGGACTGAGGGTGTAACTCAGTATGGCCTCTGGCCACGTGGGCAGTGGCCAGTCAGTCACACTGGCTGGACCACAGTTGCAGGTACAGTCTGAGATCAGTGACCACCATTGGCCATTATGGATGATGTCACAGGCAGGGGAGGGGATTAAGAACCCGCCCAAACTGTGGCAGGTTTAGGGCAGGGGTTTGAGACCTTGGCTGCTTATCAGAATCACCTGGGGGACTTTCAAAACTCTCACCCAGGCCACTCTCCAGACTAAGAAAGCAGAATCGCTCGGGGTGGACCCAACCATCAGTATTTTTTAAAGCATCTTAGATATTTCAACGTGCGTTCGTGTTTAAGAACATTCTTTTTTTTGCTAAAAACTTTGCTTGATCTCTCTTGGGGCACAAGCCTTTGTCAACAACTTTAATGCATTCATGTGTTTTTTGCCTCCTCAAGAAAGATTTTTAATAGCAAGGTCTTCATCTTAGGATCCTCGTAAAAGGGTCAATAGAGCTCATTGGCTGCTTTCATTTCTAAATGAGGGCTCTGAGACGGGCAAGAGCTTGCCCAGAGTCACACAGCAGGCTTGGAAACAGCTCCCCCGATATGCATTTAGAGCCCCTTCTACATGACCCAGACCCCCACAGCCCAGAGCACAGTGCTCTCTAAATACTCACAGAGGAGGCAAGAGGGCAAAATGGCCTTCCTCTGTGTTACTGTTCCCTTTCACACTGCCTTCTCCCTCTCTGTCCGTATACCCCAGGAGTCAGAGCAGCACAGCTGGGACAGCCTTAGAGTCCAGGCCTCCCAGGCAAGGACACGAGGCCAGAGGGGACAGACTTGCTCGAGGTCACAGAGCAAACCTGTGGGACAGCCTTGAGGAGCCAAGCCCTAGATTCTACAACCAGTTCCTCCCTCTATTCCACGTTGCCTTTCACCCCCGTCCTTCTGCGCTCTCTCGTTTCCATTCCTGCCACCTCTCCAGTGTCCTTGGATCAGGGTGTTTTCCTGCTTCTTCCTGCCTTAGATTCTGGGGCCAGAATGAGGATTCCTGGTATAGAGGATGGAGGATAGAATGGGCGTGGGTCCCCTCAGCGATCACTACGGAGGTCAAGCTTGGGCAAGCCTGATTTCAGGCTGGCTGGCACCTATCTGCAAGGCTGCCTTATTGATTCAACTCAAAACACTTCCCCTCTGATAGGCCCTAGTGTTGGACACTGAGACTACAAATGATCGATTAATTCATCAACACCCTTTTTTTTAATCTAGAAAGAAGCTAAAATGTCTTAACAGCAATTCATAAAATATACCAAATATTGGCATCAGTAAGAAAGAAAAGAAACAGAGAAAGAAAATCAGGGTGGGAACAGAAGGTGGAGCCAACACCGTGGGTGGGCCACAATTCATGCATTCCTTTATTCATGTAGTTATTATCTCCTGATTACTTATTGATGAATGAATGAAATCTACTTCATGCCTTCAACCTTGCCTTCCATTTTGAGGCACTTTTGCTTTATCTCAGTGAGATCCCAGTCAACCAGATATTTCCCCACAGTGATTCAGAGGACAGTGCATCTGCTTTTTGATGCAAGGAAGAAAGGCAGGCAACCGGGGAGCTGGAGACAGTAGGGGTGGAAGGAGAAAGGGCAGGGGATTGCAGAGCCTGACTGTTCAGACAAGTTAAAAATAAATTTAGAAAAGAGGCACTAGTGTGGCGTCTTCCAGGAGTGGTCTCTAAGCCCCTTCCTGTCTCTCATCTGCAGGGGACATCTACGTATGTGAGCTTCACTTATTGGAAAAGATGAAGAGACTTAGGTCTCTGGGAAATCCTCATTAACACACCTCCTTGGCCAACGTGTCCTTCAAGTTCAGGGTACCCAAGGACCCTGAGTTCCATTCTCAGTGCCACTGCTAATCAGAGGTATAGGCAAGGCCTTACCCAGCACCTGCTCTGAGATTCCTTCTCTCCCATTTCACAGGTCATGGACCAAGATCCAAGGAGGCTGGGGGACCCCCTGGCCACTGTCTCATAGCTGTAAGCAATGGGGATGCTGGGGCTTGGAGCACAGCTTCTTGGATGCCTGGCTCCCATGGGCTGCAGGCTTGGATGGCCACTCCACTTTGGGCAACTGTGGTCTTGTGCTCTATTTGCACACCTACCCGAGAAGGTCACTTCCTGCCTTTGTGGTCACTTCCTCCAGCAGCAGATGCCTTTTGAGAAGTCACCTAGACTGACTCACATCTGTATTCCTAGCAGGCAGCCCCAAACCGGGAACTTAGTAGGTTCCTTAGTAGGTAAACATTTGATGAGTTGAATTGAACACCAACTGCCGAGTACCACCATGCCTCTTACACATACATCAAGAATAATGTTACTATTGAAACAGTACGAGGGACATTAAGAGCTTGCTGGGTGGCAGGCACCAGAGCTAAGCACGTCCACGTTTATATCCGTATCCGTATCCGTATCCGTATCTATCTATATCTATCCACACAGTTCCTCTTTACAATGACCCTATGAAGTAGGGTTCTCATTATTTTACAGGTGCGGTCAAAGACATGGCAGAATCAGGACTGAATTCAGGTCTGTCTGATGCCTGTGCTCTCAAGTGCCCTGCTCTCCACCTCCAGGGAAAGGCTAAGAAGCCTGAAACTTAACTTTAACTTCTGGTTGCAGCTCTGTCAACACCTTGCTCCCCAGACTTTCTGTGATTCAGGTTTCACTGGAGAGGGTTCTAGAAAATGAGCTGGAAGATCCTTCCATGTCCATTGAGCCCTTGAAATGTGTGCTAATAGGAGCATTGGACTTGGAGTTTCTGACCTCCCAGGGCACAGTTATATTCCGAGAAAGGAATTTGGTCTGTGCATGAAAGACTGCTCGTGTGTGTGCATGTGTTCGTGTGTGCACACGTGTGCTTCACGGTGAGTCCCTCAATATCACAAGGATCAAGTCCCAGGAAATAGCTCACCAGATAGGCCTCTATCAAATGGATTTCACTCTCTAATTTCCTAAGTAATAGATTCTGATCCCGAATCTTGTATGTTAGGGCCATAGTGAAGCTAGTAATCAAAACTCAGAAGAAAATGTGTTTTTCTTGCTTTTAGAGAAGAGTAACTCACCACCCACGACCCATCTATATTAAAATCTGAAACATTTCCTTTTAGCAATAAAAAAACACAACACCCTGTAAGCCCAGGGGGCCCAGGTATGTGCATCAAAAGACTCATCTCTGAATCTATTCATAGACATTTTTTCCCCCACCCCAATGTGGGTGCTAATGGAGGGCTCTTTTGCATCAAGTAAAAATACAGAATTTGAAACTCGGAGCTGCCCCCAAACGCTGTTCTGGTTTCTCTACTTCCTACTGTTTCATGCTTTATGCCAAAGTTTTTGAGTCTGTAATTTCCTGGAAGTTTATATAGCACGAAGGAAGGAGAAGTGATAAAATATGCAATTTAATTGCAAAAGCCACATCCTAATCTCTCTAATATGCTAGATGAAGACTGTGATACGAGAGGCTGTAAGGGGCTAAACTGAGTTAGAGCAACTCGTACCCCTAAGTCTCTTGGCACCCATATTTTATGCCACCCAGAGCCAACAATTTATTTTGGTTATTGATTTATAGTCTAAGAATAATAATGTCACGTCAGACTGTGTGTTATTTCATCTCCTCTCATGCTGGGCTGGATGAATACCTCCAAGGCAAATCCTGCTCTTGCAGTGTACTCGCCAGAGAGCCCAACTCTGCTCCAAGAGCACAAGCGTCTCATTTCTGAGTCACTGCTCAGCCGCCCCGGCTGGTTCCTGCAGCCAAGTAGAGACACCTCCGGGCGGAGTCCAGCAAGAGGACCTCAGCCGGAAGTGGCAACTGGGACTCTTGTCCCACACTCTCATTAGCATCGTGGAGATCACATGACTTCAAGCTTTGGCTCCACCACTCACGTGTCCTCCACGTCTCAGAGCCCAAACTCCATCACGGAAAATAGGGTGTTCATACCTATTTCATGGGGTTGGGGAGAGGACACAGGGAGTTAATATATCAAGTTCAGGGCACCTGGTAGGCTGCCAGTTGAGGGTAGTTTCCTCCCCTTTATTTCAGATTATCAGAGAAGGTGAGGAACTCAAGAATCTCATTGTAATAATACCATCATTTTAAAGCTTCAAAGCATTTAAAGCAGTTGGTGGGGGGAAATAGAGATCCAAATTCATGTAAAAGTAATTGTTCGTCTCCTGTGTGCCAAATTCTAGCCCCACGTCATCAGTGTTCAACAAACGTGAGCCATTGCTATTTTTCTGAGATTTTCCCAAGGAAGAGTCTAAGAGCTTGTTGGGGAGATATCACATTGCCCCCAGAGAGGTGGTCTCCATATAACAATAAAACAAAACAATATAAAATAAAGCAGCAATCTCTGAGGGAGGAGATTAGTTCCGAGAAGAGAGGTGGCCTTACCTGTCGCTGAGATGGGTGGGACCTTTGAAGGTGGCCACCATATGACCCTTTTCTGCCTGACTCTGTTACAGTGATGCACTTTACCATTTGAAAATTACTTCTCTTAGCCTCAAATGCATTTTCCTCTACCAGCTAAGATGGAAATACTTCTTAAGAAACAAGTGGTAGTGCCCTGGCTCCCACTTCCACACCAGCTCTACCATGGCTTACATTTGTGCCAGGTACATGCACTATGTCCCATTTTCACTATTTCCACACAAGTCCCACACTATTTTCGCTGCAAGTCCCTCGGTAGAGACCAGCTGGCAGCCAGCTGAGCTCCAGATCTCAGAGAATGAGAGATGGTGGCACGAAAGCAGGCTCAGGGAATGGCAGGAAGGAAGCTTATTAGGTGTCAAGCCACTGTGCCAAGCATCTTATTTCTGTTATTTCAATGACCTGCCCAATAATGACAATTCTGAGAGGTGGGATATTATTCATTAAATCAAGGCGTAGAGAAATAACTTGCATGGGTCCTAAAGTTAGTAAGCTCTGGCCCCAGAATTTGAATGGAGAACATTCAGTCTCCAGAGTGACTTTTCTTCTTGCCTCCTGTGTTCCAGGAAAGGAAAGTGGATAATGACACAGGCAAAGTGGGTGACTCTAAGTATATATTTGTGACTTCATTCCATGGAGATGGGGCCTTGGAGAGGTATAACAATCCCAGAGGAGTAATTAATGCCCAGCTTCTGCTTAGCAGAGCTTTGTCGAGAGGCTCGTTCCATGATGATCTCAAGATTCTTTTCTTTGCTTACTTACTCAGCTATTCTCTGCGCGTTAGTGTCTACTGTTGGATAATTTTCCAGTTTCCATCCAACACCCATCTTCTCTTTCTTTCTTTGTAACAGAATCCCAATCTTATTTGGGATGACAGTATGCCCAGCTGAAAGATTACATTTCCCAGTCTCCTGTTTAGATGTGTCCAACTGACGAGGTTCAGCTTAGTGAGATCTAAACAGTAGATTGTGGGACGCCTCCAGGAAGCCTGCTCAAAGGAACCTCATTCAATGTGATCTCCCTTCCTGGCTGTCACCTCTGTCCTGCCCCCGTCGGTGGCCGGCATTCCACCAGCACCATGGACAGAGAGGTGGATTTGCAAATGTAAGTCACGCTGACAATGGTAGAACAGAAAGAGAGAAGGGCCTGATACCTGCTTCATTTACTTGGGAGAGAAACTAATGTCTTTCCTGTTGAAATTACTGTTATTCTGAGTTTTTGGTTATATGGAGCCAAACCCAAGCTTCATGTATATATCTACTGTGTGGTGAGAACTGTAGGCATCGTGGGTGATACAGGATGAATCTGTCATGGGAAGTCTGTGCTCCAAAAGCTCTATCCAGTAGAATGGATGAAATAAGGACTCGGGGCATGACAATACCAAACAGAAGTGGGTGAGTCCTAAGAGCAGCAGACAGCTGTGAACATCCAGAGTGGTGGACAGCACTTAGGATTCAGTGATGTGGGAAGTTCTCCTAGGGATGGAGGGAGCAGGTCTTACCAAGAAAGGGGCAGGAAACATGCAGGCAGAAGGAATAACCTGGGCAGAATGAGTGTAGGGGGTAGGGGTTGATTTCGGAGTAGTATACATACCTGCATTCGTGAGTGATTTGATTTGTGGATGATTTGACTGCAAAGGGGCTTGGGAGGGGCTTGCCATGCCAGGGGAGTCAGGGAAAGTCACGAGCAGGAGGGAGACTGCATCACAGGTGACCATCAACATCTTCCTTCCATCAGCTCCACCCACCTGGCTGGCCCAAGACCACTTGCAGGCTCCCCGAGCCCCTGATCCTGGCGAAGGAGCACAACTTAGTTCACTAGTGGTTCTTACAATCATTGCAATCACTGGACATGCATCTTATGCTGTTCATTCCCCCATGGCTTTCCTCAAGACACTTAAATTTATTTTTAATTGTGGCAAAATAGACATAACATAAAACTTCCCATTGAAACCATTTTTAAGCATAGAGTTCAGGGTTACTAGTAGGTACATTCGTGTTGTTGTGCAACCATCATCACGGTCAATTTCCAGAACTCTTCATCTTGAAAAACTGAACCCCTGTATCCATTAAACCACAGCACCCCATTCCCGCTTCCGCCTATTCCCTGGCAGCCACCATTCTACTTTCTGTCTCTGTGAACTTGATTACTCTAGGTACCTCATATAAATGGAATCATATAACATTTGTCCTTATTTTCTAATGGATTTATTTCACTTAACACATGGTCCTCAAGTTTCCTTCAGGTTGTGGCACGTGTCAGATTTCTGTTCTTTTTTAAGGCTGGATAGTATCCCATTGTATGTCTCCACCACGTTTTGTTTCTCCGTTCATCGGGGGACACTTGGGTTGCTTCCACCTTTTGGTTACTGTGGCGAGTGCTACTGTGAACACGGGTGCACAGATATTGAGTTGTGTCCCCGCTTTCAATTCTTTTGGATTTACACTCTGAGGTGGAATTGCCGGATCATTTGGTAGTTCCAGTCTTCCTCTTGTGAGGCATCGTCATCCTGTGTTCCACAGTGGCTGCACCATTTGCATTCTCACCCGGGATGCCCAGGGTTCTGATCTCTCCTTCCAAATCCTTCCCATTTTCTGTTTTTCTTGTTGGTTTTCATAGTAGCCTCCCAGGGAATAAGGCGGCTGCTGTCCATTTCAGCACCCTGGGAAGCTGTGCAGCCTAAGGAGCCTTGGAAGCTCATGAGACTCAACCTACAATGGGGGTGCATTGATGGGGGCAGAGGTCCAGAAGGGCAGCCACATGGAGCGTAGTCACTGTTCTTTTTCCAAAGAGCCGACTCTCACTCCCTGAGTCTAGAGGAGGCGTCTCTGCACACACCAGACCATGGAAACCAGCAGGTGGGAATGCCTCTACTACACTCTTCAGATCTTCTCCCATTTATGGCCTCTGGGAGAGGAGTTTCATTTTGCCTCCACAGGGGCATGGTAATAACCACAGAGTCCAAATATCAATTTTCATGTGCATTTCCTTGTTGAAATTTGTACATTGAAAATTTTATATTCATGCATTCTTTGATGATGCCTTAATGTTTTCCTGGAAATGTGTGTCGATTTGTAAATGAGATTGTCTTCTGTAATGAAATACCATTTGTTCAAGACAAATTTTTTGTTACAATAGAAGGTGTGGCGGGGGAACTGGAGGGGCAAGGTAGGAGGGAGAGAGCCTCCTACCTTGGAGGAGGGTGTTGAAATGCACACAGGGAAGAGATGTGGTCTGCGCTAGGGTGATGGCAGTGAGGAGCCCAGGTGGTAGGGGAATGGGGAATACATGAGACTCATTTCAGAGAAAATATACTAGATGTGTTGACAGTTAGTGGTCAGGCCTGATGGGGGAGAAGGAGTCAAGTGTGACTCCCATATTATGGCTTCATAGATAGTGGGTGTTGGAGAAGGCAGGGACCAGAACTGAGGGTATGATTTCCACTTAGACTTTAAAGAACCTGTTGACCACTCAAGCTCTGGACATGTTCAGTAAAGGAGGGGCATAGGGTTGTGTGGGGGGGTGGTTGGCAGATGGCTTGTGAAGAGCGTTGAAGGTGGGCTTTTGCATGTGAGCTTGATTCTTGGGACTGGAGAGCTAGCGCAGGTTACCCCTGAGATGAGTGTGTGGTCAGGTTCCAGGTGAGCAAAGATGGCTCTGCACTGGCCATTGCGGGTGAACGTGATCATGGATTCCTAGATCTGAAGAGGCCTCAGTCCAGTTATTCCGTGGTGCAGAAGGGGAGGCTGAGTGACTTCCATGGTCTTGTGTTGGGTTGGCAGGAGACCAGAGACTAGAATGCAGGTGTCCTGACTCCTGGGATGGGGAAGGGGCCTGTGACCTCTGGGTTCTTCAGCTGTCCCTTGGATGGGTGTCCTCAGGGCACCCCACCCTCCATTACCCCACCCCACTTGGAGTGCACACATCCTGGGCTGAGGACCCAAGGCCTGAAATAGCATCTGAATGACTTGGGTTTGAGTCCTGCCTCCATTCACAAGCTGGGAGGTCCTGGATGGTGATCCTCTTCCAGATGTCAGTTTCCTTATTGGTGACATGGGGACACTGATGCCTCCACTTCAGGACATAAGGTGCCTTAAAGAGCTGGAGGATTGCTTGGCACACAGCAGACACTTGGGAAACAACTGCTGTGTCTGGATCAATCAGTCTGCCTGGACGTCCTGTCTTCCAGGAGGCCTTCTCTGGTTCCCCCTTCCCTAATCACAAAAGGTTAAATAAAATCCCCCTTCTCTGTGCTGCCAAACACCACACTGTGCATCGTAACCGTCTGTCTTCTTGCACACAGGGGCTGACACTACTTAGCAGGAGAGTTTAGTTTGGGCTTAGGAACCCTATCTCTGCTGCTTCCTAACTGTGGCATCTTGGGCAAGTTTCTCAGTAACTCTGAGCCTCAGTTTCCTCATCTGCAAAGTGTGAATGATATCAACAGACCTGCCTCTTAGGGTCCTTGTGAGAATTAAAGGAGATAATACATACGTAGTCCTTAGAACAATGCCTGGCACATGGTAAATGCTCAATGAACATTAGCTAGTTTTCCATTGTTATTCGTTATTGCTGGCATTTTTACTTGTAGGCCTATTGGACTAGGAATCAGAAGACCTGGGTTCTGGTCTCAGCCTTTTATGCTGTTAATCTCTAGCGAATTTGTGATGTACCTGGAACTGTTTTAGGTAAGTGATTACGTAGTAAGTAAATGACTTTGTAATAAAGAGAGTCTCTGGTTACCATGCCTTGGGTGGGGCACAGACTAGGTGATGAATTCGTTTTTGTGGAGAGGCTCTGTGGGAACTAGACTCTAAGGTGGTCTGTCTTCTCTCCTGGGACCACAGGGATCTCCTTCTGGGAGCCCACACTCCTGGGGCACCTGCTCCCCTGGAGCCCTCCCCCCAAGGACCTGGGAGTCCCTCGGTCTGGGGTCACCCCATGTCATGGGGCTTCTCTCTGTGCGTGCACATATATATATTTTAGAAGTGCTTCTCTTAATCATATCGTGAATTAATGCAGGACTCGTTCATTCCCAACTCTCATTACCCTCTTAATTAACTCGGCACAGATGGAAAAAGTCGGAATTGCTCTAGCCGAGTTGTTCTGCTAGTTTTAAAATGAGGTGGCAGATGGGAGGCCGAGGAGGAACGGGCCTGCTCAGAGGGAGGAGATGCGTTTTCAAGCTGTCACCAGAGCGTCAACAAACACTCCATCTGTTGGTGGGGAGGCCGGGCCGAGGCCTCGTGCGAGGGGCTGGCATTCAGAGGGCCACAGGGGCCACGGCTCAGAGGTCCTGGCTGCCCCAGGTATCCCCGGGCATGGCCCCCAGCACCGGACGGTTCCAGGAGTCCTGGGGTCTTGGTGAGGTGGAGACCTCTCCCCCAGACCATGATGAAAGCACTCCTGAGCCACACGGCTGTTTGGGAGCCAAGGATGGGTTTAGTTCCCTTCTTTTCTAAAATAGTCTTAAGGAATGAATATCCTCAACTCCACATGGCTGTCAGTGTGAACTTTCTAAAAGGCACATAACTTTGCTGCTTGATTATCATTGGCTCCCCATGGCCCTCAAGGCAGAGTGTGGCCCTGCCCATGGCTGCAGTCTCATCTCTCCCCAACCCTCCGCTTGCTCCATGCCGCTTTTAGCCACCATGACCTCCTGTGGTCTCACGAATGCACTGTCACGCTCTCTCTTGCCTTAGCATTTACGGTGCGGGAACCCGCCCTTCCTTTTCCTCCTCCAAGACCAACGTGTTAGTTACTCCTTGGAGTCCTTTCTCTGCTCTTTGGGTTTCTCTCACCAAAGTGTTTTCCAAAACACTCTTTGCTGGCAGATGAATTAATAAACAATTCTCCAGCGATAGCTCATTAAGGGGTGTTTAGTTTGTCTGGAAATATGTCTCAACCTGCAAAGATCATAGAACCAGGAGAGGCCGTGGTTCAAAAGATGTTAAAAATTTCTTAGCGTGCAGGAATCCTCTCTAGCGTATCTAGGGCAGATGGGTAGTCAGCCTTGGCTTGCATACCCCCAGGCACGGGGAACTCACTACCTCATATGATAGACACTGTGTTGGTGGACACATCTGATTGTTCCAGCAGCCTTTGGGCTGGGTAGTAATCTGCTGCCTGTAATTACATGGAAATAAAATCTGGCCCCTTTACGACAGGGCAGTCCTTCAGTGGCCTGACAACAAGGTGTCTCCAGAGCTTGCGACTCTCAATGACAGCATCAAAGCCAGCACCCACTATCTGCTCTCTGATACTCCTGGCAGATGACAGGGTCTTGGGATGACGGAACATTCTGTCTTCGGCCCAGGGCTTTGTGGAGTAGCAGACAGAGCTCAGACTTTGGAGTCAGATAGACCTGGTATTAAACCCCTGCTCTGTTTGTTACTAGATGTGAGATGTCAAACAGGTGCCTTAACCTCTCTGAGACTTGGCTTGCTCATCAGTAAAACAAGAGTTGAAACAGATGGTTGTTAAGATCCCTTTTAGTTGCATGCTGTGATGTTCCAAATTGGTCGTGTTTCCGGAAGTAGTTCCTACCTCATCCGACCTCCTGACTGCTGTCCCCCTGCCCCCACCCTTCTATTGTGAGCCCTGGTTTATGGCACTGACTCTCTGGCTCTCTTCACCAGGTCTTCCTAAAATTCAGTCCTAATCAAGTCCCTCCTCTGCTTCTGTGTTTATCCTCCTTTTGGCTGCTGGGTTATGGCCAAGGCTCCCTGCAATGGCCTCGTCAGAGTCTCCAGTTTCATCCAGTGTAGCTCTTGCTTCTCTGCTTTCCCCTTGGAATTCTCCAAGTGCACTTTTACTCCATCGCTTCATGAACACTGTTACCCCTGCCTGAAAATTCTTTTCGCTTGGCTGCTGTCAGTTACAAACTCCTATTCATGTTGTGAAACCCTATTTAGAAATCACCTCCTATCTGAAGCTTTTCCACACTCTTCTTTCTCTCTGAGACAAAGTTAATCATTCCTTCTATACTGCTTTCCAAGTGTGATCACTGCATGGTCTGAGGAGGTTTGCATAGTCATTTCCGTGGTTGTCTTTCTTCTGTGAATTTCACAAGGCAGGGACATCCTGATTTCTCTCTGTGTCCTCAGTGCTGGGGACAGGGACTGGCAGGCTGAGGTCCCCACCTTTGTGACTTGTGTCGCTGCACTTCTGACCTCAGTCTCTTGCCTCACTTTTTTCAAGTGAAAATGACAGCGGTTCTTAATCAGAACTTCTTAATCACAGCACATTATCCTTCTGAGATGCTTTTACCTCCAGGAACCCATTGATTCACCACTCTAAATTACTATAATTACCACAAATGATAAAATAGCAGCTTTCCCAGTTTTCTTTACCCTTGCCAATTTGCATATGCTAATGAACAAACATCTCCCATCAGGGCCCCCTTCCTGCTGGCTCTTCCGAGACAATTTCTGTGTGTCTACTTACTTTGTCCCACTCCAACTCAGGGCAGGGAGGAAAGAAGTTTCCAGAAATTCTTAATCCACCCAAGGAATGGAACAAATTAAACACTATCACTTAAAGTATAATAACTACACGGAAGGACATTGTTTTGCCGCCGCAGGAGAAGGCAGGTGGGTGGAAGCAGCAGGCGCTGTCTACCGAGAAGCAGGAGAGGCCGTGGTTCAAGTTGCTGCTTCCAATAGCCTTGACCTCGGCCCTCTCGCTCTCTGAACCTCACGTTTCTCTTCTGGTATCTGCAAGGTTATACCCACTTGGCAGTTTGTAATGAGGAATAAGTATAATGTTTTTTATTTAAAAGCATTGTGGTAAATATAACACAACATAAAATTTCCCATCTTAACCATTTTAAAGTATACAGCTCAGTGGTATTAAGTAAATGTGCATTGCTGTGTATCATCACACCCCCATTCCAGAACTTTTTCCATTTTGCAAACCTGAAACTCTACAGCCATGAAATAATCACTCCCCATTCCTCCCTCCCCCTACCCCCACCCCTTGGCAACCGTTGTTCTACTTTCTGTCGCTGTGAATTTGACAACTCTAGGTACCTCATATGGGTGGAATCACACAGTGTTTGTATTTTAGTATCTGGGTTATTTCACTTAGCATAATGTCTTCAAGATTCATCCGTGTAGCATGTGTCAGAATTTCCTTCTTTTTAAGGCTGATAATATTCCATTGCATGTACGTCCCACATTTTGCTATCCATCCGTTCACTGTTGGATACTTGGGTTGCTACAAATATGATCTTACAGCTTAAGATGTCTTCTAAAATTCACAGAACTGTACAACTTTAGGAGGCAGGGACGGTTAGGACAGTGAGCTGTGGCTTCACACTTGAGTCCTGGCCAGGTATCCTTGGGCTCCGTGCCTCAGTGTCTGTCTCACAGGCATTGTGATTTAAGGCATGTAAAAGGCTTAGCACAGGGACTGACCCACAGGCATCCTTTTAGTCATGCGTTCACTCAGCAAATCTTTACTGTGCACCTGCTATGCTCCAGGCACTGGCTAAGCACTTGGGATAGAATAACGTGTATCACGCAGAATGCCGACCTCGAGACGACAAGACAGACGGTAAGCAAATAAATAACCAAGAGAAAGTACATCATGTCAGATGGTGGTAAGTTCTGCGCTATTTCAGCGGGGCAGGTTAAGATGGATGCTGGCTGGGAAGGTGCTATTTCATGCAGGGTGAGGAGGAAAGGCCTCCCGAGAACACGAGAGATGTAAGGGTGAGCCTGGTCAGGATTATTAGAGAAGGAGAGAATAGAAAGTGCAAAGGCCTGGAGGTGGGAGCATGCCTGGAATGTTCCAAGAGGAGAAATATGTCTGGTGTGGCTGGAGAAATTTGGGATAGAGAGTAGCTGGAGATAAGGATAGAGAGGTGGCTGGGGTTAAAGCTACAGGGCCAAGTGAGCTGGGGTGAGTGACACAAATGGGCACTGAAGAATGCTAAGCAGGGAATGGATGAAAAGCATTGCTTTATCTGCTGGGTTGAGGATGGACCAGAGTGTGGGCAAGGATGGTGCTAGGAAGACCTATGACTGTAATAATACAGACCAGGGACTGGCCAACTTTTTCTATAAAGTGCATGTGTTTGGCTTTGTGGACCACATAGTCATTTTTTGCAATTACTCAATTCTTCCCCGGGAATGCAAAAGCAGCTACAGACCGTATGTAAACAAACGGGTGTGACTGTGTCCCGATAGAACTTTGTTTGCAAACACAGGTGGTAGGCTGGGTTGGGCCCATAGATAGTAGTTTGCTGGTCTCTGCTGTAGCAAATTGATGGTTGGCTGGGCCAGGGTATGGCAATGGGCTGGCGGGAAGTGGCTGCGTGTGGGATATATCTTGAAGTTAGTATCAGCAGGATTTGTTGTTGACTTGGAGATGAGATGTGAGAATGAGAAGAATCAAGATCGACTAGAAGTTTGATGATCTGGGCAATGCCGGGTATTTAGATGACAGAGTCTACGGGTACAACAGGTTTTATTTGTTTGGTTTTTGTTTTTTAGGGTGTGAGGAGAATTAGGATTTGGGTTTCAGACATACTCAGTTAGACAGCCAAGGTGGATGGATGTGTGAATCTGGAACTCAGGAGGGAGGTGGAGGCTGGTGGTAGGCTTTTTGGAGTTGTCAGTATTCTAGGTGGCATTTGAAGATGTGAAATTGGACGTGATCACTTAGGGGAGGTGAGTTAATGGAGAAGAGAAGGGCTCCAAAGACGGGACCCGGGGCACTCAGAGAGAAGAGGAGCAACCAGCCAAGGGGACTGGTCACTGAAGTGGGAGGACAGCCCGGAGAGTGTGGTGTCCTCGAAGCAAAGAGAAGGAAGTGTCTCTAAGAGGGGATGATCAATTGTGCTGAAAGTTGCTGTTGTGGGTTGAGTAGTGTTCCCCCAAATTCATGTCTACCTGGAACCTCAGTAGGTGAACTTATTTAGACATAGGGCCTTTTCAGATGGAATTAGCTGAGTTGAGATGAGGTCACACTGAATCAGGGTCAGCCCTATGTCCAATGACTGGTGTCTTTATGAGAAGAACAGAGGACAACACGGGGACACACAGAGGAAAAAAGGCCATGTGAGGATGAAGGCAGGTAGAGAGGTTGGAGGGAGGCAGCTACAAGCAGAGGCATGCAGGGAAGTCCAGACGCTACCAGAAGCTGAAAGAGTCAAGAAAAGATTCTTCCCTGGAAACTTCAGAGAAAGCATGGCCCTACTGACCCCTTGAGTTTGGATTTCTAGCCTCCAGACCGTTATAAATATGGTCCTATTGTTTTAAAGCCTCCTAGTTTGTGGTAATTTGTTACAGAAGCCCTCAGAAACTAATACATGTTGCTGAGGGGTTAAGTAAGATCAGGATTAAAAAAGAACCTTGGATTTGGCAATGTTGGATGACCTTGACGAGAGTTGTTTGAAGTAAAATGGAAGGTATAAAAGTCTGACTGGAGTGGATTCAAGAGAGAATGGGAGGAAAAGCATTAGAGACTTTAAGTATGAACCATTTTTTTTATTTTAGAGGGAGGAGCAGTGATGGTAGCTAGAGAGGAATTGGAGAAATAAAACACATCTAACACTGATGGGACTAATCCAGCCGAGAGGCAAGAAATGATGATGCAGGAGAGAGGGGAGAATGAGTGGTGTCCTTGGGGACCGGATTAATGGACATGAGGAGAGCTGGAGCATGGGGAGGGAAAACAGCGCGTGTGGGTGGACATGGTTGACAGATATGATGGAAGAACTTGTGGGAGTTCTTTTCTGATTGCTTCTGTTGTCTTAGTGAAATAGGAACCAAAGACATCAGCTGAGGCTAAGGCTGGGGAGGAAGCAATAAAGGTTTGAGTTGAGAGAAGGGGTGAAACGGCCGTTTGGGAGAGTGATTCTTATTGGAGAAATGTAGTTGGATGGCCGGGCAGCCCAAAGGGCCCACGTGAGCTTAGTGGCCGTGAATTCAGTGTGGACAGAGTTAGCAAGGCTGTGTGTTTCTCTCCTTCCACTTTCAGCAGCCAGGTCCGGGTTGAGAGCCGGTGAAGAGTTGGACGAAACCAGCAGGCGTAACAAAGCGAGAAGTAAAGAAGGCAATTGAGGGTTGTATCAGTTAGCTATTTCAATGTAACAAACCACCCCAGTACTGAGCAGCTAAAACAATAATCGTTCATTTTACTTGTGAGTCTTCAGTTCTGGTCAGGGCTTTGGTGGGGACAGCTTGTCTCTGCTCAGCGGGGATGGTTCGACTGGGGAATGGAGGGTCTGCATTTAAGATGGTTTCGTAGACAGACAATGGCCCTCCAAAGTTATCTGGTCCTAATCTCTGGAACCTGTCAATATTACATTATTTGGAGAAGGGGTCTTTGCAGATGTGATTAAGTTAAGGATCTTGAGACAGGGAGGTTATCTTGGATTAGGGCATGGGCCCCAAATGCAATCACAAGTGTTCTTGTAAGACAGAGGCAGAGGGAGATGTGACATGCAGAAGAGAGAGAGGCAATGTGACCACAGGGGAAGGGAGGGAGTGATGCAGCTACAAGCAAAGGAATGCCTACAACCACCAGCAGCTGGAAGATGCGAAGAATGAATTCTTCCCGAGAGCCTCCAACAGAGTGTGGTCCTGCCAGCACCTTGGGCCCAGCTTCTCACCTCCAGAACTGTGAGCAAATAAATGTCTGTTGTTTTAAGCCACCCAGTTGGTGGTCATTTGTTACAGCATCCTTAGGGGACTAACACAGATGGTTACTCACATGGCTGGCGAGGTGGTTCTGTCTGTCACCCAGGGGCTCAGCTGGTACTGAGGGCTGAGGGGCTTAGTGACTCTCCACACGGACCTCCTGCAGCATGGTGGCCGGGGTCGGAGAGTGAGTGTCCTAAGAACACAGGCAGAAGCTCCCTTCCCTTTCACGAGAGCTTCAGCACCCCTTCTGCTGTAGTCACCGCCTCACGCAGATTCAAGGAGAGCAAACAGACACCCACCTCTCCATGGAGGAGCGTCAGGTCATATAAGACGCACATGTGAGGGGAGAGATACCGCTGCAGCCAGTTTTTAGGATGTACAACCTGACACATGGGTAATGCAAGGACATGGTGATGATGGTGATGGTGACAGTGATGATGGACCACGACTTCTTAGTTGAGCAAAGAGAGAAGTGAGGACTTATGGGCTAACAGGCCGTAAAAAGGTGGCAGAATCAATGGGCCCTAGAGCCAAGTGAATCAGTGACCTCAGAGTGAGCCGAGCCCAGAGAGTGGGATTCATGAAGCCGAGGGTATGGAATGAGAACTGTGATGGGTAATGAGCAGGTGTACGGGAAGACTGTGGCAGTGAGGGACGAGGTGAGGCTTTTGCGTGAGAGGAAGTCAAAGAATGACAGAGCGGCCAGTGAGAGGAGCGCTTACGTGAATAGTCAAACTAAGTCTGTGTTGGAAAGAGTGCCAGTGAACCCGAAGTGAAAACCTTTAGGGACTCGGGGGTGGTGAGTGACCTGCAGGTCTGTAGATGACCGCAGAAAGGAGGGGTAGCTGGTGCTTTAATAGATGGGCTGAGGTCTGAGCTGGAGGCTTTTAGGGACAGAGGACAGTGCTCTGGAAGCAGCAGAGGAGCAGTAAGGAGCAGTGTGAATGGCAGTGGGGGTGTGGGAGAGAAAACAGGCCCTCATGAGAGAGCTGCAGGGGAAGAGGGTCCCTGGGGTGGGGCTGGGGGGTCAGAGTTCAGTTGGAGCTGGAAGGTAATGAAGTTGAGCTGAGGAGACAAGGCTCTGCAGAGGCCATGGTGGGAGGTTTCGGTGGGGATGTCGAGTCCAGTGGGGCCAGAGCCTGAGGAGGGGGCATGCCTGGGCTTCTTGGGGTGACTGATGTGAACCAGGATGTGGAGCGTGATGGGTTTAGATTTGGGAGTCTCAAGGCAAACAGTGGTGGTGCTTCTGGGCTCTGAGGGCTGGAGGAAGAAGGAGGGAATGGGGTGGGGGGACCTTACTAGGTACCTCGGAGCTCGGGGCACCTGCTTTACTCCTGTCCACGGCAGTGGGAGGCCCGGGGAGGTGTCACGCATCCATGAGGCTTGGACTTCAGCAGATATTAGCTCTTACCATTGGATCATTGTTTTCCAGGTCACGTTGCTGATTTTAGAGGTAGGGAATGCGCACGATTGCACTTGTCACATTCTGTTGTAATTGTCCATTTTCCTGGCTTCCCCACATGTTATGCACCCCTGTAGAGCAGGCTCTTCGTCTTGTTGTCTTGGAATTCCCAGTACCTAGCACAATGATCCAGTCCCTGAAGTGTTGAATCACGTGTGATGATTCATGGGTTAGAAGGGTTCACAGGTTTAGGAGACCTCTAGGGCCATCTAAGGCCTTACCTCCCGTCTGCAATCCATGGGCAAGTCCTGTTGGTACCATATCCAAAATAAATCCCAGCCTGTCTGCTGTTCCCGTCTTCATTGCTAGAATTCCAGTCTGAGCCATTTTTCTTCCCACTGGATGGCTACAGTGGCCTCTTAACTGATCTCCCTACCTCAACTTCTCCTAACCTATGGCCTCCTCTCCCCACAGCAGCCTGAGTGATATTTTAAAAATGTAAATCAGATCATGGTACTCTTTTTTTTTTTTTATAAGTAAAAACCCTCATCCAATGGCCTGTCATTGCTAAGGGCATGGTCATCACCTCTTGTCTACCTGGTCTCCCAGCCTCGATCTCGTCGCTGTGACCCACCTGGCGGCTCAGGCTATTGCCTGCCTCACTCCTCCGAGTCCAGCTTAAACTTTTTCTTTTAGTGCACTGAGCACTAGGTCATTAGTACACAAGCAACTAACGTGCTAATTACAGAATAGCCCATTTACATTCCTTCCCGAGTGCTGGCTGCAGTTTTACTGGGGATCTGTGTCCAGGAGTCACTTGTGTGAAGCATTTTCCTTCTGTGTTGATTTATCTTTCCTTGTAACGTAAACGTTTAGGGCAGGAAAGATAATCTTGTCTAACTCTCAGGACAGAGAGGAAATAGGTCCTAGAGAAGGAAAGCAACTCGCTCAGGTCACCCAGCACGTCAGCAGCTGAGTTGAAACTATAACAGTCTCTTGCCTCCACACTATGGATTCTGGCTACAGGGAGCTGCTGGCTGAGCTCAGTTTGGATTCATCCTGGGCAGGAAGCCCATGGACCAGTGTGGTTTGGCGGTGCCCGTGGGCACAGTGTGAATGGCAGCAGCTAGAGACCAGTAGGGGCATGTGAGTCTCGCTCACACCCTCATCTACAAACATTATCTTGGGAGGCAGCTTCTCCTGGGATGGTGCACCCAGGTGGCTGTCCCATGAGTCAGCTTACGTGCCCTGACGCCTCCTCTGAGACGTCCCTACTTGGGAGGTCTGCACTGAGCTTTCTACTAGGAGAGTGGGGGCATGTGGTGATTCTTAAAGGGAGCAGTGCTGCCCCCTGAAGGGTATTTTGGGTATTTATGAGGATGTTGGTTGCTCCAACGTTTGGGGAAGCTCTTAGTAGTTAGTGGGTGGGGACCAGATATGCGCAACACACTGCCATGTACAAGCAAGTTCCACATTACAAAGGATATACTGGCATCTTCCTGAGCAACTTCTGCATATCTCACTGGAAATGCACAAAATGCACATATAAAATCCATTTATAGTTATGCATATCTAGAACCAAACTTTCTCACTCATCTATCTAACTATGAATATATGTACGAAGAGAGTTATTTTGTGTATGGTTTTAAAATACACCGAACTTTCCAGAAATGCAACTACTAGGTCAATCAAGGGTAGGTGGTACTTTCTTCTGTTCAAAACTTTACCAAGAGTTGTTCACCATTTCAGAAAAATCATGCTGCTGACGGCAAGGCTACTGTGGAATTTAAGACACTAAACTCAGTCTGCCTTTGTAGTAATAAATATAAAAAGGTGCTTATTTAGCCCTTATTTCAAAATGTCAAATATAAAGAAAAAGTGTCAACGATAGTCATTTGAATACAGTCTATGGCTTTTACATCCCAGCTCGTTCGTTAGAAAGAGGTGCAAACATCTTACGACCTCATGTGATTCTCTGAAGTCATGTCTGAGCATTTCCTTATTGAAATATACACTATTTTATTATGTTATCTCCTTTTATTTATCTTTATAATACATTATATTGATTTTTAAAAATTATGTAGATAGGTTATACGACAAGTTTCATTTCTAGGACTCATCAATTCTCGTTTTATGTCACGCGTCCATTTTCTTATTCATTCAGTTAACATTTATTGAGCAGCTACTGTATGTCAGATGCTATACTAGGCCTGAATGCTAAGCACTGAGGACCTCAGCATCTATTGGGTGAGACTAATAGATAAAAATGATTCACCTTGGCAAGATAAGATTTTCAAAAGAGGGGTAACGAAGACACTGAGTAGGGAGAGAATGACTGTGACTGGGAAATACAATCTTGTAGGAAGAATATTTGAATAGGGCTTTGAAGTATGAGTAGGACTTTGCCAGGCAGGAAAAACAATTCTTGTCCTAGTAATATTACGCCCATTTGAATCCAGGCCAATCGAGGCTATTTGATACTTTCATGCCACCAACAAGGATTGAGTGTAAGTACAGAAAATATTGACTAGCTTTGGGAATGGGATGGTTCAGTCTCCATCAACCTCTGAGGCTTTTATGGCAGCAAGAAGGGGGACCTATAGTAAGGAATGTGCTTTATGTGAAATTGGTTTGGTTTACCTTAGATATCCCCTGCTTCACTGTATTGCTCTCCTTTAATAGGATTCAAGCCCAAATCACTGAGAACATAGATTAAAACTTCATGGTGATAAAGAGCCCCTTTCTTCTGTCCATGCCTTTTCCTGAGGACTTAGCATCTAATTAGGCAAACATTCATTATCTAGGGAGTTCCAAAGTAAGCACAGACCCAAAAAAGAAACAGCATCATATTTTAAAAGTCATGGTTGCAGTTGTTTTTGGTGAATTACCATTTACACATTTTCCATCTGTGAGTATTTTTCTGGAGTACCACCTGTTTTCTCTCCACTTTGGTAGTAGAGAATCCAACAGATCATATCTCAGAATAAATGTACTTTATCTATAGTAGTTTTCCACATTTTCAGCAACTTTATTCTTATCTCACAAAATAATCTCCCCTAAACACGAAACAGCCTTTAGAGCTACAAATAGACATGGACACTTAAAAAAATGTGTGTGTGTATGTATGTAAGTATATATATATATATGTATATACATTTTTCCCCCCAAATCTCTCACGAGAGCCCTGGAAAGTCAATCTCTAAAGAGAAATTCGAAGTGAATTCCAAGAGAAACTCAAACCCAGAGGTGGGTGACACATCTTGTACTAAGATCAGTTTGATAAACTGCAGAGGAGACGGGGAAGGTAAGGCTCAGAGTTGCAGGGAACCTGAGTGGGGAGAATCCATTCTTTGGATCTGGGCACCAGGATTTTGAATTTACTTTGTACTTCTGGTTTCCTTGAGACCTGAAGTAAGTTATTTCACCCTCTCTGACTCTATTTCCTCATCTGTAATATGGTGACAGTAACAACCACTCCAGAGCTGTGGTTTTATGAAATGATGCCCAGCTCATTGTAGGCGCCCAGTCGGCGTTAGTTTTCCTTCTGTTTGTGTTGCTTGCTATGCAGGGTTCCTGGGTGAAAATTTACCTCTTCCCTCTCAACAAGCAGCTCCGATCTGATAAGAGCAAAGGCCTCTGGGATTGTATTTCTTAGCAACGTGCCACAGGGTAGCCAAAGCCCCAGAATAAACATAGAACATCTCCCAGGTGGTTCAGTTTTACACTTTGGTAATTAATTTATACATAGGTTTCAAGTTAAAATCAACATGCATATACTGTAATGGAGATAGCAAATTCCGTATGTTTTATTTTAAAATCCAGCATTCAAAAGAACCTCTTGCAGGGTGTTGGACGAGGAGGTGGTGCCTATGGGGTTCTTGGGGGTACAACTTTATGCTCCTCTGGCTTTAGGGGTGTATGGTTCAGGGAAGGGTTTGGAAACACTGCTTAGCAGCTGCCTGAAAGACTTGTGGTTATTTTCGAAATCAATTCATACCTTCCAGAGGAGAATCAAGGAAGTTGTGAAGGACGTTTGAAATATGATCATTTGTTTTGACAGGTGGGTAGGAGAAAATGTGCAGACTACAGGACAGATGGTCCCTAAAGAAAGCATCCTTATTGTACATTGGTTCGGCAGCCCTTTCTTAGTGCTGTATTGTTAGGGTGGCCCTGTAATTTATTATCTTAACTGGGACATTTGAGAGTGAAAGGAGGTGCTATTGCTAATTACACTGGGATGCCAGGTGCAAACCAGGACCCAGGACTGTCCGGTGGTCCAGAGCACAGACTGACCCTATGCTTGGTGCTGTGTTTCCTTGATTCCTCGAAGCCCATGGGTCATATGACTCATCATTGATTTAGAGACAGTCATTTGGAAACAAAAGAAAAAAAAATTATGCCCACCAATTTTGAAAACCATGCTCTTTTCGAAAATATTTGTCCAATATAAAATGTTGTAAAAGTGTGAAAATTCATGGTTTTCTACTTTGGGAAACTGACAATTCTCCTTAGCATGTTAAGGCTGAGTGGAGTGGTGAATGGAGGACGGCTCTTCACCTGGATGTAACCCATGCCTCACGGGAAAGCTGTTCACATGCGTCATGGACACCTAGGTAGGAGGCTGGGAAGAGCTGCCGTAGGTACCTGATCCACTCTCCTTCTCCAAGCCTGTGTCTACAGGGCTGTCCTGCTTCCTCTCCTCTCACTGGCCATTCCCATGGGGCTAATCACAGCTGTCAACATCTTTGAGAAGGTCAACTGATGCTTCGTGACACATCCATTCACTCATTCATTCACTCAATTCATTTTGTTCACTCGGTAACTGGGCAGTAAGGATGTGAAGGAAAGAGACTGTCTCTCTGCTTTGAAGGGGCTGAGAGTCTAGTTGAGATGGTAGCCACACAGTGTGCAATACAGAGGTGGAGAGTCTAATCCAGGGTGTGGATTGGCTAATGCTCCTTGGAAGACAAAGTACTAGAAATTGATGTTGCAAGGCAAAGGGGGTGACTCGTAGGGAGAAGAGTGGGAGGGCGTTGCTGGTAGGGGAGCAGTGGTTTGAAAGTGTGTGTCCCGTATTCACTATGGCTGGAGCACAGGCAGCCTTAGCAGAAGTGATGGCCCGAGCCTGGAGGGTTTGCGTGAGTGTACGGTGTAAGGTCTTAAGGAGGGGAGAGACCTCGTCAGGTTCACATGTTAGGAAAAGCACTCTGGCTGTCTATTCTCTGAGAGAATGGAGCGGAGAAGGCCAGGTTAGAGGCCTGAAGGCCAGTCAGAAGGCACTCGTCTAGAGTAGCAGCACTGGACTCATTGGAGAATTATCTAGGTGAGAAATCATGGTCCTGGATAAGGGCTGTGAGTCAGCAGAAGGCAATAGCCAAGAGGCCTGGAACTCAGGAGAAGGCAGGAAGGAGTTACGGATTTAGGCGGTCTTCATCCCCCAGATGCTGCCTTTGTCAGGGAAAAGAATATTGGATTGGCTGAGGAGGACCAGAGTTCTGCCCATTTACTCATAGTGTGAGCTTGAGAAGTCATATCTCCTTGCCTTGTTTATTTCTTTGAAAATTAGGCAGTTTGACCAGAGGTGAGACTCTAAGGGTGGTGTATTTTAAGATGAGTTTTATGAATTCATCTTATAACAGGTTGTATTCATTCATTCCTTCATTTGTTTATTCATGATCATTCATTTGTTCATTCATTCATCAATACGTCTTTTTTTTCCAGACCCTAGGGATAGAATGGGGAATAAAACAGACAACAACCTGCTCTCCAGGAGCAAAGAGTTCAATGAAGACAGAGTACAAATAGGTAAACAAGTAAGCGAACAAGGTATTTCCAAATGGCCACACGTTCTCTGAAGAAAATGAAGCAGGTGCTGTGATAGAGAAGGAGTAGGCATGGGTTAGGCTCTGCTAGACAAAGAGGGACATTGAAGCCCAAACCTGCATGATCAGGGACCGGGCTTTGGAAAGGTCTGTACAGGGTGTCCTGTGGGCAGAAGAGTTAATAAGAAGGCCTTAGGCTGGTGCCAGGAACAGTGTGGTGGAGGCCAGTGTGGCCAGAGGTTAATCGGGAAGGAGGAAGGGGCTGGAGCTGAGGTCCAGCGGTGGGCAGGGGCAAGAGCATGGTGGGCTTTGCAGGCCGTGTTAAGGAGTTTGATCTCATTTCAGGTGCAATGAGAGGCCACTGGAGTGCTCTCACAGGGGGGTCATGGTTCTGATTTATACTAAAAGTTAAAAATCATGCAGGCTGCTGTGTGTATAGTGGGTGGAGCCCCTCCCCATCAGAGTGGTGCCAGAGAGACCAGGAAGGAGGCCGGTACAGGGTGGTGGTCCGACCTCTGACTCACATCCACCTTCCAAGACTCCAGCCCAGTGTTTAAGGAATCCCGGTGAACTCTTGCTCCGGGTATTTCACTCATATCACTAGTGTCTAGCTCCAAAAACCTGGGTCATGGTGATTCGTCCAGCATTGCAAAGTAGAAAATAAGTCAGACAACATCAGTCACCCAGAGTAACATTTCCAGACTCTGGACAAGGGGATTAAAAAGAAAAGGATAATCCTGAAAAATCTACCTCCTGGTTATCTCAGAGCTTCAGTGAGGCAAACAAGGTTGGTTTGAAAGTAAAGTGTCAGGGGTGCAAACAGCAGTGAGGAAGAGAGTCCGTTAAGGCATAACCCTTCCGTTTTAGGGGGATATGTTCACGTGTCGCATTTGAAAGGGCAAAGGGTTATTTTCTTGGATACTTCTAAAATATTCCTTGGATCGTGGGGAAAAGATGCTTAGTCTTTTACACACGTCATATTCTTTCCCACCCCAGGGCCTTTGCACATGATGCTCCCTCCTTCTTCCCCGACGGCCCTTCCCACTCCTCGCATGACTGGCTCCTTCTTTTCCTTTGAGTCTCAGCTCAGTGCCTATGCTTTGGGTGGCCCTTCCTCACCAGTTCAGCTAACGTAGGTCTTCTTGTCATTACCATCTTTGGTTTTTGTGGTTCTTATAAACGGATACAATTGGCCACCATTTACCTTGCCTGTTTCCTTGTGTAATGTGTCTTCCTGCCTCGAAGGTGAGCACCACGGGGACAAAAATGACTTCTGCCTTGTTCGCTGCTGTCCTTCCAGCACCCAGAAACCAGTGCCTGAGATAAATTAGAAGCTCAGCCAATATCTGTGGACTGAATAAGTGATTTCTGGATTGATCAGGGGGTTGAAGGAGATCTCTGCTCTCACCTCCATCTCTCAGAGCCTTTGAGTTTACAAACATTTTACCACTAAAGCAGTAGTGACCTGCCGCAGAGTCATGAAGCACAAGAATGCAAATCCTTTCACCTGGGTGAAGAAGTCCCTTTGCCAGACACAGGTGTCTACATGCTTTCCTCCCGGGGTCCTTCGGGAAACCAGCTGCGGCACCGTTCCTGCTGGCACGCATATCCCCGTCTCAGTCACAACACAGGCCACGCGGGCCCCAGTGCCAGTTGGAGTCTCACGAGTGGCCTTAAATCACACAGCTGTCCTGAGGAGGGAGCATCAGCCAGGCCCTGGTCTTAGCTCACCAGGCACATGGTGAACGCCGTATATCACCTGACTCATAAAGCCTCTACGACACCCGGGGAAATTCTCTCTCTCCAAGCGCTTCACTGAACAGCGGCGGGGGGAGTAATTGTCCTCATGTGTAACTTTCTGGGCGCTTAGGAGAGCTGTCTTTTTCCTTTTTACTTCTCTCCCTCTCTCTTTCCTTCTCATACTACCTTTCTCTCTCTCTCCCTGCTTCCCTCCCTCCTTCCCTTCCTTTCTCTTTTGTTTCCTAGGAGGGAGTGGTGCTATAATCACCCTTGGTTAGAAAAATGCAGTGTGAACAAGGCAGGCACCCTGCTTGGGATGGCAGACTGACTGGGGGTCACAGAGCATAAGGAGGACAGACCCAGGAGGAAACCCTCCCCCAGGAGGGAAGTGACCTGCAGAGAAATGTCGTGAGGCCCCTATATGTGCCAGGTATTCTGGGAGAGGAGTTGTGGTGGGTGGTGGGGGAAGCGAGTGTGGTCCTGGGGCTGGGACAGACCGGGGTTCAAATCCTGGCTCCCTCCTTTATTTTACAAGATATTGTAAGGAACTTCACAGCACCTTGGAAAGAGGCTGGACCCTGGAGGCAGTCAGACGTGAGTCTGCACAGACCTGCATAGCTCTCCCACGCCTCCCTTTTCTCTGCCCTCACAGTGGGGTAAGAACAGTGAGCCTCTCACCATGCTGTGGTGACTAGTGACGGTAATAAGTACGGAGGTTCCGGCCGCACAAGTTGTAAAGTGCTCTACAGACAGGTGATGGCACCGATCATTGTCATTAACCTCAGTGAGTGACACAGCCCTGGATCTCAGGGAGTGGACAGACAAGGAGCAGCTTCCCCCAGAGCTGCTGGGGGCCATGGGAGGAGGTGCTGGGGCCACGTCCTCAGAAGGGTGTCTGAGGTAACCTCTCTTGAACAAATCAGATATAAAGTCTGGAGAGAGGGAAAGAGAGGTTACAGGTCCTTGGCCATTTGCTGTTTGGATAAGACCATGGGAGCTTGGGAAAGGGGCCCTGCGTGGCTTGGTGGATGGAGAGAAAAAGAATCCTTTGTTTTCTTTGGCCATGGGTTGGCTGGCCCAGGAGATGGCCACAAGCAAAGCCTGGTTCTTATGTGACATCTGCTTCCCATTTCACAGGCCATCGGAGCAGCTGGCCTGGCAGCCCGACTGGCTCATATGTTGGTGAGGGCATGGGCTCTGGGATCCCACAGGTCTGGCTGTGTGACCGGGGCACGTTGCTCAAACTTCCCCAGACTCGGCTCTTGCACCCGTGAAACAGAGCCTCTATTTTAGGCACTACAGGAGTTTAGAGCCCGCTAAGGACTTCCAAGAATTCCCTGGGTGGGGTTAATAGTCCCATGGTCACTTAGATCCCTGCATCATGATGACCCAGACAGGAAACTCCTTCACTTCCCCAAACTGCCCCTCATACCTGGACCCTAGTTTGTGAAGATTTGGGAGGGAGCTAGAGGAGGAGTTTATATCATAGAGATACTAACGACTTTACCATAGACTGGAGGCATGTCCATCCTTAAAATGTTCTGTATGTGCTCTATCACTGCGATGCTTAATTTTATGTGTCAGCTTGGCTGGGCTCAGGGATGCCCGGATAGCTGGTAAAACGTGATTTCCAGGTGTGTCTGTGGCGCTGTTCTGAAAGACATTAGTGTTTGCTCAGTGTTCTAAGGGACAACAGATCGTCCGCATGGTGTGGATGGGCCCACGCAATCCCGAGAACCTGCAGAGAAAGAGAAGGTGGAGGCAAGCTGAGCTCACTCTCTATGCCTCAGCCAAGACATTAACCTTCTCTTGTCCTCAGACTTGGGGGATCCTGTTTCTCGGGAGACCCCTGCCTGATACAACCACCTATTTATTGGTTTCTTTATTCCTTGGAGAACTTCCAGTCATACCCCATCTGCTGGGTCCCAGTGTTATTTTGCTAGGGCTGCTGTAACAAAGTGCCTCAAACTGGGTGGCTTAAAACACCAGAAATTTACTCTCTTACAGTTCTGGAGTCCAGAAATCAGAGTGTCGGCAAGGCCGCGGTCCCTCCAAAGCCTTTACAGGAGGACTCTTCCTTGCCTCTTCCGGTTTTTGGAAGACTCATGTGTTTGTGGCTTGTGGCACCATTAATACAATCTCTGTCTCTGTCCTCACATGGCATTCTCCTCCCCATGTCTCTGTTTTCCCTTCTTATAAGGACACCAGCCATGTTGGATTAGGACCCATCCTAATCGATTACGATGTAATCTTAGCTATTTCTAAATAAGGTCACATTCTCAGGTATTGGGGGCTAGGACTTCAACAGATCTTTTGGGGAAACATAATTCAACCCACAACAGTCTTCTTTCCTCTTCTATTATCTCATCTGTTCGCCTCCTCACTCTTTTCCTCCATACTTGCTGCTCCCCACCTCCCCATCCCCAAAGCTCTACTTATGCGGAACACTTTAGCTCTTCAGGGCACCTGCAGCCAAGGTCTAGCCTCACTTACCTAAAGCCATCAAAGATGACCATAGTTTTCAATTCAGAGGAAGCTAGATGGCAGCTTCTTTCCTTTTCTTTCTCATTATAGTTAGTATACAAACGGGATCATGTCCTACATACTGTAACATACACCTTGTTTTTTTTTTTTTTTGACAAGTGAATTGTAGCTTCTTAAATACTTCACAATAAGTCAATGAGCATCTTTCCATGTCAACAAACATACTTGCCCAGCATGCTTTTTAAGGGTGGTGTAGAACTTGGTGCCAGGTGCCTCTACCGTGCTTTAATTAGCCAGTCACCACTTGTTGGGCCCGTCGGCTGCTTCTGCTTTTGTACTGCTGATCACATAGCTGTGATAAGCACCCCTGCGAGTTTGAGTTCTGGAATTCAGTGGTTCCCTGATAGATTTTTATCTGTGTGCACACTCTCTGGGTGAACAGGAGGTACACGCTTTGCCAAGCCAGCAAAATAATTGCAGCCAGAGCTAAAGATGGGCTTTAAGTTCCTGACTCAGCACCTTGTGCTGTCCACGAATAGGGCCGAATGGTGTTCCGATGCCTTAAATCTGCAGGCCTGTCTAATTCGAGAAGGAAACGGATGGTGCCCATCCAGGAGTCAGTGTTTGGAAACATATAACAAAAGGGAAGCTTTATTAACACTGGAAATGTGCTCTCAGCTCGGTTTCCTTTTCAACACCCATCTTGTTCATCTCACAGCTCAATGAACTGTTAATGTCACATATATCTTTTGTTCCAGTGGCAAATCCAGTTACTCCAGGCTTCTGCTAACTGCAGACAGAGGAGATTTACTTTTCTCTGAGAGCAAGAGAAAGAGAGAGAGATTAAATCTGTGTAGATGGTCTTGGCAGGGCTGAGGTGAGGGTGGGGATCGTGCATGTTGGTTTTTTAATCCACGAAGCATCAGACGCTTCCACCTTCTTGTGGTGTGATTGTAAACTTCTGCTCTGTCTTCCTGTGTTGATGAAGGCCTCTATTTAATCCATTATTTGGCAAAAAGTGTCGAGTTGATTATGGTTGCTGACGGTGCACTTGAAGAGAAGCTGAGAACCATTGGGATTCCAGAAAGGGGCATCTTTCCATTCAGGCCCAGAGAATGGCCCACCATTTAACACTGACTTCCGTTATAGATAGTTCACCCCAGATGACAAAGTGAGATGAAGAAAAATGGCAATTTAAAGGCAAAAGCCAGGCTACTTTGCCTGGTTGGGACTGACACTCTCTTTAACTTGACCTTGAAAGCTTTCTAGTTGATGTCCATCCTTGCCTCTAATCCTTACTCTTAAGTGCTGCTGATTCCCTGTCAGGTCTTTTCTTGCCCATCCTAATCCAGTGGTGTAATGCATTTGGGAGGGGGAGAAACGTATCAGGACTTTAACTCCAAATTTCAAGTTCAGAAGGCCCTCTCAGTTTTGGTTGCATTTTCCAAATCGAACATTCTCCCTAGGCCACTTCATGGACCTGTGGCAATAGGGCTGGAAATCCTGGAGCAAGTTCAGGCCCTGAAAGCAACCAGTGCTTTGGAATCAGAATGTGTGGCTCAAATTCCTCCTCTACATTTTTTTTTTAACAGCTGTCACTTTGGGGGAATCAAGGCCCTTCCTTACCTGTCACATTGGGCTCTTGGGAGATCTAACTTCTGTTCACCTATAGGGACTTTAGGCAAGTCTGAATGAAACAGCATTTTGAAAACCGCAAGTGACTGACTGATTCCTGGGAGACAATGAGTTTGTGAGTTAGGGTTTGGTGGATATGGTTTAAGTACTGTTTCTACTTCTCTGAGCTGAACTTCCTCATTCATAATATTTACAATAGCTAAAACTGATCTAGGTGTATTATGTGCCATGCACAATTCTCAATGTTTTTCATGGATTACTATATCGACATACAATACAATCCTCATACGGTAGGTCCATTAATATCCTCATCCTTATTCACGGAGAGATGAAGAACTTGCTGAAGTCACCCAGTTGGTAGTTGTTATAGTTGGGGTTTTACAAACCAGGCAGAGCTCTACCTCTCTCATCGGGTTGTTTTAAGAATCAAGTTGGTGTCTTTCACAATTCTTTGCCACAGTGTCACCATTTTTCCCTTTGTAATTGACATTATGTGGTAAGACAGTCCAAGATTATGCCCATATCCTCTTCCTCATTAAGCTCCACACCCATCAGCCTTAGTGTTCATTGACAATTCCCGCCCAAATCAACCTCTTACAATGATGGGTATCAAATGGCGATTTTCTATTTCCATCATTCCTTCCACATTTACTAGTTGGAATTCTTCTGTATGGAAGAATGTTCCTTTCTCCCCATTTGTTAATGAATTAATCAGCTAATGAATTAATTAATATCAGTATAAAATGTGTAGATTTCTATTTTATTTCACTGGTTGTGATCTCTAACTGGCGTTATTTACTTCGATCCTCAAATTGTCCCAGACTTCTCGAATGGGAGCCCATTCAAGCTGCCTTCTTTGTACTTTTAAGCATTTATTTACTTTCTGGCACAAAACGTGCTAGGTTCATCTTGCACCCTACCCCAGCCCTAAAACCCGCCGTTTCTCCCAATGTCCCTGGTTCCTGTTCGTAGAAGATGGTATTTAGAAACGCAGATGTGGGTGTTCATTGAGCTCATTTCCACCGGCGTGGCATTGCTTCTAGTTCTTCTCAATGGACAGTGCTAGAAAGCATGTGTATGTGTATATGGACATACCTATATCTCTATGTCTGTGTCCACGTCTGTATATGTATGTATGTTGGTATCTGTATATCTCGTAAGTTTATATTGATACTTCTAATTCCAATCCAACACTACAGCATTCATTCTAGCCTTCTCCCTTCGTGCATTTTAAAATCTGTTCTCTGAAGATGAGCAACCTGGTTCTTAGCTTCCTCGATATATTTACATATTTGTTAATCTCCCTGGATAGACGTAAGCTCTCATTTAGATCGCGCTGGCTGCCTCTTCGACCAGGCTCATCCACTGCCCCCAACAAGCATGCTTCTCAATCTCCATTCTTCCGAGGGAGGGAAATTTAGGGAGCATCTCTTGATGTAAAAGGAAGGTCACGCATTTGGGCTATTGTTGGAGATAAAGGGTCATGGGGACATTGCTGTCTATCCAGGTGCATTTGTTGAGCTTCTACTCAGTGCCATGCGCTGTGCTGGATTTTGGGACCACACATGATAATAAACCCTGGTTCTGAACCTTGAAACCCTCACTGTTGCATAAAGGAGACGGACAGGTGGCTGATAATGCTAATCGTAGTGTCAAAGGTGCTATACACAGCCCCTGCTACAAGATCAACTCCGCCTGGGGAAACAGCAAAAGCTTAACAGAGAAGGGACTTCACTAGGTGACTATGAGTTGGCCAAGTGAGTAAGAGGGTGGGGGTGGATTAGAGAAGGAGATTCAGGCAGAAGGAACAGCAAGCCAAGGGCACAGAAACATGAGCTCCATACCCACAGCCCCTGGCACAGGGCCAGCCCTTCATGGCACTGTGGTGTTCGTTGGAGGGATGGATGAGTAGTTGAACAAACCAGTGACTTCTCTTCTCCAGGGCGAGGCGTATTTTAAAGGGTATACTAATCAACAGTTCTTGTTAATCCCCTCTTCCAAGCTATGTTTTGTCAGAGACTATCATTCCACTCTGTCATTCTTTACGTCTCGGAGGCCTGAGGAAGTAGCTTGGCATGATAAGAATGTTACACAGTGCGGTGGTTAAGAGTAGGGGTTCCCCGGGGTCTCACCTTGGGTTCTGCCACTCACTAGCTTTGCGGTTGTAAATAAGTTATTCAACCTCTCTGAGCCTCAGTTTCACCCACTTGTAAAACGAAAATAATAATAATCCTTACCTGATAGGGTTTTATGAGAAGTACATAAGATAATGTAAAGAGTGTTGTATTCAGCATTGAATAAGCACCCAATAAACTGTCACTATTGTTGTCATTATTATCAGTATTATTAGTCCACAAACCATTTTCAGAATCTGAAACATGCATCAATGCACGTAATTTTGCATTTCATTTCATGGGTCCCCCACCTGGGAACACTATCAACTGATTCGATCAAGATCCGTGAACCTCTTACACTAGCTAATTTCTCCCCATTTTGTAAGCGGAGGACTAGAAACCCAGAGAATGAATGTGATTCGACCAACAGGGCAGGGCTGGACCTGGGTTTCCCCAGTCAGATCAAGGTTGAAGCCAAAGTGACTCCCAGTTACATGCTATATTTCACCAATTGTAAAATCTCTCAGCAAACATTTCGGAGCTCCTTAGCCCTCTGACAAGGCTGGAACTGTGCAAGGAGGTCTGTGAAACAATTGTGCGTGCCTCCTGCCTGCCCTTAGTCTATGCACAACTTCCGAGCAGTAAGAGCTTCATCCTGTCCAGTTTGCCCTCGAGAAGCAGCCAGCCCCGCCTCACTGCTCACCTGCTGGGAAATCTTGGCTGAGCTACCTGATGTCTGTGAATGTCATTTTCTTTATATGTCAAATGGGATGATATGACCGGTTACCTCACCAGATTGTTGAGAAGATTAAATAATAAAATGTATCAAAAGTGGCTGGCCCGAATAAGCACTCAGTAAATAGTGTCTGTTAGTGTCATCAGACTGAAAATATGAAAGGAGTAAATATTCCTCCAAAATCCCCCTTTGGAGGAACAGGAATCAACAGAACCCAGCGAACAAAGGTTTGCCGAGTCCTGCAGGTACCTGTTTTAATGAATAAATGAAAATGCTTGGTAATGAGTGTAGTGATTGTTTCATGTAAATGGTGCTCCCGTGGAGCTTGTAAACAATTTCTTGTCTCAAGAAAACATTGCTCTTGAGAGATTGTTTACAACACCAATTTGCTTCTCCAACTTTCTCCTCATAGCCTACACAGAGAAGCACTTGGATCATTTATGAGAGAATCTTGACAATTCCTTACTTGTCTCCAGTCTCAGCAGAGGTGGCTTATGGGATCCCAACAGCCTTTGGCAGTGGCTCCACCTAAAGAGAAACGTTCCTTTTTTTTCCTTTTTTCCTGCCTTGTTCTTGTTCCAAGATGGGAGGGTTGGGTGATATTTAATGGAGTCAATATTTGGATATGGGTAGAAGTGATGAGTTTGGGTTGGGTAAAATAAGAAGCCCAATATAACAGTGGAAGGAAGTCACTACCAACCAGAAGAATTTGCTCTGGTCCTGGTTCACTATGGAGCCATGGAGAAGCCAGAATAAGCATTGGTCAGCTGGGCAGCTGCTTAGGTTATAACATGCTGGAGAGGGTGCTACATAAAGCCTCACTGAAATCCACCAGAAAAATGGTGTCAGGTAATTCAGGCTTCCACCTGCAATTCCTTACATAATAAAAAATAGTCAATGGGACCGGTCCCTTGTCATAGCAAATGCCTATAGTAACCCCCCCCCCAACCCCATTCAAATAGTAGGGTGCAATTGTACACCTCACCACCGACCCTGTACCAGCCAGCTGAGTAGTAAGGAATACTCCCAAAGAGCCACATGACCTGGAATATCTTCTTACTAGTCTTTTGCTTTTTAACTAAATAAAGAGGTACATATTTCTATTAATCAAAAATGGCTTTCCTGTCCCTCCCAAATAAATACTGAATTAAGATTTAAGTACTACAAGTTTGATGGGATATTAGATTATTTGCCTGCTGGGTGAACCCACATGTTTCTGATGGCCCTGAGCATGAGCAATCATCTGACCTTGAAGAGTCAACTGACCTTCAAAAGTCAGTTGCCAAAGGGTGAGGAGAGACCTCCTCAAGCTCACAACCTTATGGGTGAGTCCCAAGGGAAAGCCTGTGGCAGGAAGTGATCTGTGCCAAGACTGGGTCATGCCAAAGTGCAAACTGATTTGGGTTTTGCAGCACCTCCGTGGGTCAGAGATAATCCCAGTAGTTCATACCAGGAGAACATTACAACAACAACAACAACAACAACAACAACAACAACAACAACAGCAACTAACATTTATTGAGCTTTTACTTCTCCCCGTCACTTGCAAGCCGGGTGTCATTCCACCCTTACACTAATCTGAGTGAGTACTGTTGTCCCCATTTTACAGATGAGCAAACCAAGGCTCAAAGAGTAGCTGATTTATGCAACCAGAAATGGCAAGGGCAGGATTGGAACTCATGTGTGTCTGACCTCCAAACCTAGGCTCGTCCCCAGTGAACACGAGGCCTCTGTCTCCCTAGTGAGAGAAGACTGATCAGAGCCCAGAAGGGTGGTAGGCTTTGGGAGACAGAGGGGTTCGTATATTCTGTGTTCTGTAGATACAGCACATCCTCACTATTTAGAGGATGAGGACTGAGCCCCAGAGAGGAAGTAGGGTCCAACCGACCATGTGGGTGGTCAGCTCCAGAACTGGGATTCCTGTCTGGGCCTGTCTGATGCCAGAGCCTCTGCCCTTCTCACCAAAGAACAAAGCAGGCCTTTTAAAACTCCATGCCCAGATTCCAGGCTGAAGAAGTCCCATCACCAGCTTCCCCCATCCCGGTGGGCTGTGTGAGTTAATGTCATCATGCAACTCGACTGGCTACCTGGGTTTGAATCTGTGCTTTGCCTCTTATTAGCTGTGTGACCTGAACCAGGTTACTCAGCCTCCTTGAGTGTCTCTATCTTGACTGTAAAATGGGGGATAATAGCATAATACTGACTTCAGAGAGTGAGGATGAAATGAGATGAGGCATGGCGCCTGGTGAAGAGTACCTAACTGCTCCGTCATTTCAACTTTTATTTTCTTCACAAATAGAAAGTCACTCAATAAATTATAAAGTGGCAGTACTGATGGAGAAGGAAGAAGGGGTGGGTATAAGACCAAAGACCTTTCCGCTGCTTCTGAGCCTGTGATACTCAGATTCTGTTATTATTCTCTTATGTGACATCACTCTCGTACCTTCTTCAGGGAGCTAAACCAGGCACTTAATTAGCAGTGGTGGTTTTGTGTCAAGGAGCCAGGTGGTGCCCTTGCTGGGTGATGGCCTCATGGGGGCCCAGGGCAGCTGTGGAAAGGGGTTCTGAGGTCACTATTATGTGGGTCCTGCCCTTTGTAGCCTGCCTGCTCCACCCCTGCAGCTCCCACATCCCTGCCTTTTTTCTTCTACCACTCCCCTCCTCCCTTCCCACCCACTCAAGCCCCAGAGCTGCTGACCAATCCCATCTACCCCAATTAGTAATTAGTATATACTACGACGACTACTACTACTACTACTACTACTACTACTACTACTACTACTACTAAAAAGATGAGGCCACACACACACTTCACACACTTAGTGTTAGTTGTGAAGAAGCTGAGAGCTCTGTGGTTGTAAGACACAGAGCTGGAATGCAAATGCTGGTTTTTATTCCCAAAGTGAGTTCTCTTTCACTCATTCATCTGCCTCTTCTTTTTGTCTCTTTTTCTTGAGAGACTGAATATGCAAATGACCAGACTATATGTGATAAGAGATCTAAACCCTATTCTCTGTAGCAATTGGTTTCAAATGGTCAGGACTTGGCCAGTGTCTGCCATCTTTCCTATTTTTCTGCCTTGGCTTCAACTCAGGACCAGAGAAGCCAAATATGTTCCCCAAACCAAGTGCATATGATGCCCACTGTAGTCAGCCCAACTCCAGCTCCCCGTGCCAACAGCCTCCAATCTGAGCACACCTGAAGCCTCTCTGCTATAGCACACGCTGAATAAATAGCCTGTGTGCTCTCAGCGGGGTGGTCTTTGCTCATGGCCACATTCTCCACCCCTGCAAATCTGCTTCTGGCCCAGGATAGCCTCACTTCAGGTCTCGAGTACTGCCTGAGCCCTGCGGAAATCTTGATGCTCCAGTCCATTCAGCATTCACTTGTTGCCTCCTGAGTCTCCCTCACATCCTGTGATCCTGTCATTAAGTTAAATTAAATTTAAACCCACCCGTGACTCTCCACAGCTCAGGAACAAAGTGTTACTCCCATCTCAGGGCTGGAGCAAGATGTGGTTATATGTACTTGTTGTCAAGGTGGACAGCTGGGTTCAAACACAACTATAAGTGTATAACTTAAGGGTTCTGGGTCTCAGTTTCCTCATCTGTAACATGGGCACAATGATGTCTCCCTTACGAGATTTATGAAAGTTGTGATAATGAATGAGATAATTTATTCTTTAAACCAACAGACACTTATTGATTGCCTATCATGTGCTAGACACTGGGGGTATAGCGGTGAGCACAACAAAGTTCCTCCCCTTCCCTTGGGGGATTACGTTCTATTTTGGGGAGATAATGTGTGCGCACGCACACACACACACACACACTGTATCAGGTGATGGGCGGGAATGCAAAATGATATAGCCACTTTGAAAAACACTTTGGCTATTTCATAGAAAATTAAATATACTTTTACCATATGATCCTGTAATCTTACTCCTATGCATTTGCCCAAGAGAAATGAAAGCATTTATTCACACAAAAACCTGAATACAAATGTTTATTTATAATCACCAAACACTGGAAACAATGCATACGTCCTTTAATGGGTAAATAGATAAAAAACCAAAAAAACAAAAAAACATCCCTAAAATGAAATACTACAAAGCACTGAAAAGGAACAGACTGCTGCTACACTTCACAGCATGTTGTGCTCTGTGAGAGAATCCAGACTCCGGGGCTAAATATTGTGTGATTCCAGTCATAGAACAACCTAAAAAAAAAAAAAAAGCAAAACCATAAGAACAGAAAACAGATCAGTAATTACCATGGCCTGGCGGTAAGGGGATCTTGACTATATGGGAGCCCTAACGGATTTTGGGGGGCTTGACAGAACTCTTCTTGGTGGCGGTGGTTCTATGACTCTATGCATTTGTCAAAGCTCATAGAACTTACACCAAAAGGGTGAACTTTATGTAAAGTGTTGCTCAAAAAATATATCAGTGCCAAGAATATAATATATAAATGTTCGAAGGAAAATAAAGCAGGATAAAGTGCTAGAAAATAACTGGGAAGGGGGTCCCAAAGGAGCTCAGGGAAGACCCTGGGGCAGAGACCCAAGTGCTGTGCCTCCAGGAGGCAGGGACAGAATGCCCCAGTGGCCTGAGCCCGGAGGTTCAAGGAACTATCTTACTTGAACGGGCTTTGATGACTGCACTGTTTCCTACACACAGAGGATGGGTATTGTTATTCTTCCTTGGTCTTTCCTGGCCTCAGATTCCATCGTTGTAAAGAGGCCTCAGAGGGTTGTTGTGAGACCTTCTCTGGTCACCTTCTCTAAATCAGTCCCCAACTTTATCTTTCTCCTTAGTGCTGATCATCATATACGTTACTTATCTTGCCTACTGTCTGTCTCTCCCACTGGAACATAAGCAGGGACGTTTGCTGTTTTGACAACGAAACAGTATTTGGCTCATTGTATCTATTCAATAAATATGTTTAATAAATGAATAGACAGGTGTATCTTATGGGTCACCACATCTCCAGGAATTACCCTGGGGACTGAGCTAGAGAAGGTGGGGGACGTGTTTGCTGAATGAATGAATGAGTGAATGAATGCATATACATGAGAGCTCAGACCCCAAAAGGTAAGAACAGAAAATAAAACCCACTTTCTGTTGATGGAGAGCCCTAGTTCTTTTACTGTCTGTGACAATAGTGTTCTTATCAAAATGTGCTTTAGGGAACAGAAACAGGTCTTTTAATCTTAAACCTCTATTGTTATTAGGCAGCTGTCCCCAAGCTCATAAACATCCTGCCCTCTACAGAGGAGGGGTGCATTTGGAGACACCCACAAATCGTCCACAAATCGCTGGTTCAGCTCTGCAGAATCTACTCGGTTTCTGTCGGCTTGGAGGCTGTTGGCGTACGCTCTCCTCCAAGACAATCCTTTTTAGATGAGGCTGGACCCGGCTACAACCCACTCTCTCCCATGTGTTTACTAGGCACGTTTCCAGCTTGTTTCATATGGATGAGGCCGAGGCATGGAGTCCTTGCGTGTTTCTCAGTGCATTTCAGAACCTTGTGAAATTACATGATACATTCACAGTATAAACAGGATACTGAGTACAGCCATTATCAGGCAGCCCCACAATCAAACCTCGGCGATCGTGAGGCTGACTGCGACCGGGCTGGCTCCGTGCAAACATTGTGCAATAAAACTGGTCACACGTTTGTTTATTTAATCTCCAGCTTCTCAAAGCCAATTTGGTTGCGAAAACAACCTTTTTGCACATTTTACCCGGGAAATAATGGGAGGAGGGAACTGATTGGCGGATGCAAGGTGGAATGTGTCCCCTTTGACAGGGCTAGGGGTTGGGACAAAGTGCAGGATAGCTGCTCACCAGCGGTGTGAACGAGGTACTAAACCCTTCTGAGCCTTGGTTTCTTCATTATAGACGTGAATGTTTATGCCATGTTATAAACAGCAAATTACACATAAAGTACAAGTAAATTACACGTGTCATGTGTGAGAATAGAGTATAATCTAAATTTTGGGGGAAAAACCTCTTGTATGCATTGACAAAAGAAATATGCTTAACTTTTAGCAGTGATTATTTTGGGTTGGAGGGATTATAATGATTTTCAGTTTCTCTATCTTTTTTTTCCTATCCGAATGTTCTATAATGCATGTGTATTTCTGTTACAAACAGAGAGTCAAGAAAAACAAAATCAGAACATCCAAGATGGCAAAACTTTGTGATGAAAATGACACCAGTACACTCCAGTGGTATATCATAAATTGGTATAATTCTTTTGGGGAAAAAAAATCATAGTAATAGATAAGTGTTCTAAGGAGGTTTAGGTCCTCTGATTCCAAACACTGACTTCTGGGAATTTCTCTTTTATTCTGGGGATATAATTCATCACATGCCAAGAGCTATGTGCAGTGAAGTTGCTCATTAGAGCGTAATCTATAATAAGAAACATGGTATAAAAGTAAATGTCCGACAACCGGTGAACAGTTTTGTAAATTACGGTGTGTCGATGTGAAGGGGTATTATGGTGCCATTAAAATGATAATTATGAAGACTGTGGCAACACGGAATACATTTATAATAGAATGCAAGTACAAAATACAGAATATCAAGTCTGCAACAATACAAAATGTGTCAATGCCCTGAGCCCGGAGTAGCAGCTCAAAGCATGAAAAGGAAAATAATTACTGTGGTCGGTGAATGGGATTCAAGGAGATTATTATTAGTTTGTTTCATTAAAACTTTATTTAAATATTGTTGATGGTTCATCTTCTGGCTGAAACTTGCATTTTGCTGAACAAAGCTCTTGTCAATGTCAGTTTCAAGCCGACAGGCAGAGTGATGGGTGGCCTCTACAAAGTGAAAATAAGAGTAAAGGGCTACAGAGGAGCCTCAGTGTGGTGGGCAGTCTTCCTTTCTCGGGGCCCCGCCTCCCCATTTCTAAAGCGAGGGCATTGGGCTGGGTGATCTCCAAAGCTCTCGGCCAGCTCCCTGTCTCAGGGACTGAGTCTTCCTTTCAGACAAAATGTCTGATTTTCACAGCCATCAATATTGCACTAATCATCACCTCCCTTCATTTTCTCTGGAGACTGAAATTAAAGCTAACTGGTTTTTCCAGGTATAATTTCGATATTATGACAGTCAATACGTTTGGATCAAAGCCAGGCGGGGAAGAGGGTGGAGGCTCCCTGCACAAATCATATGAGAGTGAGCCCGGCAAGTATCCGATGATGTCCCATTACCCACCACTGCTCCTCAGACGCAAGTGCCCCACACTGCAAATGCCTGAAATCAGCGCCCGTCCACATCCTGCCTCGGACTCCCGACACGTGCTAATGAATGCATCGATTTTCCTATTCTGTTCCATGACAGCTGTTTCAGACATAAATGCCTCCTGTTTGTGGTTATTAAATCTGCTTCAAGTTGGGCAGCTGGGGGCACATGGTAGGTGGGAAGACTGGTCTGGGGAGAGCCAAGTTGGGGGGTCAATCGGGGACAGATCCCAGCTCAATTTCCAATAGGCTACAAGACCTTACACCAGCCACTGCGCTCAGGGCCTCAGTTTCCCCATCGGTAACATGAAAGTTTTGGGTGGCTCTGAGGTTTAAAAAAATGTTAAAGCAGCAGAGTGCTTTGGTTAGAATAAATGTTACATATAAGACATTATGTAAAATAGATAAAAAGAAGTGGCTCCATTTGGAATGGAGATGGGGCGGGTGTCGCTCCCACTCAGCCTCCTCCTTGATCCCTATGGAGACCCGTGGACCTCCAGGGAACCCTAAGGCTCTGAGAAGCATAGATTGAAGACCACCAGTCTTGATGGACACAACTAGTATTGTAGGATTCTCAGTGGCCGATGAGGTGCAGGGGCCGGGAAGTGGCAGAGGGTAGAGAGGGACTGACTTGGCCCGGCAGGTAACTCAGCTGCCTCAGAGGAAGTGGCCTACCTGACAGCTCTTCACTGAGCACTCATTTCCTGATGCCTGAATATTACGGCCTTTGGCCCAGAACCCTCCTCTCCAGCCAAATCACAAGACAGAGGAAACCTGGCCACTGTGGGTCGTTAAATGCACCAACTCTTGCGCCAGACAGATCTGAGTTTGAATCCCAGCTTAGGTGCTTTCTAGATGGGTGACCTCGGACAAGTTTCTTCACTTCTCTGAGCCTCAGTCTCCTCATCTGTAAAATGGAGATAATAACACCACGTTAATTATAGTTTCCCACTCACGCCATGCAGTTCCTTGATTCTATGCAATCATATGCATTATAATCCATAGGAGCAATAATGACAGAATGCCAAACTTTTGTTGACCACTTACTACATACTAGCCCCTGTGCTTAATTAATTAATTGGGGGTGACAATTGTTAATGAAATTACATAGATTTCAGGTGTACAATTCTGTAATACATCATCTATAAATCCCATTGTGTGTTCACCACCCAGAGTCAGTTCTCCTTCCATCACCATATATTTAATCCCCCTTACCCTCATCTCCCACCCCCTAACCCCCTTTCCCTCTGGTAATCACTACCCTGTGCTTAATTTTAATGCTTAATGTGGTAACTTTGAAGGGCCAGGGGGCATTCAGGTGAAGATAGGCAAAGCTCTTGGATACATGGTCCCCCAGCTCTGGAGAGTGAGTTAGAGATGGAGATTTGGAGTCATTAGCTGATATACTGAGAGAATTTGGGATTATCCAGAAGAATATGTAAGAGGAAAGGAGAGAGATAAGGAAGCCTAAACCCACCTGGTTGAATCAAGCTGTTAAACATGTAAGACGATGCTTTGGAAGACAGAAGCCTTTTCCTGGAGCTTGTAATATGCTTTCCCAAATGACTGACTTTTTGCAGAGCAGCATTTAAAGACCCCTCCATCTCAGAGCGCAAGCCTCATGTTCCCCCAATATTATTTGAGGGCTGTTACTAAACCTATAGTGCACCTAATTTCTCCATTTTACAGAAGGTAAAAGAAATAAAGAAAATAACTGTTCATTTTTGGTTACTATTTCTTTCTAACTATATCTCCTTAATGAGGCATTTGCCTGCAACATGGTCTGTTATGTATTCTGTGTTTTATAAAAGATCTCTTGGGGAAAATAACCCAGGAAACACAATTTTTCGGCACCATCTCCTTTTATTAAGAATAATGAAAAGGAAACAAGAATCACTCTCTCAGTCAAACACACTTCTTCTCCCTCTTATTGGTGTTTTTATGACAGCTGCCAGGCCGTCCCGGCATCCGCACATTTACGTCCACCCAGGTGTGCGTCCATTTGACTGCCATTCTAATGACCCAGTTGCATGTCCATTAGGCCAAGGGTGTGCGGATATAAATATACTGGGTACAAAATATTTATATGTTGCCCACATCTGGATAAGTGTTTGGGATGGTGTAAGACCTTCAGATTACACACACACACAATGGGCTCTTTGTCCCAAAAACCAATCATCTTTCAAAATAGGCAGAAAGAGCAAATAGGGCAATTAACTCAGAAAGGGGAATGTACCCCCTCACACACCCCCACACACTCACCCCAAAAAGCTGAAGAGTGATGTTGTTAATGGAACGGAAACTTTACTCAGGTTTATGGGTGTAACGGTGGGTTCTCGGGGGGAGTGCTGCCCATGTGCAGGCGGCTCCTGCCGGCAGCTCCAGCCTAGACCTGCAGATGTGTAGATCCAGCTGCCAACTGGACACCTTGCCTTGGATGACCCACAGGCACCTCAAGTCAGCAGTCTAAAACACGTTCTCTCTGCCTCCTCTTCCCCGGTTCCTTGTCTCAGTTAATGGTTATCTCAGTTAAAGTTAATGGCTCCAAAATCATCCTGGTCCCAGGCAAGGGGCACCCCAACTCCCTCCTCTTGCCCCTCCCCTTTAATCAAAGTGGCAAATTTTCCTGAACCACTGCTAGGTGCTGAGTGCTCTTCTAGACTTTTCTAGGCACTGTGTGCATAGAGTGACTGAGCCAGACTCCCCGCTCTCCAGGAGCTCACAGTTCCTAAGGAGGCAGAATCATCCAGAGTTTGAGTGTAGGATCCAAAGTTAGAAACATCCAAGGTCAGATTCCAGCTCTGTCCTGGGTTTGCTGCCCTCACCTGGAGTCTTAAGCTTTAGGTTCGTCATTTGTAAAATGGGAGCAATAATAACAGCTCCTACCTCGTATGGACCATTTATCACAAAGCCTGAGCACGGAGTAGTCGCTTGGCAAACATGAGTCCTTAGCACTGGCGGGGCTGGACGACAAGATTGCCTGTCGCCTTTCATGTCTAGTGTCCCCTTTTTGCTGAGTGGTTTTTTAGTGGGACACACGGCTATGTGGAATAAAGATACATTTCCAAGGCTCTTTTGGGGCTTGGTGTGGCCAATGTGGCTCAGCTGTGGCTAATGAATCTTCTGGAAAACCCTTTTAAGAAGGTGACATCGTCTTTACCCATTTCTTTAGCCTAGCCTGCTGCTTGGATAAGGGACATGATGGCTGGAGTTGTAACAACTTTCTCAGACTATGCATTAGTCAGGATAGGTGTCCCAGGTTGGGTTCCCCAGAGGCGGAAGTGGAGATGGAATTTAGTGTGCACAGGTTTATTAGGAAGTGACATTGGCATCTATACCTGTGGGAGGGAGAAGGAGGAAGCAGGGTTGGGCAAAGGGAGGGGTCACTTGTGATGCTGTACCCTCCTGCACATCTGTGTCCATCAGTCACTGCATGTGGACCACCCCGGGAGGAGCACAGCCTTGCCCAAGCTGGCTCTTAGCGGCAGAGGCAGTTGTTGCTTGAAGGGGATGGCAGTGAGGGCTGAGTGCTGAGAGCTCTCCCAGGAGTTGGGCAACAAGCCGTTCTTTGAGGGGGAACTGGGAAGTACAGCTCTTGCCCCTCTGACTAAGTCACTGCTACAAACAACTCAACATAATAAAGCTGATGCTTTGCTCAGGTGACGGTCCATCACTAGTGCCCCTGGTCTGTGTCAGGGACACAGGCTCGTAGGCCCTTAGAGTCCTCTTGGTTCAATAGGAGATGAGAAAAGAAAAGGGAAGGCTGTTGAGGGAGAACCCATCCCACCTAAGACACAGGATACCTGTCCTCACTAACTTGACCTTCTAACAAGGAAGTGTGGGGCTTAGTTATCCAACAGCAGAGCATGTGCTGTAATAGGGCAAGTGCAGGCATCAAGAGAGCACACGGCACGGGGACGACTTTTGTCCAGGCTTATGCTGAATGCATAGATTTGCTAAATGCTTTTGCTTTGTATTTCTTGTGGCTGCTACAGACTCAACTAGCTCTCCTAGACTATATGCAGCATGTTTCTGCTGGGATTCCTTCCAATGAATTTCTTTGGAAGGAAAAGAGGGTTTGGAAGAACCAGTCTTTTTTGGCTGCAGGCGCTGGTACGAAGGTGATTTACATTGGTCATCTCAACTTACTCTCAGTTCGGTCCTTGGAGGCGGTGTCAAGGTTCCCATCTCAGAGATGCAGACACAGGCCCTTCCTGCCCGAGAGCACACAGCAGGCAGGGCTGGGATTCTGCCCAGGGTGACCCCAACACTCCCCGACTGATGGCCTCTACCACCAGCTCTCGTGCTGCTCTTCCCACAGTGCTTGGAGATGGCCTTGCGGGGCAGCAATTATCATTCCGATTCTCCTGATGAGGCAACTATAGCAGCTCAGTGAGCAGGAATAATAGTCTCAAAGGCAGACGGTGGTGAGCTGGGAACTGCACCTACCACAGCCTGATTCCAAATTCTCGGCCCTTCCTTTTCCACCAGGCTGCCTGTGAGTCAGGTGGGATGTCCCAAAAACCACCAGGGGAGAGCCCGCCAAGCACAAGAGCTGGGGACTCCAGGGTCAGAGGGTTGCTACAGTATACTTTCACGCCTAAGAGCTCAGCTCTGGACTTGGCCTACCTGTATTCAAATCTTGGCTCCACTGCTGAGAGCAATGTGATATGAGCAAGGCATCTACTTTCTCTGTGCCTCAGTTTCCTCATGCACGAAATGGGGTTTATAATAGTAACTACTTCATGGGGTTGTTGTGAGGATTCAATAAGATAATACAAGGAATGTGCCCAAAGTAATATTATCAATAAAGCACTAGTGCTCCAACTTACTGCTCAGTGTTTAGTAGGGATAGACACTGAGCTTAGATATTTATGTGATTTCATTTCATCCTCATGAGGCAGTAAGGTCGACATTATTATCCCATTGTGCAGAGGAGAAGACTGAGCACAGAGAGGTTAAGCAACTTGCTTAGAGTCACAAAGCTGGTGGCAGGGCTGAGCAGTCTGATTCGTAAGCTAAGAGCTCCTGACTACAGCCCAGCATCTCCTTTGGCCCAGCACGGTCTGCCGTTTAGAGCCTGATTCAATGAATCCCAGGTTTTTCTTCACCCTTTATGTTAATGCCAGCTCCCGGTGTCATTGAGGCATCTGAGGGGAGCTAGGCTATTTTTTAAGCAGCATCTGTGGCCCCCCCGTACAACATTGCTTCTCTTTGCTGCTCACATGGGCTGCTGGCAGGACTGGCCAGAGCTGGAATTGTGCTGTCTCCATCCCAAGTCCCAGATTGTACAATCTGTTTCTCATACCCGTGGCTGCCCATCTGCAGGGACCCCACAGGCTCTCCAGAGAGCGCCCACCAGGGAACTCACCCACCCACACCCCAGACTCATCTTCCCATCTTGCCAGCGTTTAGCAATGCACCCATCTTTGAAACTCTGGGCCCTGCTGTAATATTAAGGCAGTAATTTATACACTTGGCTCCTGAGCTCCTGGCTGTTTCAAAGGCATTGATCACCCCGGAGCACTCATACATGATTCAGGCTTTCTCCTCCAACTCCTCTGCCAGCTATTGATTCCAATGACATTATTTATCAATTACGAAAGGTTTATTCCTCACTTGCTCCTGCACAAAAGAATCCACGCATTTATTTTACAGCATGATTTATTGACACGTCACCATGCATTACATGGAAAATTGAATTTTTGGAGGCTGGAGAACCTTAGGAAATTTCACAGGTTCAATTAGACAGGGGAACATCAAAGAGTTTAATGATACAATTTTTCATCCATTTGCTGCAGCCCTAGAAGGGGAGGGGCCTTGGGGCCAGGTCAACTAGGCCTGAACCTAAGCGTTCAGGTGTGCCCCTCACGCTAAAGACTTTAGGCCTGACTTGGCTCGGGGCTTCTAGTTATGACTCCTGAGGTTACAATACTTCTTTAAGCTGGGTTAACCCTTTGTCCCATGAGCAATAAACCTTTCCTCTGGCTGTTGGGGAGACTTCGGCAGATCTGTCTTTGAACAGTAGTAGCAGGAAGAAGGGCCACCTGTGGTGGTGGGTCATTGTGAGAGAGAAATGTGACAGGCGTAAGGCCCATGTACATCCTTTTCTCAACCATCAGACTCCAGCTCGGTTGTGAGTGCCCAGGGGAAGCCTTCCCATATCCTGCAGGGTGGGTCAGGCCCCCACTATAGGGTCTTACAATGCTTTTCATTTGTTGGTATGTATGTGCGCGCGTGCACACACGAGTGTATGTCTACATATATTTCCCATGTGTGTATCTCTATATATATCTCCCTGTGATTATTTCATTAATCCACCTCTTCCTTAGACTGGGACTCCCTAAGGGCAGTGTGTGGGACTGTTTGTTGTCAGCTTGTCAACACTACCATTCCCATCTACGATGGGGAACTTTGTTTCCCAGAAACCCTTTCTGTACAGCTCCTGGCTGGAGTTTGCCAATGAGAGGAACTTGCAGAAGCTTTAGAGAGTGAAGTAAAGCAGAAGCTGTTCTTCTTGTGGTGGCTTTCTGCACCTCTCCAGGAATTTCCACTTTGGTGACTGAATATCGTTTTAGTGGCATCTTAGACTTCCCAGAGAGCTCTGGCTTCTCCATCAGTTCCAGCATTTGGGGCTGAAATATTTAGTGACTGCTTCTCTGATCCTGCCTTCTACACCTCCACTCCCCCAGCTCCTCCTTTGTAAGTACGTGTAAACCCTGATTCCCATACTAAACCCTTTATTCCTGTCATACTTATGGTGGGTCCATTTTCCTGATGGGACCTCAGACTGACACAGTGGCAGAAGTGTCTGTTTGGCTTTCCTTGCGTTCTTCAGGGCCAAGTGTATAATATATGCAGCATATAATCAAATATGTTGCATTTAATGGATGAATGAACTCTCCTTCTCCTCTGACTGGTTAATTCCCACTTTGCCTTTAAAGCTCACCTCCTCCAAGAAGCCTTCCTTGATTGTAAGAGTGGGTCAAAGTCACCTCCTTTGGCTTCCACTATTGGAGTACATCATGTACTGGGTTGTAAGCTTCTGTTACTTCTCTATCTGATGCAGTAGATAATGAGCTCCTTAAGACTAAGGATGGATCTTATAACGGACCCTGTTTCTCCACTTCTAGAGTGTCTGGTCTACGAAGAGTCCTCAGTAGAGGTTTATGGGTGGACTTAATCATGTATTTGCCTGTCCATCACCGTTGGGTGTAAGAACAATATATACAGGTTACTATACCCTAAACATTCATTCTCTTAGTGATTCACATAATAAAACCATAGGCTGGGTAGCCGGTGGCTTCCCTGGGAAGAAGATGATATAGCAAGAGCATTGCCTATCTGAAAGGTGAAACAGTGCTGGAAGTGAGTAATCCCTTCATTGTTCAGAGTGCACTCCACAAACCAAAGCCAGACAGACTTTGGAACAAGTATTAGAAAAACCAAATATATTTGGAACTAATAGAGTGATAATCAGGCAAATTGAATATTAAATACACAAACGGAATCTACAATTTTAGAAAGCAAATACTTAGCATTAAAATTGGTGTCTGAGATGTCTGAAAATGACAGATCATTTGGATCACTAGAGCCACCATTTATTTAATCAACTCTCTGTTTCTTAAAATGGGCTAGAGATTAATTTATCTCCCTTTGTAACTGTGATAAAGACACACGTCGCTTGCTACAGATACACTTTAAGGAACAGTCTTTCCCATAAGGCTGGCCTTGAAGCCACTTTCTCTAAAGTGAATTAGATTTTCTCATTGATTTACATGATTAAATTAGAGATGTGTTCTCATGGGAAAAGTTGACCAATAAATGGAATTAATTTTTTTTTTTTTGAATGCAAGAAAGGGGTAGGGGCAGCAGTCTCAGGATATTACGGAAACGGTGATCCATTGCCAGCTTCCTGCGGGGAGGGGTCGATTATCCTCACCCTGCCATTTACTTCCTTTGTGGTGCAGTTGTTCACAGCATATAAGGCATTTCTTTACCAAATTTTATAAATTGGGAGGAGTCAGCCAGAATGGGTGGCCAACATCTACTCAGTCCCTTTTCTGGGCTGGTTACTCACTGAAGCACCTTTTAATTCTTAAAACCACCTTCTGAAGGAGCTATTATTATTTTTATGTTAAACGCAGAGACCCTGAGATTTGGAAGCCACTTGCGCAGGGTCTTGGAGCTGAGTTGGTTTGACTCCAAAGCCTATGCTCTATGAACTTCATAGGGTTGAGAAGCAAAAATAAAAATAATCCACAGCCACAGATAAAGAAAAGATCGACTTTCTGTTTCTCTTTTGGATGAGATCATGTTCCAACACTTAAATATAGGAATACCAGTTGCCTGTAAATTCTCTCAAAATAAAACAAAGATGTTGCTTCGTGGGTGCCTGGTCTCACAGGGGTGGTGGCTATTTGCTGGGAGCTTCCTATGTGCACCTCTAAGTTTCTTATAAGTGCTGTGGTCTTTCTGACACAAACCAAATGCTGGCTGTTCTCATCTCTCTGGGGAAGTAAGCGGGCATTGCAGATGGGCACAGAGAGGGAAGCAGGAGGCCTGGGTTTTCATCCAGTCTCTGCCTCTTGCTAGCCATGTGGGTAAACCCATTTCCTTGTCCGGACCTCAGTTACTCATATGAAAAATGAGGGGGCTGCACTGGAGGTGTTCTTTAAGGGCACCCCCACCCAGATCTGACTTCTCTTTATTTCTTTGATTTCTTTCTCACTGCTGTCAGCATTCACACAAAACCAAGAATTGACTGTATGCACAAAAAAAAATTGATTGGCCATTTTGTGTATTTAACGGCTGGCATTTAAACTGAGAGATATTTCAGGTTAAAGAATGCTGTTTGCAAACATAAAAAAAACACCATAAAAAACAAATATATGCAGCCTGTACACACACCAGCGCCAAATCAAGTACACAAACAGGAGTTGGGTTGTATCATTGTAGACTCCTGATTGAGAACAAAGCTGCAGCAGTTTCAATGGCAATTTTCGTATAAAAATTGATTCTCTTCATGTTTTCCCATGATTCAAATTAGAGAGGATGATGGGCTTTTTTTTCCTTCTTCTTTTTTTTAGTGAAATAAGTACTTTAGCAACACAAGTTTCGATGTTTAAGCTCAGATTGAGATTCCTGAATCTAATGTATCAATGGCAAATGTGCGTTCGTCTAGAAGGTCCCAGGCATGGAGGCAGAGCCTTCATCTCGTATGGCATAAAATTAGTTTATAAAATATTGTCATATACTATGTCTCAATCAATCTATAGCATGACCTTGTCAGGTAGGTAATATAATCCCATTTTGTAGATGAGGAAACTGAGGCTCCCCGGGAGATTGATTTCTCCAAGATTAAAGAGTTTAGTAATGAGTAATGAGCCTGAAACTTGACCTGAAGTCAGACTCAAAGTATCTGACTTCAAATTCAATAGTCTTTCAAATGAAACAGTTATTTATTTACAAAGTTTTTCTGAGTGTCTACTATATGCTGGGTATTTTTCTAGGTTCTAGGTGATAGAATTGCTGCTCTCAGTAAATTCACACGAGTACTTGAAACAAATAACTCCATCCTTTCCATTTGATCCCAGACATGCCCCACTGTCCTCAAATTTCTAGAAACCACTTCTAGGCAAAGGGATTTACACACTATTCTTTGTCTTAACTGTATTTCTATCCCAACAGTGACCAAATCTTTCTGGTCTTGAAATTAACTGAGATATTTCTTTAAGCTTCAATTTCTTTGTCTAAGAGACATGAATGTTAGCATGGTATGTTATTGGGATTAGAGATGAGTCTAATATGGTGTGAATGAGGAGGCTTTAGGGGCTATGTCACACAGGGCTTGTAAGCCTCTTTCGGAGTTGGGGCTTCACCTTAGATAATGGGCAGCCGTGGCCACGGCTCTTCTCTGGGAGGATAGCTGGGCATTGTAAAGGTGAGTTCGTGAAGGAAGGGACAAAACAGAGGCAGGGAGGCCAGAGTGATGCTGTCGCAATAATTCAGGTGAGCAATGAGGCACCTAGAACCAGGCATTCGTGACTGAGGTGGAGATGAGAAGGAAGACTCAGACTATTCCTAGAGTTGACTCAATGGGACTCACCGTCACATTCGTTGGGAGGAGAGGGAGAATCTGGGGTGACTGACCGTTGTTGGGTATTTGAGGAGGTTCAATCACTAGCACCTTTCCTTCTATCCACGTTTTGAACTAATTGGGAAATAAAGCAAGAGGTAAGCAATATAGGAAGGAAAACATCACTTTCACGACTGTTAAAGCTGATGCTGGAGAATGTGGCTTGCATCTTAGGCGAGTGTGCTGCTTCTTACTGTACCTTGGAATCAGGAAGCCTTCTCTGCCTTGCAGAAATGGATGTGGCACCTTGTTCCTACAGGCAGTCTGCTCTAAGAGAAAGAAGAGAGAACAATTTGGGTACATGTACCCCTTGTACCTGGGAGGGGGGGCGAGTCATGGCTGGCAAGCAGCCAGGAAGGTCATACTACTGGACTTCCTTCTTATGGTAGCAAACATGAGGAGTGGGAAAAGGTTGGGTTTCTGATTAGGCTGTTTACTTAGGTGGCACACATAGGATGAGGGGGAATCTTGAGGGGACTTTGGGTTTTGAGGGTATTATCTGTCACCCAATGGAGATGGCTGGTGGGTGGCTGGATGTATAGAGTTCAAAGCTCAGGGGAGATTGATGGAGAAGTTGTGGGCAGAGAATAGTGGTTGGAGTCATGATATAAATGAAGGTATCCAGGGTGAGAAATGACACTCTTGAAAAAGAAGAGAAGAAGTCAGAGGGCAGAATGGAAGGAAACAAGAATGAGAAGAGAAAAAGAGCTTGGCGTCTGAGAAAATGTGGCTAGGGGATAAAGGAATACAGGAGGGCCTGGGAGCAGCAAAGGCAAAGGAAAGAGAGTCTGAAGAAAGAGAAAGCGTAGATCAGGAGCCTTGCATCCAGAATGATTTTAACTTGAAATGGATTTCTATCATTTTCTAGCTGTGAGATTTTTGAGTTTGGTGCTCAATAAATGGTAGCCGTGACGATGATGATGGTGGTAATGATGATAAAGATTGATGGGAGGGGTTGCGAATGTTGCAAAAAATAGGAAGATCAAGGTGGACAAAGTCCAAAAGAGTAGAAGAGAATGGTTTACTCCTGTGCAATCTGTTTTGGAGAACAAGACAACAACCCAACAATTAGATGTCTTTCCCATAACTTCACTTGTATTGATTTCCCTAACACCATTGTTCTAATAAGAAGGTTGCTTTTCTTTTTTTTTTTTTTTTAAAAAAAGAAAACAACCAAAACTAATATTACAGACACGGAGGTAGAGGCATATACAAGGAAGTTATTAAAACTGCCTTGATTTTAATAAATTTACCACCAGCTGGCAATCTTTCAATGTCTCCTCTTTTCAATTTGTATGTGTAACTGGCATCTTGTTAAAACATCGTTAAGAAATTGCACACCAGGAAGACGTAAACAGAGGTGGAGAAGAACCAGGAGTGGGGGGTGAATGGAGGGTGGAGGCTGGAAAGAGGCTGTGGGTAGCTGAAGAGAGGGCTCCTTGCGTAAAACACAGTGAGAAACTCCCTTGGCTAGCCAAACCCAAGCTGATTAGCATGTGAAGGGAATCAGAGTACACAGATACTGTTTACAAATTGACAATTACAAGGCTCATGTGACAGCTTCATTTTCCTGGGGTGATTGGAAATTGCAACAAAACCCACCGTCGTTTTCCTTTAACTGGACCATCATTTACGTGTGCAGGAGAGCTTTTGCTTCAAAGGATTAACACTAGAGGACAGACTCTGTGGTGACTGGGCACTTGAATTCTGGTTCCTCTTCTGTGGCCAGAATAACTTTTTATTTTTATTTATTTATTTATTTATTTATTTATTTATTTATTTATTTATTTATTTATTTATTTTTAGTTAAAGTTTATTGGGGTGACAATTATTAGTAAAACTACATAGATTTCAGGTGTACAATTCTGTAATACATCATCTATATCTCACAATGTGTGTTCACCACCCAGAGTCAGTTCTCCTTCCATCACCGTATATTTGATCCCCCTTACCCTCATCTCCCTCCCCCCACCCCCCTTACCCTCTGGTAACCACTAAACTATTGTCTGTGTCTATGAGTTTTTGTTTCTCATTTGTTTGTCTTGTTCTTTTGTTGTTTTTGGTTTATATACCACATATCAGTGAAATCATATGGTTCTCTGCTTTTTCTGTCTGACTTATTTCACTTAGCATCATACTCTCAAGATCCATCCATGTTGTCACAAATGGTCCTATTTCATCTTTTCTTACCACTGAATAGTATTCCATTGTGTATACATACCACAACTTCTTTATCCATTCATCTATCGAAGGACATTTTGGTTGTTTCCATGTCTTGCCACCGTAAATAAAGCTGCAATGAACATTGGAGCACACGTGTCTTTATGGATAAATCTTTTCAGATTTTTTTGGTAGATACCTAGGAGTGGGATTGCTGGGTCATAGGGTAATTCTATTTGTAATTTTCTAAGGAACCTCCACACTACCTTCCATAGCGGCTGCACCAGTCTGCATTCCCACCAACAGTGTATGAGGGTTCCTTTTTCTCCACAGCCTCTCTAACACTTGTTACTTTTTGTCTTGTTGATGAAAGCCATTCTAATCGGGGTGAGGTGATATCACATTGTGGTTTTTATTTGCATTTCTCTGATGATTAGTGATGTTGAGCATTTTTTCATATGTCTATTTGCCGTTTGCATGTCCGCTTTGGAGAAATGTTTCTTCAGGTTCTCTGCCCATTTTTCAACTGGGTTGTTTGTTTTTTTGTTGTTGAGTTGCATGAGTTCTTTGTATATTTTGGATATTAGCCCCTTATCGGAGGCAATGTTTGCAAAAATCTTCTCCCATTCACTTGGTTGCCTCGACTTTTTATTTTTTGGTTTGTGTATAAGTATGTTTTTACTATTATAAAAGGAATATATAACCACTGTTGAAAAAAACTATATGAAAATACATGGGGCTGAACTAATCTTAATAAGTGTTGTGGTTTAATAAAAACAGCTCAAGCTTTGGAGCTGGGCAGGTGTGCGACTGACTCCTGTCAGGTGTGCTTATCTGCTGTGTGACACAGGAGTCAGTTTCCTCATCCCTAAAATGGGGAATGTGGTCTTGCGGGGGGTGAAATGAGATGGTGTTGATGATATGCTGCCATATGGTATCTAGTATATAGAATAGTGCTCAATGCTTGTACATGGTAGTTAGTAGTTTAACCCATTTCCTTCTTTTCCTTCCTTGTAAGAATCATTCCTCCTTGACATTCTTTGCTAGCTTTATGAACATTGATAAACACTGACAAACATTAGCAAACAAGTCCTACGTGTGCGCATATTTTACTGGTCTGGGTAGGCTAACCCTGTTGAAAAAACTCTGACATTTCAATGGCTTAGCCCAGAATCAAACATTATTTCTTGTTTGTGCCACAGTCCTATATGGGATCAGGGGTCACTCTGCTCCACATAGACATTCAGGGACCCAGGCTACTTCCATTTTCTAGCCCTGCTTTTCTTTAGGTCCATGGAGCTCTCTCCCTTCACTCAGGGAAAGAGGTAATGGTGAAGACACACCCATTCTTTACTACCTGGCCATACGGTGATGTACATATCACTTCTGTTCACATCCTATTGGTGAGAAATAGTCACATAGTCCCCATCAAGGTGCAAAAAGAAGTTGGGCAATGGGTTTGTCAGTGAGTGCTGAAAAAGAGAAGAACGTGCAGATGGGTGAGTTCTCCCAGTCTCTGCTCCATGGCTAGCTGCAACAGGTAGGTTCCAGTCAAACAATCTGGAATGGACTCTAGTTGACTTGTCTTGATTCATGTGAGTTAACCTCCTTGCGAAGAATTTCTAGTACTAGGAATGATGTTTCCCAACCCTAGCCATCTGACTCAAGTGAGAGAAAAATTCCTGGAAGAAGGGAAACTAGTGCTGAGCAGACCATCATAGCTGCTAACCACCACATCTGAGATGTTCAGCACCCAGCTGGGTGGCCTGGACAATGGATGCATGATGGGTAAATACATGATCCTTACCCTCAACATACCCACAATGACCAAACTATTAGGGAATGATTCTGGCTTGGATATAATCAAAGGCTAGATGAAAGGGATTATCTTATAAATACAAACTGAATTCAAAGAAGGAAAAAATGGTGTGCAAAAGGAGAAGCCACAGTGTGACAGAAAAAGGATTATTTGTATAGATAGAAGACCATCCTCACGTGACCTTGGGTAAGATCATCAGCTGGCAAACTCGAGTCTCCTTCATTGTGAAAATGGGGGCTAATTCTACCTATATCACAGCACTGCTGCAAGGCCTAAGAGAAATAACACATGTGAAAAGTTCAAAAGAAAGAAAGTTGGTAATTGCCGTGTTCAACAATGACTTCACAGAAGACGTAGAATGTCTAGAGGTTGGGTGGATCATTGGTACAGGGTGTATATGAAGAGAAGAGAAAGAGGGAAGGCATGCCAGGCTAGGAACAGTGGGGGGCAATGGTGTGCAGGTGGGATTGGGAGTAGCCTGTCGACTGGGACAGTGGAAAGATTAGGCAAGTGGAAGAGGTTCTTTTTATGGACCTCAGCCCACAGTCCTGAAATTACTCATCTCTTTTGGTTCTCCAAGTCCCTCCCAAGACAGGAATTTGGGATCCAGCCCAGCTGATTCTGCCTGAGTATCATGATTCCCCATTTCTGAGATATAAAGCAGGGGGCAGGGTGGCTGCCCGCCTGGAGAGCGAGTGTAAATTGACTTAATGGGTCTCTCTTCCCACCACCGCACACACAAACGCAGATGCACAGACCTTGAGCTGTTGCGTCCTTCATATACAAGGTTCATAATTCTACCGGGTGCTGGGGGCAGTGTCTCCTGAACTTGGACCTGGAAGTGTGAAAGCTAATGGGGGCCAAATAACTCTATCTTATGTACCCAGCTGCCAGGAGAAGAAGGCTGTGTGTGGTGCTGACTGTTCTAGCCTTGTCCCAGTGCTTCTCATGGTTGTATTTCCTTCTGCACTGCCACCCTGGGGGAACCGATAACATCCCCACCTCACCACAGACGATAGTGAAGCTCAGAGCACTGAGATGGCTTGTTTTCAATTATAAAATATTTCTGCAGATTTTTGTAGAGTTTCTTCAACATGCCAGGCACACACTATATGTTGCTTCTCACCCTTACAAAAGTGCCGCATGGCAGGAGTCTGCATTCCCATTTTACTGATGAGAAAACTGAGGCCCAGAGAGGAAGGGATCTGCTCAAGGTCACACAGTGAATAAAAGACAACTGGGATTTGAGATGAGATTTTTCCATCCTAACTAGCAAGCACAGAGATAACAGTTATTTCGATTATTAATAAGATTGGTAGCTAACATTTATTGCACCCTTGCTCAGAGCCTGGCATTGTGTTGAGTGCTTTTATACACAGGACCTCATGTAATTCTCACAACTATTTCAGATGGAAGGCACTACTACTATGATGACCATTTCACAGATGTGGAAACTGAGATTTGGTGACTTGAGTTAAATAACTTGCTTAAAGTTCCCCACAGGAAAGTGGGGTGTCCAGGAGTAGAGCTCAGATATGTGGACTCTGGCTTCCTGTCGTGTAACCACTGCATTAATGGTAATCCTTACCTTTGTGTAATTTCACATGTACTTAGTACCACGTTTATCTGTTCTGTAGATAGGGGTCTACTATTTAGTCTTTTCTAAAAGTTTCCTCAGCGAATCGTCACAATGACTCTGTGAAACAGGGGCTCCTGCTCTACCCATTCCACAGATGGGAAAACCACGGCTCAGAGAAGCAGAGTGTCTTGGCCAAAGTCGCAGGGCAAAGGTTCAAATTCAGACAGATCTGCCGTCGAGGTGTTGTCCAGTGTATATTGGTGCCTTGTGTTTTCATCTGTGTCCCTAACTTGTTTCAGCGTTGGACACTGGTGGTTCTTATGATGTGTTGATTGAAGTAACAAATGACAAATAGTTCCACCCAACGATCTTAGTGAGATTTCAGGCCTCTTGGTTACAGAAATCAAATATCTTCTTAAAAAATGTATTCACCCAGACCAAAAGCCCACTGAAATCAGCTGGCAGCAGATTTTTTTTTTAAACCCTGGCATTTATTGAGCACATACTGTGTGTCTGCTACTGGCTGAAGTACTCTATGTGTTTTAATCGGCCAGCAACACTTCAAGTTAGATAGCATTATTCCTGGGCTCAGAGAGGGTGAGTGTCTTGCTCAGGGTGGTCCAGCTAGTGAGGGAGAGTGCTGTGATCAGAACCCAGGTCTCCTGCCACTAGGTCCTGACCTGTTTCATTGCATCACTGCCCTTGGGGTGGGGAAAGCTTAGCAAAAGAAAGAGATGGGTGCTAGGGGAAAAGTGTGCTGGCTGCCCTACAAGTTAGTAGAAATAATAATCGTAGGGAACTGTATTCGACTCCAAATACTTCACTTTTTTTCTCTTTAATGTGTTAAGAATTAGAGCCAAGCTTGAAAGTTACCGGTGGGGCCTGCTAAAAGCCTGTAAAAATGACAGGGGGAGATTACACAGCTGGAAAAAATTGCTTCAATGTTTCTTGTGACAAAAAAGCAAAACCTAAAACAACAAAAAACTCCAAAAGTGACAAATGACAGCGTCTGTGTAAGATCAGTGGGTGGAAGTCACAGGAATCTGGGCTTTACATCCAGATAAAGAAGATTTCCCAGCAGTTATAGTTGTGCAACAATCCGTTAAGCTTCTGGAGAGCTGGTAGGAGCCCAGCTTTGGAAGGTATACAAGGCTGCTTATCAGGGGCCAGGGAGGGGTGGTGCAAACATCTAAAGGCTTGACGAGATCACCCCTATGAAGTCATTCCAACCTCATCCGATTGTTTAGACTAGAGGCTTACCGTGACCACTTCCACTTATTGGACACATTTTATGTGCCAAGTGCTGTGCCCGTTCCTTGTCCAACTCAACTATCAGCTGGGCTTATCCTGTTCCTTAAGATCTGGATAAGGTGAGATCAACCTGGGACCTCGTTGCATGATTTGTGGAAAGTCCAAAGCCCTATAGTTTTTATGTATGTCTGGTGCAAATGTGTGTGTGTGTGTGGGGGGGGGGTCGGGGGGTAAGAGGCGGGCTCATGTTTCCAAGAGCATCTTTAGTTCTGGGTTTCTCTTTACACTGAATCAGGTGCCTCAGTGGTCTTTCTGTCTGTACATACTCCTGCTCCGAGACATAGAACCCATTTACTTGATTTCCAGAAAAATTCAGTCTTGGCCATGGGGTGGATGATATGAAGGCTTGCAGCTACAGAGATGGCTTATGGTGTGGCAATGCAAGCAACAAAGGATGTTAGCCACTCCTGTTCTGCCCCACACATTTCCTACTGGTCATTCAACCTTCAGGTAGTGTCTGCTCTTCTCACCAGCTCTCTGGCTCCTCCTGTCTTCCCTTCTTTCTCCCCTCCCCTGTCCAACAGCCAGCCAAACCACACGCAGTCCACATACTAACTAGTCAGCTAGACAACCAACCAGCCAGCCAGGCAGCCAACCAATCACTTAGCTAACCAGCCAGCCAATCAATCAAATGCCTATCATTTAAAACAAAAGGAACAATCACATGACGTGTCAGGTCCAATTCTAAACTAAATAGAAAGGAAGGAAGGCAGGAAGGAAAGAAGGAAGGAAGAGAGAAAGAAAGGAAAGAAGGAAAGGCAATAAAACAGAGGAAAAGCAGTCTCTCCTTTAGTAATAGAGCAATTCCATGCTCCTTTGGCCCTGAACTTCAGACCTGCTTTCTGGTCTCATCATATCCAAATAGTTCATCAAATTGTTTTCCAAAATTCACATCACATTTACTGAGAGACCTCTCTGCCTATGTCCCAGGCACTGTCAGGCATTTTAGTTTTTAAACCTGCACCATCTCCTTTAATCCTTATAGTGACCTTATATGTAGGTAAGACTATCATCCTCATTTTCCCTATGAAGAAAGTGAAGCTGGCAGAGAGGAAATCACTTGTCCACGGTTGCTTGGCTGATGAGGAGCAGAACCAGCAGTGAGACTGGGGCAAGTTTACTCACACTCATGTTAACAACAACAACAAAAATAGGCCAGCCCTGTGGCTCAGGAGGTTGGAGATCCGTGCTTCTAACTCCGAAGGCTGCCGGTTCGATTCCCACAGGGGCCAGTGGGCTCTCAACCACAAGGTTGCCAGTTCAATTCCTCGAGTCCCTCAGGGGATGGTGGGCTGCGCCCCCTGCATCTAAGATTGAACATGGTACCTTGAGCTGAGCTGCCACTGAGCTCCCAGATGGCTCAGTTGGTTGGAGAGAGTCCTCTCAACCACAAGGTTGCCGGTTCGACTCCCGCAAGGGATGGTGGGCTGTGCCCCCTGCAACTAGCAACAGCAACTGGACCTGGAGCTGAGCTGCGCCCTCCACAACTAAGACTGAAAGGACAACAACTTGACCTGGAAAAAAGGCCTGGAAGTACACTATGGACCCACTTTAAAGTGGAGTCAGAGCTGCCATCCCAAAGAAATTGCCTTGCACATCTTATGTCTCAAACCCTTGAAATGTTAAAACAGGGAAAAATAACCTTTGGACTGAGCCTAAAGCAACACTGTGCCCCAAAGAACTGTTTGCAAAGACAACAAGAAGGCAGATGTTATGTCTCCTGAAACACTGACTACCAGACTGAAAATTAAAAACACTGTTTGGAATTAGCATCATTATGTTACCTTTTCTGCACCAATAGAAATGCCCCTTGCCTTTGCCTCCTAATTGGAACACTATTTGGGTTTCTGCCTGCATCAGTGATTACCATATAGCTCTTCCTTTTTAAAAAAATCTCAAATAAATGCTTGCTGCCTCTTACTTTGGCCTATTATTTTCAAATTAACACTCATAAATCAGAAAGATCAGAGCCACCCTGGCCCCTGGAAATCTGGTGCCAACTTTTAGAAACTCCACCAAGCAAACATTGTCTCGTTTTCTCCTTCAAGTGGTCCTGGAAATAGGTATTTTCATGTCCATTTGACAGTCCCCCAAAATCAGGACTTAGAGAGATGGCTTGCTCAGCATGTGGTGTAACCCCGGGATTTGAATCTAGAGCTCTCTGATTCTAACATCCTGCTACTTATTGCCCTGTGCTTTGCCTGCCTCTGGAAACAGAGATTAAGGAGATACAGGGATACAGAGGAGTTGGCATCTGACGGGGCAGTCGGCCATGGAGGTGGATCTGCACAATGATAAATTCTAGAACAGGACTTGGCACACAAGTGCCACAGAGGAGGCACGGCCAGCTCTGTTGCCCACAGGAAGCCTCACAGTGGAAGTGACCCTGGAGCACGGTTCAGAAGGCTGACAAGGATTCATCACATGGACACCTGTGTAGAGGAGAAGGCCACACTTCAGGCAGAGTGGCTGTCCCAGGGAATGACAGCCTCGTGAAACCATGTTTGTGTCGGAAGGGCTGGCAGCCCAGTAGGAGAGGGTAGTGGTACCAACGGAGGCTGAGGAGGTCAGCAAGGACGAGCTCATAAAAGGCCTTGAATACCAGGACAAGGATTTAGACTTGACTCTCTGGGTGGGGAGCCCTGCGAGGTGTATAAGCAGGGGAGTGACCTGTTTGCTTTAAGCAGGGTGCCAGGGGTGCTGCGGGCGTTGCACATATCCACAGGCATGCACTTGGAGCCTTGCCTCTCTCTGCCACATTCATCTTCTTTTCAGGAACGGGTACTGGAGGTTTTAATGAGCTCATTACTCATTCCACTGTCAGGTGAGTCCCATTGCTATGGGAAGGCGAGTGGAGGGCTTCTCCTGCTAAGGCAGAGCTGCTGCCATCTCATCAGCAGCCACTCTAGCCCTGTCCCTGGCAGAAGCTCCCCCAACCTGTTCCACCATGGCCCGTGGCGGCCCCCTCCCGCCTCTTCCCAATCCCACGCTTTGCTGCCTCCTGAACTCACCAACATCCATTTAAATGGGCGTGATTGGAATCATGTCTTCCTGGAACCCACTGCCATCTGTCTTTCCCTACGCCTTGTCGTGGTTGGTACTTCTGCGTCTCTGTCTCACTGCGGGGCATGGGAAGTTCTGCTTGTGCCCTGATGGGGCAGTCTGTCTGTCTGTCTCTCCTCCTGGCATCCCTGCCCCCAACCGGGGCTTGCCCATCCCTCTTGTCTTCCTTTCCCTCCCCTACCCCTCTCGACCTTGGACTTTATACTTAAATTTCCTTTTCTTACCTTGAACTCTTTGTCTGAATGCCTGTCTGTCTGCCTCTTCTCATCTTTGTCCCCCAGATTGTTCATCTCTTTCCCTCTTTTTCTCTCTGCCTTTCCCCAGGAATCCTCCACAAACAGACCACTCCAAAGTCTGTTCAATAGAGTGACACAAGGTTTTGCAAATTCCTAATCATTCTGATCAGACCCACGTAATTCACAGAAGGTGCTTCAGGGTAGAGGGGGACCCGTCTGGTGGAAGCAGTGACGAAGCCACTGGAAGCATAAGCATAGGCCACCCGGGCACCTCCTTCTTTTCCTCTAATCCTGAGCCGCATGGCCCTTTCATAGGCAGCAGCTGCAAAGGTAACCTCATATCCTAGGCCAGCCATAGGGCAGGGAAAACCCTCCATATCATGAAGTCATGGACTTTCGTGGGTGAAAAGACCCCGTAAGATTCAATCGTTACCATATTTTGTTCTCCAGATGAGCAGGATGAGGCTCAGAAAAGGCAAAGGTCTGGTGACTGGCTTAAGGTCACTCAAGGAGCATCAGACTAGACCCCAGGCCAGGTGACCTGTGGAGGAGGGCTCTTTCAAGGCACATAGTGGAGGTAGTGTCTTTCGTGCCCTCATGTAGGCCAACTGAGGGACCAAAAAGAACTCTCTTCCTTCAGTGTTTCCGGCAGAGATGCCTAGTTGTTGATCAGAGTGTGTGTTCTCCTTCCTTAGAGTAGGGTTGTTCCTGGGACAGGGCTGCCCAACCATGGACTACATTTCCCAGCTCTCCTTGCATCTAGGTGGGAACCTGTGGCCAGTTCTTGCCATTGGATTGTGAGTGGAAGCAATGTGTGTGACTTCTGGATGAAAGTGTTTAAGAACAGGATATGCCTTCTCCAAGCACTTGCTTTCTCTTTCATGAGCAAGTAGAAGCTCCTAAGGCTAGGGGATGGCAGAGCCACAAGATGGAAGGAGCCTGGGTCAGTGAATCAGAGAGATGCCAGTTGACCAAGAACACCTACATTGGAGTTTTACAATGGGGAGAAAGGGTTTATTTGTTACAGCAGCTAGTGTTACCCTAAAAAATGCATAGGTTACTTACAGGACTCATTGAATCTGCTTGTGAAGGTATTGTTGTTGTCATTCCTATTTCATTAGGGAAGAATCCTAGCCTGGAATTTCCTGAATTTCCAAAGAACTGTACCCCCCTGTCTGCCTATCTCAGCTATCTCCTCCACTCTTCCATTGCTCATCATGATTTCGTCCACGATTGGTCTTTCTTTGCTGTTCCTCAAACACACCAAGAGTATTCCCATCTAAAGGCATCCATACCTGCTATACTCTCTTCTTGGATTGCTTCATGCCCAGATCTTCTAAGTTTGTCTTTTTCTTCTTTATTGAATCTTATTCCAAACACTCCCACCTAAGTGAGGTCTTCTGTGATCACCCAGTCACGAGTAGTTCACCCCCACTCTCCAGCACCCATCATTCCACCTCTATTGCATCAGCGTGGTTACTTCCCTAATAGCCCTTGCCATTATCTAAACTTAGCTCAACCATTTACTCCATGTACAGCACACTTCCCTTTAGTTTTTCTTCCATTTTAGGAAAAAAAAAAAACACCCAGAAAGGCACTATAACTTCTAAAACTGCTAAATAGTGGTCCCAGGTCCTACTGATTCTATAGTCTATCTTCTTTCCATAACACCACACGGTTCTCCTGAGAAAGCCAGAATTGGTCGGCTACACTTATTTAATCAGGGCATAACTTTAATCAGGGATCCCAAGGCAGGTTGGTGGTGGAGAAAAAGCATGGATTCTTGGGTTGGCAAGCCTGCTTTATGTCCTGGCATTGATGTCTCCCATTATTTACCATCTCTGAATGCCTTTCCTCCCAAATAAAATTAGTAGACTTACATCAAAGAGTTAATGGGAGAACTGAGGTAGATAATGTATAAAGCAGGCAACTCAATGCTTGCACGCAATGAGGGCTCAGGCATCATTAGTTTCTTTTCTAATAATGACATCAACATTTATCCTGAGAGTTCCACCTTTATCTCAGACCAGGCAATTTATCAATGGAAAGGAACAAAAAAAAAAAAGGAAATTTGAGTAAAACCATGAATTTTTGAAAAGCACCTGATTCATCCCCAACTTCTCTGCCAAGGTTTGTTGGGAAGTTAAGTTTAAATCCAAGTCAGAGCTCCCAGACCTCATTACAGTTACTGTGCTGAAAGCAAACAGATTTTGGGATTTAACATTTTTTCATATTCACCCTCCCCACCCCTCCTCCAAAGCACAAATGTCATGGACAAGGGGCAAACTCATTACAGCTAGCTTTCTATCTGCCTGGTCCAGATACATGTGCTAAAACAGGAGGCCAGTTTCAGTGGCCAACAGCCAGGACCGTGTGTGCCATGACTAATGTGTGTAAAACACACGCAAGGCTCCTCTTTCTCAGCATCTGGACCAAAAAGCAAAAGTTAACTACAGAGAAATTCTAGGTGCACTCTCCAAAAGCTTCCTTGCTTTTCAAGTTTGGAGGCAGCGAGCCTGGGTTAAAGCAAAAGAGCCCTTGATGGGAACTGGATCAGTATTTTATTTATATGGATGTTACCCAACTGATGGTGTTCATACATCACTAATCCTAACGTTTCCTTTCTCCATATTAGTCAGGATAGACTAGGTTGTGCTCAGATAAAAAATAAAATAAAATAACCCCAAATTCTCAGGGCTTACATCTTGTTTATGCTCCAAGTCCATTGCTGATTGTCGGGGAGCTATGGTCACTGGGATCACTCAGGGTCCTAGGCCAATGGGGAGAGTCACTAATGGGAACTTTACCAGTTGCTGGGCCACAGAGAAGAGAGATCTTGGAAGGTCTCATGCTAACAGCTAACTGGTCATCCTTGAAGTGACACATAGCACTGCCACTCCAACTCATCAGCCAGAGCTAGTCACATGGCTTCATCCATGGCAAGGGGGACAGAGCATGCAATCTGACTATGTGCCCAGAAAGTGGGAACCAAAATTTTTGTCCACAACGCCTTATTTGTTTTCCTCACTTTCTGGATAGTCACCAAGTCCACGTGATTCAAATTTCTTCTTCATCATCATCAACAAAAAAACCATCCCACTCTCTTCACTCCAGGCTCTGGTCCCCACCTCAGCTCAGGCTTCACAATCTCTCACCTAATTGTTGCACCCATCTCCAACCTTGGCTGTGTCTGTCTCGCTCCTTATAATTCATCCTTGGCATGTAAGTCACCCCGAAGTTCCAATCCGGGTCATTCCCTTCCAGACAGATACAAAGCGTGGGCCCATTGGCACTGTCTTTCCTGCATCCCAGCCTAGACGTGTAGAAAGGAAGATAAAAGATATTTTGTTTGCTTCTAGGAAAAGCTCTTTCAGGACTCTTCTGCAGCTGTGATTCTAGGATTCTATTATTATTCTCATGTATGAAGCTGCAGACGTACACCTCCTGTAGGGGGTCTAACTCAGGCACTTAATTAGCAAAGACAATTAAATTCCTAGGAACCAGGATCCACAGTTGCTGGATAACTTCCCAGCCAGTGGGAGGGCCGCTGAGGTGTCTGGGCCTCAGTGCTGGAGCGCCGTCTCTCTTCACAACTCACCACCCACCACCCTCACCCTGCCTGGCTGTCCTGTCCCCAGGGACATCTCCCAGGTCCTTCTGCCCATCCACCTACTCTCCTTCCAGGGGCTGTTATTATTCTCTCCCAACAGATAACCACCAAGAGGCAAAATCACCAACTCAGTGCATCCAAAAAATGATCACCCTCCCTCCCACCAGCACAGACCTATCTACTGGCAACACATTCCGCAGTGTCGGCTTATTGCATTACCTCAGCAACACCATGAGGTGGATAAAATGATCACCCACCTTGGCAGATGTGGAGCTGAGACTCAGGGAGGTGAGATCTCTGGATAGGAAGCAGCAGAGTTGGAGGTGGAATCGGGGTCTTCTGCTCCCCACGATGAAGATCAGAGATGCTGGATTGTATCTCTCACAGAGCAGCATGCATGGAAGACCACACCCAGACTCAGTTTCCCCAAGTCTTCCTGACTTGGTCTGTAGCTGTGGCAAGACTGAGAACCACAGGCCCCAAGACAAACGAGCCGTTCCTTGTCTGCTCCTATCAGCAACAATGGGCCAATTAAGGCAATTACTGCCGGTTTATATAACAGGACATAGGGATCACAGCGCTCAACTCTTTGAAATCTCCTACAAAAGTGCCAGTAATGCATTAATGTATTAATCCCCTTAATCCTGTCAAATTACCACTCCTCAGAGCTGACAGTGGCTCTCAGCTCCTCTCCCACCTCCCGTTTTCCCCCAGCACTCTGCAGGAAGCTGTGAGGAGCTGCAAGGATGGTGGTAGACGGTAGACAACTTTTGGCAGGGGAGAAATTCTGATTCTTTTAAAGAAAGGTGTTGACATGCTAATAAAAAGATTCTTTCTGGAGTCTATCTCAGCAAGGAGAAATCATGCAGCGTGATCTGTGCCCTGGGCTGCTAATTCTGTCACTTACTATGTGGTCTTGGGCTCATTGTTTAACTTCTCTGAGCCTCTGTTTCCTCATCTGTAATATGTGGCTAGTAATTCCTCACTGCAGAGTTCTTAGGAAGATTCCATAGCTACAGGCAAATGTCTGACACATACAAGGCATTTGATAAATCTCCAGTCTCTTTTCCATCTGTAAAATGGGAATAAGAACCCCATCATGAGGATTAAATGGTATCTCTTCCATTAGTTTCCTGGCACACAGTGGGGCTTAAGCAAATATTTGTTCTTTTTCTTCCTCATTTTTTAAAAAAATTAAAGTGGTACCTGAATTACAAGAGAACCTAGGAACAAAGACCATAGTACTGTACTATTCAGAGATTTTATTTGTTCTGAAGCAAATGACATCTTTTCACTGAGCCTCACTCTCTAGGGTGGAGAGAATGTCAACCCCAGAGCAACCCACACAGGGCACCTCATCTTTCTTTATGGGCACATTAGAATGGATGGGTGTGAGGGGCTTACAAGGGCTTAGAAATGAGGAAGGAATTTTAGTCACTGATGACCTCTAAGGTACGAGGGCAGCTTTGGGGTGAAGATGCTTTGGTGTCAAGATGCTTTGTTCAGTACTGGTCTTGCTGTCTCGTGGGCCCTTTGGCCCGTGGGGCTTTCTCCCAGGTCCTTCAGGGGCCTCTCAATGGTTGCCAGAAGCTTCCCACTGCTACCCTTGTGGCCTCGCTCAGTCGTTAGCAGCCTGCTCCCTGGACATCTCCCAGGGTCCCCTGTGGGGTGCGGAGGCTGGTGTGAGAGCCAAGTCAGGGCTCTGCCGTACTTTGAAGTTGGATTTTGGGAGAGATGAATCCATATCCCCCATGCCTATCCCCATTGAGTTCTGGGGAGCTCCTGTTTCTTTAAGGATCAGCAATTATTATTTTCTCCCCCTAGGAAGGGGTGGAGTTGGTAAGGGGAAGGAGTGAGGGTTATTCTCTTTCAGATGATTTTGGTTTCCTGCTCTGAAATGCAAACTCTGTTAAAAATCCTCTCTGGCAAGGGCCTTCAGATTCAGAATCCTAAGATTTGGCTACCTGTTGGGAAGGGGACAAGGGAAAAGGCCTTTCATTCATTTTGGTATCCTGGGGCAGGCAGTGTGAGAGTTTAAAAATAAGTTCACAAATCCACTGACACTCGTCCTTTAATAAGTAGAGTCTAATTCCCCTCGCCTGAGTTTGGGCTGGGCTTAATGGCTTGATTCTAACGAAGAGAATGTGGCAGAAGTGATGGTGTGTGATGGTGTAGGTCATAAAATGTGTCTGGCGTCCTCCTTGCTCTCTCTGGAGTGCTCACTGTGGGGGAAGCCAGCTGCCATGTCAAGTAGCCCAATGTAGAAGTCTGTGCAGGGAGGAACTAAGGCCTCCTGCCAATAACCGTGTGTGGTGCAATCTTGGGAGCAGATCCTCCGGCCCCAGTCAAGCCTTCAGCTGATTGCAGCTCCAGCCAATGTCTTGACTGTAACCTCATCAAAGACCTCAAGCCAGAACCACCCAGCTCAGCGGCTCCCAGATGCCTGATGCACAGAAACTGTGTGAGATAATAACAATGTTTGTTGTTGTCTTCAGCTATTAAAATTTCAGGAAAATTTGTTACACAACAGTAGATAAGTAATATAATAAACAATGAAAACAAAACACCAATTGATATCTCAGTCACCCTCAGTGTGTGTGTGTTCGCGCGCATGTGAAAATGCTAGGCTGTATTCACTTATTCAGAACCTATTTATTGAAGCTAAAAGCCAGGCATGTGTGAGTGAAGGTGGGGAAATCACAGACCAGTGTCTAGGAGGCCCAGTCTGGAGGGAGCAGGCAGTCTCAAGGTAGGGCATTAACAGCTGGGGTGGGCCTGGGGACTGTGGCAGCCAGGCAAAGGGGCCCACAACCCAACTCCACTTTGAGGCTAAGGAAGGTTTCCTAGATGTGGTGACAGCTCTGTGAGACTCCAAGAACGCATAGGAATCAACCAGGTGAGGAGGAGCTTGGGGAAGAATGTATCAGGCGGGGGAAGTGCTTTTGCAAAAGCCCAGGGGTGAGAGAGTACACTGTCTTCCAGAAGTGTAAATTTGTATGATGTGATCAGAGCTTAGGGGTATGTGTTGTGTGCTTGCCCTTGTGCATGGAGGGGAGAAAGGTGAGCAGGTAGGACTGTGACCAGAGATAAACCAACCTAAGGAACAAGATAAAAACCAGTTCTAGTGTCAGCTGAGCATGTCCTGGTGTGACTTCAGAAAGGCCACCTCACCTGTCTGAGCTCTGGCCTCCTCATTTCTAAAATGGGAATTCATTCAGTCATTTGTTGAACAAAGATCTTCCTTGATACCGGGCTCTAGGCTAAGTCTGGGACTGTGATGATGGTGACCAGAACAGCTCACTTTGCTCTCCAGGGTCCTAGAGCCGAGCATCGTCTGAACAGTGCTCTGTGCCCGGGCTTGGGACACAGCCCTTTGGCCAGTATATTCCTGGGGCTGTGGCTTCTCTCTCTTCTCATATCCAGGGTCTAGGACCAGCCTGCTGAGCATGTTGTCTGTCACTGTGCCTGAGCATGGCCTGAAGGCTATGCTTTGAGTCCAGAAGGGCTCGTGCTTTGAGTCTGGTCATAAGTTGGGGCTCTGGTAACAGACGGCCTGGGTTTAAATCTCACCTCCAGCATTTGCCAGACATCTGACCTTGAGCCAGTTGCTTCTAAAGCAATCTCCGTTTCTCTCTCTCTCTCTCTCTCTCTCTCTCTCTCAAAAAGAAACATATATATACATATATATATATATATATATATATTCTCCATATATATACATATATATATATATACATACATATAGATATAAATGGGCATATGTAACAACATCTGAGTCAAAGGCTTTCTATGAGAATTAAGTGCTGTCTTACAAGTGCTTGGCCACTTGCTAACTGCTCAGGAGGTGGAAGCAATCTTTGTGAATATATTTGTTAGCAGGATACCTTGATGCCTATGGTTATATTCTGGGACTCTGTAACCTGATTGCTGGCTTCAAACGATAGTTTTATAACTTCCCAGCTCTATGACCTTGGGCAAACATTTAATCTCTCTTTGCCTCTCAACTTCTTCCCCCGCACAATGGGAATAATAAGAGAACCTACCTTAAAAGGCTGCTGTAATTGTGAAATGACAGGTGTTCAGTACAGCGCCTGGCAATCAGCAGTGCTGCATGTAAGTGTAAGCTATTGTTTTTCATGGTGCTACCTTATTCTTTGCAGTTTACAAGGAGGGGGCAGGCACCAACAGGAGAAATGAGCCGTGTTCTTCGGCAGCAGAATGGAGGGCTCTTTATCAACCCTCAGAGGGCAACAGCACAAACAAAAGAAGCCCTTGCTTCCATCCCCATAGAGTGATCTAAGCTATGCTTGTCTCTGCCCTCGCCCTCTCCAGGGCCGCCCCTCCTGTGGTCCAGGGAACCCAGAATGCACTGCATCCCAGAGCCCATCCCATTGCCCTTCAGTCAGCGTTTGTTCATTCCCACCATCCTCCCCTCGTCACAGCAGCCGGTACTCAGGGATGATGCGTGCTGGGTCAGCATGACTCGGGGTGAGCTGGGTGAGCCCGGGAGCCCGGCTGGCGGCTGCCACTCTCTCTCCTGCCCCCTGCCATCAGTGGACTGGAGAGTGCATCCAAACCCTGGATTTAATTGGCAAATGGTCTCTTGTGGGGGTAATTTCATTGATACACCGTGGGAGGGCCTGCAGGCTTTAAAGACCAGCTCGCCTGCTAAATGTGTTTACCAAAAAATAAGTTTATTGATTCCATAGATATGTTTTTCCCCCCTTTGCCATCAGACTATTAATGCGAGTTTTATGTAACAGGACAAATAGATCACAGTGTAAAATCTTTTGAAAATCCCCTGTGAATGCTGTAATAATGCTTTAATGTATTAATCCCCTTAATCCTGTCAAACTTCCAAAAGAATTTCAGGACATGCTGACAGAAGATCTTGCTCCCAGGGCTGGCAGCAGCGGCTGTATGTGGCAGCTGCTGCTTTTAACCTGTGTGTGGTGGTAATGGGTACAGAGTTAGGGGCCCACGTTCAAGACGGTGGAATAGATGGAAGGGAGGCTGATTCCGCGTCAGGAAAAGGAACAATAGCCCAAAGAAAGAGGCAGCCTCGAGGCGCTAAGATCTGGGTGTGGTGGACCTGGGAGGCAATGGCGACTGGCATGTATTGATTTTCCCGTTTCTCTCCGTTTTTGCCTCTCTGTTCCTCTCTCTCTGCTGGGCCCTGAGCTAAGCACTTCATAATCTACCGATAGCCCTGAGAGGTTGGTGCTGTCATTCTCAGCAAGTTACAGCTGTAAATCTTCCCCTTTTCTAAGGACACGCCTCTTGTGTTTCCCCGAAAATAAGACCTAACTGGAAAATAAGCCCTAGCATGAGTTTTCAGGATGACATCCCCTGAACATAAGCCCGAATGCGTCCTTTGGAGCAAACCTTAATACAAAACCCGGTCTTATTTTCGGGGAAACATGGTATTGGGTTAAGGGACTACCCTATTCCAATATGGCCTTATTTTAACTTAACTAATTCCATCTGCAGTGACCCTATTTTTAAATAAGATCACATTAGGATATTATGTGAGATCCTACAGAGAGCTACCTTGATGTTGGTACGAGGGTGGGGAGGGGAGGACACCATTCAATCCCGAACAACCACAGACACATTACTGCCCGAGATTACTGCAGAGGCCTCCTAACCAGGCCCCTGTCTCCAGGTTTACCTGCTTAAATCCATCCTTCTCAGCTCCCAAGGGTTTTCAAAGCACAGACCTGACACACCCTTTCTGTCTTTCCATCCTTCCTTCCTTTCTACTTGTTCCTTCTTCCTTTCTTGTGGGTCGGGCACTGGCTGGATTGGGGGTGCAACAGGAAACAAGACAGACATGTCTCACTGAATCGTACAGTGTCAGCCGCACCTGTGTGAAACTAACAATAGTGACAGTCCACGATCAGATGGAGCATTGGAGCTAATCCATGCGAAGAGTTAGGAAGGGCCTCCTGGGGAAGTGATGTTTTCTTTGGATCCTGTGGGCCGATGAGGAGTTATCTAGGTGAGGACACAGGGAAGAGCATTCCAGCCAAAGGGAACAGCATGTGCAAAGACACAGAGAGGCTCTGGAAAGCCCTCAGTGAGGCTCCTGAATATGGCATTGCAGGTCTTCACGTTCTGGCTGCAGACACCTCTGTGTACTCCCTGACACCCCATCAAACCACAGTTACGGATTCACGAAGTTCCTGCTTCATTTTATGGAATATCCATTCCAGGATCCAAAGGTGAAGAAATTCAGTTTATTCCTGACCTCACAGAGCTCTCAGCTTAGCGGAGGAGAGACGCCTCATTTCCAAATGGCACACGGTAGATGCTCCAGATGATTTGCTGAATGAGAAGATAGTGATGGGGATATAAACAAATTGCTGAGGGGGCCTGGAAGATGGAGTAACCTGCCACTACCTCCACGTGGGGAGTTGGGGCATTCCAGGCGATGGGAACAGTATGAGCGAAAGCCGGGAAGTGTAAGGGCCTGTGGCATGTTCAGGGACGAGTGGGAGATTAGCTGTGGCTAGAGGATTGGCCCCGTGTTTGTGTGTGGGGTGGGCAGGGGGTGGAAGAGACACAGTGAGGAAGGGACCTCCGGCCAGGACATGGATGCCAGGCTGAAGCGTTCACATTTGTTGCTGTCCTTAGGAACCACTGAGAGGGTGATGCAAGGGACCTTGTGCTGTAGCAGACTCCCCCAAGGACACACAGTGGGCACAGAGGCCACGTTGGGTGGAAAAGTGCCACTGAGTGACAGCAGTGGTACAGGCCAAGGAGACTGGTGAAAGGGAGATGGCAGCGGAGGTGCGGTTCTCAGAAGTTGTGAATAATAAATACGCTGACTGACATCAACACGAACAGAGGAGGGGTCAGGTGCCTCAGAGGTGTTTAGCCTGTGGACCAGGTGAGCCATTAGTTGAGAAAAAGAACAGCGACCTCCCAACAAGAGCAGCTGCCGTCACGGAGTGTCATCTGCATGTCAGCTCCATGCTCAGTGTCCCACAAGCACTGGCTTGTTCAGTCTTCACAAGACCCAGAATCACTCTCAAGCTGGAAGCCCACTTTCCTGTCTTAACTCCTGCTCCCTGCTTGGCCCCGAGTCCAGCCTCCATGCTGTTTCAGATCCCCTCCTCCACCCCGGCCCTCCTCTCCTGCGTGTGCTGAGGGCTGCTGCTCTGGCCCCCTACTGCCTTCCACTTACACACACACACACACACACACACACACACAAGTGCGCGCACGCACGCACACAAGTGCGCGCACGCAACTATTTCCTTTAATCTTTCTACCTAGATCAATTTTTCCATTCCCCTAATTATTTTTCCTGTTCCCTTTTGAATTCCCTCCAATTTGTCTGCTTTGGCCTGGTAATGAGTTACTCCTGAAGGAAGTGCAATATTCTGCATGTGACTTCACCACGTTCGTATAGATTTTCTTGCTAACTATCTCCTCAGACCCCGGCTGACATGATTCCTCAGTGCAGCAACTCTATTAGTGATCAGGCTCTTATAAAGTTGCTGTTAACAGTCACAAGATTATAGACTGTACAGCCAAAGGGACATTCGAAGCCTTCTGGTCACATCTACCATGTTCCTCTGGCACTTTCCACCCCAGTTATTTGGAGCTTTTGACTCCCCTCCATCCCTTTACCAGTGCTATTTGCTCAGCCAAGAATGCCCTTCTCAGCTTCCTTTCCACCACGGCTGTGAATAATACCAATGCCATCTGTAACACTGAGCTGCAGTGTTGTCCCCTCCTCTAAGCCTGCCCTGGCTGCTCAGGCAGAATTCAGTGCTTGTCCCCTGCACCCTTCCTGCATGTGACATGTAACTCCGGGGTAAGGCAAACGCTTTAAACTGTCCTCATTTAGCTGTTTGCCTCTTCTGAGAGGCAGTCAGTGACTTTGGGGGCAGGGCCCATGTCATGTGTTCTTCATGAGTATGTGCTCTTCAAGAACATGGAAAGATAAAGCAGTTGTTAGACTGTGTATTGAGAATTTTCTCATGGAATGTGGTCCTTCATTCATGAATGCATACAGGTCGGCATTTGCTTGTTTGTCCTGTTTCCTAGACATGTTTTGAGTGCTTACTACTTGTCAGACATTGTTCTAGGTGCTGGGCCCTAATGCCTTGAGGATAGGATGTCACTTCTGTCTTTTTCTCTCCTCTTTTCTCTCCCCCCGACTCCGTATACAAATAGACATCTTTTCAAACAGATAATTCTCTTTTACTTGTTCCAGTTAAGTGGTGGAATAGGAAGGAATATATATCCATGGTCTTGAATTTCCCAAAGAGACCCAGAAGCTACTGATCTGCAAATCATCATTAGTGATCCCTGCATGAAGCCCTGTGCTCAGCACATAGCTGACACTCGAGAGTGTTGAGTGTCTTGTTTGAAAGAACGTTTTCAATGAAGAAATAAGTAGATCTGCTATTACCTATTGCCCAATAAAGAAATACCCTTTACAACAGCCCGAAGAGGTTACTATCCAGGCTTTTCTGGATCTCACAAGGTTCCCCCGATCCAATTTCCTATCACTCTGGTTGTTACAAAGGTCTTTCTTATGTTGAGGAGAACTTTTGTCCTATGACCTTGACCTCTTGGTTTAACCCTCTGGAGACACAAAAACTTGGTCTGCTCTGTGAAAGATCTTCAGAGATTTGAAGTCAGTGATCAGGCTGTTTGTCATTTTTTTTTGAATGTTAGAAGAATATCATTATGGAATCTTGAGCTGTTTTGGTCACCCTCACTTGTATGAGTTTCAGGTGTTAAATATCTGTTAGAATAAACCCCAATACTTTAGTTGTGGAGAGAGAGAGAGAGAGAGAGAGAGAGAGAGAGAGAGAGAGAGAGAGAGAGAGATTAATGAAAACAGAGACAGAGATCAGTAGCTTGATGCCGAAGTAAGTTACCAGTGATATTCAGGGTTTGATTGATTCATCTCAAAATCGACTCCAGGAAAGGATGTTTACAAATAAATAAACAGATCCTTTAAATTTTATTTTTGCTGTAATTTTTATTGGGAAGTTGGGCCTATAGGAAGACAAATTTATTGCCAACCAAAACATCTGTTTTGCTAAATGCCATTCAGAGATGGAAAAAATATTTTCTGTATGTTGTCTCTCTCTGTTTCTCCGTTCATGGTAGATACCACCAATCCATTATGATACTCTTCTCTGTTTTGCCTGGATGTCACTCCTTAACATAAAACTCGGAACAGCCTTGGCCAATGGATCTATATTAGTGTGTGACTTGTTATTTATTGCCACAATGATAATGTTGTATGATAGGCAACTATAAATGTTTGGTGGCATTATTGCTTGTATGCCTGGATGGTTGGAATTTGGCTCATCTTGTGTGAGCTTGACTGATAACTGGCTGCTCTGTGTTGTGCATCTGTGTCTGGCTGGGGTCTTTGCACCAGCTGGGCTGGGCTGAGTCAGCTTCGCTGGGGCAGTTCTGCTCTCAGGATCTCATCTTTCTTGTGGGACCAGCAGGCTTCTCTGAGCCTGTTCTCATAGGAATGGCCGGGGTCCAAGAGTGAGTGGAGACGTGCAAGGTTTCTTGAGGCTTAGGCTCAGAATGGGCACACTTACATCTTCCTCATCCTAAGAAATTGATATGGCTGGGCTCAGATTCCAGGGCTAGAAAATAGACCCCATCTCTTCAGTGAGAGGAGCTACAAAGTCATATGTCAAGGTGTGTAGATAATAGGGAATGGGGAAAAAAAAGAAAGAAAAGAAAGAAAAAAGGGCTCTTAATGCAACCTACTAGAAGGTATGAAATGAATCTTACTTGCTGTGCACTATGTGCTAATTACAAAGTTTATTTATCTGAATTAATATATCTAGTTTAGAATGGTAGTCTGCGTTTTGTGATTTCAAGGTGGGCGTGGCTCACTGTCAAAATACAAATTTCCTCCACTTAGCTCCTAATACCTCAGTTCACTTCAACAGAGGTCAACAGGCTTTCATTCCACCAAGATAGCTGAGGCCTAACATGAAAGTGTTATTGGGAGGGGAACTATGGAGTTAACCAATCTCACATTTAATCCATGATTCGCCACCACCATCATCATCACCATTGCTGCTGCTCGTGCAGCACTTCTTCTCTGCCAGGCACTTGACTGGCAATGCATTTCCTTCTGCAGAATAATCCAGCAGGTAGGTTTATGTGTATCACTTGGTGAACGAGGACACCAGGGTTAAAGGAAGGTCATGACTTACCCAGGGCACTCAATGATGTAAGAGCCTTGCGTGAGACAGGCTGGACTGGGATCTCTGAGGAGAGACCTTCTGATGACCCCTCACAGATGCTTCTAGAGCTCTGTGCTCTGCTCTTTTGTAAGAAATGGGAGGGCTCTTTAGCCACCTCTGTTCTTCTAGGCCTGCCATGAGGACTCTGCTTCTCTCCTTGAGCTTCTCTTCCTTCTTACTCCACCCCCCTATCCCCCACCACACTCCAAAGCTTGGGTAGTCCCTCAAATTCCCACTTTCTGATGTCTTA